>NC_057835.1:70905000-72105000 GCF_910594005.1 Cervus elaphus
TTTGCTTATATGACCCGTTGCAATAGCCTTCAGTCTTCTTACTTCTACTATTGTCCCCATAAAAAATATTTTCTTAGCGCTCAGATCGATCTTTTTAAATTTAAAACAATTTAAATGTGTATGCGTCATTGTTACTTTGCTTAAATCCTTCTGTTGGCTTTCCGTTGAACTGCAGATAAAATTCAAACGATATTGATCTCTCGGGCTCTTATACAGTCCAACTCTTGCTTATTTTTCTGACTGTTCTCATAGCTCTTTTATCCTCAATTTGGCTCCCTATCAGGCTCATTCCTATTTCTAGACCTTTTTTTTTCTTTACTAAAATGCTTTTTCCCTAGTTTCTTCTAGGACTTATTTTTTTACTTCACTCAGGAATCTGTATCAATATTTTTCCTGCCTAAATGCCTGCCTAAAATGCATATCCTTTGTGTCCCCATTCCTTATACCCCTTTATATTTTGACATTATGTCATATAGACTTATTGCTTATTTGGTTGTCTCCCTCAATAGAATATAATCTGCACAAGGACAGGGACTGTCTTTTCTTGACTGGACTCCCTCCAGCACCTAGAAACCTGGTTCATAGTAGGCATTATGAAGGAATGTTAGAGTTATTTAGTTCACAGATATTTGTTAAATGCCCTCCTCTCTCGGCCAGACACTGCTCTAGGTGCTGGAGATTTAATAAAAAAAAAAAAGAAAAATCCCTGTCTCTTCTTGATGTTCTCATTCTATTAGAAGTAGACAGATGATCAACATGTAAATAAAATACACAGCATGTTATAGAACAGCATAAAATAGAGCAAAAGAATAGCGAGTGCTGAAGTGAGGGTGAGAGTTGTCATTTGAAGTTTGAGGAGGTAATCAGAGAAGTCCTCACTGAGAGGGTGGCCCTTGAACAAAGAACTGAGGGAGGTGAATGAAACATGGTAATATCCTGGGGGAGAGCAATTGCATATGGTATGCCTAACTTGTCTGAGAAATGGCCTGGAGACCGTGGTGGTTGCTCTTGAAGTGAGTAAGCAAATTGGAAAATGACAGGGCCCCGGGTCAGAGAGGTAGTGGGTAGGTGAGGGAAGGACAGGTCATCAGGGGCCTTTAGAGTTAATTATAAGGGCCATTATGGGCTTCCCTGGGGACTCAGATGGTAAAGAATCCACCTGCAATGCGGGGACCCAGATTTGATCCCTGGTACAGGAAGATTCCCTAAGAAGGAAATGGCTACCCACTCTAGTATTCTTGCCTGGGGAATCCCATGGACAGAGGAACCTGGCAGGCTATGGGATCATGAAGAGTTGGACACATCTGAGCGACTAACGTACACACATACACACAAGAGCCATTATAAGGTTTTGAGCAGAGGTATAGTGTGATCTGGCTTTTTAAATAGATAGATCACTATATCCTCTACTCCTGAGACAGGCCTCACTCAAAAAAACTTTTTTTTGAGATGATTTTAGACTTTCAGAAAAATTACAAAATAATAGTACAGAGCTCAGATATACCCTTCATCCAACTTACCCTTATCCCTGTCCTTATGTTGATGTCTTGAATAACCATTAAATATTTGTCAAAATTTAGAAACTAAACTTGACATAATACTGTTAACTAAAATACAGAACTTGCTTAGATTTTACCAATTTTTCTAGTAATGTTCTAAGTACATCATATCAGGAAATATATCATGCATTGCTAACCTTGGTCACCAAACTGAGATGCTGTCTGCTAGGATTCTGCACAGCAGACTTACTAATTTTCTGTTTTTAAATACTAAACATTTTGAATAATATACTTCAAGACTGTGTAAATGTCCTATTTCTACTTAAAATTTTCATCCACTCAATTTTACTGTCCATCAGTGAATCTTGGCACATGTCAATTATTACTGTGGTGTTTTAATGTGTGTGTGTGTGCATGCACACTTGGTCATATCTGACTCTTTGCAACCCCATGGACTGAAGCCTGCCAGGCTCCTCTGTCCATGGATTTTTCCAGGAAAGAATACTGGAGTGGATTGCTATTTCCTTCTCCAGGGGATCTTCCCGACCCAGGGATCAAGCTGGTGTCTCCTATGTCTCCTCCTTCGGCAGGCGGGTTCTTTACCAGCTGAGCCATCAGGGGAAACCCATGGTGTTTTAATAGTGATTTCCTATTTTTCTTATTCCTTTTTCACTTAATTATCATCTGTAGGGATGAATTCATCACTTTTCCCTCATTTACTTACTTATTTGGGTATTTATATCCATATGGACTTGTGGACATTAAGTTTTTTTGTTGTATAATAATTGAACAGTGTGTTGTTATTTATTTTGTTGTTCAAGTTACGTCACTAATTTTGGTTTTTCTCAGTGACTAAGGCTGGGAAATATGTGTGTCCTAACTCATGCATCTACCAAAAAAATCTACATTTTTTTTCCATCTATTTATTGTATGTATGTATTTTTAAAAGATGAGTCTGTACAAGTACTTTGATTCTCATACAATATCCGAGGGTGGATTCTAACTTTCCGCCTTTCTTTGTAACATCATCCATGTTGTATGATGTACAGTTCTGTGGATTTTGACTGTCATGTATCTCCTATCACATTTCCATGCAAAGCCATCACCCCGGCAGTCTAGGTGCCACCCTCTTATAGACAACTGCTACAAGTTGAGTGACAAAATACCAGATTTTGGTATTGCTAGTTTACTTTTTTAATTGTAGACATTCTAAAGTGTGCAGTGGACCCCTGTTTTTGATAGGCCATCTAAATAAAGTTCATTCTCTTAAGGTTATAAGTAGAGGCTAGTAATTGGTATAATCCAATTTTTAACTTAAGCTTTTTCAGTTGATTGTACTGTCTCTGTGTTTAACCTCATTCCTGTCTGTTGTGCTTTGCCCATTTCATTGTTTTATAAAGTTCTCATGAGCACAAGTCCTATCTCTCTCCATTTTGTATTGCTTTACCCAAGTCTTGAAATTTTATTTTGATCGACTAAGAACTATGTAAATCCATAATTTTAGCAGGACTATATGTATTGTCATGATTTTGGACACATAGCATGATTATTTCTTATACCAAAATCTCTCTGTGTAAGAGGTTGGTAAATTGTGAGCCACAGGCCAAATCCAGCCCTTATCGGAACATAGTCAATATTTATGTGCTGTCTACAGATGCTTTCCCACTACACTGGCCATTGAGTAGTTGTGACTGAGACTGCTATTTTGTATAGAGAGCAGGTTGAGTTCTGTATAACCCTGTAAAGCCTAAAATATTTATTGTTAGGCCCTTTACATAAAAAGTTTACTGATGCCTACTTTATACCCTTGATTTCTTTCTCTCAGATTACAGTGTCATAATCAGCCTTTGTAGTTATTATATAAGTTAGGCTTTCGAGTTTATTTGCTTAGTTTTGTAGCTTTGTTATTTGGGGTGTTTTTCTTCTTTCTGTGTTTTTGAAGTTCATGTACATGCATGCTTATCGTGGCCAGCTCTGCGACCACATGAACCGTAGCCCGTCAGGCCTCTCTTCTGGGTCTCCTGGGTTGCAGCTGGGTCTCCTGCATTGCAGGCAGATTTCTTACCGCTGGAGCTATGAGGAAACCCTTTTGAAGTCTGTCTTATTTAAAAGGAGATATCAACTATAAAAAGAAATGCTTTGTTATATAGTTTGTATGACAGATAAACCAAAGTACTTTTTTACATTTCTTGAAATGTAACATTTTAATATACTAAATTTTGTCTGAACTGAGATGGTTCGTTTCTCATACCAGATTTATATGCTCAAATTTTAACACATTGCCTCTCTATTTCCTTTATCTGCAGTTCTTTAAGGAAAAATAGTAATGCTCTGCATAGTTTACTGAAACGAGTGGTCAGCACATTTAGTAAAGACACAGGTGAACTTGCCTCTTCATTTTTGGAATTTATGAGACAAATTCTTAATTCTGATACAATGGTAAGTGTATATATATGTATTTGGTATTTCTCATATTTACAAACATATATATGTTAAAAAATCACGGGTTCAGAAATATCTTGGAATGATGTTATTTGGAACTTGGAACTTAAATCGTATTTTTTTAATATGTCCTCACCCCACTAAAAGTATGGGTTTTTGATTTATAAAAGAAAATAGATGGTTAAGAGTAGAATTTATTAGGAATCATTCTTAATTCTTTCAGCTGTTTGAATATGTTTTCCTACTGCGTTGTGGCTTCCATGGTTTTTGACAATAAATCACTTGTTAATCTTTTATTAGTTGAGTCACCTCTCTTACTGCTTTCAAGATGCTTTGTTTTTGGCTCTTGATCATGTGTTAAGAGTGGATTAAGTTTGTTCTACTTGGAGTTTGTTGAGCCTCTTGAAAGTGTAAATTAATGTTTTTCATCAAGTTTGTAAAGTTTTCAGTCACCATTTCTTTAGATATTTTTTCGGACTCTTTCTTCCTCTTCTGAGACCCTTTATTATGTGTGTTGATACTCTTGATAGTATCTCCACAAGCATCTTTTGGGGCTGTGCTTGTGGTTCTTCATGTTTTTCTTTCTGTTCCTTAAAATAGATAATCTCAGTTGACAGTGCTCAAATTCACAGATTCTTTTTTTTTTTTGCCACCTCAAATCTGCTCTTGAGCCCCTCTAGTGAATTTTTTTGTTTGACTTATTGTCCTTTCCCACTCCAGAATTTATGTTCAGGTTTTGTATAACTCTTAGCTGTTTATTGATATTTTCTTGTAGAGTACTGTATCAACTTTCTTTCCAGTTTTTCCTTCTCAGCATTTACTTCTTTGGTACATTCTGAATAGTTCTGTATGAATTTATAACTTCCTAAAGCAGACAGCAGATCATATCACTGTACTCTCCAATAACTTCTGGTGTCTGTAGAATGAATGCCAGACTTTTTAGCGTGGCATTCAAGACTGTTCACTGCATGGCAAAAAGCTGCCTCTGCAGCCGCTTCTCTCTTACTGGGAGGCCCCATCCATAATCTCCTCGACGCACACGTGTCTCCTTGGCCATGCTTCTGTTAGTTTGTTCTTCTCTGTCTCTCTGTCTCCTTGGTCAAACTGTGATCTATTTATAGTGCCTGTTTTAACACATCCCAATTTGTGAAGCCTTTTAATATTACTTTTCTTTCTGTATACTTCACATAATGTTACTGGATTTCTTTTTATAGATCATTTATATGCCTGCTTAACCATTTCCTATTCCACTACCCAAGTGTTACATCATTTAGGTCAGAGACCATGTCTTACTGGCTTTTTCCTAGTGTAATTGCATAGTGTCTTCTGTAGTTTAATGGCTAAAGCGTTTGACAAATGATTATGAAGATTTGAAGTGGTATGACATATTTGATAGAATTTTTATTTTCCTGAAATCACTTTGTAGATTATCATTTTAAAAAATCTCCTTAGAAATTCTTTTGCTACTTTTCACAGTAATGTATATGTATATATATAGAGAGAGCAATCTTCAAATTATGCTAAATTTGACTGTAGATTTTCTAAGGCTGTTTTTTTTTTTTTTTTTCTAAGGCTGTTTTTAATAGCAAGTAGATAAGAATTTAAAACGTATTTTATTTTGTTCAAACAATTTCTGTTTATAATGAAGAAGCAAGGTAGGAGCGAGAGGTGGAACTTTATATCATTCCAAATATTTTTTTATTTTATTCCAAATACTTTAATTCATTTGTAGTTTTTCTCTTTAAAAAATTATTTTCTTCTGCTTCTCCTGACCTTGAAAAATAATAATCATTATAATGTTTCCCTGGTGGCTCAGATGGTAAAGAATCTGCCTGCAACATGGAAGACCTGGGTTCAGTCCCTGGGTCAGGAAGATGTCCTGGAGAAGGGAATGGCTACCCACTCCACCATTCTTGCCTGCATATTTCCATGGACAGAGGAGCCTGGCGGGCTGTAGTCCATGGGGTCACAAAAGAGTTGGACATGACTGAGCAACCAACATTTAACATACAATACTTTTTGATTCATCTGTATTGTTCCACCTGTTTAACGTGGTGTGAATAACTAAGTGAGGAAAGAAGTCAGATAGATGCCTTGATAATTTGTAATCTCATTAATATACTTACTTCTATAAAATATATTTAGTCTGTTAATTCATACGTCTAAAAAATAATAAAGTATAAGGTAGACCATCATCAATATACCCTTTATCACCACTTCCAAACAGAGCAGGTAAAACCCTTGTAGACATATGGTTTATTGAATTTCTCGTTAAAATTGCATGTCCTCTTCCTTAATGCCATGTAAATGACTCCTTAGTCTAGTGTTTACTGAAAGGAGCAAGTATGCTTTAGGCACAGTATCAGTTTGAGTGGAAATCCGTGGAGAATAATTTTCATTTCATTTTCACTGAAATGTGTCCAGTTATAGGAAAAATGGTAGGAGCTACAAACAAATTTTAATGTTACTGTTAATTTAAAAATACTAAATCCTAAATCTGAATTGGTGGGACCGTTATTCATGTTGAGATGTTGAGATGTTTAAAACAGGGCTGTGTTCTAAGATTTGAAACTACTTAAGTTTTCTTTCCTATGTGACAATACGGATGGATTTATTGTCATGAACTGAGATTTGCTTTGTCTGATGGATTTTTTCTCACCATTCCCACATTCACATTATTATGTGCCATATTTTTTAAAGCAGAAAATAATAGCTTTCTGTATGATATCTGTAGACAACACATAGTCTTAGGTATATGGTTACTGTTTTCTTTAGTTGTTTGCCTTGTCTCCAGAAAAGGAAGTTCAGCTTTTTTTAGCTGTTATAGCAGGCATTTTTATTAATTTGAGTATCAATTAGTGTATTCTGTTTCCTGCAAGTGCCAGTGTGTTTGTCATTGGATATTTTTGTTGAGAAATGTGTTTACCTGTTTATTTTGTGAGTCTTAAAAACTTGTTTCTGCTTTGAGCTGACTAATTCTTAAAACCAGCCATTTGTACTGATGTAAAAACCAAAACACTGAGGGGAAGATTGCCGCAATCTTTAAATATCTGAGAAATTTTGGAAGCATTTTTGCAAATTTCTCTGCTCTCAAATTTAACTTGTGTGTGACATTTACAGGGATGTTGTGGAGACGATAGTGGTCTCATGGAAGTAGAGGGAGCTCATTCAGCACGGACGATGAGTATTAATGCTGCAGAGTTAAAACAGCTTCTACAAAGCAAAGAAGAAAGTCCAGAAAATTTGTTCCTTGAACTAGAGAAGCTTGTTTTGGTAAAAAAAGAAAAACAAAACAAAAAAACCAGAAACAAAAACAGCTCCTTCCTAAGACATACTTTCTTCTCAATTTGACTAGTACAAGTTTTCCTAGTGACTTTTAAAAATAGTGAACTCTCAGTTGGGTGTTTATACTCTGAATTAATGATTTGGAGTGAAGTCCTCCATGCTATTATGAATTTTAAGGAGTACATGAAGGCAGTACTTTTTGAATGATCTATTGTTTGAATGCAGAGTGCCCCCGATACCATTATTTAGAAATAAAATCGCAAGTGTTTTTGGCATTTATTTTACTTTAATGTGTTTAATATTGCTAATTTCTTGATGGTGTTCCAAATTTCTTACTAATGGAATACCACCTTTTCTACTAAAGAGTCAGTAGATTATGGGCATACATGTTCAAGTTTTACCTGCATTCTCTTACTCTGCTTTTGTTTGTATCTAGGAGCATTCAAAAGATGATGACAATTTGGATTCTCTGTTGGACAATGTGGTTGGACTTAAGCAGATGCTAGAGTCATCAGGTGATCCTTTACCTCTTGGTGACCAGGATGTGGAACCAGTACTTTCAGCTCCAGAATCTCTCCAGAATCTGTTTAACAACAGGTGAAACAAGCAATGTTTTGTGGTTGAGTAGAGAGTGGGAAACATGCAAATGGCTGGGATCTAGAAGAGGCCAGCAAATTATTTTCTGTAAGGGCTTCCCAAGTGGCGCTGTAGTAAAGAATCTTCCTGCCAATGCAGGAGATGCTAGAGACACAGTTTGACCCCTGGGTCAGGAAGATTTCCCTGGAGTAGGAAATGGCAACCCACTTCAGTATTCTTGCCTGGAAAATTCCATGGACAGAGGAGCCTGGCGGGCTCTGGTCCACGGGGTTGCAAAGAATCAGACACGACTGAACACGCACAGCACAGCACACATGAGGGCTGGGTAAGAAAAAATCTAGACTTTGCAGGCCACGTTCAGTCTCTGTTGCATACACTTCTGTAGCGTTTTGCTTGTTTCTTTTGGTTTTCTTAAAAAAGCTTTAAAAATGTGGAACCCATTCCTAGGTTGCAGGCTATACAAGAGCAGGTTGGCCGAATAGGGTCATAGTTTACTGATCCCTGATCTAGAGGCTGTGCCTCTTGATCTTTGGAGCACTGTCGTTCTAGAGATAATGAGTGTTTAATGTGGTGAAATTATTCTCTAAATTTAGAAAAATTGCACATTGGTACAGTGTTATAAATTTGGCTTTTTGGAAAGAAAGCTAGGGCTCTGTTTTATTTTATTGAAAAATCAAAATTTGTTACAGAAAGATTAATTCCCAAGTTGCTAGTTTTTAAGGATACTTAATTCTTAAGTAGTTTTTTGAAGGAGTCTTTTTAAAAGTGCTAATTTTGCTAATATTTTAGAGGGTAATATTTTTAATTCTGTTGCTCACAGGTTTTACTTAGAAGTTAAGCCAAAATACCTGATATTGGAATTCTGCTTTTTAAGAAATACTTTTTCTGTTCTAGAACTGCTTATGTGCTAGCTGATGTCATGGATGATCAGTTGAAATCTATGTGGTTCACTCCATTTCAGGCTGAGGAAATTGACACAGATCTGGATTTGGTATAAGTAATTTTATTACTAAATATTTAGGAAAAAGTTGTTGATTTTTGTTTCTTTGCATGTTGTTAGAACTAAAATAGATGACGTATTATATGGCTGTCAAAAGTCTGTCTCAGGACCACACTGCACTATTTTTATGTCAGTTGCCCATTTAATGGTGTCCAGGACTATTTTTTTTTATGCTACTGATTTTGCCTTTCTAATTAATGATCTGTACATTTGAGAATGAGGGGAAAACCATGTTTTTGCATAAGTACTGTGAAGCACTTTGGTTTCTTATATTTGTAGACATAGAATAGTATCTGACGAAATTATAATTGATTTCTTTATTTGGGTTTAAGGAAAGAAATAGGTTGTAGTATCTGCTCTTTGGGGAAATGTAAAAAAGACATTTGCTAAAGTAATTATAGTGTGAACGGGAATTGACATTATTTAACTTAATACTGAATAGGTAAAAGTATAATTAAAGATTTTAATGGAGCCTGCTTTATGCTTCTCATAGATGTATTAGGAAGGATGATGGCAGCCACATCTTTGATCTTTTAGTTTTAATTAATTTGGATAAAACCTAAGTAAACATAATTTTCATTCCTCTGAAAGTTGACTTTGTTTGGTTGGCACCTCATTAAATTCATAAAACTTGGAGATCCTTGGTACAGAATCCTTTTATAACACAGTGACTGTACAAGGCTTGTGGAGTATGTTATTTTCAGATTCTTTTGGAAAAGTTCCGGAGATACTCCATTGTTAATTTATTTAGAGAAACCCTAAGTTCATTGTCAGGCAGCAAAGATCTCAGACTCATAGCCCTTCTTTGAGTAAGAATGCTAACTTCCCACCTCCAACCCCTGAAATAAAAGTAGCTGAATTGCTAAGACTTTTTTTTTTTTAAACTACCAGTGATGTTGCTTTTTGAAAAGAGGAAGGAAAGAGGCTGACCTGTAATTTCTTATGAGAATCAAATATAGTTTATAGAAAATTGGAATTGCTATATTCAAAAGTTACATTAATAGTTACATTTAAAGTATAATGCTGCATGAATAGCTGCATTTAAGGTATATTTTTCTTTTTGTTTTGTTTTATGACTGCAGGTTAAGGTTGACTTAATTGAGCTCTCTGAAAAATGTTGTAGTGACTTTGACTTACACTCAGAGTTAGAGCGCTCCTTTCTGTCCGAGCCGTCATCTCCCGGAAGAACCAAGACGACTAAAGGATTCAAACTTGGGAAGCACAAGCACGAGACCTTTATAACTTCAAGGTAAAATACACTTTGCTGCAGATCTTGAGTAGGGTCAAGTAAGGTGAGTTATTTTAGTGTAATTTAAAACACGTGACTATTAAAGGAAAAAGGACGCTGATGTAGTATTTGAGTCATAAATATCGTCTTGAATTTTTTAAGAAGATAATAATTTGGCCAGGACACTGGTCCGTTTGTTACATTGTTGTACTTTATGAAAGTTTAGGAGGTTTGAAAAAGAGCAAGCTGGGTTATTTTTTAAAAATTGTTAGTCATGTCAGTAGAACATTGAGTACCATTCTTAGCTCTTTTTTGTGTGTGTTTCCCTGGAAGGTGGTAGGGATATTTGCAAATTTAACATATTTAGGATAAGAAATAATTGATAACGCAGTTTTCAGTATTACAAAGATTGACTTATGTTTTTGCTGGAAATGTGTAAAAGAGAGGTGTTCATGGAATGTTTTTGTTTTAATAGTGGAAAATCTGAATACATTGAACCTGCCAAGCGAGCTCATGTTGTGCCACCACCAAGAGGAAGGGGCAGGGGAGGATTTGGACAGGGTATACGACCCCATGATATTTTTCGTCAGAGAAAACAGAACACAAGCAGACCACCATCTATGCATGTGGATGACTTTGTTGCAGCTGAAAGTAAAGAAGTGGTCCCTCAAGATGGAATACCACCACCAAAACGGCCACTCAAAGTGTCGCAGAAGATCTCTTCGCGTGGTGGATTTTCAGGCAATCGGGGAGGACGGGGTGCTTTTCACAGTCAGAATAGGTTTTTCACACCACCTGCTTCAAAAGGTAACTACTTTTTTTTTTTAACTTTGAATTTTTTATTTTGTGTTGGCCATTTACCCATGTTTTGGTAGTTTCAGGTGAGCAGCAGAGGGACTCAGCCATCCACATACATGTGTCCATCCTCCCCCAAAGCCCTCTCCCCTCCAGGCTGGCATGTGACTTTGAGGAGAGTGCTATATAAAAAGTCTTTGTTGGTTATCCATTTTACACATAGCAGTGTGTACATGACCTTCCCAAAGTCCCTAACTGTCCCTTCCCCCTGGCCACCGTAAGTTGGTTTTCTGAGTCTCCTATTTTGTAAGTAAGTTCGTTTGTATCATTTCTTGTTAGATTCCACATATAAGGGCTGTCATATGATATTTCTCCTCCTCTGTCTGACTTACTTCACTCAGTATGACACTCTAATTCCATCCATGTTGCTGCAGATGGCATTATCTCACTCCTTCTAATGGCAGTAATATTCCATTGTGTGCGTATGTGTATATATATGTGTGTGTGTACACACCATGTGTATATGTATATATGTGTATATATGTATGTGTGTGTGTGTGTATGGGCTTCCCAGGTGGCGCTAGTGATAAAGACCCGCCTGCCGATGCAGAAGATATAGGAGACATGGATTCAATCCCTGGGTTAGAAAGATCCCTTGGAATAGGAAATGGCAACCCACTCCAGTATTCTTGCCTAGAAAATTCCATGGGCAGAGAAGCCTGGAGGGCTGCAGTCCATAGGGTCGTAAAGAATCGGAAGTGACTTAGCATTCACACACATACATACACACATACATACCGCATCTTTATCCAGTCCTCTGTTGATGGACATTTAGGTTGCTTCCGTGTCTTGACTATTGTCAACAGTGCTGCAGTGAACACTGGGGTGCATGTGTCCTTTCAGATCATGTTTTTCTCCAGTTAAATGCCCAGGAATGGCGTTGCAGGGTCATATGGTAGCTCTGTTTTCAATTTTTTAAGGAACCTCCATGCTGTTCTCTACAGTGGCTGTACCAATTTACATTCTGCCAACTGTGCAGGAGGGTTCCCTTCTCTTCACACCCCCTCCAGCATTTGTTGTTTGTGGATTTTTTGATGACAGCCATTCTGACTGGTGTGAGGTGATACCTCATTGTAGTTTTGATTTTCATTTCTCTAATAACTAGTGATGCTGACCATCTTTCTCCATGCCTGTCAGACATCTGTATGTCCTCTTTGGAGAAATGTCTATTCAGGTCTTCTGCCCATTTTTTGAGTGGATTGTTTTGATGCTCTTAAGTGTCATAAGCTGTAAATTTTGGAGACTAAGCTAAAGATAACTACTTAATAAATGTTTTCTAATGAGTTCTTCTAGTATTAGAATATTGAATAGAAGTTATTTAAATGGAAGTGATTCAAATAAAGTATTTTTCTGTTACTAAAATTAAGCTAGCTCTAGACCAGTGGTACCATTTGCAAAGTACTTTATTGGTTAGGAAAAATATCTTCTTTAAAAAATTTATTTATTTTTTAATTGAAGGATAATTGCTTTAGAGAATTTTGTTGTTTTCTGTGAAAAAATATTTTTTTAAGTTAACTTTTGATTAATTACATAATTACTGTTGAGCTTAAAAAAGTCTTGCCTAACTTTTCCTATTTGCATTGAGAATTGTGTTTATCCTTTCTGAATAATATCCATACAGTATTTTCACAGTTATCCTTATCAACAGTTTCCTTAAGATTGTTCTGTGTAGTTCACCATTGATTCTTTTATCTCCTTCCTTCCTAATGTTATATTTAATGTATTTTCAAAGTTTCAAGATTTTAGAAGCTGAATTTCTAAAATATAAACTTTATATTTTACTAGTGGATTGGTGACAGGTGTTCATGTTTTTGAGTTGAGAGAGTGAGAGCCAAAGAGAATAGATACTTACAGTAATAGTAAACACATAACTGTGTTAGGAACTGTTTTAAACACTTGACGTAGTATACTCTCATCAGCCTCATGAGGCAGACTCTTTTAGTTCCCTCAGTTAGCAGAAGAGAAAACTTGTCAGTTAGCTGACCAGGACACACAAAATAGGCAGGCCACACACACGGGCAGAACGAGGATTTGAACCTTGGCAGTCTGGTTCCAGAGCCTCTGCTTCTGACTGTATATGGTGCTGCCACTCTTACCTGTGTTTCATGTACGAAATTCCATAGTTTCTCTTCCATTGCTTTTGAAAATTAAGAAAAACGTGTCATATCTTCCTTAATCCAGTTGAAGAATTGTGGTACAAGTACATTTTGATCGTGTTGTCCATGTCTAGGAAACTACAGTCGTCGGGAGGGAACAAGAGGCTCCAGTTGGAGTGCTCAGAATACTCCTCGAGGAACTTACAATGAAAGTCGTGGAGGCCAGAGCAATTTTAACAGGGGTCCTCTTCCACCATTACGACCACTTAGTTCTACAGGTACACATTCTTCCTTCTTGCTGTTGCTGAGGAGGAGGGAGGTGAATCATCCTTTTCAGATTGTTGAATGTCATATATTCTCATTCTGGGAGGGAATATTTTAGAATGTAGGCATATAATTCTAAAGCCTATGTAATTTTATGTCTGTGAATGAGTGCCCAGTGTACATGTTCTGTATAAATTCTCAAAATTTTAGATTCTGAACTGTGTATATAATCAGTGGTTTCATGTTGACTAAACTGAGATATCTTCATGGAGTATACAGTTTGATTCTTGAGCAACGGCAGGTTTGAACTGCAAGGGTTGTCTATTTTTATAGGTAGATTTTTTTTTAGCAATAAATATGGTTCATGGTTTAAAATAAGGATGCAGAGGAATCTCTGGATATGAGGGCCAACATAAATTATATTGGATTAACCCTCGAGTTGTTCAAGGGTCAACTATCTTCTTTTCTGTTGCAGGATTGTCTTATGTACGTAAGTATATAACCTTTTTTCCCCCTCTAAAACATTCCTACATCAAGTCTGAAATTCTCTGGTCAGATGTAGCTTTTGGTTTCAAATGCACATTTTTTTTTTTTTTTCTTTTTTTGACTGCACCATAAGGCATGGGAGATCTTAATTCCCCTACCTGTGCAGTGGAAGCACAGATTGTTAACCACTGGACTGCCAGGGAAGTCCCAAATACACATTTTTAAAATAATAGCTCTATTTGAGATGTAGTTCTTATGTTTAGACAGTTGAACTATTTAAAGTGGTCTTCAGCACATTCACAGAACGTGCACTTGAATATTAAAAGGGGCAGGCAGTAGTCCCTGTCTTGGTTTGAGCTTGGTATCACAGGTTCAATGTATTTACATAATGGGAAAGGGAAGGATGTTGCGACTGAAAATCATGTTCTTTCTTTTATAGGCTACCGCCCAAGTCCTCGTGACCGTGCTTCCAGAGGTCGTGGGGGGCTCGGGCCTTCCTGGGCAAGTGCAAACAGTGGCAGTGGAGGCTCAAGAGGAAAGTTTGTCAGTGGAGGCAGTGGCAGAGGCCGCCACGTACGGTCCTTTACGCGATGAGTGTTCTTGGGAACATCCTCAGTGCATATGAACATTTCATGAGGACAGTAAAAACAAGACATTGGAGGACCAATTTAGGCTTAGCAGTTATCTGGATACACCGGAGAGAATATTTTTATCTGAAGAAAGCAAATTTTGTTTGATACCTAACACAAGATTTCAATAAAAATCGAAACTTTGTATGTATGTTTGTATATATTTTTTCCTCTTCTTAAATGACTGTTTAGAAAATTTCCTAGGTTGACAATGAACAGTGAAATGACAGTTTTGTTTTAGTGTATATCTTGCCTGTACCACAGACGTCCTCAATACTTTCTCAGCTTATGGTGCCCTTTACTGTTTTAGTTGTTTTACAGTATACCTCGGCCAAAAGAAATGTCTGATAATTCCATTTATTAAGCTGTTAGGTCCAAACACTAAGAATTTATGTCCTGACCACAAGTAATTGTGGTTGCTAAACAGTTTCACAAACTTTAGAATCAGCTTAAACACTGCCAGTACTCTGTTCCACTGTGCTTTTTGTATACTACTTACCTCAACTGCTGAAAATCCAGTTTTGCAAAGACATCCTGTCGTGGAAAGGATGCTGTCTAGTATTGAAGATGTAAACTACCTCGAGCTAGCGTTTTGTGTTGTGTCCAGCAGCTGTGTTCTACTCAGAAATTTAAAATGTCCTGTGGCACAGGTATTAATTTACTAGGGTAACCAAGTGCATAGTTTTGGAAACCTTTTGGCTGTACAGAAAGAAACATGACATTCTCCTTTATGCTAGATAGAAATACGTACGTGCTTTGTGTTTTAGCTTTATATCTACTTATACTATTTTATTATGCAGTTTTTTTAGAACCTAAAATAAGACACATCCTAATACTGTTATTTCGGGAATCAGAGTCATCTAATAAAATCTGTACTTTATATATACCGAAATAAAATTTACACTTTGAGAAAATAGTCATATTTTTCCCAAGAGATAACATACTGAGTTTATATAATCTGGCATAAAATACAGCGTTCTGTTAAACAATGAAGGAGTGTATGAGTCTCATTCCATCCCTTTATCACACTGTTTTGTCAAAAGTATTTGTGAGTGAATAGATAATTTGCTTGCTAGGAAAACCCTGAAGTAAAGCTCAGTTCTAAAGATATTTAAATGAAAGATAATGGAAATCTTTTCATAACTAATGGCCTCAAAAACTCAAGATAACCTTAACCCCTTTTAATCCTGAAACTAATAAACTAATCTTCTCTATATACACATTTTTCACATTAGATAGAAATTGAAGTTTGTCCCTAATGTCTGACACAAATATATGTAAAAGTAGTTGTTTAAATATTTGTATTTCTTGGACTTCCTGTTGGTCCAGTGGTTAAGAATCCACTGGCCAATGTAGGGGACATGAGTGAAGTCCTTGCTCTGGGAAGATTCCACGTGCCCCAGGGCAACTAAGCCCATATTCCACAACCACTGAAACTTAATGCTCTCGAGCCCATGCTCTGCAACAAAGAGAAACCGACGCAGTGAGAAGCCTGCGCACTGCAGCTAGAGAGGAGCCCTCACTGGCCACAACTAGAGAAAGCCTGTGTGCATCAGCGGACTCCCAGCGCAGCCAAAAATAAAACAAAGTGAGCCAGACAGGTGCTGGGCGATGGTTCTTGTCGTACACATTTAGATCTGTGTGTAGGACCTCATAGCTTCAAAAATGAACGTCAGTTTTATGAGTACTTTGGTAGAATAGTTTTATGTGTTATTTGTATAACTTTTACATAAGAGATTTTAGAAGACATTTTAGTGTTTAGAAATTAATGAGAAACTTGAAATACTTTTGAGGATAAGATACTCTATTTAATTTGTAACACAAGGAGTTGATAGAATGATTTATACTTGTTTTGTAAGAAGAAGAAAAAAATGCTCCGAAATATTGCTATGCTTTATTTAGAAGCAGTGTTGCTGGTAGTAATGAGGGTGAAGCAGCACTAGGTCCAGTTTAGTTTTATTGCTTAGTGTAAGAAAATGGCAAAAACATCGAGATTGAGAGATTGAGAATGTAGGAACAAGAGTATGTTTTCTAAGTGTCTGTTGTGTTCTGTGTTCTCTAGTACAGGGAATATAAGGACGAATAAGATGCAGTTTCTGCCCTCCCCCCCCCCAACTCATAATCTAGTAAAGAGAACAATCACGTGAGCAAGTTTGTGTGTGTGTAGTTTTTTGTTGTTGTCTTTTAAAAAGTGAATAGGTGGGACTTCCCTGGCGGTCCAGTGGTTAAGACTTTGCCTTCCAATGCAGGGGGTGAGGGTTCGATCTCTGGCAGGGAGTTAAGATCCCACATGCTTTGGGGCCAAAAAACTAAAACATAAAACGGAAGCAATCTTGTAACAGATTCAATAAAGACTTTAAAAATGGTCCACATCAAAAAATATCTTTAAAAATAAATAGGTGAGTGTATGAACATGGAACAACTTGGAGTTCTTGAATAATCCAGCTAATATATTTCAAACATTTTATTACAGAGTTTTTGAAGTATATGTTTAAAATAGCCAAAGGAACAAAAGAAAAGACTTGATATTACAGTTATCTCTTGATAGACCATACATAACATCTTTGGAATTGTTTTTGTATAAAGACTAGTTAGGATGGAAAAATTATACACATGTGATTTTTATTTTTAAAAGGACAGACTGGGAAGTAATGAGCAAGATCTTCCAAACATCCTGTAAATTCATGAGCTAGAGAAAAGGATGCAAACTCAAGTACTAGCAGTGGCCTTGAAAGGAACAGAAATGAGAGAAGAGGACCAGGTGAAGAAGAGACAGGGAGAACTGGGGAAGAGTTGGCAGTTGACACTTGGGCATCGGCATGAGAGAGAAAGCTAGGAGAGTTAGTTGGAGGTGGTGGCCCTGGAGAGGGCCTGCCGTGTTAAACTACTCTTCAGCTTCAGCTGGTTGATACCTTGGAAAGCTGACAGATCCAAAGATGATGCATCTTCTAAAAAAATTTCTTTAATGTTTTAAGTTTTTAAATTAAAAAAAAATACTATTTGTGTTTTAAAAAAACACAAAATTTACCATCTTAACCATTTTTCAGTGTAGAGTTCAGTGTGTGTGCTCAGTCGTGTCTGACTCTTCGTGACCCCATGGATTGTAGCCCACCAGGCTCCTCTGTCCATGGAACTTTCCAGGCAAGAATACTGGAGTGGGGTGCCATTTCCTTCTCCAGAGGATCTTCCCGACCCAGGGACGGAACCTGCATCTCTTGTGTCTCCTGCATTGGCAGGCAGATTCTTTACCACTAGCGCCAGGGGGGAAGTCCAGGACCTTTTTTTCATTTTGCACATGTGAAACTCTATATCCACTAAACAGCAGCTTCCTCATCCCTTCCTCCAGCCCCTGGCACCCACCATTTGTCTTTTTTGTCTCTGAATTTGACTATGTAACTCATATAAGTGGCATTTGTCCTTTTTATTTAGTATGATGTCATCAATGTTCATCCATTGTGTAACCCATGTCAAAATTTCCTTCTGTATAAGGCTGAACAATATTCCATTGTATGTATATGCCACATTTTGTTCATTCATCTGTCAGTAGACATTAGAGTTGCTTCCACTTGTCTATTATGAATAATGCTGCTGCTATGAACATGGGTATACAAATACCTGCTCAAGATCCTACTTTGAATTCTTGAGTGTATACACAGAAGCAGGACTGCTGGGTCTATAGTAGTTCTTTTTATAAGTTTTTTACGGGTCTCCGTACTGTTTTCTATAGTGCCTGTACCATTTTGCATTTCTACCAACACGAAGATTCTAATTTCTCCACATTTTCACCAAGACTTAAAATTCAATAGACCCATTTATTACCTAGTTTTGCCAACATGGGGACACCCTCCTTGACAAATGCATGCAATCCTTCCATTCGTTTTAACACCTTGAGCTGAAAACGTGTTCCCAAGGTTCAGCTGTGAGACCCCTGTTACCGGCACCAATTGCAGAACCTCATCTACACTCTCCCCTTGGCGGGGGGCGGATAATCCAATTACAGCTCAAGTCTGGGGTGGGCACGCCCACAAAATGGTGCAGCTCCCTGGGCCTCTGGGCTGGAGGACTGCAGGACAAGGACCCCAGATGGACATCGCTGCCTTGGGGTGACTTCCTGCCTTAGCACTGCAGGCCCCCGCCACGTCTGTCCTCTTCGCTGGGCTGGGTTCCCTGGAGTCTCCCGGACCCCACGCAGTCTCTGCTCACACTTCTGTAACACACTCGCCCACCGCCTCGGCGCTGCTGATGCACGCGCACACAACTACTGCTTTTCAACACAGCAACGTGTCACACAACATCATAAGCCTGCAGATCCTTCTTTATCGGAGGACAGTCCCAAGACCACAACTTTGCAGGCCCTGCGCTGCCCTTCAGACTGGCCGAGCTCGGCTGCTGTGCGGAGTCGGGCAGGCGCCCTGGCTTGACTCGGGTGCGCTCTACTGGAGGCCGGTGCGCCCGGCTCCCCAGCAGGACTCCCATCTCGGTTTGGAGATCTCATGATAGCAGCGGGATTCTGGAATGTTCTGTCCTGATGCGAGTCCTGACGAGCCACACATGCAGGTCTCTCCCACTGACCAGCCGCCTAGGACATAGCCAGGCACAGGGATCTTGGTCTGGAGCGTGATGGCCGCTCCTTCTCGCCTACGTTCACAGGCTGTCACTGTCCTTCGCATGGGAACCACCGCAGCCTCGCTGTGTTCTCGAGGCTTCGAGGCCGGAAAACTGCGGGGAGCTCTGGGGGCCGGAGGTGGACTCTAGGGTGGGCGGTACAGACCTGTGGCCAGAAAGCAAGACTTTCTTTTCGTTTAATAATATCCATCTTAATGGATGAGCTGGTGACTCTTAAAGAGAAAGCCAAAAATCTAGATTATTGATGTGTAATCAGTTTTCAAGTATGGCAATTCAAATCAAATAATTTAAAACATTATTTGAGCCTAACTAATGTGCAGGACAGGATGCTGTAGAGAAAATTACTTCGGAGCTATATCTCTCTGCTCTGCCTACCTCACTGGATTTTGGAAGTTAAGGTACACATCTGACATTTTAAAAAATATGTAGAGCAATATTGTTTCAAATGTTGCAACTTCTACTGCCTGGGGAAAAAGTGTACCATATGTGACATACTTGATAATTTCTGAAGTCACTGGAATTAGTGCTTGCATGTGTGTGAGTGAAGCCTAAGTCGCTTCAGTCCTGTCTGACTCCTTGCGACCCGGTGGGCTGTAGCCCACCAGGCTCCTCTGTCCATGGGAATTCTCCAGGCAAAATCCTGGAGCGGGTTGCCATGCCCTTCTCCAGGGGATCTTCCTAGTGCTTGCTTGAGATAATGTATAAGTTAAGGAAATAGACATATTAAGTTATAGCTCCACCAGACAATTTAGATGTATTTCTTTTTTAAGGGAAATTTTTATTTTGGGGACACTATTTTATAATGGTCTTGTAGACATAGATTTTAAGTGAAGATAGTCTACTTTCTGTCTAAGAATTTCCATGATACTTTGGGGCATGTGGTAAGTAAGTGTTAGTCACTCAGTCGTGCAGACTTTTTGGGACCCCGTGGACTGCAGCCCACCAGACTCCTGTATCCAGGAAATTTTCCAAGCAAGGATACTGGAGTGGGTTGCCATTTCCTTCTCCAGGGGATTTTCCCAACCCAGGGATCGAACCCGGGTCTCCTGTACTGTAGGCACATTCTTTACCGACTGAGCTACAAGGGAAGCTACAATAGACAGGCTTGGTACATGTGGTAGTATTTTTAAATAAAATGTTTATATTTTAAAATATAAAAGGTTATAGGTGGTATGAAAATGCAGGGAACAGTGAGTAGTCTACTTTGGCCAGTGTAGAATGCAGGGATGGGAGTAGAGGAAATAGGAAGGTGGACTTGGAAATTTGGCCTAAATTATGAAAATTATGAAAGGTCTTATTATTTGCTATGCTAAGCCATAGGGAGTAACTAAAGTTTTATTGTTGTTAATATAAATGGCATTTTAAAATTTGGAACATTTTTATGAGCATCTACTGTTAACACCAATCACTATGATAAGTGTTTTCCATAAAGTAACTTGTAATTCTCTAGTTTAGAAAGATTATCCCTCTGGTGCAGCAGGAATGTGGGTTAGAGAGGAAAGAGTCTGAGGCAGAAAGTGCAATTAAGCAATTACAGCGAAGATCTAAATCAGTAATCTTCAAAGAGTGGCTCTAGACCCGCAAATCAGCATCACCTGGGAATTTATTAGAAATGCATATTCTTAAGCATCACCCCAGACCTACGAAACTGGAGGCGGGGACTAGCAATGTGTGCTTTCACAAGCCCGGCAGGTGAAGTTGGATGCACCTCAAAGTTTGTACATCAGTGGTTTTCAAATTTAGAAATTATCTAGGGAGGTCATTAAAAATGCAGGTTCCAGACAGAATGGATAAAGAAGATGTGGGGTGTGTGTGTGTATGAATATTACTCAGCCATTAAAAAGAATGAAATAATGCCATTTGCAGAAACATGGATACACCATCGAAATTGTCATACTGAGTGAATTCAGAGAAATATACCATATGATACTGCTTATATATGGAATCAAAAAACCTGATACATATGAACATACAAATGATACTTATTTACAACACAGAAACAGACTCACAGACTGAATTTATGGTTACTAGTAGGGAAGGGAGGAGGGGAAAGATATTTAGGGAGTCTGGGATTGACATGTATACACACTGCTGTATTTTGTAAACATTTATTTTTTAACCTGCCCATTTGTTTTTGGCCGTGTTGAATCTCCCTTGCTGCATGTGCGCTTTCTCTGCTGGTGGGAAGCAGGGGCTGCTCTCTAGCTGTGGTGCATGGGCTTCTCACGATGGTGGCTTCTGTGTTTAAACTGTATAACCAACAAGGACCTGCTGCATAACAGGGAACTCTGCTCAATATTATGTAACAATCTAAATGGGGAAAAGAACTGGAAAAAGTAGATACATGTGTATGTATAACTGAATCACTTTACTGTACACCTAAATTAACACAACATTGTTAATCAACTATACTCCAATATATAATAAAAAGCTAAAAACAATTAATGTTCCCGGGGCCCTAAAATCTACTTTTAAAAACTTCTCAGAGGTTCTCATAATCAGCTGGGTTTGAATCCAATGGCCTAGATGGAAAAGAATGTCCTCAGCTAAGACAGGGTAGTGGAAATGGAGGGATCAGTTGGAAAAGGTGTTTCTCAGACACTGTAACACCTCTAGAATTATATTAGGCCGTGATGGCATAAAATTAGCCAAAGCAATTGCTGATTTGAAAATACTTTCTAGTGGGAAAGAGAGGGGCTGGAGCTTCAGCATGATTAGGAGTAAATTAGCATGGCAGTAAAGCAGAACCGAATAGCAAGGAGAGATAAGAAAGACTTCTTCAATGATCAATGTAAAGAAATAGAGGAAAACAATATGGGAATGGGAAAGACTAGAGATCTCTTCAAGAAAATTCGAGATACCAAGGGAACATTGCATGCAAAAATGGGCACAATAAAGGACAGAAACAGTATGGACCTAACAGAAATGGAAGATATTAAGAAGAGGTGGCAAGAATACACAGAACTATACAAAAAAGATCTTCATGACCCAGATTACAACAATGGTGTGATCACTCACCTAGAGCCAAACATCCTGGAATGCGAAGTCAAGTGGGTCTTAGAAAGCATCATTAGGAACAAAGCTAGTGGAGGTGATGGAATTCCAGTTGTGCTATTTCAAATCCTAAAAGATGAGGCTGTGAAAGTGCTGCACTCAATTTGCCTGCAAATTTGGAAAACTCAGCAGTGGCCACAGGACTGGAAAAGGTCCGTTTTCATTCCAATCCCAAAGAAAGGCAATGCCAAAGAATGTTCAAATTACTGTACAATTGCATTCATCTCACACACTAGCAGAGTAATGCTCAAAATTCTCCAAGGCAGGCTTTAGCAGTACATGAACCGTGAACTTCCAGATGTTCAAGATGGATTTAGAAAAGGCAGAGGAACCAGAGATCAAATTGCCAACATCCGCTGGATCATTGAAAAAGCAAGAGAGTTCCAGAAAAACATCTATTTCTGCTTTATTGACTATGCCAAAGCCTTTGACTGTGTGGATCACAACACACTGTGGAAAATTCTTAAAGGGATGGGAATACCAGACACCTGACTTCCTTTCTGAGAAACCTGTATGCAGGTCAGGAAGCAACAGTTAGAACTGGATATGGAACAACAGACTGGTTTCCAAATCTCCTTTCCAAAACTCCTTTCCAAATCGGGAAAAGAGTATGTCAAGGTTGTATATTGTCACCCTGCTTATTTAACTTGTATGCAGAGTACATCATGTGAAATATCGGGCTGTATGAAGCACAAGCTGGAATCAAGATTGCCAGGAGAAATATCAATAACCTCAGATATGCAGATGACACCACCCTTGTGGCACAAAACAAAGAACTACAGAGCCTCTTGATGAAAGTGAAAGAGGAGAGTGAAAAAGTTGGCTTAAAGCTCAACATTCAGAAAACTAAGATCATGGCATCCAGTCCCATCACTTCATGGCAAATAGATGGGGAAACAGTGGAAAGGGTGGCTGACTTTATTTTGGGGGGCTCCAAAATCATTGCAGATGGTGATTGCAGCCATGAAATTAAAAGATGCTTACTCCTTGGAAGGAAAGTTATGACCAACCTAGACAGCATATTAAAAAGCAGAGACATTACTTTGTCAACCAAGTTCTGTCTAGTCAAGGCTATGGCTTTTCCACCAGTCATGTATGGATGTCAGAGGTGGACTATAAAGAAAGCTGAGCACCGAAGAATTGATGCTTTTGAACTGTGGTGTTGGAGAAGACTCTTGAGAGTCCCTTGGACTGCAAGGAGATCCAACCAGTCCATCCTAAAGGAGATCAGTCCTGAGTGTTCACTGGAAGGACTGATGTTGAAGCTGAGACTCCAATACTTTGGCCACCTGATGCAAAGAGCTGACTCATTTGAAAAGACCCTGATGCTGGGAGGGATTGGGGGCAGGAGGAGAAGGGGACGACTGAGGATGAGATGGTTGGATGGTATCACTGACTCAATGGACATGAGTTTGAGTAAACTCTAGGAGTTGGTGATGGACAGGGAGGCCTGGCGTGCTGCAGTCCATGAGGTTGCAAAGAGTTGGGCATGAATGAGCGACTGAACTGAACTGAACTGAAATGTGTGGCTGCCTAGGTATCTTCAAAAAGAGTCAGAGTCAGACACTTCTGATAAACTGAACTGAACTGGAGGTATCCTCAAAGTGTTGTTTTGTAATGACCCTATTCTGGTTAGCGTATTTGTCATATATTCTTGGGTGTTTTGTTTGTTTTTATTTTTTGCCATGCCATGTGAAGGACCTTCTTTCCCTGACCAAAGATTGAACCTGGGCTACAGCAGTGAACGTGCCAAGTCCTAACCACTGGACTGCCAGGGAATTCCCTAAGGGTTTCAAATGGAATAACATTTGGCAGTATTAATTTGGAAGAATATAATGCTGAATTGTAAGGTTTTAATTTTAAAGCAAAGGATGAGACTAAAATAACCAAATGAAAGTTCTTAAGACTTTTTCAAATTAATAAATCTTAACAAATGATTTGTGTTGACAAACTATACTATTCCTCAGAGTGAAGGTCTTTTTGTTTGCTACTCAGAGGCTTTGGGAGTATTTTGGTAAATATTTGAAGTAGAGCAGGCCCTAAGGGACTCTTAAGTCTGTAGCTACTTTAAGTTGTTTAGGGATGAAGCTTTTCAGTGTTCTGGTAACCCTGAAATAGTAAAGTTGCTATTTACTCTGACTAAACATTTCACCTGGCTCTGCTAGACTAATTTAGGGTCCTCTGGAAGGAATTCACTTGTAAGCCAAGGTCATCTGTAGCAAATATTATCCCAAAACTGCTCCATAAGCACGTGGAATTTTAAGAAGTTGCTTCTCTCCCAAACTGATTTTAATGAAAAGACATTAAAAAATTGGAAATGTAAAAGGGTAGGCACCAGTCCTGACTTTCCTATTCATTAACTTGCTATGTGATATGAACAAATCTTCAGTGGGGCCTCTATTTTCTCCTGTACTCTTAAGTATAAAATGGGATTCACATGATAAACCATAATTGAAAAGAATATGAAAAAGAATCTATATTTGTCATATAGCTGAGTCAGTTTCATGTACAGCAGTAATTAACAGAACTTTGTAATTCAACTATACTTCAGTAAAAAGTAAAAAAGTAAAATAGGATTCAGAATGTGTATACTGGAGAGGATGAATCAGAAGAGATTTTATTATAGATACTTACTGTACAACTGAAATACTAAGCAGCAGTCCAAAATTGATGAAATGTAGTGACTAAGAGACAAATAGAATAAACACAACTGAAAAAGGAAGGGTATGCCATGAAAAGGAGGTATTCAAATTATTTTTCCCCTCTTCATTCCCCCTCATAGAAACTTTCAGCTCTGATGTTGGTGTTGGCTAATCAACTAGCCAATATTATAAAAACTCAATAACTAAAGTTATTTAAAAATGAGAAGTTATTTTTTACTTTAACTTTCAGTAGCTCTAAAAAGTATAAAACGTCCTTATAAAAAGTATTTAATTGTGATAACATTTTAATATTTAATTAATGATTAAAGAAGGAAAGGAACTAAAATTTACCAAATTATTTTTCCCAAAGATATCTGTATCCTTTGCATTGGATACAGATTTTCTTGTATCCAATTGAATTGCCTGTATTCAGTTGATCAAGATTTTTAATTTATTTTTCTTTTTTGGGGGACCACACCTTGCAGCTTGTGGTATCTTAGTTCCTTGAGCAGGTATTGAACCCTGGCCATGGCAGTGAAAACACTGAGTCCTAGCCACTGGATTGCTAGGAAATTCTCCAGGATGGTTTTTTCAAAAACTGTGTTCATTATGTTGGCCACACTGAGAGTCATGGCTTCACTGTTTACTTGTTTGTTAATTTTTTTGTTCATGAGGTCATGGCTTTAAATAGCACCGTTACATGCTGATTCCTCTAAATTTTCGACCTAGCCCTCTCCTAGGTTGCCCCAGATTTGCACTGGACATCTCCACCAGAGTCTAGTAAGCACTTGAAATTTGGAATATGCAAACTGAACTCATATTCCCTTCATGGTAACTACTCCTCTGTTCATTTCTTTTTCTTAGTAAATGGCAATTTGATCTTCCTGTTTCTCATACCTAAAACCTTAGTCATTTTTATTTACTCCTTTTCTCATACACCCTACCTCTGATTTGGCTTCTATCTTCAAAACATACCTTGATTGTAACTGCTACCACCTCTGCTGCAGCCACCCCGGGCTGAGCCATCATCGTTTCTTGTCTCAATTATGTAAATAGCCTCCTAACTCAGCTCAAACCCCTCCCATTTCAGAATAAATGCCAGAGTCCTTATAATGATCCACAAGGTTCTACGTGATTTCTCCCCTCCTTGTTATCTCTTTGACTTCATCCACTACTCTCTGAACTCACTCTGCTTCAACCACCAAATCCTCGGTGCTCCTGCTGCCCCTAAGTACATGATTACCAAGGGACCTTTGCTGAGGGAGGCTCTCCCTGGCTACCTTATCTAAAATTTCAATACCCTCCATCTCTGCTTTACTCTTCATACCACTTTTCATCATCTAACACTATATATTAAATAATTTACTTTTATATTTTTAAAAATAATTTACTTATTTATCTATGCTCTTTATTGATTGTCCATTAGAAAGCAAAGTTCCATAAAGATAGGGATTTTTATCTGTTTTACCCACTGCTATATCCCCTAGCGGTCTTTTCTGGTAGCTCAGATGGTAAAGAATCTGCCTGCAATGTAGGAGACCAGGTTCATTCTCTGGATCGGGAAGATCCCTAGGAGAAGGGAATGGCAATCCATTCCTTATTCTGGCCTGGAGAATTCCATGGACAGAGGGGCCTGGCGGCGGGCTACAGTCCATGGGGTCACAAAGAGTTGGACACAACTGAGTGACTAAGACACATATCCCCCAGCACCTATGTTGACTGGTACAAAGTCAACCTCATTGGTAGACTTTGTGACTGAGATGCAGACAAGTACAAATCATTTATGTAATAAATCATGTTAGTGCTGAGAAATAGTTGTATTCTTTCTGACTAAAATGACAGATATCTTTTTAGACCATTTTAATCTAATAAAATAATAAGTGAAGTAAAATATTTCATGATGATGAGTTTTTTTTTTTTTTGATGAGTTTTATTAGAAAGAATAAAAAGTAAGGTTGATTTCTTCCCTCCACAGACAATACCTATAAAACATAAATAAGTTGAAATTTTCTGTTTCAAATAAAAGTATTTTATTTGCTATGTTCTAACTAGGACTGTATTTCTTTTGGATTATACTCATCACTCATAGCTTTGCTTTTTGTCCTTATCTTTACTGTAGAAAATTAGCTCAAGCTTTTAAACAATGAACACAGAAATTTATGCTGTTATATAAGTAACAACATCTTTATTAAAAACACTGATTTTACCAAAATAAGGTCTAAAAATTGTAACAATGTATTATATAAAAAAAGATAGCTACTCTACTACAATTTGGTAAAATTTAATACTCTAATTCTTCACACATTTTTAGTTACTGGCTTTTGAAAATCAGGCTAAATGATAAAAATCATTCTATTTACACACTTTTAAGTGTTTTATTCAAGTTGGAATATTTTTCTATATACTACAGATGGTGTCCTGGTTTGGAGATGGTAAAGAGTGTGCCTGCAATGCAGGAGACCTGGGTTCGATCCCTTGGTTGGGAAGATCCCCCGGAGAAGGAAATGGCAACCCACTCCAGTAATCTTGCCTGCAAAATCCCATGGACAGAGGAGCTTGGCAGGTACAATCCATGGGGTCACAAAGAGTTGGACATGACTGAGCGACTTCACTTTCACTTTACATTAAAGGGGTCAAGAACTATGTATTTCTAACTAGTTACTGTATTAAAAGGTGCATGTGCATGCTGAGTCACTTCAGTCATGTCTGACTCTTTAGGACTGCAACTCTATGGACTTGTAGCCTACCAGGCTCCTCTGTCCTAGGGATTCCCCGGGCAAGAATATTCGAGTGGGTTGCCATTCCCTTCTCCAGGGGATCGTCCCAACCCAAGGATGGAACCTGACTCTTCTTTAGTGTCCTGCATTGGCAGGCGAGTTCTTTACCACTAGCACCACCTGGGAAGCCCTTGACCACTTTAAAAACATCAGTTCACTGATGTTTCCACTGTGTGCTTAGTCGCTCTGTGGTGTCTGACTCTTTATGACCCCACGGACTGAAGCCCTCCAGGCTCCTCTTCCATGGGGTTTCTCCAGGCAAGGATACTGCAGTGAGTTGCCATTTCCTCCTCCAGGGGATCTTCCCAACACAGGGATTGAACCCAGGCCTCCCGCATTGCTGGCAGATTCTTTACCTCCTGGGCCACCATTGGGTACCTACGAATAAGGGCTTCCCAGGTGTTGCAGTGGTAAAGAATCTGCCTGCAGGAGATGCAGGAGACGCAGTTAGATCCCTCTGTAGGGAATATGCCGTGTAGTAGCAAATGGCAATCCATCCCGGAGTGCTCGCCTGGAAAATTTCATGGACAGAGGAGCCTGGTAGGCTCTAGTTCAGGGGGCCGGACAGGACTGAGCACCTGAGCACTCATGCACCTAAAAGGAACCTATTAACAAAGTCATTGAAATTCAGTTCAGTTCGGTTCAGTCCTTCAGTCACGTCCGACTCTTTGCAACCCCATGAACCGCAGCACACCAGGCCTCCCTGTCCATCACCAACTCCAGGAGTTTACCCAAACTCATTGTCCATTGAGTAGGTGATGCCGTTCAACTATCTCATCCTCTGTCGTCCCCTTCTCCTCCTGCCCCCAATCCCTCCCAGCATCAGGGTCTTTTCAAATGAGTCAGCTCTTTGCATCAGGTGGCCAAAGTATTGGAGTCTCAGCTTCAACATCAGTCCTTCAATGAACACCTAGGACTGATCTCCTTTAGGATGGACTGGTTGGATCTCCTTGCAGTCCAAGGGACTCTCAAGAGTCTTCTCCAACACCACAGTTCAAAAGCATCAATTCTTCGGTGCTCAGCTTTCTTTATAGTCCACCTCTGACATCCATACATGACTAGTGGAAAAGCCATAGCCTTGACTAGACAGAACTTGGTTGACAAAGTAATGTCTCTGCTTTTTAATATGCTGTCTAGGTTGGTCATAACTTGTCTTCTAAGGAGTAAGTGTGTTTTAATTTCATGGCTGCAATCACCATCTGCAGTGATTTTAGAGCCCCCCAAAATAAAGTCAGCCACCCTTTCCACTATTTCCCCATCTATTTGCCATGAAGTGATGGGACTGGATGCCATGATCTTAGTTTTCTGAATGTTGAGCTTTAAGCCAACTTTTTCACTCTCCTCTTTCACTTTCATCAAGAGGCTCTGTAGTTCTTTGTTTTGTGCCACAAGGGTGGTGTCATCTGCATATCTGAGGTTATTGATATTTCTCCTGGCAATCTTGATTCCAACTTGTGCTTCATCCAGCCCAGCATTTCTCATGATATACTATGTATATAAGTTATATAAGCAGGGTGACAATATACAGCCTTGATGTACTCCTTTTCCTATTTGGAACCAGTCTGTTGTTCCATGCCCAGTTCTAACTGTTGCTTCCTGACCTGCATACAGGTTTCCCAAGAGGCAGGTCAGGTGGTCTGGTATTCCCATCTCTTTCAGAATTTTCCAGTTTATTGTGATCCACACAGTCAAAGGCTTTGGCATAGCCAATAAAGCAGAAATAGTTGTTTTTCTGGAACTCTCTGGCTTTTTCAATGATCCAGCAGATGTTGGTAATTTGATCTCTGGTTCCTCTGCCTTTTCTAAAACCAGTTTGAACATCTGGAAGTTCATGGTTCACGTGTTGCTAAAGCCTGGCTTGGGGAATTTTGAGCATTACTTTACTAGCATGTGAGATGAGTGCAACCGTGTCGTTCGTTGTTTGAGCATTCTTTGGCATTGCCTTTCTTTGGCATTGGAATGAAAACTGATCTTTTCCAGTCCTGTGGCCACTGCTGAGTTTTCCAAATTTGCAGTCATATTGAGTGCAGCACTTTCACAGCATCAGCTTTTAGGAGCTGAAATAGCTCAACTGGAATTCCATCACCTCCACTAGCTTTGCTCCTAGTGATGCTTCCTAAGGGCCACTTGACTTCACATTCCAGGATGTCTGGCTCCAGTTGAGGGATCACACCATCGTGATTATCTGGGTCGTGAAGATCTTTTTTTGTACCTCATTCCTAACATAAGGCGTAACTTGAGAGCTGTACAGGAAAAAAAAAAAATCCATTATATTTGTACACTATTTTTCGCAGCAAATACTGCTACTCAGAGGACCATCAAATTGCACAAATATGTCCATGAAGTCGTTCTCTTGATTTAAGAAATATGCCTTATGCGTCCTAGGATGTGGTCTGTAGCCTCAGCATCTACACCACATCTGAGTGTTGGCAGCAAACTTGAGAAATGAACCACAATCCCGAAGCCAACTTGGAAGTGAGCGCTCGCGGAGACACACGAAGGCGCTTGCGCAGTGATGCGAACACGTCGTCCATTTAGAGACGAGGCGGACCCGGAACTGCGGCAGGAAGCTACTGCGCACGCGCCAGGGGTCGTCCCCGATTGGCTGCGCCGAGGCGGGCGCCTTGAGATGCTCTGGCGTTGGGGGGTGTTGCTGTCTACTCCGCGTAGTCCTGGCCCCCCGGCCGTCGGTCCTTTCGGATCCTCACCGGTGCGTCCCTGGAGGGGGGAGGCGTGTGAGGCTGTGACAGGCTGTAGGCTTGTGTGGGACAAAGACGCGAGAGGCTCCAGAGTGAGGCTTTGAAGGAGGCGGGAGGGCAGGAAGGCGGCGGCGTAGCCGCGGCCGCCTCCTGCGGGTCTGGGAGTGTCGATGGGGTCTCAAGATTGAGGGGCGATTGGCTGCCTGCCGTGGGGCGCTGGTGCCCGAGGGCGGGCCGTGGGGGCGCGTCTGTGGTGGGGAGGCCGCCAGGAGAGGCGACTCCGCGCGGTGGTGCCTCCGCTCCCGCCCGCCTACCTGCTGTGGCGTTTGGGTGGCTTTCCTCAGGATTCAGCTATAGTGTCCTGTGCGGTATTAATTAGAATTAACTAAGTAATGGAAGAATTATTTTCTTTAGAGGGGCCATAAAAATCAAAGGAGCAACTTGAGCCACGAAAGGAAATAACGGTAACGCGTCTGCCTGCAATGGGGGAGACCCAGGTTCGATCCCTGGATTAGGAAGATCCCCTGGAGAAGGAAATGGCAACCCACTCCAGTATTCTTGCCTGAAAAATCCAATGGACAGAGGAGCCTGGTGGGCTACAGTCCATGGGGTCGCAGAGAGTCGGACACGACTGAGCGACTTCACTTTCTTTCTTTCTAATGGTGTTGGAAGTCGGAAAGCGGAAACAGCAGGGGAGGTGTGTTGCTGGTTCCTTACTATTGTATTTGAATTCTTGCATCCTAGAGGTTTGATGGTTCCCCTCCCACGCCCGCTTCAAAGCCAAACAGAATCCCTAGATTCTGGTCAAAATCTCCTTTGTCCAACTTTATCTTTTGATAGACGCTCTCTCGGGACCTTCCTCATTTCTAGTCTCATAGAACGTTATGTGCGAGACATCTAATAGTAATTATCATACATTGTAACGTTACAGATAACACTGAGTGTTTACTATGTCAGACTTTATTCTAAGTAGTTTAAGTATTTGATTTAACCCCCCAACCATCTTATGAATAATTATTATTATGTTGTCCTTGTATAGTTGCTAAGTCCTGTCTGACCCCATGGTCTGAGGCCTGCCAGGCTCCTCTGACCCTGAGATTTCCCCCGGGAATAATAGTGGAGTGGGTTGCCAGTTCCTTCTCCAGGGGCTTTTTCCTGACCCAGGGATCGAACTCTCATCTCCTGCATTGAAGGCGGATTCTTTTCCACTGAGCCACCAGGGAAGCCCAAAGAAGTTATATAAACCGTGTAAGATCACATGATAGAAATGTTAGTCCGTACTTATATTCAGGCATTTGCCTCAAAAACTGTATTCTTAATTATTGCACAGTACAGTGTATTAAGTTGCCCAGTAACATAGGTCTTCTGATGTGTCATTAGCCTGGATTTGCCATTTTACTTGGGAGAGCAGAAGTAGGTAGGTGTGAGAATATAACAGATGTTAGAGCATCACAGCAGGGTGCCAAATGGGTGTTATTTCTAGGGCTGGGAAAGGGCGCACATAGCACTAATTTAAGAAGTAATAAGGATTCAGAAACATTTTGGGGGAAGTATACTGATGTCTAGGGCTTCCTCAGTGGCACAGTGGGAAAGAATCTGCCTGCCAAGCAGGAGACGTGAGAGCTGTGGGTTCAGTCCTTGGATCAGGAAGCTCCTGTGTGGTACGAAATGGTAACCCCCTCCATGTTTGTGCCTGGAAAATTCCATGGATGGAGGAGCCCGGGTGGCTACCGTCGATGGGGTGGCAAGGAGTAGGACACCTGAGCACACACACATAATGATAATCTGCACTTTACTCTGAAATGCATCATCAGCAAGTTAGATGGCTTGGTGGATGCCTAAGGGCTTATATAAATGGCAGAGCTAGAAACCAAGCCAAGGCAGCCTGGCTCAAGTGTTTTCTTAATCCCCACTTTGCTGCTTTTCGCATACCTGCATACTCAAATTCATTAACATTTTCTTTAGTTTACAGGATAAAGAGAAGGGTTGAAAAATTAGACATGATAAAATTTAGGTGTAGAAAAGTTTAAGGGTTTAACATAGTGATTCTTAAATGTGAAATACAGGAGGACCAGTGGCAATGCTTTTGGCTGAGATATTTGGATAAAGCCATTAGTGTGTTCGACTAAACCAGGGCATTGAGGGTGAGCAGCGCAGTGAAAGTGGTGTAGAACTGGCCTGACTTGTTGAAGTGCCTAGCGAGTAAAATGGGTTCCTCAAATATTTTGAAGTTTGAGGGGAGTTCTCTGGGTTGGGACAATCTTTTCCAAGTAAGCTTTAGCTGCAGAAGAGGTGGTAGACTGTAACCGGGAAGGCTTCAGTCCAGTGTGAAAATGTACAGACCATGACAAAAGCATGTTTTTATCCATAAGATGAAGGAAGTTGTGTGAAATCCATTTGCCAGACCTCAAATGGTCCACTAGGCAGTTTAAAATATCTGGGAGAAGTACTCTCAGGTTCCCTGGGTTGTATTTTAAACAAACGGGACAAGTGAGATAGGCACTTTTTTTGTGGCCTTGCTAATATTTCCTCACAAATGTTGATTCATAAAAGCTATAATTTTGCCAGTAGACCAAATGGTACTATGTACAGTGCTTAGGAGAGGGAATTTTAGAATCTTTAGTGGACTGGGTAGTTATTTGGTCCAAACCAGAGCTTTCTTGATATTAAAATATCAAGCCGTCAGTTACTGAATTTCCAATCTTGTTTTTCATTTTCTGAAGCCAGTTAGGCTTCTCTAGCCAGTTTTCTAAGTTGCCATTTAGGAGAATATCCATTTGGACCATGGCAGTATTTCTTGTGGAAATGTCAGCAAGGTGATTTCCCTTAGCTTTCAGAGTCAAGTTTAGCAGAATCTTAGTATTGGCTAACGTTGCAGGTAAAAGTAATGCATCCAATCACTCCTGAACATAGGGACATTTTAAAATTTTATTTCTGCTAAAGTAAGGAAGCCACATTGCTTCCCCAACATTCCAAGATCTTGAGCTGCTCTGAAAGCATATCTACTATCAGTGTAAATATTGACAGTTTTGCCCTTGGCTAAAGTATAAGCCCATATAAGAGTATATAATTCAGTTTGTTGAGTTGAAGTAGTAAAGGTGCTACCTCAACACTATCAAAAGTAGTTCCAATATTGTCACTCTCCCAGCCATCAGTGAACCCAGTGTTACCCAAAGGAATTTCCTGCAGATCAGTCACAAGGAATCAGATGATCCCTCAGCATTAAGCACTCATGAGGGACTTTGTTGACAGAGGGGAGAAGAGTAGCGGGAGGGTCAGGTTATTTCTACAGGTTATTACACTGTAGAAATGTTATGTAAGGAGGGGTTAACAAAAGGACTTCGTAGGTGAGGACAGCTGACTTGGAAATGTTGAATTTAGGAGGATTTCTGCGTCACGAGTGTTAATGAGGATCCCACAACTGTTTTCTTGATGGTCTTAACCAAAATGGCGGTGGCAGTAATGATTGTAATACCCTATGGGTTGTTGGTGGTCCCCATGTTTTTGGGTGAGTATGCAAGGGCATTTCTTTCCTTTTCATACACAAAAAGGAAAAGGAAAATCTGATAATTAGAATGCCCAAGGGCAGGTGGGTTCATGAAACTTGTTTAAGGCCTTAAAGACTATGTTTTCTGGTTATTCCTATAGAATTGGTTCCTGTTGTTCTTTAGTAAAACATATGGAGGATTGGCCATAAGAGAAATTTAGAATGTTATCAAAGTGATAACCAACTAGCCTAAGAAAGCCTCGTAGTTGACAGTTAGTTTTGGGTTTGGGCTTCCCTGGTGGCTCAGCTGGTAAAGAATCCACCTGCAATGCGGGAGACCTGGGTTGGATCCCTGGGTTGGGAAGATCCCCTGGAGAAGGGAATAGCTACCCACTCCAGTATTCTGGCCTGGAGAAATCCATGGCATCGCAAAGAGTTGGACACGACTGAGCGACTTTCACTTTCACTTTGGGTTTGGGGAAACTTAGTACACCATGAAGCCTATTTGGATCTATACACAGTCCTTGTTCTGATATCAGATGCCCTAAATATTGAACCTGGGTTTGGGCAAACTGATGCAATTTTTCCTTGGTGATTTTATGTCTTATAAGGCTAAAACCTTATAGCAAGTGGATACTGTCTTCCAAGGAGGCAGCTTGAGAGGGAGAGCAAAGAAGCAAATCATTCACATATTACAACAAAGTAGAACCTGTGGGGAACTTTTTATCATACAGATCAGCCTCTAGGATTTATGAGAAATACGGACTTTCAGTAAAACCTTGAGTTTTTACTGTCCAGGTGAGTTTTTTCTTCTCAAGTGAGGGCAAAAAGGCATTGTGTAGCTTTGATCAACTGGAATACTAAAGAATACACTGATAAATCAGTTACAGTAAATAATTTACTTCCAGTGAGAATGGATTTTAGTAGAGGGTTAGGAACAACAGCCAAGGTGTCAAGAGATAACAGTGTTGTTTATTGCTTGGAGGTCCTTGGGCAACTCCACCTTTGGCCCTTTGATTTTCTCACCAGTAAAATGGGAATGTTATATTAGTATAACTAGTAGTAGGGATTGTAAAGTCTTGAGCCTTGTAATCTTCTGTTATGGGTTTTATGCCTTGAAGGGCTTCTTTACTTGTAGGGTATTAATTAATTTGGGGGAGGGGATTTGAAGGATCTATTAGAATCTCGATGGGAATGCGTGGGTGCCTGCAAGTTTGCTAAGTCGCTACAGTCGTGACTGACTCTTTGCAACTCTTTGGACTTAAGCCTACCAGGCTCCTCTGTCCTGGGGATTCCAGGGGTTGCCATGCCCTCCTCCTGAGTATCTTTCCGACCAGGGATCGAATTGGCAGGCAGGTTCTTTACCACTAGTGCCACTTGTAAATATCTCCCTTGATGGGAGATGCACTGTGAATTTTGCCAACTTCAGGTATATATGGCACCTCCATAAGGAGGGTGATAGCTGATTCAATAGGGAGAGATGATCTATGTTTTCTGAATCAGCTCTAGTAGCATGAGAGATGAAGCAAATACAGGTTGTCAAAGATAATTCCATTCACCTGGTTGGTTGCTTTACTACTATAAAAACTCTAGAATTGTTTACCCTTTGGGAGAAAGAAGTTCTGGCATGAGACTTTTCTAAGGAAGGATCAAGCTAATAAGTGGGTTTGGGCAGAGAAACTAAGGGGAAAAGGGTGTGTATCTCTCAAGTGGCCTAAACAAAAGGGTATAGGTTCAGAGACAGGAATCTATTGAAGTTCATTAGAGATCCCCGCTACTTGAACTGTTGTAGTACTCTGAGTCAGAGGCTCCTTTTTGTAGTGGTGTTGAACACTGAGAGTAAGTCTCTCATGTCCTTTAAGACTGGAAGAGACTCATCCTCAATCTGGCAAATGCTTCTCCAGATGTTTAAGAGGAAGAATTGGGAAGAACCCCTGTATTTTCTCAGAATCCCTTCATTAACAATTGGGAGAATGTTGGAAAGGCTGGTTAGAGGGCTAATGGCACCTGAAAGTGGTTAAATTTATAACAGTCTCTTTCCAGTGTTCTGACTGTTTGAAGTCCTAGCAAAACTAGGAGGGCTTTGGTTTCTTTTAGGGGCTAGCCTTGAATTTATTTGCTGGACTTGAATATTAAGAATTATGGCAGGCTTTCTTTGAGGTGACTCATCTAGAGTGTGAAAGAGCTGACTTGCTAGATTAGCTAAATCTGAAATAGGCATAGTTTTCCATCCTATCCTGGTCCATTTTATTGGAAGAGAAAGGTCCTGCTTCAGCCCATTAATGAACATACAGTTAAAAGCTACATAGGTGGAATCAACACCTGAAGAAAAAAAAGCAGAGTTTTTTTTTTAAAAAAAAAAAACAGTTTAAAGTTGTTGTAATAGTTATGAACAGATTCATCAGATTTTTGTGTGCAAGCCTGAATTTTGTTCAGATTAACAGACTTTGCGAAAGTCTGTGGAAACGCCTGATGAAGTCATCTGGAGATTGCTTGAGCCTGACCATATAATAAGTTGGTGGACTTGTCTCTGGGTTGTAATTCTAGAGACCTTTCAGTATTTTCCCAGTTAGCATGTGTTTTTTTGTTTTTGTTTTTTTCCTGCCATGCTACATGGCTTGTGGAGTTTTAGTTTCCTGACCAGGGATTGAACCCCAGCCCTGGCAGTGAGAGCTCCCATTCCTAACCAGTGCACTGCCAGGGAATTCCTCCAAGTCAGCAGTTTTCATACAAGGTGGGCCTGACCTTTGCTGACACACATATGAACTAGCTGATATAAGTTGGAGAAACCAGGTTGATAGTTTGAATGACTATACTAAATTCCGATACAAACCTGTGAGGATCTTTGTTTACTTTTGGAAAATCTTTGACTATTGCTTGCAGTTTAGCTTTCAGTTGAATTCAGTTCCGTTGCTCAGTTGTGTCCAACTCTTTGCGACCCCATGGACTGCAGCACGCCAGGCCTCCCTGTCCATCACCGACTCCCGGAGTTTACTCAAACTCATGTCCATTGAGTCAGTGATGCCATCCAGCCATCTCATCCTCTGTTGTCCCCTTCTCCTCCCACCCTCAATCTTTCCCAGCATCAGGGTCTTTTCAAATGAGTCAGCTCTTTGCATCAGGTGGCCAAAGTATTGGAGTTTCAGCTTCAACATCGGTCCTTTCAATGAATATTCAGGACTGACTTCCTTGAGGATGGACTGGTTGGATCTCCTTGCAGTCCAAGGGACTCTCAAGAGTCTTCTCCAACACCACAGTTCAAAAGCATCAATTCTTTGGTGCTTAGCTTTCTTTTCTTTTCTTTATAGTCCAACTCTCACATCCATACATGACTACTGGAAAAACCATAGCCTTGACTGCACGGACCTTTGTTGGCAAAGTAATGTCTCTGCTTTTTAATATGCTGTCTAGGTTGGTCATAACTTTTCTTCCAAGGAGTAAGTGTCTTTTATTTCATGGCTGCAGCCACCATCTGCAGTGATTTTGGAGCCCCCCAAAATAAAGTCTGCCACTGTTTCCCCATCTATTTGCCATGAAGTGATGGGACTGGATGCCATGATCTTAGTTTTCTGAATGTTAAGCTTTAAGCCAACTTTTTCACTCTCCTCTTTCACTTTCATCAAGAGGCTCTTTAAGTCTTCACTTTCTGCCATAAGGGTGGTGTCATCTGCATATCTGAGGTTATTGATATTTCTCCCAGCAGTCTTGATTCTGGCTTGTGCTTCATCCAGCCCAGCATTTCTCATGATATACTCTACATTTAAGTTAAATAAGCAGGGTGACAATATACAGCCTTGACGTACTCCTTTTCCTATTTGGAACCAGTCTGTTGTTCCATGCCCAGTTCTAACTGTTGCTTCCTGACCTGCATACAGGTTTCTCAAGAGGCAGGTCAGGTGGTCTGGTATTCCCATCTCTTTCAGAATTTTCCACAGTTTATTGTGATCCACACAGTCAAAGGCTTTGGCATAGTCAGTAAAGCAGAAATAGAACTTTTTTGATGATCCAGCGGATGTTGGCAATTTGATCTCTGGTTCCTCTGCCTTTTCTAAAACCAGTTTGAACATCTGAAAGTTCATAGTTCTTGTATTGTTGAAGCCTGGATTGGAGAATTTTGAGCATTACTTTACTAGTGTGTGAGATAAGTGCAATTGTGCAGTAGTTTTTTAGTTTAGGGTTTATTAGAAAGCAAGAGTTTATCATCTGGGTCCTCAGAAGGCTTAATTTTAAAAGGCAGGTTCTGATATATTCAGAGGAAAAGGGGATGGGATAGTTTTAGTGAAAAAGGGAAATTCGGCTGGAGAGTTTCTTGGGGGAACTGAGGGTGTAGAGGAGGTGCAGGTGGTGTAGAAGGGAAGAGAGATGGTACCAGAGGGTGGGCCTCCCCTTGAGGGCCGAGGAAGAGGGGGATGAGGATTTTGAAGCTTTTTTATCGTTCTTTCTTTGCATCAGCTAAGATGTTATTTTGCAAAGAGACAATTTTCAGCTCCTGATAACATTTGGAAACCTCAGAGTAGCAATCAAAATACTCATTTTCTTCAGTTTGGGGAATTTTAGATCTATGATTGTCCAGTTTTGTTTTAAGAAAAGTAAGTTTGGGAACTTCACAAGTTCCTCCTAATGGCCATTGACGTTCTAAATTGCTTTTGGGTAGGTTGGTCCATCTAGCTGGAACTGTGTATGCAGAAGGACTGTAGTTTTTAAACATAAAATCGGCCGGAGTCCCTGTAGTGGTGGAGTGCACCCTCAAAATAATTTAGGTAACTGGGATCCCATTTCTCAGAGTTTTTTCTCTAGAGTGAAAGAATAAGTTTCAAAAGCCTAAACAGCTCAAATACTCTGTAGGTCTAATACTAGCCAGTTCTAAGGGAACAGCCCAGTCATGCAAGGGCCAAGCTAAAAGCTGCTCAGCAAAAGCCCAGTGAACAGCCTAAGTCTGTGGGAGCGGGCCCAAAGGCTTACCAGTGCAGTTCCACTGGGACAGCCCATTTCAAAGGGGATCTGGCCAAAGGCTGAACCGGCACATTTCCGGTTAAACAGCTCCTGTTCTCAATGGAGTCAGGCTGGAGGCTAGTGCAGTTATAGTTGAAACAGCCTGACTTTATAAGTGTCAGGCCAAAGTGCCAAATGAATACTCACAGACAGAACAAGGCCTTAAACAGAAAGAATGAGTCCCTGAAACAGATCCTGAATAAAACCTGGAGAGCCTCAAAAACCCAAAGAAGATGTAAGCTCAGATCCAGGAGAAAGACTTACTCTTGAGCCCCAGGGTTTACGAAGAAAAGCAGTGGGCACCAATGGACTTGGCGTGGGTCCTGCACCTGATTGCTCACCAGCCTTGGAGTCATCACAGGTCTTCTCTGGATCCCAGTCTGGGCCACCAAAATGTTGACTTTAAACAAATAGACTGCCAGTTATTTCTCCGGGTAAAATGGGTTTACTCGGGATCAGCAAACAATTGCAGTTTGCGGTTTGCAGTCATGGTGAGCCATGTGCAAAACCTGCGCACCCAGGAGAGGAGAACACTTTTATGGGTGGGGGGAGGGATTAAGAAGGCTATTGTAGGAATTCACTTGCCAGTGTGGGAAACATGGGTTTGATCCCTGGTCCAGGAAGATCCCACCTGCCGTGAGGCAGCTAAGCCCCTGCAGCAGGACGGCTGGATCCCACACCCTCTGGAGCCTGTGCTCCCGGTCAGTAGAAGCCGCGCCAGTGAGAAGTCCAGGAACCACAACAAAGAGTAGCCCCCACTCGCCGCAACTAGAGAAAGCCTGTGGCAGCAAGGAGACCCAGCCAAACCAAAAATAAATTAAAAAAGGGCTACGGTAAACAAAGAGTCCATTGGAGGAATTGAGAGTTTGAAGTCTAGTGACTTTTCCTTCATTTTTTTTGGGGGGGAAGGCCCATGCCCTGCGGCATGTGGGGTTGTAGTTCCCTGACTAGAGTCCACACTGACGCCTCCCCTCCACGCCCCTCCACAGTGGAAGCGCGGGTTCTTAACCACTGGGTCACCAGGGAGGTCCCAGTAGTGACTTTTCGTTGGCTGAGTTGTGACAGTTTTATTGGCTGAGTTCTTGCCAGGCAAAAAGAGGGCTTTTCTTCTAACTGTTGGTCGTTGCTATCATCATACAGTGGTAGAGCTTCTCCTTCTGGCCTCTGGTCTGTATTTTAGTTGAGATTTCTGTGAATTTTTATACCACTGCTGATCCCTCAAGGTATATCCAGACTGGTTATTTATCAGATACTCATGTATTTCCTCATTTTTACATTGCTGAAATTGGGAAAGGTCTAACCAGCAGTGATGGCATGTCCCAGCTTAATTGGCTGTAGTTCTTTTTTTCTTTGTAGAAAATTGGAAATACACAGTAAAGAATCCAGAAGAAAAAAATTGCTGGTACTTCTGACATCTAGATATAATGTTAATGTTGTGGCATATGTTTTTTCTAGTCTTTTAAAACTCTCTATAGATGTGTAATTTGCAGTTAATAATTCAATGTACACTTAGATGAGTTTTAACAAACTTGTAACCACACTGCAGTATGATGGAGCTTACCTTGATCATACCTGAAAGTTCCCCATGCCCCTTTGTATTCTAGTCTTTAGCACAAACTCACATATTATTTTTTTTTGTCTTTTTCTTTTATAACATTGAAATGATGCTGAACATGTTTGGTAGCCATTTGTGAAATTAAAATTTACTGTTTTTAGAGCAGTTTTAGGTTTAGCAAAGTGGAGGGAGATGTTTTAGGTTTACAGCATTAGGTTTAGGTGGAGATTTACCATGTACCCCTGCCTTCTCCTGTTATCAGCATCCCTCACCAAAATGGCACATTTGTTACTGTTGACTCACATAAGTACCCAGAGTCCATAGTTTACATTAGGATTCATTCTTGGCCTTGTACATTTTCTGCATTTAGACAAATATGTAATGACATGTATCCATCATTAGGGCATTATAAACTATACTTTCTCTGCCTTAAAAAATTTTGTACTCTACCTTTTCATATATGCCCCTCCCCTAACCCTTGGCAACCACTGATCTTTTTACTCCATACTTTTGCCTCTGTAGTTTTCTAGGATGTCACATAGTTGGAATCATATAGTATGTAGCCTTTTGAGATTGGCTTCCTTCATTTAGTAATATGCATTTACTGTTTCTTTATGTCTTTTCATGGGTTGACAGCTCTTTTTCTTTTTTTTTTGTTAATTTCTGAGTAACATTCTGTGGTCTGAATGCACCACAGTTGTTTATTCATTCACCTGAGTGCTTGGTTGCTTTCAAGTTTTGGCAATAATGAATAAAGTTGCTGTAAAACATTTTTATGCAGGTTTTTTCAACTCTTTGTTGAAAGGGGTTTATCCTATGATAAAAATATGTTCACTTTTATAAGAAAGTGCCAAAATGTCTTCCAAAGTGGCTGTACCATTTTGCATTCCCACCAGGAATGAATGAAAATTCCTATTGCCCCACATCCTCACCGGCATTTGGTATTGTCTGTTTTGGATTTTCTTCATTTTTGATGACATATGATGTGGAGCGTCTTTCCATGTGCTTATTTGCTATTTGTATATCTTTTGTGATATGTCTTTTAAGATCTTTGGCCCACTTTTTAACTGGGTTGTTTTCTTATTGTTGAGTTTTAAGATTTCTTTTTATATGTTGGATAATAGTCCTTTATCAGATACACCTTTTGCAGGTATTTTCTCCTAGTGTGGCTTTCTTTCCATTACCTTGACATAGTCTTTGCAAAGCACAAGTCTTAAATTTTAATGAAGTCTAGCTTATCAGTTATCTTTCATGGATTGTTCCTTGGTGTTGTAGCTAAAAAGTCATCAACATAGCCAAGGTCATCTAGATTTTCTTCTGTATTATCTTCTAGGAGTATTTTTGCTTTGTGTTTTACATGTAAGCCTATGATTCATTTTAAGTTGATTATTCTGAAGAGTATAACGTCTTGTTTTCTTTGCAAGTGTGTGCATGCTAATTCAGTTTAGTTGTGTCTGACTCTTTGTGACCTTGTGGACTGTAGCCCACCAGGCTCCTCTTTCCATGGGATTCTCCAGGCAAGAATACTGGAGTGGATTGCCATGCCCTCCTCCAGAGGATCTTCCCAATCCAGGGATTGAGCCTGCATATCTTATGTTTCCTGCATTGGCAGGTGGGTTCTCTGCCACTAGCACCACCTTGTTATTGAGTTGCTCAGTCATGTCCGACCCTATGCGATCCCATGGACTGCAGCACACCAGGCCTCCCTGTCCTTCACCATCTCCTGGAGTTTGCTCAAACTCATGTCCATTGAATCGGTGGTGCCATCCAACCATCTCATCCTCTGTCGTCTCCTTCTCCTCCTGCCTTCAATCTTTCCCAGCATTAGGGTCTTTTTTTATGAGTCAGCTCTTTGCATCAGGTGGCCAGAGTATTGGAGCTTCAGCATCAATTCTTCCAATGAATATTTGGGGTTGATTTCCTTCAATATTAACTGGTTTGATCTCCTTGCTGTCCACGGGACTCTCAAGAATCTTCTGCAGCATCACAGTTCGAAAACATCAATTCAGCCAACATTTGCTGAATCATAGAGAAAGCAAGGGAATTCCAGAAAAACATCTACCTCTGTTTCATTGACTTCGCTAAAGTCTTTGACTGTGTGGATCATAGCAAACTATGGAAAACTTTTAAACGGATGGGAATACCAGACCATCTTACTTGTCGCCTGAGAAACCTGTATGCAGATCAAGAAGCAACAATGACAACCTTATATAGAACAATTGACTGGTTCAAAATTGAAAAAGTGCTATGAAAAAGCTGTTTATTGTCACACTGTTTATTTAACTTATACGCAGAGCACATCTTGTGAAATGCTGGGCTGGATGAGTTACAAGCTGGAATCAAGATTGCCAGGAGAAATATCAACAGCCTCAGATACGCAAATAATACCACTTTAATGACAACTGAAGAACTTAAGAGCCTCTTGATGAGGGTGAAAGAGGAGAATGAAAAAGCTTAAAACTCAGTATTAAAAAAGACTTAAGATTGTGGCATCTGGTCCCATCAGTTCATGGCAAATAGAAGGGAAAAAGGAGGAATCAGTGACAGATTTCCTCTTCTTGTACTCTAAAATAACTGTGGATGGTGATTGCAGCCATGAAATTAGAAGACGATTGCTTCTTGGCAGGAAAACTATGACAAGCTTAGATGGTGTATTAAAAAGTAAAGACATAAAAAAAAAAAAAAAAAAAAAAAAAAAGTAAAGACAACTTTACTGACGAAAGTGTATAGTCAGCGTCTTTCCAGTAGTTGTGTATGGATGTGAGAGCTGGACCATAAAGAAGGCAGAGTGCCGCAAAATTGATGCTTTTAAACTGTGATGGTGGAGAAGACTCTTGAGAGTCCCTTGGACAGCAAGGAGATCAAATTGGTTAATCTTAAAGGAAATCAACCCTGAATACTCATCGGAAGGACTGATGCTGACGCTCCAATACTTCCCACCTGATGGGAAGAGCCGATTCACTGAAAAAGACCCTAATGCTGGGAAAGATTGAAAGCAGAAGAGGGCAACAGAGGATGAGATGGCTGGATGGCATCACCGACACAGTGGACATGGGTTTGGGTGGACTCCGGGAGTTGGTGATGGACAGGGAGGCCTGACGAGCTGCAGTTCATGGGGTCGCAAGGAGTCGGACACGACTGAGCGACTGGACTGAACTTGTGGTGGCCTCTCTTGTTACAGAGCATGGACTGTGAGGCAGACAGGCCTCAGTAGTTGCAGCTTGTGGACTCTAGCGTGTGGGCTCAGTAACTGTGGCGCTCAGGCTTATAGTTGGTTTCAGTGACGTGTGGGGTCTTCCCAGACCCGAGGCTGAACCCGTGTTCCTTGCGCTGGCATGTGATTCTTAACCACTGGACCACCAGGGAAATCCAGTATCTCTTCACTCATTGAGTTCTTTGATTTTGCTCAGCAGAGTTTTTATAGTTTTTCCTTCTATAGATCTTATACATGCTTTGTTAGATTACCCTTAAATATTTCATTTTTGCGGGGTGCTAATGTAAATGGTATTGTGTTTTTAAATTCAAATTCCAGTTACTGCTGATAAGTTGGAAAATAATTGATTTCTGAGTATTAATCTTGTATTTTTGCAACTTTGCTAAAATTGCTGTTTTTAGCCATTTTTTATTTGATGTATAAGAAAGTTTCTCATATCATTAAACATTCTTTTAAAATGTGATCCCCATTTCCCCCCCCCCCCCCATTCATGGCTGTAGAATTATTTATATAACAAATAGTGAATGCCTTCTTGTGTTGATACTGGCAAAATACTGATGATTGGAAGGTAAGACTTCATGCCTGATCCAGGAGTTTACAACTTGGGGGAATTAATAGGCAGTTTCATTACAGTGTGAAAAGTACTTGGGTAGTAGACACATAGGAAGGATTTCTAATCCAGTCTTTGGGGGAGATGAAGGCGGCTCATAGTTAAGAGTCCTAAAGGATAAGTTGAAATTCATCAGGCAGAGAAAAGGTAAAGGCTGTATCGGAGACCCAATACTGTGTAGGGAGTTTGTTCAAAGACCTAGAGGAAATGAGAACATGGCTTGTTTGGGAAATTGCAGCACTACATTTTAGTCATGTAGGAAGAGAGTGTATTCTATTTTATCCAGTATCCTGCTGTAGATATTTAAATTTCCCTTTTTTCTCCTACTATAAGTAATGTTGGCATGAAAACCTTATACATAATTCTTTGAGTATATCTTTGCTAATTCCTTAGGGTAAATTTCCAGAAGTATAATTTCTGGGTTAAGCAAATTATTTTGGTAGCCATGTACATCCTTGTTGATGCCTTATTTTGTGTACAGTTTTGTGAGATTGCTTTAAATAAGAGTGCTTGCTGCTGTCCATTGCAGAAGCATGATGTGTGCTTGTAATGTTCTTGTCTTTTATCTGTCTCACCGGTCCTGTCCTGATGGAAATAACATTGAGCAAAAGTTTGGAAACATGGTTCTTGTCTCTTAATTTATTTATTTAAAATACCTCATTGCTTTAAAAGGAAATAGGATAGTAAAAATTGAACTGTAAATGTATTCTTTCAATTGCCAGAATTTTATTCACTCATTCAAAAGTATTTGTTAGTGATTATCATGTATCTGGCTTTGTGGTTGATGCTGCTTACAGAATGGTTAAGAAAACAGTGATTGCTACCCGCATGCAGTTTATGGATTGGTGGAATAGGAAAAAAGCAACATGATTAATATAAGTATGTGAATAATTATGTTTTCTTTGATTTTGAAACTACTATTTAAATTACGTTTAAGGCTTTATTGTTATTAGCTAGTCTATAGTTTTATCAAAATTGGTACAATATATGTTCAGGTTTGTACCATATATTTTGAATCTTAATACATTCAAAAGCCTTTTGTGATAGAAAATAAAATGTTACCAAATGTTGAATTTGTTTTCTAAGGCTTTTTACAGGCTTATCCTCTTATATTTTTAGAGATTTCATGATTATAGTGATGATATATTTGGAGGTAATTCTAATCAGATTTCTGATGAAATGACTTTTGGGTATTTTTCAGGTTAATACTGCTAAATATGAGACGATCAGCAGCACCAAGTCAGTTGCAAGGGAATCCCTTCAAAAAACCAAAGTTTATATCACCAGCAAGAAGTCATCCAAGTCCTAATGAAGAGGTTGCAAAACTGAATTCAGAAATAAAGTTATTTGAGGTAAAAAAAAAACAAAACAACACAACAGTAACGGAAGCCTAATGTAGAGAAGCATGTATTTAAAAAAATTGCCATTTAAACAGTTAATAGTGCTCACTGCCTATAGGAGTTTTCAGTATTTCTGATAAATTCTTCTAAAAACCTTAGACATAATGACTAAATATATATATTTGAAGGAATGGCATAAAGTAAACTTGGGTTAGGTCTATAAACTAACTTTTGGTAACAGTGAAAAATACCTCCACAAGGGGAGGGGTGGAGATTCTTGTTCAAGAAAAAAAATTATTCTGGATCAGTGTTCTTTTTAAAGGTACCACATAAGTAAACAGAAACTTTGGATAAGGTAATTTAAAGAGAAAACATATATAAATAATGTTTTATATCACTGTTATGGAAACTTTTTTCCTTTTTACTTATAAAAAGTAAGTGCTCAAAACAGTCTTAATATATATTCTTTGCTACTAAGATGAAAGATTATTTAAGTCTTAGGTATAATAGAAGGTTTATAAAGATTATATAGAGCATATGTAAAATGGGCAGTCCATACTTTGGCTACTCTACAGTTCTCTGATTTATGTTCTGGAGATTGAAATCTGCTAATATTTTTTCTTTTTTTTATTATGGCACAATATATATAGCCTAAAATTTGCCATTTTACCATATTTAAGTGTGCAGGTAAGTGGCATTAATTACATTTTCTTTATTGTTCAATAATCACCATTTTCTGTGTTCGAAACTTTTCATTTCACAGAAACTTCATAACCATTAGGCAGTAATTCCCTATTCTCCCTTCCCTGGTCATCACTACACTTTCTGTCTCCATGAATTTGATTACTCTAGGTACCTCAAATTTAAGTGGAATCATAAATATTTGTCCTATTGTGTCTGGCTTATTTCCCTTAGCCTGTGTTTTCTAGGATCATCCATGTTGTAACAGGTGTGAACATCAGTGCTTTATGTGATTAAGTAATATTCAGTTGTTTTAGTTCAGTTCAATTGCTCAGTCATGTCTGACTCTTTGCGACCCTATGGACTGCAGCACACCAGGCCTCCCTGTCCATCAGCAACCCTCAGAGTTTACTCAAACTCATGTCCATTGAGTCGGTGACCCCAACTAACCATCTCATCCTCTGTTGTCCCCTTCTCCTCCTACCTTCAATCTTTCCCAGCATCAGGATCTTTTCAAATGAGTCAGCTCTTTGCATCAGGTGGCCAAAGTATTGGAGTCTCAGCTTCAACATCAGCCCTTCCAGTGAACACTCAGGACTGATCTCCTTGCAGTCCAAGGGACTCTCAAGAGTCTTCTCCAACACCACAGTTCAAAAGCATCAATTCTTTGGTGCTCAGCTTTCTTTATAGTCCGACTCTCACACCCATACATGACTACTGGAAAAACTGTAGCCTTGACTAGACGAACCTTTGTCGGCAAAGTAATGTCTCTACTTCTTAATATGCTGTCTATGTTGGTCATGGCTTTTCTTCCAAGGAGCAAGCGTCTTTTAATTTCATGGCTGCAGTCACCATTTGCAGTGATTTTAGAGCCCCCAAAAATAAAGTCAGCTGCTGTTTCCACTGTTTCCCCATCTATTTGCCATGAAGTGATGGAACCAGATGCCATGATCTTAGTTTTCTGAATGTTGATTCAGTTGTATGTGTATATATATATATATATATATATACACATACACCATATTTTGTTCATTCATTCATTGATAGATCCTTGGTTTGTTTCTACTTTTTGTCTATTTTGAATAATGCTGATATGAACATTGGCATACACGTTTCTGTTCAGGTTCAGTTCAGTTCAGTCGCTCAGTCATGTCTGACTCTTTGCGACCCCATGAACCGCAGCACGCCAGATCTCCCTGTCCGTCACCAACTCGCAGAGTCCACCCAAACCCATGTCCATCAAGTTGGTGATGCCATCCAACCATCTCATCCTCTGTCGTCCCCTTCTCCTCCTGCCCTCAATCTTTCGCATCAGTCAGGTCTTTTCAAATGAGTCAGCTCTTTGCATCAGGTGGCCAAAGTATTGGAGTTTCAGCTTCAACATCAGTCCTTCGAATGAACACCTAGGACTGATCTCCTTTAGGATGGACTGGTTGGATCTCCTTGTAGTTCAAGGGACTCTCAAGAGTCTTCTCCAACACCACAGTTTAAAAGCATCAGTTCTTTGTCTCTCAGCTTTCTTTATAGTCCAACTCTCACATCTGTTTAGGTTACCTGCTTTTAGTTCTCTTGTATGTATATACCCAAGAGTGGAATTGCTAGATGATACAGTAATTCTATGTTTAGTTTTTAAGGTACTACCAAATTGTTTTCCATAGGTACTGAACCATTTTACATTCCCACCAGCGATGTGTGAGGGTTACAATTTCTCCACATCTTTAGCAACACTGGTTTTTTTTTTTTTGGTTATTTTGTTTTTGTTGCTGTTTTTTTGATTATGGTCATCCTTGTTGGTGTGAAGTGGTATTCCACTGTGGTCTTGATTTGCACTTTCCTAATGACTAGTAATTCTGAGCATTTTTTCATGTGCTTATTGACCATATGCTTATCTTCTATGGAGAAATGTCTTTTCACATCCTTTGAGGCTTTTAACTGTTTTTTTGTCTTTTTGTTGTTGAAAAATCTGCTCATTCTTGACTCTTGTCATTTGGTCTGCATCTGTTTGTTTTATCCGACACTCCTTTAGAATTCTGGCCACAATGTAAGGAGAAAACCATGTAAGCATAGTTTTTCATTTTAAATATGGTTTCTTTTTATAAAAGCAACTTTGTTTAAATGCACATACCTGTAATCTACCTACTACAATTCAGTTGTATTTCATATGGTCAGAGTTGTGTAATGATTACCAAAATCAATTTCAGACCATTTTAATCATTCTAGAAAGAGAGAGACCTTACACACATCAACCCATTCAAATCCCTCAGCCCTTTGTAATCACTAATATACTTTCTGTTTTATGTATTTATCTATTATGAACATTTCATATAAATAGAGTCACACAACATGTGGCATTTTATGCCTCACTGTTTTCAGTTTCATAGTGTTTTTCAAGGCTCGTCCATATTGTGGCATGTATCAGTAATTTATTTCTTTTTATTGCTGAATGTATTAGTTTCCTATTGCTGCTGTAACAGATTACCAGAAATTTAGTGACTTAGAACAATGCAAATGTATTATCTTATAGTTCTGTAAGTCAGAAGCTCAACTTGGGTCACATTGGGCTAAGATCAAGGTGTTGGCAGGGTCGCATTTATTTCTGGAGGTTTTAAGAGTGTTTTCTTTGCCTTTTCTAGTTTCTACAGGCCACCTGCAATCTTGGTGGCCCCCTTCTTAATTCTTTGAAAATTGGTAGTGGCAGTTTGATTCCTTTTATTGACATCTTTTTGGTTCTCTGAAACTGGAACTCATTTGGTTAGATTGGGCCGCCCTGGATAACTCAGGACAATATCTCTATTTCAAGGTTCTTAACCTTAATTGCATCTGTGAAGTCTCTTTTGCCACATAAGGTAACATTTCCGTAGGTTATAGGAATTAGGGTATGGACATCTTTGGGAGGCATTATTCTGCTTACCACACTGAGTAATATTTCATTGCATTAATATACCATATTTTATTATTCCATCTGTTGGTTGATGGATGTTTGAGTTGTTTCTATTTTTTAAATTTATTAGGCATTATGAATAATGCGGATGAATATTCATGTGTAAATTGTTGAATAGATACATGTTTTCATTTCTCTTGGGTGCATTCTTAGGATGGAATTGCTGGATCATATAATAATTCTGTGGTTAACCTTTTAATGCCATGGTGGCTGTACTGTTTCATTCCCATCATTAATGTATGAGGTTTCAGTCCTCCACATGTTTATCAACACTTACTTATTATCTATTTGATTATAACCATACTATGGATGAAGTGGTATCCGACTTGGGGTTTTGATTTACTTTTCCTTGGTGGCTAATGTTGAGCATTTTTGTATGTGCTTATTGGCCATTTGTATATCTTTTTTGGAGAATTGTTTATTCAGATCCTATTTTTTTAAGTTGGATTATTTGCTTTTTATTACATAGTTGTAAGAGTTCTGTATAGGTTCTAAACATAGGTGCCTTATATGATTTGCAAATATTTTCACCTGTGTTGTTGATTACCTTTCACTTTCTTGATGGCTTCATCTGTGGCATGAACATTTTAAATTTTGACGAAGTCCAGTTTATCTGGGTTTTTCTTTTTTGGTGTTGGTAGTACTTGTGATTTTAATGTTGTATCTGAGAATGTCATGAAGATTTACTGTATTTTCTTCTAAGAGTTTTATAGTTTTAATTCTTCCATTTCAGTCCATGACCCATTTTTGAAATGGTTTTTATGTATGGTGTGAGGTAGGAATCCAATTTTATCATTTTACACGTGGATATCTAATTGGGTTCCAGGACCAGTTTTTGAAAAGACTGTTTTTTCCTCTATTGAATCATTTTGACGCCCTTGTGTTTAGGTTTATTTTCTGACGGAGGTTCTAAGGACTAATTTGAAACCAAAACCGCTGGTTTATTCTTTTCCTCTTATAATTATTATTAAGAAACTAAAAAGTTTTCTTTAAATACTAATGAGGTAGGCATTTTTGAAACCATACAGCCGTTTTAAGTAAGGCAACAGGCAAAGCCTGAAAGTACTAGGCTGAGCAGTCAACTCTACTGTCCCCTTCGTCTATTCCATCCTTAAATTTTTTCTTAGATTGAATTAATCCATACCAAGAATGTATTGGTTTGGTGACCTCAGGGGTCTTTTATTTGAGTGGTCTGATAAATAAAAATCTGGAACAAATCAAGCATCAAAATAAATATACTAATGGATAATAACCCACTGAATAATGTAGGAGTCTGAATCCATAGTAATATAACTAAGTAAGTAGTAAACTCTTTCTCAGAGTGGAATGCTAAATCACAAAAATAAAGGTAATGGTGATGTTGGAAAATATTAATGGGTCCCAGAACCCATTGGATTAATAGGTGAATGTTTTATCAGGAAGTAGAATATTTGAATACACTCAAGCATCTCCTTACAACATACTTTAAAGACAAGTAGAAAAATACTAACTTGGTGAGAATACCTGGTAGACACCACTTTAATCAAATGGCTGCCTGCAGTAATGGACAGATTGATATTTTGTGCCCTTAGTATGGTGAACCATGATATTCCCTCCAAAATACGTAATCTGAAGCTCATCATTAGGAAACATCAGACAATCCAGATAGGGGAGCATTCTATAAAAAAGTTGGCCTGACAATTCTTCGAAAGTGTCAGAAATCACAAAAGATGAATAAAGGTGAGGAACTGTTCTAGATGAAAGGAAACTAGAGAAGCTTGTTGACTAAATGTATTGTGTGATCTGGGATTGGATCCTTGCTCAGGGGAAAAAACTGTCAAAAGACATTGTTGGGTAAGTGACCCCATTTGAATGTGGGCTGTGGATTAGATAATAATGTTTTACTACCATGGTTAAATTTTTGATTTTGATGGTTACTGTGATTATACAAGAGTGTCTTTGCTCTTTGCAAACACACTTTGTCATTTTTAGAGGTAAAGGATCACGGTGTCTCCAGCTTACTTTCAGATGTACACACACCACACACACACGTGATACACACACTTGCACAGGAGAGAGAGAGGGAGAGTAAATGGAGCAGAATGTAAACAGATGGTGAATTTGGGTAAAGAGTACATGGGACTTCCTTGTATTATTCCTGGAATGTTTCTATAAGTTTAAAATTATATCAAAATAAAATGTTGCAAAAAATAAAATTTGTGACTCTCATTAATTTATTTCCATGACTTACTTTAAAATATTATCAGATAGGTTTTTGAATGTCTCTGAAATTTGTTAAAATGAATATTTATAGAGATAAGACAGCTGTGTCTGTTATTGTAAGCTATTATTTAAAAAACACTTCAAACATACTATTGTAGACAGAAAAATGACCTTCCAAAAACGTCCATATCCTAGTCCCTGGAAACCCGTGAATATATTACCTCACATGGCAAAAGGGACTCTTGACTAAGTGATTAATGTTTAAGGACCTTGAGATGGGAGTGAGGGTGGTCATTCTGGCTTATCAAGGTGGACCCAATGTAATCACAAAGGTCCTTAAAAGTAGAAGAGGGAGACAGATGAGAGTTAGAGAAAGAGATGTGATTAAGGAAGCAGGGGCAGAGAGATGCAGAGGCACTGACTATGAAGTGGAGCAATGTTGGTAGCTTTTAGAAGTTTGGAAAGCCAAGGAAATGTGTTCTGTCTTAGAACCTCCTGAAAGAAATGCAGGTAACCTTGATTTCAGCCTGGTAAGAGCCAAGTCAGAGTTCAAACTTAGAAAATTATAAGACAATACATTTGTGTTGTTTTAAGCCACTAAGTTTGTTGTAATTTGTTACAGCAGCAACAGAATATTGATACATATATAAAAATAGAGAGAAGAGTATATGAAGAACCCCCCCCATGTACACATCACCCAGCCTCTGCAGTTGTCTGTTTATGACCCCTCTTGCTTCATTTTTACCTCTCTAGCTCCCTCCCCCTTTTTTCTCAACTCATTATTTTGATACAGCTTCCAGGAATATCTTCTCATTTGTAAATATTTTAGTATTTGACTTTAAAATATAAGGTACTGTTAAAACAATATGTGGCAATATCATCAGCCACATAAGAAATTAACAATATTTAAGTGTTGCTTTTAATACTGAGAAATTTAGCAAGAAAAATAAGCAGTTGAATGAGAATGGCACATTGTGACTTGTTTAAAACCTAATTTGATCTGTTGCTTAAAATACACTATAATTGTAAGCGTGATTTTCGTTCTGTGGTATCTTTCAGCTTTTGAAACGGACAGTGAAAGTCGCTCAGTTGCGTCCGACTCTTTGCAACCCCATGGACTATGTAGTCCATGGAATTCTCCAGGCCAGAAAACTGGAGTGGGTAGCCTTTCCCTTCTCCGTGGGATCTTCCTGACCCAGGAGTTGAACCCAGGTCTCCCGCATTGCAGGCAGATTCTTTACCAGCTTTCAGCTTTTATAACATAATAAAACTAGTTTAAAAAAAATTATAATTTTAGTTTATTTTAAAAAACTATTCCGTATTTAGATATGAGAAACTAGTAGCTCATATTCAGTATTTTAAATTGGGACTCTATTATGAAAAATATGGGAAATTAGGTTTAATATCAGCATAAAATACATACTTTGTTTTTTTAGATTGCTGCAAATAAGAATAATTTTCTCCAGCCACAAAATGATCCCAGAATATGCAACTTTAATTTGCCTACTGAAGAATGTGCTAAAGGAATTAATCATGGGGATAATCACAGGGAAAAATATTGTTTGGAAGCATCTACAAAGGCAACATTAGATCTACATCATACAGGTAAGACTGTACAGGTTATACTTGACCAGTCTTGTTACAATATTATTTAAATTAATTATTTACAATAATGAATATATTATATTTGGAAATAGTTGATACATTAATAGCACTGCTAGATCATTGGTATGATTTATCTTTAATGATTGAATTAGTAACCATGTCATCCAAATCCTGTATTTTGTAATAGGCATATGTCTAAGGTTATTCATCGTAAACTTACTGGTCAAATAATGGTCTTTACCTCAAGTACCAAAATGAATTGTGTTTAAAGGTTTGATTTTTGTTTTTAAGATTTAATTAAAAAAAAAGTCTTAAAATGCATTAGCATTAAAACCAGAGAGGTAAACTTTAAATGTTAATTAAAAATTGTTAATTCATTATAGTACATTGGAATAACTTCAGATCAGTTAGATTTGAAAGTATATAATTGCAGTAAAACCAAGCATTTAACAAATTCCCCTACTGCTGAGTTGAACTAAAATAATGATTATGGTTCTTGTTGCATTGTAAGAGATTAATATTTTTCAGGTAGTTAAAAAAATTATCTGGAGTGTTCATGGGTGTTTATTTGGCCTTTTGAAAGGCACACCATTAAGACTACATTTTTCTAAATTACATTTTATTCATTTTTTGGTTGAATAGAGTTTGTGGGAGAGAGCCTCATTTACTTGACTACAGAATGCAGCTTGTCTCCCTAAGATACCAATGCAAATTAACAGTGTGCCTTAAACTAAACCCTTTTGAAGGAACTTTTTGAGAGTTGTGATATTTAATAAATTTTACATGTGAATGGGTTCATTTCTTGTTGGGGCAGAGGGTCTTCTGTGTTTTCCCAACTAGCCAGGATCCTTAGTACCATTTATGTGCTCCTCATAACTTCAGATTTGTAACAAGTTTCAGAATGAAGTTGAGAAGGACTTTTGGAGCTGGTACCAATTTAGTGAGATCCCTAGAGACAGCTCTGGGCACAGTCATGGGCATAGCAGTTTAGCCTCTGCCCTGTTTCACTCCTTTACTCTCTTTTTTTATTACTCTCCTCCTTCAGTTCAGTTCAGTTCATTTCAGTCGCTCAGTTGTGTCCTTACCTCCCTCCTTTTCTCTTTTCTTCCTTCCATCTTTGTTAGGTGAATATCCTTTTTTCTCAGATTTTTTTTTCTCTGCTGTCAAGCCTGTGGCGGTTAATGATCCATCTATACCTGTTTCTTTTATATCATGGTGGCTAATCTCTTCACCAGAGAATATTAGACTCTAGAATATAATACATTTAATGTTACTGATTTGGGGCTGCTTTTGTGTTCTACTATAGTTTCTCATTCTCTTCCTTACTAAATATGAGAAGGGAATTAAGAGTTAAGATAAATTGAAGAGGGAGTTAATTTACTCAACCTTTAATCCCTTAATCCCTTCTCTGATTTGGTACATTGACTGAACTGGGGAACCTGTGCCAATCTCCTGATACTCTCCTGCCTCTCATTTAGAGAGAGAGGTTAGCTGGGGAAAAAAATATTGTGAGAAACATCATGCTTCCTTTGGTGATTGCTGGAGAGGAATGTTGTGTATAAAAAAGTATGGAGGTGAAAGACCTATATATTCATCTTTTGACATTCTTTTAATTCTAGGTCTAATTCTCCTTGGAGTCAGTTCCAAGCCTGCATGTCCTAGTGAAAATACACCCTCATTTCTTACTAGCTTTTTATTTGGAAAAATTTCCTACATACAGAGAGGTTGAAAGAATAATCCAATTATCATCAAAAATTCGATAGTTTCTAATATTTTGCCTCATTTGTCTGTATTCCCCACCCCCCTTGTATGCAATTTTTTTTTGAACTATTTGAAAATATGTTGCAGCTTTCATGCCACTTTACCTCTAAATACTTCAGCATGTATGTCTTAAAATAAATGCTGTCTCCTATATAACCACATTACACTGAACAGTTAACAATAATATCTAGTTCATCAGGAAAACCATTTTTACTTAAGCTAGTTTATATTTGGTTTCTTTACTAACTGAAAGAGCCCTAATAAGTATATTTTCATTCTGTTGAACTTTACTGGACACTTCAAGTCTCTTCAAGTCTGTTGAGGTCATACGGGATTAGGGTGGACCCTGAATCCAGTGGCTGATTATGAAGAGAGACAGAGAAATACAGAGAGGAAAAGACTTTCTGACAGTGGAGCGGAGATCAGAGTAAGCTGCAAGCCTAGCAACACCAAGGATTGGTGGCAATCACTAGCCTCCAGAAAGAGGCACAGAAGGATTCTCCCCTCGATCCTTCTGAGAAAACATGGCCTGATCTCAGCGAGGCAGCGGTGAGCGGTGGCGTGAAGCAAGATCTTAATTACCTGCCCAGGAATTGAACCTGGGTAGCCTGGATGAAGACCAGGAATCCTACCCACCAAAACAGCAAAGGCTAGAGGCTAGAAGCTGTTTTTCCCTGGATCTTTGCCCCTAGTGAAAAATGGATTTATCATGGAGGCAAAAAAGTGTGAATGCAGGTACAGAGTTTGTGATTAGAGACGTAGCGCAGCAACAAGCGGGAGAGCACAGAGAGAAGCAGTCTGCTTAGTGGAGACTGAGGAAGGCAGAGGCGCACGCCTGGAGAGGAAGGCCGTGGGCCTTCCCCTAGTGAGGGGCGCGGTGGAGAAGCGGTTAAGTCACTTACGTCCGTCAGTTCTTCTGGGTCTTTTGTCTTCCTTCAGGCCCATTATCTGGCTGCTTTTTCCACACCTGACCAACCCTGGGACCTTCCCCACCCTGGGACCTTCCCCTGGGGTGGCTTGCACCTCTCAGCCAAGATGGATCTCGAAGTGAAGGCTTCTGGGAGGAACAAGGCTCTTTAGAGCCTGGTGTCATCCCCTGTCTTTAGACCCATAGGGAGCCTTTCTGTGTATCCCTAGTCCCAAAAGAGGGGGGAGCAGAGATCTTAATCCTTTATTCAAACAGAATTTTGCACCTCTTTGTCCTTGCCATGACTGTTACCTTAAGGTGTTTACAAGAGACAAACACTGCAAACAGGAAGCTGATTGTAAACGCCTCAGCTGGAGCCCACCATCTCCTGTCCCAGGAAATGCAAACAGGAGGCTAGTTGTAAATGGCTAACCGGGGGCCCATCTGTCTCTTACCTCAGGCCCTGCTGACACCTTGATTTTGAACTTCTGGTCTCCAAACCTAAGACAATAAATTCTGTTGTTTTAGGCATTTGCGGTATTAATACTTTGTTGCAGCAGTCCTTGGAAATTAATAAAGAGAGCCCTAGACCTCCTGATACTCATGGCTACACTTACAGTCTTTAGAAAAACAAAGAAATCTTTGATTCTTTCTGATTCCTTTTCATTGTGATGAAGTATGAGATGAGACCATTAATTCTCCCTCAGGCTGTTCAACTATACTCATTATATTTTATCTGTTAATTTTTACCTGATTTTCCTTCACTAAGCTGTGGCATAAAAAGGCAGTAACTGTGTCCTTTTTGAGTTGTAAGTCAAACAGGATAAATTAAAACATTTTATGACTAAATGAAGGGATTTTGTAAAACTTGTAGTTGAGTCTTGGCTAAGCCCTTTGGCTCTCAAGTGCTTTAGAGAAGTCAAGAAATAGCTGCTGGAACATTACAGTTTGCAGGTTTTGGTAATACTTGAGAGTATAGTTTCAGAAAGTGTTTGGAACAAAAGCCGTATTGTAATGGATATGTGATGAGTGGAAACAGGCAAATGGAGGCAGTGTATGAAATAAATGATGTATGTAAATCAATACAGAAATACGATTTTGAAGGGAAGGAGTGGTATCTTGAGGGACAGCAGGGAACCAGAGAGTTTTTTGGTTGTTTTTTTTTTTAAAGGTAGTGTGTCATAGTTTGAGAGGAAAGCGGTATTGAAGAGGGGAAGATAAAGGATATAAAAAGGAAATGATAAAATCTGTCTCTGTTGGGGGGATAAGTGTTTTCCAAATGGGTTTTAGGTCCTTAGAGATGTTTGGACCTGTTTTCAGGGGTTTATAAATTCTCAGAGAAACTTAGAAGTTTGTGTTTTCTTTTACATGATATGAGTAAAAGTGTGTATGCACATGTTGGATCTTTTGGGTGGCCACCATAAACCTGAGCACTGTTAACAGGATTTCATGTCCACAGATGAGAACAGAGGCGGGCAAAGTGGGGTATCCCACTAGATGAAGGTCTTGTCTGTTTGGATTAAGGACAGTCAGAGAACAGAGTCGGATTTGCAGAGTCTGACACGACTGAGCTGAGCGCACACACATGTGCACATGCTGTATTGCAGAAGAATATTGCTGGACATGAAAGAACTCGCGCCGTATCTTTTGGTACAATGTTTATATTGTGATTAGCAGTTTAATTTCAGTAAAATATCACTATCAAGTTAATGATTTTTGAATTTTATTGGTTTATAATTAATTTATAAATGCTTATCTTTGAAATCTTTTTCAAGTACATTTAGAACTACCTCATCTTTTTTTTTTTTTTTTTGGGCTGCTCTGCTTGACTTGTGGGATCTCATTGTTCCGTGACCAAGGGTTGAACCTTAACCAGAGCAGTGAGGGTCCAGGATCTTAACCACTTGGTCACCAGGGAACTCTGCTACCTCATTCTTTTTAAAACATAATATTCCATTGTGTGAATTTGCCAGTTGTACTTAACCAGTTCTGTATTAATGGATATTTAGATTGTTTTGTATCTTATTACAAACAAAGCTACAATGAATATCTGTGTATTATAATCATATGTGAGAATATATGCTTAGGACATCTTGGAGTAGGGTCTCAAGGTATGTACATTTATCATTTTGACGGATAATGTTGAGCAATTGCCCTCTGCAGAGGCTGATACAAGTTTGTATTCTCACCAGCAGTGTATAAACAATGTATGTCATTTACTGTGATGCTAAATCTATATGTAAGTATATACTTGCAATTTTTGATATTTGGCAATCTAATCATTAAATATATTTTGTTGAGCTTTTTAAGTTAAACTTCTTAATGTTGTATTTTGAGATTATTTCAAATTTACAAAAAAATTCAAAGAATAGTACAAAGAATTTCCACACACTTTACCACATTTGTGTGTGTGTATGTGTGTGTAATTTTTCCAAACCAGATGAGAATAAGGTGCTGACATAGTGCTTCATTACTCTAAATTCTGCATTATGTAATATTTCCTAAACTATACTGAATATAAGGATAAGCTTCTATAAAGTACAAAAGTACAATCATCATAATTAGGAAATTAACTTTGATATAATACTATCATCTGATCCACAGATCTCACTCAACTTTCTTCACTTGCCCCAGTGATACCCTTTATGGCAAAAATAAATTAAAATTAAAAAAAATGGAAATATAGTTGATTTACAGTGTTGTGTTAATTTCTGCTATATAGCAGGGTGATTTGGTTTTTTATATATATATGTGTGTGTGTATATATACACACACATTGTTTTTCAGATTCTTTTCCATTATAGGTTATTATATAGAATATACCCTGTGCTAGACAGTAGGTCCTTATTAGTTATCTATTTTATATATAGTATTAGTGTATATATTAATCCCAACCTCATAATTGATCACCTTCCTTCCTCTTTGGTAACCATAGTTTCTTTTCTACATCTGTGAATTTGTTTCTGTTTTGTATGTAAGTTCATTTGTGTCTTTTTTTTTTTTGATTCCACATGTAAGTGATACCATATAGTATTTGTTTGTCTGGCTTACTTCACTTAGCATGATAATCTCTAGGAACTTTAAAAAAATGAATATGTGAACATTTTTTCTGCTAGTTCAAGATTGTTGTATATAATTGTCTCTTTAGTCTCCTTTAATCTCGAACAGTTTCTTAGTCTTTGCTTGTCTTCTGTGCAGCATTTTAATATTCTTAAAATTATAGGCCAGTCATTTGTATAGTGTTCCTCAATTTGCATTTGTTTGGTGTTTTCTCATGAGTAGATTCAGGCTATACATTTTTGGCAGAAATGTCACAGAAATAATTCTTACTGTATCATTAGAAGGGATATGATATCATATGATATCAATTTATCCTATTATTAGTGACAGTAAGTTTGATTACTTACATAATTACATGGAACAACAGACCGGTTCCAAATAGGAAAAGGAGTACGTCGAGGCTGTGTATTGTCACCCTGCTTATTTAACTTCTGTGCAGAGCACATCATGAGAAATGCTTGGGCTGGAGGAAGCACAAGCTGGAATCAAGATTGCCAGGAGAAATATCAATAACCTCAGATTGTCTTTTTTTGTTTTTGATCGTGCCACCTGGCTTATGGCGTCTTAGTTCCCTGACCAGGGATTGAACCCTGGGCTGGAGGCAGTGAAAGCTAACCACTGAACCTCCAGGGAAATCCCAGTTTAGATTGTCGTGAGTGCTTAGCATTTCAGGGTGTCATCCCCAAAGCACAGGGGTGAAGTGTGAGATGTAAATGCTATAACTGAGAATGATTCTCAGGGCTTGGATTCACCCTGGCTTTTAACCCTGTGTGGAAGATTTTTTTAAAAGTCTTGTCTTCCTCACGTCCTGTGGTGTGAAATATGCCTTCTCGGATAGGGACTGACTCCTCTGCCGCTTCCGACCCTGGATGAAGCACTGTGCCACGGAGCCCGGGGCTAGCACTCCGTGCCCCTGTGGAGGCTGGATGACACAGTCTGCCATTGCGGTGGGGGTTATTCCTAGTGGTGTGAGCTTGGTCTTTGAGGAATGGGAGACAGGAGGGAACCTGCCAGGTAAATTCCTCTTTTTCCTCCGTGGACTACTCTGTTTCTTTTTATAGTGTGTCGGGAGGTGTTCCAAGCTGAGTACCACGTGGATGCATTTGCCAAGTGACCTACTCTGTCTTTTTATAGCTTGCTATAAAGTGGTAGCCAGCACTATAAAAAATAGTGTTTATTTATTTATTTATTGTCTACGTGGCATGCAGGATCTTAGTTCCCTGACCAGGGATCGAACCCATGCCCCTTGCAATGGAAGTGTGGAGTTTTAACCACTCGACCTCCAGGGAAGTCCCCAAGCCAGGACTTTACATGGTTCCTTGCCTCAGTTTACCTTTTTTCACTCTTGATGTGCTGTGTATGCAGTACCCAAGGAAAGCCTCAGCATTCCAGTCATCGTTTCAGGCCCTGTTTGCCAGAGAATGTGGGCTAAGACAAAGATTAATAAGGTATAAAGTCCATACCTTTTTAAAGAAAAAACAAATCTCCTAAAATATGGGAATTATCTCAGTAGTCATGTACTCTTTTTATTTAACAAGTAGCTCATGGAAAAAAAAATCACTACAACCCCCACTCTGGGAGGGACTGACTCCTCCCGCCACATCTGATGCTGGATGAAACATCACACCACAGAGGTTGGGGGTAACATTCTGTGCCCCTCGGAGACTAGATGGCACAGTCTGAAAGTGCAGTAGGGATTATTCCTGGTGGGATGAGTTATTCCTTATTTATTAAATTTAATAGATCTAATTATCTAAAGTCTACTTTGGAAATTTAGCTTTGTCCATATTTCCCACATTTGTAATAGCTAAAGAGTTAAAATATATTAGCAGCTGTATTTATTTTTAAGGATAATTTTTTGAACGCATAATTTTGAAACATAAAGAAACGTTGATAGTTTTACATTGACTACCCATACACCAACCACCTAGGTTCCACAATTAAAATTTTATTGTATTTGCTTTATTGCATATCTGTTCATCCATCAGTCTGTCTTACTTTAAAAAAAATGAATTTTAAAGTTGTAGACGTCAGTACATTCTGTTCAAAATATATCATGCATTCATTGAGAGTAATGTATCTAAGTACGTTCTCCCCATACAACTATCTAAAATACTGTAAGTAAAGCTGTGCGTGCATGCTAAGTTGCTTTAGTCATGTCTGACTCTTTGTGACCCCATGGACTGTAGCCCGCCAGGCTCCTCTGTCCATGGAATTCTCCAGGCAGGAATACTGGAGTGGGTTGCCATGCCCTCCTCCAGGGGATCTTCCCTACCCAGGGACTGAGCCCTCATCTCTTACATCTGCATTGGCAGGTGGGTTCTTTACCACCAGCGTCAGCTAGGCTTTTCTAAGTTTTACCTGTAAGAAATTGGAATTATTGATGTGAGTGGTGTGTTTCAAATAAATGATGTCATACAGTATACATATATCTACATACAACTTGATTTTTTCATTCACTAGTGTCAAAGGTGAACAAAGTCAGACATTAGTTAAAAACAATTAAAACAGATTTTATTCAATAACTCCTGATAGTGGGGTCAAGAACTGAGCTCCTTTCTGATTTGTGCAGAGGTGACTGGGCTTTTGACGGGAGAATGAGGGAGGCAGAGTGCTCAAGTAGAGTCAGGGAAGTGAAAAATGGCAAAAGGCAGGTTGGTGTAAATGAGATTAGGCAGCTGTGTCTGCTAGCTGGCAGTTATCAAAGTTAGGATCCTGCCTTCTCACCAAGACTGGAAGGCCTTGGCTCTATTCTTTCTGTTAATTACATTTTAAAGGAATGACTTTCAGGTCCTTGAGAAGGACACTTCTGAGTTGTGGGAGATTCAAAGCATATCAGAGGGATAGAGGAAGGATTCACAATTGTCAGCCTTTTTAGTAAATGTGCTACCAAAGGGAGGTCAAGGGCCTATGGTCGGGTGTTGGCCAGAAGAACAAACAGTAAATTCTTTTGATAGCTCTGAGCTTTTGCAGAACGGAACTTACGGGGAGGCTAGATTGTCCCAGGGACAGGGCCTTTAGGCTGCTAGAGGTCATCCTAGGCATGGTCACATCTTTTAGGGCAGGGGTTTGGATAAAGATATTCTGTGCTGAAAGTACTCACTTTGCAATTCTCACTGTTGTGCTTTGGAGATTTTTGTTTTCTAAATTTTAGAATCCTTTTAGTTGCTGCAGGGTTTACATAGTGTAAATATACCATGATTTATTTAGGATTGTATTAAAAACAATCCTACAGTGAACATCCTTGTGCATGTGGTCTTATGAACTTATACAAATATTTCTCAGTTGTCCGATTATAATGCGTTTAAATTACATTTTAATATGGTTTGCTACTTGCCTTCTGAAATGTCTCTGCCATTTAATACAGCTAAATGAAAGGTTCTAAGCTATTCCCCTCACTTTTGGTCTCCTCCCAGTAATAGTTGCTGTCATTAGTTTGGTGTGTGTCCTTCTTGACCAAAGCTGCCCAATAGAACTAGAATATAAATCATATATAAAGATTTAAAAATTTTCTAATAGCCATGTTAAAGACAGTATAAAGAAACAGGTGAAGCTAATGATGATAATACATTTTAATCAACTCAATATGTATGTAACTTCAAGGTGTAATTAATGTAAAAGTTATTAACTATTATACTGAGTCTTTGACAGCTGCTCTGTATTTTACATTTACAGCAGATCTCAATTTAGATGCTGAACTTTTATTTTGCATTCTTGATTAGACTTCATATTTATGAAATAAATAAGTTCTAAACATAATGTAAAAGTTCACTAGCTGAGTTCAGTTTTTAAAAAATTCTGTTTATGTTCACATCTGCATCAACAAAACTATCTCATCTTTTTCAGAAGAATTGATTTGACTTGGAAATAAAACCATGTAACTTTCAAAAACATGTCTGTCCAAGTTAAGCACATTTACTAATTCTTGTGTCAATTTCCATATTGTTAACACTGAATTCATAAGAGCATTGTATAAATTTAAAAGCAGCTCTAAAAAATAAATAAATAAATAAAAGCAGCTCTAAATTTCAAAATCAACAAAGTATTTTTCAAATTTTTCTTGTAGTTTTTTCATGTAATTTAAATAAAACTCTTAATTATAGTTAAAATTTTCTGTCAGTTTATGTCAGAGGGATATATAATGTCAGTTACTGATTTGTATTTTTATGGAAATTTTTATTTTAAACATAGATTATTTTACCTATCTCACCAGGTCACAAATATGCCTTTCTTTTCTTCGGAATTTCAGGTTTGACTCACTCATATAGAGCATGATGTTGATGAGAAACATAAATTACATTGCCCTTTTGTTTTTGTCCTTGATTTTTGAATGTTTAGCAAGTGCTCGTTTTGTTTCTTTAAAAAATCTTGGGTTCAGCTAAAAATTTTGGGTTGATTGGGTTATTGGAGTTATTATCTCCCATAATCACAGGCAATAAAAATTATAAATTTATAGATAGTACAGTAATTTATAAAACTCTTCATGACCCAACCAATGAGCACTGGCAAAAAACCAGAAAAATCATTAAATAAATTGTGCTCTTTTTTAACCAGTTCCAAGAATTTATATTTCATATGTATTCCAAGTGTTTTTTTTAAATTATTTTTCTTTACTATTTTATTACTTTTTGCTTCACTGGGTCTTTGTTGTTGCACTTGGGCTTTTCCCAGTTGCACTGCTTGGGTTTCTCGGGATGGCTTCTGTTGCAGGGCCTGGGCTCCAGAGTGCGGGCTTAGTAGTGGTGTATGGGCATAGTTGCTCCCAGGCATGTGGAATCTTCCCAGACCAGGGATCAAACCCCTGTACCCTACATTGGCAGGAGGATTCTTAACCCCTGGACCATGAGGGAAGTCCTCCAGATGTGTAGCAACATATTCATGACACTCATAGATTCTGCTCTAGAAAGTTGAGCAGAAGGAAACTTAGCAATTTTACAAATATTGAATCAATTGATGTTCGATATGTTAGGTCTCATATTCTATAGGCAATTGTTGGTTGCTTAATTGACGATCTTTCATTTTTAAAATAGCTTTTAAAATCTTTTCTCCATAATTTCTGATAAAATTTCCACAACTGAAATAATATATATTTTTACCATCTGTTTGTCTAAAAATGGTTTTCTTTTTTTGTGAGTGCAAGAAACCATTTTACAGCTGACCAAAGTTACAAGGTCAGACCTTGTTACATATTATTTAAAAATATTTCTGGATATTTAATTTTGACTTGAGGTGACTAAAACTTCCTCAGTCTTGTTTGTTGAGAGGAAACTGCTTGTCAGGTTTATTATGTTTATGTTGACAGTGTCTCTCAGTATTGTTTAGTTTACTTTCTTGAAGCTTTTAAAACGCATTGGGAAAAAAAAATAAAATGCATTGGACAACTTATTCCTGTTGTTCTGCTTAGTAAATTACATTTGGTATTCAATGTGAAATATGCAATATGCTTTAGTTCCGTCTGTCTGTTTTTTTGTATTATTTCAATAAGAGTACTATCTTCTGCACCTGCATTTGATTCTGCATCAGTATGACACATTTTTACATTAAAAATTTTGCTCATTATTTTTCAGCTAGAAAAATAATTATAATTAAGACAGAATAAGCAATTCAGATTAATAATCAATTACAGTTTACCCAGGGTGTCACTGTAATTTGTGCTGTTTGCATAAAATATTCAAACAAATAAATTAAATGTTGTATCAGTGCGTAGAAAAAATTCATTCAAGCAGAATCTCCAATTTAAGATTGACTACACTGGTGATGTGATTATGTGTAGTGTTGAGAAAAATTGTACTGACAAGTTAAACAGGCAAGAAGACTTTACTCGAGACTGTTCTGACGGGGGAGAGGCTGAACTCAGCTGCTACTACTGAGGGGTTTGAGCCAGTGGGCAGGGTGAGGCAGTCAGGTAAAAAATTACTGAGAAAAACTTGGTTAGGTATTAAGGGTGGGAGTGTCAACAATTTGGTCAGGTTTCAAGGGTAGGGGGATTGTCTATAAACTGGTTTAGTAGGAGTTTTGCTAGTTGAGAAGGCTTAGAGGAGCCTGATTAAAGTTTGGTCAAGGAGGGAGTTCTTGTCAGTAATACTAGAAACAATAGAATCATTTGTGACAAAAGGGTTAAGTAAAAATGTAATCCTATCCAAACAATGAAATTGTGTTTAATGGAATAATATGTTGCTTCAGTTAAAAAATTGTGTTTTTATCAGTTAAAAACCAGGGCTTCTCTTATAGTTCAGCTGGTAAAGAATCTGCCTGCAATGCAGGAGGTGCCGGTTGAATTCCTGGGTCAGGAAGATCCCCTGGAGAAGAAATAGGCTACCCACTCCAGTATTCTTGGGCTTTCCTGGTGACTCAGATGGTGAAGAATCTCCCTGTAATGCGGGAGACCTCAGTTCGATCCCTGAGTTGGGAAGATCCCCTGGAGCAGGGCATGGCAACCCACTCCAGTATTCTTGGCTGGAGAATTCCTGTGAGCAGAGGAGCCTGGCGGGCTGTGGTCCCTGGAGTCCCAAAGAGTGGGACACGACTGAGCTACTGAGCACAGCAAGGCAGAACTAAAATTCAATAAAATAAAAAAATTCAATCTCTTCATCCCATTAACCACATTTAAAATGCTCAACAGACGGACTCCCCTGGTGGTCCAGTGGTTAAGACTGTGCTTCCACTGCAGCAATTGTGGGTTTGATCCTTAGTTGGGGAACCTAGCCCATGTGCTGCAGGGCCAAAAAAAAAAATTGCTCAATAGCTGGCTGTGCTCACGGCTCCTGTAATTAGACAGTGGAGTTCTAGACCTTTTTGGAGTGTCATCACCTGTGTATTGACCTGCATTCTGTACCTAAATATGTGTTTTCTGTACCCACAGAAATATTTAGGTTTGGGTGTTTTTGATAGCATAATGGAATTATATTGTATATATTTTTGTTTTACTTGCTTTTTTTTACTTACCATTTATTTTGGAGCTTGTTTTGTGTCAACACACAGGAATCTGCCTCTTGCATTGTAGTGCTTTCCGGGGCTGACCATAGTATGGTTATACTTTAGTGACTTGTTCCCAACTGATTGTTCTTAGACCATAGTATGGTTATACTTTAGTGACTTGTTCCCAACTGATTGTTCTTAGATTGCTCCCAGTACTGTGCATCTATAAGAAGGCCTTGTGTGTTTGAGTATTCTTCCAGGTAGATTCTGAGAAGTAAAATTACTGCAGTTTTGAAAGTTTTGCACATGTAAACTCTGAGTAGAGACTCTGAGATTGCCATCACAAAAGCCGTGTTACACTCCCGTGAGCGTTTCCTGAATAGTACTCTCTGTCCTGCACCGTCATCCACTCCTGACGTTTCAGTCATGAAGAATTTTGCCAGTCTTATGAATGAAAATCACTTTTGGTATACATTTCCTTGATAGTGAGATTGAATGGGTTTTCATGTTTCCATTAGCACTTCATTTCTTAACACAATACTTGTGTTTAAAGACAGTATATATCCTGTGTTCTTGCTTTCCTTCAAGTAACTGATCAGGTGGTTGGAGCAGGTCAGTTTTCAGTTTGCTTCTCTATGGACCAGAATCATTTACATGACTATTTTCTGCAGTCTTACTCAGCAATAAAACTGCTCAAAAACAGTGAAAGGCTAGAGACCACTACAGAATCGGGTTACCCTCTAGAGTATGCCAGAAAACACCTAGCATCCTATAGTGCACTCGGCAATCTTTCACTTTTTTTCCTGACAAATGACATATTTAAAGCTTCTAGCACATTGTCTGGCTCAGAGTGAGAACTTAACAAATTTAATTCTCTTCCATTGAAAGAATGAAAAATAAAGTAATTGAAAATTTATGGCATTTCTGTAGAGCTGCAATTCTTTGGATAGAATTCATATCTAGATTGCTAGATTTGGGCTTCCCTGACAGTTCAGTATTTACCTTTGTTTTCCTTGGGTCTTTCTCAGTGCTTGGGAACATTATTATAGGTAGGTGTTCATTAATTGTTTGATTGAATGTAACTGTGTTGAAGTATGTTCTAATTCATTATCCTGTCTGGAAAAACATGTATATCAGGAGAAAATAGGCTTGTTTTGTTTACTTTGTTATTTATCATGTTTTCAGACAGAGATTAGGAAATACATCCTAAACACACAAATGGATGGCCTTGCAAATGACTAGACTGACTGTTGCCTTTCACAGTCCAAATTGTGTGACTGTAGCTAAACAGAAATCCTCCTACTAAGAGCCAATGTAGTTTTGTCGTGTGCACTCTCAAGGCGTTGTTATGCAGTTCTCTCTGTGAATGGGGTTTTCTACACTTGGTAAAGCAGGCTAGCATATTCAATGTACGTTACAGCTGGAATAATCCATTGCTTTAAAAATAATTTTTATCTGCTTTTTAGATTTAGTGTTCAAATATTTTTTCATAAGTAACTGGGGGAAAAAATACACGGTGGCTACTGTAGACTGTAAAATGAAGGAGAAGCTTAGCTTTACTGTGGAGTCTGAGCTGGGTGTAACCTAACTAGCTAGAGGATATGCAATTCCTGATTGACAGCAGGACCAGCATTAGGCAGACTTTGTAAGAGAGAGCAGCAGCTCAGAAACCGTGATAAGGGCTCTGTTAGGAATCACTGCACTCACCACTCATATCTTTAGTTTCTTCATTTTTCTGCCTACTGGATTTGTAAACAAATAGCACAAAACAGTTCCTCTTTTGTTTTTATTAAAGTGATACTGCAATGCAGTTTCAGTCTATCAGCTAGGCAAACATGTCGAAATTTGATATTCTCACTAAATTAGCCAGTTTTTAGCTGTGTTCCATGCTTATCTCTAGACCTTTGTGTATTAAATCCTATCTCGAGCTGTTCTCTTTATAAGCAAGTGTGTTTTGCTTGTGCCTTCCTGTCTTCAGTGAGAAGCTTTATGTAGGTCAGGCTTGGCTTAAGCAGATTTCCTGAACCTGCGTCAGCTTAAGCTGGAGGAATTTTAATAAACCCTCCCCTGTAGGCGTGGGCCTAAATGAGGCTAGCCTAGTTAAGCCTGATCTTTTTCTGTTTGTGAAAAGAGCTGAGCAGAGCTGAAAGCTGCATGGTGGTTTCAGAAACTGCCTACTTAATTTGAAAAGAACAATGGTAGGAAAAGCTAGATCTTCCAATTTTACCTTATCTGAAAAGCTTGATTTGTTAAAGCTTGTGAAGCCATATGTTAAAATTCTGGAAGAACACACTAACAAACATTCAGTGATAGTGGAAAAGAATAGATGTTGGGATATCATAGCAGTTAACTATAATGCAATTGGAATAGACCGCCCTCCTCGAACAGCGCAGGGCCTACGCACTCTTTACAAAAGGCTCAAAGAATATGCCAAACAGGAGCTATTGCAGCAAAAAGAGACCCAGTCAGATTTTAAAAGCAATATTTCTGAGCCAACCAAGAAAGTTATGGAAATGATTCCCCAGATTTCCAGTTTTTGCCTGGTAAGAGACAGAAACCACATACAAAGGTAAGCTTTATTTTATTTTGTTGTGGAAAATTATGGCGCCTCCTATCTATTGGGCTCTGGCTTAGTTGTGATAGAGATATGCATAGTAAACATCCCCACTACGGGAGCAGTGAATAGTGTCTTTGTTTTGCATTCTTAAGCAAGAAAAGTGAGGCTATAAGGAATTTTTCTGCTGCATTTGATTTAAGCCACTGTTGATTGTCTTCCCTTCCCCCTTCCCTCCTTCTGTAGTTTCTAAAAAGTAAAGGTTAGGGAGGAATAAATGGGATGTAATTTGTGACATTACCTCATAAACTTTTTAAGCTTTAATATTAATTTGTTTAATTAGCTTCTGAGAGATACCTTTTTCATATTTCACTTAAGATTACATTTCATTGGATTTTCAATTTTGTATAAAGTTAGCAGTTTCAGGAGAAATGGTACCCTCGCTTTATTATGAATTTTCACTGTCTACACTTACTAAATATTAATTGAGCTAAAAACCTAAAATGAACAATTAAGTAAACTTGTTAGTAGCACCACTGTATATGTATATGTTAAGACAGTTTAAATTATTTTTCTAATTTATATTCAAAGAGACAAGGAAACACAGGAAAAGGTGTTAAAAATGCCTAATTAGGGATACAGATTATGTAGTAAAAGTTTTTGTTGCTTTTATATGTTAATGGTCTGTTCACTTTAAGCTCTCCCATAGTGTTTTGCACGGGTATCGAAATATGAATTTTAATATGTCAATAAGAGCAACTGGATTAGAAACAGGTTTTTGGTTGAATTTTGTGCTCTACGTAACCACTTGCCTGGAAATCTTAAAAAACTATTATCTTACTGCTAATTCAGATTTTTAACCCCCAGCAGAAGATACAAATGGCAGCTTCATGCTTTTTCTGAATCATTTGGAATAATTTAAGCAAACCGTAAACTCCTTGCTAGTTGAGGAACCTCTCAAACTTAACTTTACAAAGTACTTTCTTGTTGGTGAAAGAGTCTTTATATAAGCAAAATGATTAATTACCTGTGAAATTCCTTTGAAGTTAGGGAAGAAATGGGAAAAACCTTTTTAGTCAAACATATTTGTTATTTTGATAATTTACTGGGATAGTATTTTTGAGCCAACTTCTTAACAATATACTTCTTATTTCTAGTTGATATCATAGTGAAAGATAGCGCCAGTGGGAATCCAAGACATGGATACACACTACATTAATTCATGGGGTTACTGCTTAAACTGTTCACTGTGATGACAAATGATTAAATCCCAGTATGGTGAATGTCAAGAAAAACCCCCTTCACAGTGAGACTGCTTTATACTCATTCAATTTTTTTTACCTCTTTGAGCCATAAAGAACATTGGCTTTGCATTATAGGTATTAAACTACCTTTTGGCTGTAGGCTTTTATAATTTGAAAACTAAAACTAAATGTAGTTTTATTAAGTTGTGTATTTTAAAAATACAGTAATGTTAAGAGAAGTAATATATAAGATACAAGTATCTGTTTATGTATATATGTACACATACATACAGTATATATACCTACACAATCAGTCTTTTGGGACACCAACATTTCTCTGATAAATTGAGTTAATTGATTTACATATTTCTATACCTACTGGATTTACACATTTCTATGCCTACTGTGGAAACAGTTTTTCAGTTTAAAGGTAGGAGTATCAGAAATATGCCGCTTAAAACACTCATGTTAGCAGGTCAGCTCTGCCACTCTCTATGCTAGTATTTTCATGTTTATGTATTTAATATACTTATTTGACATCATCTTGACTCTTAATTATCTTGGAAGCTTATAATTACAGTATTTTAATTATGCTTCTATATAAATATACCTCTTAATCTCATCAAACTCTCTATACTTAATAAGGAAAATGTTACTACATATTTTATTTAACATGTTTAAAGATATGCAACTATTTCATAAGGCTGTTTCTGCAACTTATATTGATTTATGTCTTTATTTTTGCCTCTCTTTAACATCAGGTTATATTTTGTGTTTTATAACCAATTTGATCCTCAGAATTCATATTCATAAATTTTAAAAGTCCTTTCCTGTTTGATCATTTTTTGTGACTTTCTCTAAGTCATTTTTAGACTTTGTTATGCCTTATTCTGATGTTTTAAACTAAAATAGCATGGAATATTCCAGATATAAGGCATATTTTTAATTTACATTGTCTTTTGTCAGTCTTATAGTCTATTATACATACTAATTTGGAAAAGTAATTATGTGGGTTTTTAAAATTTCATTTGTAGCTGTTGTTTTAACTTTTTCTCACTCTAGGATTTAGAGATGTTAGTAAAAGCAAGCCTTACTAATTTGAATTACATTTGTATTCCTTTTTTTGCTTTCAAATATCATAAAATCACAAAGGCAACATTATAATTTGTATAATCTATTATACAAATAGATTTTTCATAACATATTAAATATCTTATTTCATTTGTACCTCTTAGACAAATATCTGATATTTCTGGCAATTTAATGCTATTAGTGACATACAGAGTTTAAATTCTTTTCCTTATGTTCTACTTGAACTTGTTCCAGCAGTTTAATCACCCATGTGGAATGCATTCTTACCTGTATTACTTATTTATGATTTATGAAATGTTGTCTCAATAATGTTAAGTGTAGCATTTCCATTAATGTTCCAATAATCTCTTTCACCTCTATAACTTTTAAGTTAGATAAAGACATATTTTTAAAAAAAACCTAGGAAACATGTATTCTTAATTCACAACTTAATGTTATACATGAAATTATTTAAAAACCAACAGTTTTAAGGAACACTGTGTTTTGTCATAACAAATATTGGTATATCAAAATTTAAATTACGCTGAAACTATAGTTGCCTCTAATAGGAATGCATATTTTATGGAAATTTCATGTAAATTTATAAACTATCAATATATAGAGGTCATTAAAAATTGCATTAAAAACACCATTTCATTTATTCAGTCTTTCAACATATGATGAGTACTTACTAGATTCCAAGTACAGTATGATGCTGGGTACTGATGATTCAGGGGTAGATGTAAACCCTTGCTCTTGTACACTTTACCTGGCCACTGGTTAAAAGACTTAAAGAGCACCTGAGTCATGTGGTTCTGGATAGGTAACGGGGGGAACACCACTGTATTTGAAATTGGAAAGTTAGGAGAACCGCCTGCTAGTGGAGCATACCCCAAGTCATACACAATCTTGATTTTTTGTGTGTGACAAATACAGAAATCAGTACCTCTCAGAGACTGCCTTGTGCTGTCCACTGGCCTTCCACTGTCCTCCTGCCAAAGTCATGGACCTCAGTGATTTTTAGATTGATCAGTTCAAGAGAGCAGAAATAGGAGGTCTAGGACTACCATGTGGGGATAGTGAGGCCCGGAATGAATTAAATGACTCTTTACAGCATTTAAGAACCTCAGGCTTACAGGGACAGTTGATATCTCTTTGAGGGTGTTAAAAATGCCACTTCTTTTTTATTTACCTCCATAGCCTTGTTTAGTATTTGTAATTTACTGTTCTTTTAAGAGCCCAATTTTAAAGTTAAGGATAAGGGAGAGCCATATATATACATATATATATATATAAAAAAATAATTAAATATATATATATATATAATATAATTAAAATCCCAGCCTTAGTCACTTTATTATTCCAAGGATTAACAAATATTTTTTGTTTCCTAATTTGCTTTTTAGCTTGATAATTTAATGTATATTAGATATGAAATTATGTTTTAAAATGCTCTTGTCTTCATTTGATTTACATTTTGTGATGGTTTTTTGTGTGCTGTAGTGCAAACTTGGATGAGGAAGCACAGGCTGGTACCAGTTCACTACAGGTAATGTTGGACCGCCATCCAGTTGCTATTACAGTGGAGGTGAAGCAAGAAGAAGACATTAAGCCCCCTCCTCCACTGGTTTTAAATTCTCAACAGAGTGATACTTTAGAGCAAAGAGAAGAACAGGAATTAGTGCGTGTAATGGAAAGATCTTTGTCACCATCACTTTCCTCTGTTGATATGAGAATGACATCGTCTCCATCTTCTATCCCAAGGAGAGATGATTTTTTTCGGCATGAGAGTGGAGAAAATTTTAGGTCACAATTAGGGTATGATCCTCAGATTCTACAAATGCTGAAAGAGGAGCATCAGATAATTTTAGAAAATCAAAAAAGTTTTGGATTATATGTTCAGGAGAAGAGGGATGGATTGAAAAGAAGGCAGCAGCTAGAGGAAGAGCTGCTAAGAGCAAAAATTGAAGTTGAGAAGCTGAAAGCAATTCGACTACGGCATGGTCTACCTGAATGTAATAGTCTCTGAGATTTTTTTCAGTCTTGCAATTTGATTATTTATTTTGGCCTGATTAGTTTCATTTGGGAATATCCTGAAGCAGAGTACATATTCTTAAAACATATTGTTAATCTCTATTATGAAAAAGGCTTTTTTGACATGATTTTCTGATTATTTAATTTTCCTTTGAGATATAGTAAAACACTGATGGCATGCTTATAAATTTTTTGTCTTCCTGGGCCTTAAAAAAGATGTTTTATTTTGATTATTAACATATATAAATGCATATGTATATACATAAATATTCTTTCAAAGTTCTGAATCTTCAACATTTTAAATTAACACTTTGAAAGCTGTATGTAGTTCAAGTTGTTTATTAATAAGTTAGTGTAATTTAGAAGCAATACTAGTTTAATAGAAGCTTGTCTATATGACACTGATTTTTATGCTTTCATTCTTTGAAGGAATAAGTTCTAGAATTTTAGGGACTAAAGTGTTAGGGACTAGAATTTTAGGGACTAAAATAGAAAGTATTTGGAGAGCACTTTTCCCACCTCAATTTAAAGGTAATAAAACTGAGGGCGAGGGAAAAGTCAGTGATTTACTTGGTTTAACAAAGCTCTTCATGGCATAGCAAGGACCAGCACTCAGTTTTTGTTTCTCTGTAATTTTTCCCCCCTACTGTTCCTTTAGAAGTAAAAATCTGCTAAAGTATCCTACATGGTAAAAAATTAGAAGCATTTATTTCATTAAAATTGTCTTTAAAAATCGGGGGATTGTGAAATCAGGGGGATTGTGTCAATTACTCCCATCCTCCTTTTTTTTTGTCCTGCAAAATAAGATGTACTGTTGGAGCTGTTATATATTGAGGTGGCCAAAAAAGTTTGTTTGGTTAGTGAATATGTTGTTCAGTAAATGTGTCTTTTATTTTTACTTAAAACTGAACTAACTTTTTGGCTAATCTAGCATGTTGACTATGAGATTTAATATGTTGATTCATTTTGAATGTCTTAGTCTGAAAAAGATTTCTTTCACGGTAAAATCACAGTAAACTTTAATGAACAAAATTAAAATTTTACTTACAATAAAAATAGCAAAACATTATATGTGTATAACTTATGATATCTATAGTCTTATGTTTCTGTAAATATTACTGTTTTAGTGTTTGTGGAAATAAAACCTTGATTCTTAAAGCACACATACACATTTTGTTAAATCTTTAATATGTGTACTACTTAAGGATTTCTATTTTTGCCAAGGGTTTGTTGAGGAAGGCTATTTTAAGCCAAGCTTTAGAATGGGGTAGGTTGGATTTCAACAGTTTTGGGGGAAAAGGCTGTTTATGTCAGAGTGAGCAGCATGAAGAAAGGCATAGATGAAGAGAAAAAGTGGGTCAGACTGTATAAGCCCAAATACAGTGCTAAGCCAGGTGATTTTTAAGTGATTTTAAGTGAACACAGAGCCAGTTAGGGCTGTGATAGTCTGGACGAGGACATGTACCTTGACTAATTGGGGTAGCTACTCTTTAGCTCTAGCGGAATTATTACATGCAGAAATAAGCAAGAAATCTGCATTTTTATGAGAAAATTTTATTTTTAAAACATTTACAAATAATTAAAAATGTTGAATAAAAACATAAAACATGTGAGTGGGCCTCGTCCAGCTGTTGGGCTTCAGGCTCATGGCCTTTGGTATAGACCAGTGGTTCACCAAGAGTGCATCTTGGCCAGCAGCATCAGTATCACTTAAGAACTTGAGAGAAATGTAAATCCATTCCTTCTGGATCAGCGACTCAAAGGGGAGAGTCCAGCAGTTTGTTTTAATAAGCTCTCTAGAGATTTCTGATGCAAACTATAAAGCCAGTCAAAGAACCACTGAAATAGAGTATTTGGAAACCTAGCATGGTGCATAAATCATTAGAATTTAAAAAATTTTTGTTGAAGAGTGGGTGAAGGTAAACTGAGGGATATCATTTTGGAAGTTGGAAACTGGTGCTAGATTATGGATTACATTAAAAGCTGTTGTAAGGAATCAAATGTGAATGTATAATGGGAAACCTTGGAAGGCTTTTGATTAGGGGCATATGCCTTGAGCTCTGTCTTAAGGTCATGATAGCATTTCAGAGTGGGCATTGTAGTGAGATGAAATCCAAAATTTAGGTTATGGCTACAGGAATAGAAAGAAAGTAAATAAAATAGACTCTTACAGTACTGTTTGAGCCTGTTGACTGCTTAATTTCATTGGCATTTTATATCTGCTATTAGAATTAAATATTATAAAAATATTCTTGAATGTATAATGTGATATATCCTTTTGATAATTTCATCTTCTTTAATCTTCTCTCTGACTTTTCTTTCAGTCTAAAGACTTTTATAACTCTTATTTGAGGTAATGTTTTTATAGTATAATTCTCATAAGTCTTTACAGTAGTAAGCTTTAACTTTTTGAAATTATTGAAAGCAAGTTACCATACAAAATGTAATTCATATTATAATCTTAGCATGGTACTACTCAGAATTGTTAATGAATGTTCAATTTGAATGCTAACTTTGACAGCCAAATCAGAGTTTTCCAAATTGTTCTGTGGAATAGTCATTCTATGAAATGTCTTTATTAGCAAAGTAACATGTTCAAAAAAAGTGCAATATACATTTTTTTTGGTGATTAGATTCTAAAATAAGTGTGGAAGGTAAAAATGTAGACTATACAAAATTGTCCTTGAATGTTTTTTTTGCTGCCAAGAAAACATAGTTTGCTTCAGTAAGATTTTTCACCAGCGGTGTTCAAGATTGTTGTTTCATTGCTGATATCATGTGACAAATATGTTAGCGTTTAGGGCTGAATAGAAAACCTTAGTTTTACATATTTTTAAACACCAGCATTCCACTCATTGCATCGGAGTTCATTGCAGCAGTTTTTCTGAGTCACTGTTGTTTAATTTTAATCTGCAAAAATTAAAGTGAGTGTGATTCTGCTCCATTTTTATTGCTCTACCTCCTCACCCCAGCAATAGTTAGCATAGGATAGTTTTTTGAGAAATTCCGTGCGAAAAAGACTTGTTTAACTGCTGAACTGGTTTTGGAGGCTTTTTATTATTACCTTGCAGAGTATCTTAGGGAAATTCTGAGCTAAAGCTTTTTTCTTTTCCTTTCTATACTGAGAATTTTTTGAGTTTTTGACTACTTACCAACTTACATTAACAGTTTTTGCTGAGGACAAGTTTCACTAAGGGGCATATGTAAGGGCAAATTTTATTAGTGCAAATGGAATAGATCTGAAGCCCCCTGACATCTTATATACTACAGAGAACTGTTTGGGGCCATGAGCTTTACTTATGAAGTGTAATGCTGGGAAAACATAGGAAACAGTGATTTTATTTTTTAAATGTAGACTTGGTTCTGTATAAATACATTAAATTTGAAAAATATACTAAATAAGACTATTTCATCCAATATATTAGTGATTTAGATAGTGCATCCATTATTCTTGTCATCTTGTCTTTTCTTACTCATTTGAACTTAAATGGGTATGTTGTTTTTTTTTTTTTTTAACAACTTATGACTTTATAAAACTAGGTATGATTTATAATAGCACCCTAAAAAAGTTTATGAAGTTCTTTCATTTCTAACAAATGCCAGATTTCTTAAAATACGCAAATATATTTCTGTTTTGTGTAATGAGACATCAACTTGCTGTAATTTAATTTTGAAAGATTCATTCTACCTTGTTGCATCATTACTTACATGAAAATGTTTAAAATATGAATTTTTTTCATGTGCCTTCTTTTAGAATAATGTCAAGTTTTAACTGAGTGTGGTAAATTGTAATTAAAATATACTATAGTTGATAGTGGTTAAATGGTTTGTTAATACATGTTCTTTTAAATACATGGTAATACGTTATATTGACTTGTGTACTCTTTTTGTGTGCCATAAGTCAAATAATTCAGTACTACACAGGTAAAAGCTTTTGATGAGACATAATTGAAATAATGACATTTCTTTTGGTGATTGTGCCAATGGTTGGTGGTGGTTTAGTTGCTAAGTCATGTCCAACTCCTGTGATCCCATGGAGAGAGGAGCCTGGCAGGCTACAGTCCACAGGATTCTCCAGGCAAGAACACTGGAGTGGGTTGCCATTTCCTTCTCCAGGGGATCTTTCCAACCCAGGGATTGAACCTGGGTCTCCTAAATTGTTGGTACATTCTTTACCAACTGAGCTACAAGGGAAGCCCTTGTGCCAGTATAGATGTCAAATGTACCATGTCTAAATTTCATAATATATTTATTTTTTTCAATTGTTAAGACTCACACATTCTCAAAATCAATTGAACATTTGGTGGTAACTTTTGATTGTAAATAGTAAAAGTAATTAGATGAAATATGGTTGTAATACTTAACAAATAGAAAAGAGCAAATTCTTAAAACATGCAACCTAATTAAACATTAATAGTCATGCCACATCTTTGCATATGATTTTGAGAAATTGGATCCATATTTTTTATATATCTTCTATAAGTTGTTTTCACTAAAAATAGCAGCTGTGATGTGAATTTATATTATTTATCTTTAGTTTTCAGTTCCTTTGTAAATAGTGGAAAGCAAGTTAATAAATAAATAAATAAAAATATCACCTAAGTTAGCCCACATTTAACTAACGTGTATATATCATTAGACTTACACTTATCACATAGTTATCCATCTATATCCATCCATAAATTCTTTTTTTTTTCTTTTAAGGAAAACTTATTTTAAAACAAGTTGTAGAATTAAAATACTTTACCCATAATCACTTCAGCATGAGTGTTATGAACTGGAGTTCAATATTTATTTGTGTGTGTATGATTTTTATAAGTAAAATTTGCAAAATGTGAAATCTTAATTACACCATTTGATGAGTTTTGACAAATTACTACACCTGTGTAGCTTAAACCCACTTCAAGATTTAAAAAGGTTATCACCCTATCACTTCTTCGCCAAGATCAAGTGTAAAAAATTATCACCCTAGAATGTGCTCTCCTGACCCTTCCTAACTGATCCCCTGGCACCTCAGGCAACCGTTGTTCTAATTTTTAAAAAAACATAGATGAATTTTGCTTGTTCTAGAACTTAATGTAATTGAGGTCAAACAGTATGGACTCTTTGTGTCTGTTTTCTTTCATCCATCTTACTGTTTTTAATATTCATCCATCCTCTCATCAGTAGTTCATTGCTTTTTTTGTTGCTGAGTAGTATTCCATTTTATAAATACACCACAGTTTGTTTATCCTCTATCTTTAAAAAAAAACTTTTTATTTATTTAATGAATTTATTTGACTGTACCATCTCTTAGTTGAGGCATATGGGATCTTAGTTCCTTGACCAGGGATCGAACCCAGGCCCCCTGCATTGGGAGCATGGAGTCTTAGCTACTGGACCACCAGGAAAGTCCCCATCCATTATCTTTTGATGGACTTCTGGACTTTTTTTCCAGATTTTGGTTGTTCTGTATTTTCTCGTATAAGTATGTCATGAACTTAATGCTGGCTTAAGGAAGATATATGTTTAACTTTTTAAGAAACTGCCAAACCTTTTCTCAAAGTGATTGTACCATTTTACACTCCCATCAACAGTGTATGGATTATTTTTTAAAATAAAGCTTTGCATGTTTATTGATTGGAATGTCAGAATTGAAATTGATGAATAAATTTTTGTATATTTCAATGAATTAAAAATGCTGGGTAGATAGTTTAGGTATCTGGGAATATTGTAGTTTGTTGATTTTTTTTTTCTTTCTGTTTTAGCACTTATTGCATATATGCTTTGTCATGAAGAATTGAGAAATATGAAATGTATAGTTCCTGCCATTCTCAAAGTATCATTCTGAAAATGATCTTTAATGCAGAGAAGTATCTTCTAGGTTTATTTTATGCATAATGATACTTGCGGTTAGTTGGCATTCAGTCTGTTTTGTTAGGTAAAGAAAACTGTGGATGTTTACCAGTTTGAAGAATTTGTATATTCATGTTTGCATATTTTTTAGTGTAATGAAAACCATATCTCTCAGATCTCATGTTAATATTGCAGTTATATGTTAATGCATATTAAAAGTTCTGGTAGCTTTTGGTAATTTTGAAACTCAAAAAATATGGTTTGTAAGAGTATTTATATTTTTTGTTGAATTTGATGATATGAGACATTTTAAATTCCATTTACTCCATTTGTGTTTAGAATTGTTAAAAGAAAAGAATATTAAAGGTTTGGGTTTATGGAATGTATAACTAAACCACACAGTCTTAGAGTCACTACGCTTAGAACTCATCCATTAAGATGATAATATCCACTATTAATATTTAAATGACCATGTCTCTGCCTTCCTCTTTTGTCAAAGCATGAATTTAAGCATTCTTACTCTGTGAATTACCTTGTGAATCTTGCTGTACACCTTCGAGCCTCTGGTTTATGAAGACTGTTTTTGGCATTGATTTGGAAAGCGCATTACAGGGTCAAAGGAGTAGATCAGAACCAAGTTTAGAAATAAAAACGAAGAGCATGCGCGCTCAGTTGCTTCAGTCGTGTCTGACTCTTTCCAGTCCCGTGGGCTATGGTCATTCAGGCTCCTCTGTCCATGAGATTCTCCAGGCAAGAATATTGGAATGTGTTGCCGTGCTTTCCTCCAGGAGATCTTCCCGACCTGGAGATCAAACCCGCTTCTCCTTCATCTCCTGCACTGCAGGTGAATTCTTTACCCACTGAGCCACCTGGGAAGCCTGGGAAAAATTATAGGTTAGAGTGGAATTGTTAGTGGTGGTTAGTCTGTAATGTAGCAAATTAGTCATTGTTTTATATGTTACAAGTAGTCTAGATAAAGGAAGTTATGCTCCTAATATGTTTAATTCCTAATATCTTCGTTCTGCTTTTTTGCAGTCATTTTCCTTTGCCTGCCCTATGTGTTAGTCCTTCTCAATTGTGTCCGACTCTTTGCAACCCCATGGACTGTAGCCCACCAGGCTCCTCTGTCCGTGGGATTCTCCAGGCAAGGATACTGGAGCAGTTCCTTTCTCCTGCCCTATGCCTACATTTAAAAAGGGACTAAATGGGAAAGGGACAAGTAGAAGATGATGATGGTCGTTAACATTTGGAGAGCACTTACTGCATGGCGAAGACTGTTGTAAGCATTTTACACGTATTAGCTAGTCTAAGGCAACAGTTCTATGATGTAGGTATTAGTATTACATTCGTTTGCCAAATTATAAGCTGGCACAGGGGTAAGTAACTTGTCCAGGGTCATATTACTAGTTAGGGCAGATCAAGCTTCAAGTGCAACCAGTCTGGCTCCAGAGTTCATGCTTTTATTCCTTCTCCTTTCTTTCCTGCAAAAGAAAGGATATATCTAAATCTGAGACTCTTATGTTATTTCAGTTAGTATAAGGAATTCTGAATTCTTAGAATTTAACTACTGTCTTTTGTTCTAGTCAGTTTTTTTTTTTTTTTTGCAGGGGCAGGTTTGGACATAACAGGTAGCTCTCCAGGGAATGCAATACAATATTTGACTCTTAAATATCTTTCCCAGCCATTTTTGATGAAGACAGGCTTTTTGTCCCTTCTTTAATAGCAATCCTGAGGAGTTACATTTTTCTCTTAACCAAGTGAAAATCAAGAACAGATTTGAAAACTACAGAAAGCTGTTGTCAGTCTTTCATTCGTGCACAGTGACTACTACTAGTAGAAATAGTGTATAAAGAAAACAAACTAAAATTGTCTAAAATTGCACACCACAGCATTTTTTAGAATTCAAAAACTGATCAAAGCATCCCATCTTTTTCATTAATGCTAAAACCCTCAAAACTTTATCTGGAAAAATTAAAATAACAAAAATAACACATGACAACTAGCTTATCTAAGAACTGGTATCTTTTTGACTAAAAACTAATGGAGTAATACAGTCTTCATAATATTAAAGCAAGATTTGATTTAGCAAAACTATTTGGTAGAAATAATGGTTATGAAAGAATTTATGTTGGCAAAAATTAAAATACATAAAGAAGTGATAAATCTTTGTTATTGCATTTACTTGGAAAATAATTCTGAAAGTACAGTATGTACAACTATGCAGCTGAGTTCAAAGTTAAGTTCTAAGGCTACTTTCTCATGAAAATTAGTTTTAAGGTAATTCTATTTTACTATCTTTATAAACATGAAGTAAAAATGTGCCTAGAATAAAAATGGCAGTTTTGAAAACTACCTGTTGTTATGGGAATATGGTGATGATCAAGATCTAAAGACACCCTCCTCTCAACACTTTATAGTTTGTGGGAAAGGCTGACATTAAATAGTTTGTCACATAATTGCTGAGTTAATGCTGAGATAACACAGCTTGATGTAGTTTTGCAGTCAGGGAAATTTAAACTATATGGAAGGGTGACTAGAAATTAATTTAGATAAGCATGTTGAAGGAAGAAAAGTAGAAGGAACTTTGGCTGGAAGTAATGTTTTCTTCAAGACCTTTAAGACAAGTAGATGATTACATTTACATTTAAAAACTCATGTGTGTGAGCTCAGTCGCTCAATCTTGTGATACTCCTCAGTCCATGAAATTTTCCAGGCAAGAATCTTGGAGTTGACATTTCCCTCTCTAGGGGATCTTCCCAACCCAGGGATTGAACTTGAGTCTCCTGCATTGGCAGGCAGGTTCTTTACTACTGCACTACCTTGGAAGCCCACATTTAAAAATAAACACAGTAAATATGGAAAATGGCTTTGGGTGTAGGGGTGGCAAGAGAAGACTTCAATAGAACTATTGAGAAGACCCTGGAATATTTCCGTAGTCCAGAGATGATTATTTGGAAAGAGTAAGGACAGTGCAAAAGGCAAATAGTACACAGCTTTGAGAACCATGAAGAGAGTAGAATCTTGTGGATTTTATGGTTGATTGGCTCAGGAATTGAGAAAATGAATGTCCTGGATGATTGCCAGTTTCTTGGCTTCTTTCACTGAAAAATGGAAAAACTGAAAGAGGAGCAATTTTTGAAGAGAAGATAAGTGGACCTGGTGAGTTTGTGACATTTATGAGACATTCATGTAGACCAACTGCATGTACTGGTATACATGCAAATCTAGAGTTATGATCTGGGCTAGAGAAAAAAATATAACTTAGTATAGTAATGGTATTGAAGCTATGGGAGCTAATTTAAGATTTGGTACATAGTGAGGGGAAGCAGGCTTAGGACTCAGGGCTGAAGAGCTCCAATAAACAAAGGTTAGACTGGAAGTAAGAACTGGCAAAGATGATAAAGAAATAGCCATCAAGGAAGAGGAAAATTTGAAGTGTGTTAGAAGCTATAACAATAGAGTTCAGTATTTCAGGAAGAAATGGTCAACATTGTCCAATCCTTTTGGGCACTTTGGTCAGGACTAAAAAGTAACCTGTGGGTTTATTGACAAAGAGCTCCTTAGTGGCCTTTAACACAGCAACTTTGGGGCAGGCCCGACTGGAAGCCAAGTTGGCAAAGTTGAGAAGTTGACTGCGAATTTGAAGAAAGCGAGGGAGTGAGTGGTTATTCAGATGATTGTGATGGAAACTGGGGACAGGCAACTCTTTCAGGCAATGTAAGTTCCCTTTTTATGCATGTGTTCTGGTTTATCCCTGAGCATAACACATCACAGAATAATTTTAACTTTGTTTTTCCATGCTATGGCCTTTTCCTGGGATTTATTGTGGGGAAAGGGTTTTAGTAGGGGGAAGTCAAGTGATCTTTTTAAGAGCTCTTTCTTACCCCTAAAATAATGCACTGGTTCTCCCTCTAATCTCATAGTTTCTCATCAAAATAAAGAATCAACTTTTTGACCTGTTACTAAAACATAATCATTTATTGAGTTACAGTATAATGTTTAATAATTTCTAGTGAGTGGGCTTATTTCGACCTGGCGCATTTTAAACTGTTAAATTCTGTGTGTTGCCAGAACATATGGTTTTCTTTTTTTTAGCTGGGAGGGATAGAGAGGAGTGTTTAAATAACCTGGGCCTATTTAAAATTTCACAAATTATTTGAAATTTCATTACAATAGAAGGTGTAGTGAATTCCTTATGTTAAAGAGGATATAAATGGATTCTTGATTCTTCTAGCACATTCATCACTTATTAAGTATTAGCCTTTTACATATTAAAATGTAATAGTATTTCATGTATTTTTAAAACATTTTAATTTTTGTATTCATTTAATTTTGGTTGTCTTTGTTGCTGTGCCCAGGCTTTCTCTAGCTGTGGCGAGCAGGGGCTGCTCTTTGTCGCCCTGCGCAGGCTTCTTATTGCGGTGGCTTCTGTTGTTGCAGAGTCAGGCTGTAGGCATGTGGACCTCAGTAGTTGCCGCACGCTGGCTCTAGGGCTTGGGCTCAGTAGGTGTGGCACATGGACTTGGTGTCTCCATGGCACGTGGAATCTTCCTGGACCAGGAATCAAACCCTTGTCCCTAGCTTTGGCAGGTGGATTCTTATCTGCTGCATCATCAGGAAAGTCCTTTAATTTTGACGTAAGTTCTTACTAATTCAAGTTCTCTTTATTGCCTGTGTTCTACTCATAGATTTCACTGAAATTTTGCAGTAAGAGTTTGAGTTTAGACTGCATTTTGGGCAATCTGTAAGTTGTTGGATGAATGAATGTTGATGGTTTTCAGATCAGATTGAAAATTCAGTTTAAAAAGGTGAGAAACTTATTTTAGGTATATCCTTTATAATATGAAATTAGAGAAGTCAAGCAAAGAGGAAATGTAACTATATATAAAAATGGTCTCACCACTAACAATAAAATTCAAATTACCATGTTAAATGCCATTTCTATCAAATTGGTAAAGATGAATGTTCACACAAAAATCTGTACATAAATGTTCATAGTAGCTTTATTTGTGATAGTTAAGAGCTATTAATGGAAACACCTCAATAAATAGTAAGGAACAAAATAATAAAGAACAAAGTTGATATATAGGCATCAACTTGGGGTAAATCTCAAAGACATAATACTGAGTGGGAGAAACCAGGTTGAAAGGTGGTGTACTGTATGATTTCGATTAATTTGAAACATTCTTGAAAAGACAAAACTACATTGGTAGAAAAACAGATCAGTAACTGAATAGGGTAAGGGTGTGACCAGAAAAGAACAGCATGAGAGAGTCTTTTTAAAAAAATAACCATTTTATTTTTGGCTCTGCTGGGTCTTCATTGCTGTGCGGGCTTTTCTCTAGTGGAGAGCAGGGCTACTCTCGGTGCTGTGAGCCGGCTTCTCTTTGCAGTGTCTTCTCTGGCTGTGGAGGATGGGCTCCAGGGCATGTGGACTCAGTTGTCGCAGCTCCTAGGCTCTAGAGCACAGTCTCAATAGTTGTGCGTAGGCTTAGTTGCTCCAAGGCATGGGGAATCTTCCCGGATGAGGGATCAAACCCACGTCTCCTGCACTGGCAGGCGGATTCTTTACCACTGAGCAGCAGGGACGTCCCGCGAGGTAGTCTTTTGGAGTGATGGAACTCATCCTGACTGTTCAGTTCAGTTCAGTTGCTCAGTTGTGTCCAACTCTTTGTGACCCCATGAATCGCAGCACGCCAGGCCTCCCTGTCCATCACCAACTCCCGGAGTTTACCTAAACTTATGTCCATTGAGTCGGTGATACCATCCAGCCATCTCATCCTCTGTCGTCCCCTTCTCCACTTGCCCCCAATCCCTCCCAGCACCAGGGTCTTTTCCAATGAGTCAACTCTTCGCATGAGGTGGCCAAGGTACTGGAATTTCAGCTTCAGCATCAGTCCTTCCATTGAACACCCAGGACTGTTCTCCTTTAGGATGGACTGGTTGGATCTCCTTGCAGTCCAAGGGACTCTCAAGAGTCTTCTCCAACACCACAGATAAAAAGCATCAATTCTTCGGTGCTGAGCTTTCTTCACAGTCCAACTCTCACATCCATACATGACCACTGGAAAAACCACAGCTTTGACTAGACTGATCTTTGTTGGCAAAGTAATTTCTCTGCTTTTTAATATGCTGTCTAGGTTGGTCATAACTTTCCTTCCAAGAGTAAGTGTCTTTTAATTTCATGGCTGCAATCACCATCTGCAGTGATTTTAGAAGTATGAAAAGGCAAAATGATAGGATACTGAAAGAGGAACTCCCCAGGTCGGTAGGTGCCCAATATGCTACTGGGGATCAGTGGAGAAATAACTCCAGAAAGAATGAAGGGATGGAGCCAAAGCAAAAACAATACCCAGTTGTGGATGTGACTGGTGATAGAAGCAAGGTTCGATGCTGTAAAGAGCAATATTGCATAGGAACATGAAATGTTAGGTCCATGAATCAACGCAAATTGGAAGTGGTCAAACAGGAGATGGCAAGAGTGAACGTTGACATTCTAGGAATCAGTGAACTAAAATGGACTGGAATGGGTGAATTTAACTCAGATGACCATTATATCTACTACTGTGGGAATCCCCTAGTAGAAATGGAGTAGCCATCATGGTCAACAAGAATCCGAAATGCAGTACTTGGATGCAATCTCAAAAACGGCAGAATGATCTCTGTTTCCAAGGCATACCATTCAATATCATGTTAATCCAAGCCTATGCCCCAACCAGTAATGCTGAAGAAGCTGAAGTTGAACGGTTCTGTGAAGACCTACAAGACCTTCTAGAACTAACACCCAAAAAAGATGTCCTTTTCATTATAGGGGACTGGAATGCAAAAGTAGGAAGTCAAGAAACACCTGGAGTAACAGGCACATTTGGCCTTGGAGTACAGAATGAAGCAGGGCAAAGGCTGCTAGAGTTTTGCCAAGAGAATGCCCTGGCCATAGCAAACCCCCTCTTCCAACAACACAAGAGAAGACTCTACACATGGACATCACCAAAATCAGATTGATTATATTCTTTGCAGCCAAAGATGGAGAAGCTCTATACAGTCAGCAAAAACAAGACTGGGAGCTGACTGTGGCTCAGATCATGAACTCCTTATTGCCAAATTCAGACTTAAACTGAAGAAAGTAGGGAAAACCATTAGACCATTCAGGTATGACCTAAATCAAATCCCTTATGACTATACAGTGGAAGTGAGAAATAGATTTAAGGGACTAGATCTGATAGACAGAGAGCCTGATGAACTATGGGCAGAGGTTTATGACATTGTACAGGAGACAGGGATCAAGACCATCCTGACTGTGGTAGTGGTAAGTCAATTTATACCTGTGTTAACATTCATAAAACTGTACACTAAGAGAAAACGTCGATTTTGCTGCCTGATAATTGTAACAATAAAAAATAAATACACTTAAAAATTGGTGAGATGATATTAAATATAGTAGTGAAGTGGATCCTGTCTTTGTAGGAATATCATTGGTAATACGTTATGCAGATATTAAGCATCATTTTACTGTTTAATGATATGGGAAATGTATTCAAAATAATATATGAAAAGAGAATAAAAAACTACACCATATTTTCTGTATTAGAAGCATATTTTCCCTCCATTACTCTTTGTTCGAACACCCTCCTTTGTGATAGGAAGGCCAGGAAGCTGGAGCCACCGCCCTTTAGCCCTTTCTGTCCTTGACTGTTGGGTTTGGGATTACAGCAGCTAGAATCCTTTCGGAGATAAAAAGTTGTTGGGCCAAGCATTATGGGTCAGTCATTTGTTTTCTTAGGAAAAAACCTTGATGGCTTCAGATAGTCAAGATTCACTTTGTATGTGTGCTGCCGAAGCGAGCACTCAAAATTCACTTTGTAAATCCATGAATGCCAATGCTGCACAAATGAATTATCTGAATTCTAGTAGTGACAGTGGTTTTTCAGACTTTTAGGAGACTGGTTTACCTGGCTTGAAGTTGTAGACATTTTTTGTTTGTTTGTTTGGTTTTTGGACATGTGTTTTCTTCTCTCTTTAGTAAATATTATCCAGTGAAATGGCTGGTTATAGTAGGTGTATGTTTAAATTTTTAGGAGTCTATCATACTGTTTTCCAAAGTTATTGTACTATTTTACATTCCTTCCAGTAGTGTGTGATATTTCTAGGCGCTCTATACTTGTTTTTTCAGTTATAATTGACTTTACATTTTGCTAACACTTAAGATAGTCAGTTTTAAAATTTTTAATCAAGTTAGTGTGTGTTGTTATCTCATGTTTTTAAACAACTTTACTGAGTTATAATTCACATTCCATGTAATTCACTCATTATATGACAGGGAGGCCTGGCGTGCTGCAGTTCATGGGGTTGCAGAGTCAGGCATGACTGAGCGACTGAACAAGAGCAACATAATTCACTCATATAAAGTATATAATTCCTGATTTTTTAGTAGTGTATGTACAGTTATGTGCAACTATCACCATAGTTTTAAGATGTTTTCAGTACTTCAAAAAGAAATCCTGTGCTCTCTAACTTTCAACCCCCATACCTCCTGCCCCTAGTCTCACCCTCATCTCCTAGCCCTAAGTGACCATTAAACTACTTTCTGTCTCTATAGACTTTCCTGTTCTGGACATTTCATATAAATGGAATCATGATCATGTAATGTGTGGTCTTTTGTGATTGGCTTCTCTCACTTAACATAATGTTGTTAAGGTTTGTATGTGCTGTAGCATGTATCAGTGTTTTATTCCTTTAATGGTTGAATAATAGTATGAATAATATCACTGATAACAACGTGATATACCACAATTTTTTTATTCATTTGTTCATTGAATGGACATTTGTTTTGTTTCTACCTTTGGGCTATTATGAATAATACTGCTATAAACATTCATGTGCAAGTTTTTTTGTGTGGACATATTTTTCTCTGTCTTGAGCATATACCTAGGAGTGGAATTGCTGGATCATGTGGTAACTGTAATCTTTTGAAGAATTGTGAAACTGTTTTTTAAAGTGGCTGGACTCTTTTACATTCTCACCAGTAGTGAGTGTGGATTCCAGTTTCTTTGCATCTGCACCATACTTGCTTTTATTTGAGACTAATCACCTTAGTAGATGTGAAGTGTATCTTGTGTTTTTTATTTGCATTTCCCAAATGGTTAATGATGTTAAACATCTTTTTCTGTACTTACTGACTTTCTGTATATATTCTTTCTTGAATTATCTGTTCATGTTTTTTTGCCCATTTTCTATCTATTTGTTTGACTTTGTTTTCTTAATGGCATCCTTTAAAAATTTTGATAAAATTAAACATATATTTTATTTTTAATGTTTTATACATTTGTAGTCTAAGAAACCTTTGCCTACTTCAAGATTACAAATATCTACTACATTTTCTTGTAAAAGTTTGTAGTAAAATTTTACATTTAAGTCTATGATTCATTTTTTGTTAAATTTTGTGTACAGGGTGAGTTAATGGTTGATGTTCATCTTTTTTCTCTATGACTGTCCAGTTAACTCAGCATTTGTTTGAAAAGGCTTATTCCCATTGAATTTATTTTATCAACTTTGTTGAAAATTAGTTGAAAATAAATTTGTTTTGCCAACTTTGTTGAAAAATAGTGGCTATACACAGTGGCCACTATTTCATTGCATTGATCATTGTGTCTTTTTCTAAAATACCAAAATATCTTCATTTTTGTTACATGATAGTTAACTTTGAAATTAGATGGAATAAGTTATTAGTTCTCAGTCCTTTGTTTTTAGGTTCCCTGTGGATTTCTATGTAGACAGTTTTATCATCTGCACATAGGTACAGTTTTACTTCTTCTCTTCCTTTCTGATCTTTATACTTTTTGTTAATATTGCCTTATTGCGTTGACTAAGACTTTCCAGGACAACACTGATTAGAAGTGGTGAAAATGGGGATTCTTTTTTTATTCCTAGTTTCAGGCCTTTTTCTTTTCCTATTTAAGTAGGTGGTTATATTTTAAAAGATAAAGTAATAATTTGGCTTTTGTTTTGTAAATTCTGTTGTTTTGATAGCTTTGGAGGTCAAGTGTGTATTTGGTAAAAGATACAAAAAAATAAAGAAAAAGATACAGTGAATAGCTCTTCAATAATGAGGGAATGAGATTTTCCTCTCTTCAGCTGGACTAAACTTATCTAGTCATTGAAAAATATAGTATACAAGTTAGGTGAGAAGCAAGAGCTAGGGCTCAGTATGAGGATGCTCTGTATTTCTCCCGGAAGTGCTCATGGTTAACTGCCAAGCGGAAAAGAAAGAATAAGACAGTAATAAGGGGAGATTTTGTCTTTAGTGTCAAGTGTGCTTAGAGTTAATAGATAAGAGTGTTTTTGCTTCAAAGCACTAAAAGATACCACTATATAGAATATCATATACATACCTCTCAGCCTATTCTGCTGTTATTCTTTGTCTTATTATGTTTTGTCTTTTTCAAGCTCTGTACTTTACATGAAATAAAATGTATAGCTCTGAATGATCCATGATGATTTCTGTTAAATGTATTCATCTATGCAACTATCACCCAGAACAAGTTCTTCTTTCCTGGCCCTTTCCAGTCAATTTCCCATCTCCAGAGCCAGCAGCCACTTTCTGGTTTCTGTCACCATAAATCAGTTTCCCCGTTGCTGAAAAATTTTCTGTGTTAGACCCTTTGGATATGTTTTCGTAAGGTGATACTGGGAATGTTTTCAAGAAAAGTATAGACTTTCATAAGGAACTTTTAATTTCCTGATCATATACTACTGAATTCTCAGAATCAGTGACCCAACCTGACAGCTCCCTAAGCTAGGAGACAAGAATATATTGATGAAATTTTAGTCTGATTGCTGCTTTAATGTTTTACCTTTGTTCTTATTGAAAAAGCTACAGGTTTTTCTTTTAGAGAACTCTGTGATCTTGTATTACTTTTCCTTGATATATCTTGTCATGTGATTTTAGGTATTTTTCCATGGATGCTGAAATTTTATTTTTAATTACTAGAGTTTGAAAATCTTACCAGTGATTATTATGTTTTTCTACTTCTACTAAGTTTGTATGATGATAAGAAATTTACATTCTGTTCTCATGGTAATGCTAGAAGCTGATATTTGAATTTCCCAGTTTATAACATACATATGAAAAAATACTTAATACAATCCAGTTTACTTGTGCTTTTATTTTGCTGAGTGATTTTATTACTTAAATATTAATGTCATCTATAATAATTGGTTTTTATTTTGTTTATATTCTAGTTCATTCAGCCCCTAAAGAAATAACAGTGTCTAAGGGACAAGAAGAGAAACCTGATAGCCTAGTTAAATATTTCAGTGTTGTTTGGTGTAAAGCTTCAAAGAAAAAACACAAAAAGTGGGAAGGTGATGCTGTTCTTATTGTAAAAGGAAAGTCATTTACCTTAAAGGATTTGGAGGGCAAAGACATTGGAAGAGGTATTGTGATATTACCTGATGTTTATGATTTGGTCTAAAGTTAATATATGTATCTGACTACAAAATTGAAATGTAATTGTGTTTTATGAAGGTGTTCTTTCTTGACTTTCATGTATAAATTATCTGATAAACATAAATTTATCTTGTAATAATAGCAAGTCTGACAGTCTTATATATACTCAGTGAGATGAATCTCATCCCATGGTATCATTTTCTTTGAATATAAAATGATTAGCTAGATATATACAGTTATATTGGCATTTTTGTGAGATTAAGCAGTTTTTCTTTGTGTGTTTTTCATCTTTTTTCTTTTTTTCCAGAATGCTGAGTGATTAAAAGTTAAAAAGATGTGGGTATTAGGAGTAGAATGATATCTAACTTCAATGATACCTAATAAAAATTTGAAAATAGCAAGGAGATAATAGCTAGAGATAACTTAGATTAATACATCTAAATTGGAGGTAACCGTTATTTCCATTATAAAACATTGCCAGCATGATTTATTTGTATAAGTTAGCCCACAAAATCAGAGTATGTAAAGTTATCATGGTCTTTTTACATGTCTCTTAAATTACTCTTCAATTCTGAGTGTGGCCCATAATTATAAAGTCTGTTCTACCTGTTGAAAATAACATAGTTTGTAGTTTCAATAACTATGCTAGGGGTAAGCATTCAAAGAGGGTTATAGTTTGTAGTTTAGTAGGGACAGGGCAATGTAATTGATAATTAGGAAGCACTAAGATAATTGTTTCAATGACAATGTTTGCTGAGTACGATAGGAGCATATATAGAAGGACCATGTAAATCAGCCTACGAGGCTAAGGGAAAGCTTCAGAGGAGTTATTGTTTAAGGTAATATGTGAGGGATGAGTAATTTTGTAGGGAATGAGAAAGGGGCATAGCATATGTACAGGTATAGGCAAGAGTGAATTAAAAAAACGACTTCAGTGTTTCAGGAATGTAGTATGCGAAGGGCAGTGACAGAGGGGCAAGGGTTGAGGCTGAATGGAATTATCTGTAATAGAATTTTTTATTATGAAAATATTAAACAAATACCATATATCCAATATTATGCTTAGTGTTTAGAGAAATTAAAATTAGCAATACACATTCCATGTTAGTTAAGGTGTTAGTAACTCGGTTGTGTCTGACTCTTTGCAACCCCATGAACTATAGCCCACCAGGCTCCTCTGTCCATGGAATTCTCCAGGCAAGAATACTAGAGTGGGTTGCCATTCTCTTTTCTAGGGGATCTTCCTGACCCAGGGATTGAACTCAGGTCTCTTGCATTGCAGGCAGATTCCTTACCGTCTGAGCCACCAAGGATTGAGGCTAAATTTTTTTGAGAACTTGTTTATACTTAATTAGTGAAATTATATTCTAAAGCCCCCTAGCAAGGAAAAAATTACCAAAATTACCCTGGAATATCTGTTACCCATGACTATGGTATATATGGTTTTGAGTGTGTGTAGTTTGGATTAATAATAAAATGATCTCTCAGTTGCAAGTAGTGGAAGAAAGTAGAATCACCTCTGGTGCTTTTAAAAAATGCCAGTGCTTAGGCCTTGATCTCTGAGGCTGTGATTATTTGGTCTGGATGATGGGGAGAGGGACTGAACATCCATATATTTTAGGTTTCTGGGTGACTCTCATATCCAGCAGGAGTTGAAAATCACTGGTTTAAAAAATTAATTTATTGGCTTTCAAAGTGAAAGCATCCAAATATAAGACTTGGTTGCTTAATTATAATGTTAATAAATATATCAACCTGGAGTTAAGCTTGCAAGTTATCACCTATAATACAAGCAGTTTTTCTTTTAAATAATTTGGATATTCAGCATTTAAATATTATTACTATAAGAATAAACACTCTTAAGAACCCGAAGGCTGGAATGCTGAAATTGCTAATAGCTTGTGATAATATAGTCAGATTCAGTTGATTTTCATTCCACATACCCAGCAAAGAACAAGTGTGGGAAACAAAGTTCAAGAGTTTAAAGAAAATCTTCTGGAGATGTAGGGATGTTTGAGACAGTCATCACTAGGGAGCAAAGTGAAACAAGAGATTTTGGAGTTGCAGAGCCTCTTGAAGATGCCTCAAAATTAAATTTATTCTTATCTCCCATTTTCATGTAATTAGTGGTAATTGGATTAATAGGGTTGGATTCAATATGAAGATAAAACAGTTATCTTCATTAATATGGAGAGGTCAGGACTGCTGTTGAATGAAACAGCTTGGGAAATGGAGGGCTGGGTCTTTTAGCATTTAGGAACACCAGCCAAATAACTATCTGGCTTCACCTTAGAGCTCTATCCTAAGTAATTGAAAAACATATATTATGTAGTTCCCAGTTGTCAGAGATTGTAATTATTAGCCCAGTGTTAAGAGGGAATTGTAGCAATTTTCCAGCTAGTTTAAAAGGGTTATGTAATGTTATCTAAAATATGATAATCTTAAGTTTTTGGTATACACAGTCTTGCCCCTCACAGTGGCACAAAAATCATGCATTTAATGTTTCCAAGCGGAGGAGTATAAAATTCCCTCACTCTGTCTGATTAATGAGTTCATTTTAAGCAGACCTTGATAACTTACTCATATTTATATTACATCAACACCTTACACATGGCGGCACCTAATAAATGGTCTGTTGAATTAATAATAATTCAAACAAGTGTGGTATTATAAAATATCCTACTTTTTATTCAAGAGCGAGAACTTGGGCTATCAGTAGCCTCTATGACAAATGTAGTTTTACTATGCTATTGCAGGTGGAAGAGTACAGTACTAGTTGTGTTAAAAACTGCTTCTGTTGCTAGTTCTTCACAATTCCACTTGTTTCTAAGTGGAAATAGAGCTGCCCTGGTATTTGTCTAGGTTGTTCACAAGAAAGGAGGGTCCATACAGCTTAACCAAAACCCTTCTTCGCTTGCTTTGCTATAGAGCAGATGGCAAAACTATGACTACAGTAGATTGTATTTTAAGTAATTAAAAACAAGCCTTGGCTCTCTAAACCTTACCTAATTTTTTAACTATATAATTATTTATTCCTTTTGATTTTTGCATGTGTGTATTTTTACTAAAAGGGTAAATTATATTTTTGTATATATTTTATACATAATATATATATATTTTTTATATTTTTATATATAATGTAAATTATATATACAAGGCTATTTGCATTCAAAGTACGTTTCATTCCGTACAGTTATAAGAAGAGACTCTGGTTTTACTAATTAAGTCATCTTAGGGTGTCAATAAATTAAATTAATTTTTTCCTTCTCAATTTAAAGGCACTGGATATAAATTGAAAGAGCTTGAAAAGATTGAAGAGGGTCAAACAATGATGATTGGTGGAAAAGAAATAGAAGTCATGGGTATCATCTCTCCAGATGATTTCAACAGTGGAAGATGTTTTCAGTTTGGAGGAGGATGTTCTGCTGTCTTAAGTTCTTCTCAAGCTGCCAAGAAGTGTTTCTCTAACCCTTTCAAAAGTGTCTGTAAACTCAGTTCAAAGGAAAATAAACAGAACAGTTTCCAAAATTGCAAACCACGCCATGACCCATATGCACCAGGTAAGATTTAAAAACTTAATTTGAGTTTTCTGTTTTTACTGTCCAAAGATATTTCGGTATGTGAATTTAAAGTTGAAATTTTGTTTTAACACTTTCAGGTAAAAGTATGTATCATTTTTCAGATATATAGTCTGACATAAGGGATAATGTTGAAGCTGAATAATATAGTTTGAGAATTATTTCGTAAGTAAATGTTCAATTGCAAGAGTATGGTAACCAAACTACATGTGTTGAAGGAAAATTGTGCAAATTATAGATGTATAGACACATACATGTGTATGATTTCAACAAAACCTGATATCTTTTGAAGGGAGAAAAATTGGTAAATTCATAAATTAGGAATATTTTTGAACTTCCATTTTGAAGATCACAAGTATTAGTAATTAGTGACTTAATTGAGTATTAAAATATTGAAAGGTGGAAAAAATATTAGAAGGTGAGATTTCATGTAAAGAGTTCAAATTTTATTCATGAGAATTCAATCCAGTCAAGTTAATTTTCACATTAATAAATTTAATTTAAAAATTGCATCAAAAATAAAACCTAGTCTGTTTATGACTTTTTAAGATTTGATTGCTCAGTCAACAAGTATTTCTTGTGTGCCTTTTATACATTGGGCCCAGAGGTAAAACTCATTACAAAGCTTCTCATTTGGTAATGTGACAGACATAAAATTTGAATTATGTTAAGTCTGTGATTCATTTTGCCTAAAATTTTGTGTACAGGGTGAGTTAATGACGTTCATCTCTTTCCCTGTGGCAGTGTATGTGCTCAGTTGTGTCTGTCTCTTTGTGACCCCATGGACTGCAGCCTGCCAGGCACCTCTGTCCATGAAACTGTCAAGGCAAGAATACTGGAGCAGGTTGCCATTTCCTTCTCCAGGGGATCTTCCCAACCTAGGGTTCGAATTGTCCTCTCTTGCATCTGCTGCATTGGCAGGTGGATTCTTTACCACTGTGCCATCTGGGAAGCTCTTTCCTTGTGGATATCCAGTTAATTCAGCATTTGTTTGAAAAGACTTATTCCTATTGAATTTGTTTTGTTATGTAGAAGTTGGAGAATAGAGTAAGCTTTTCTCATAATGGTAGTAAAAATAAAAATATTGAAATAATTATAAAAATAACTCTTAAAATAGCTATAAGTAGATGTATTAAGGGCTTCCCAAGTGGCTCTGGTGGTAAAGAATCTACCTGCCAATACAGGAGACATAAGAGGTGCAGGTTCAGCCCCTGGGTTGGGAAGATCCCCTGGAGGAGGGCATGGCCACCTACTTCAGTATTCTTGCCTGGAGAATCCCGTGGACAGAGGAACTTGGCGGGCTACAGTCCATAGGGTCACAAAGAGTTGGACATAACTGAAGGGACTTAGAATGCACGCATGCTTGCAAAAAGTATTAAAATAACTATTTTCCCCTCTTGCCATTTTGGAAACAGAATTTTTGAAATAAAAGGACCTTTTAGATAATTTAGACCAATCCCTTCACTTTGCATTTGAGTACCAGAAGCATGAACTGACTTGCTTAAAGTAGGTATTGGCATAATTTGGATTAAACCCCCCAAATTAAAAATTCCTTGCTTTATTCTAGCTCATTTGAGACTTAATTGAAATTTAGAGTGTGGGAGTTTCTGCTTCTGATTTTTCTCTTTGTCTGAATATTTTGTCTGTCACACTGTCTCATAAGCCTCCTTCTGTCCTTCATGCTTCTTTCTCTTTGCCTCCTGTTATATAATAGAGAGCTGTGGTGAACCAAAAAGAACACTGTGCTTAGTCAAGGACCTGAGTTACAGTCCTGCTTTTGCCACTGAACTACTGATTCTTCGATCAGTTGAGGTGGTCACTTATTCACTAAATGTTTTGCCTCATGTAAAATGTGGGTTTTAATAACTGCCATAGAGACTTAGAGTGCCTGGTACATACTGTGTACAATAAATATTTGATAACTGAGTGAATGAAAAATTTTATTATGATAATTTGTATATATGTGTACATGAGTGTGTATGTGTGTGTGTGTGTAAGCAAGCCCTTTTTGTAAGTGGTAAATACTTGATTATCCTCTCTCTTTTTAAATCTTGTTAAAGGTAGTACTAAGTTGTAGACTTAAAACTAAAGCAAGAGACATTTTGTTAGCATTAAATGATGCTTCATGATCATGAAGGGCATCTAAAGATTTAAACTGATGTCCTATTGCTGTGGTGCTTTAGGTTTTATTTTTCTCAAAGCTTCATGCTTTGTTAGATGATTTATGATTCTATGGTCCTTGCTTGAGCTGTGAATCATCTTTTTCTCTGTTTTCTTTTTAATTCCCTTTGTCCTTTTTAACTAATGTTTTAAAAGCTTTATTTATTTATTTGTAGCTGCACTGAGCCTCAGTGCTGCCTGTGGGTTTCCTCCAGCTGCAGTGAGCAGGGGATGCTCGAGTGCGGTGTGCGGGCTCCTCATTGCAGCGGCTTCTCCTGTTCCTCACACTTCGGCCCTGAAAAGCACGGGCTTCAGTCGTTGCAGAGCGTTTGCTCAGTTGCTCTGAGGCATGTGAGATCTTCCCGGACCAGGGGCCATACCTGTGTCCCCTGCATTGGCAGGTGGATTCTTAACTACTGGACCACCAGGGAGATCCTCTTTTTGTTCTTTTTTTTTAAGAAAAAAAATGGGACCATTTCTTCGTTGGAAATGCACAAGGCATACACTCTTCTTTACTACTGGGATATGGAGGAAACTCAGGGGCTGAGTTTTCCATTTTCACTCCCTAGCCCCCTACCTGCCAGGAATTCACCTCGAAAATGAGAGTTTCTTTTGGTTGCTCAGAAACCTGGGAAGATCCACAGAAAACCTTCCTCCAGGTAATTACTATCAGTAAACATGACCAGACTCTCATTTCTGTGACTGTGTATTTCCACACTGATGGTTATTTATTAAATTACCCGTTTTTCTTTTTTTTGGTTGCCCCATATAGCTTTTGAGATCTTAGTTCCTGGACCAGGATTTGAACCTGTGTCCTCAGCAGTGAAAGCACTGAGTCTTAACCACTGGACCACCAGGGGATTTCCCATATTTACTCTCCTGGAACTTACTGTTTTTTAATCTCCTTTTCTCATCTTTGTTCTTTTCTTTCTTCATATTTAAAAAATCTATTTTACTTTTTTTAACCATGATGTAGGCATCAAATATATCCAGAGAATTATTTTGATGAGTTTATTATCTGATTTCAGATTTATCAATTGATACCAGCTTTCTAGTTATGTTTGGTTTTGTTTTTTGAGTGATTTTCGATAAATCTTTTAAATTGTATTATCATATTACTAAAGAATTACATTGTTATTTGATGGTTACTCCATGCTGCTTTGTCAAGATTCATGAATTTTATATTTCATGAATGAAGTAATTAATTTTAAGCAAATAATGGTGGTGAAGTCAGTGGAAAATTTGTCATTCTTTCTCAGTTCTTCTGTTTAATAGGGGTAATAGACATTGTTAGTGGCATAGGAATGAAAATAAAGGAAGCCTTTATATTAAATTTGGAAAGCCTTTCCAGAATAAGAAGCTATGAGCATTAGTAAAGGCCATCTTGGCAAAATTCCAACCTGTGCTTTCAGTTGGAAACAGTTCTCTTTGCTTTGAATACTGAACTAGTAAGTATTGTGGCTTAATGAATTCTTTATGAAACAATAGTGAATTTTAGTGGTTTCAAAGCACTTTTGTGCATGAAATTTGGAAAACTCTTTGCCATTCTTTGCATGAATCTTACATCAATAAGGCATGAGATTTATTTTTAAAATTTTGTACCTTTGCTTAGCATTGATGTTACTGAATTTAAAATTATTGTGTTTTTATTTCTTTTTCTTTTTGAATTTCAAAGTTTTGGATTTTTTTTTTTCTGGTCACAAATGACGGCAAACAGTTGTATCTTCTGAGTAATTAGAGCAAGATAATGTAATTACTGACAGAGTGGAATACATTTATAATTATACTTTTCCCTTTTTCTGAAGATTCCCTTGTTATGCTCCGACCAGATAAGAATCACCAGTGGCTGTTCAATAAGACCTGTTTTCCTGTTGTGGATGTAGTGATAGATCCTCACCTTGTATATTACCTTCGACCACATCAGAAAGAAGGGGTCATATTCCTTTATGAATGTGTGATGGGAATGAGGTAGGAAAACAATTTGTTTGATCTAATCAGAGCTTTGATTTACCTGTAACATAATGGTTTTCTAGGACGAGCCTAATATATAATGAGTCTCAATGAGTGCAGCATATATTTTAGTTGATAGGAATGGCAAATGGTAATGCATATGTTTATTCCACAGTTCTTTTTTAAAAAATCATTTTATTTAGGAAAATATTTGGCTATGCCTGGTCTTAGTTGAGACAGGCAGGATTTTTAGTCTTTGTTGCAGTATGCAGGATTTTTTTTTTTTTTTTAATGCAGCATGCTAACTCTTAGTTGCAGCATGGGGGATCTAGTTCCCTGACCAGGGATTGAACCCAGGCCCCTTGCATTGGGAGCCCAGAGTCTTATCCACAGTGGACCACCATGGAAATCTCCACAGGTAGTTCTTGAAGGATACTGTGTGCTAGACATCTTGCTTGGAACTGGACACACAACTTAAGAGGATTTTACAAAAAAAGTTTTCTTCTTATCTCACCTCTGCTTACACACACACGCACACACACACACACACACACATATACACACAAGTCCCTCTTCCTCTTTTAAAATTGAGTTTTCTTAAAGAATTGTAGTCAAAATACAGTTAAAGTAGAAGACACATATATAAATTCAAATCAAAGAAGGTTAAAAGAATCAAAAGTCTCTGCTAACATATTAGTACATTTCCTTCCAGTCCTTTTTTTGTTTTGTTTTTAATGCATAGGACCTTGATTTTTACTTTGGTCATTGCCACTCAGTATGTCTCAGTTACTAGGGAGTTAGGAATGTAAATTCCTCCAAGCTCTAAAGAACCCCTTGAATGATGACAAGGGGAAAATTATCTCCTAGAAACTTTCTAGATTCACATTCTTTTAAATATGCTCTTCTTTTCTGGAGATCTTACGTCAGTTGGCCTGAGAATCATCTTTTATTTCTTCTCTCTCACCTTCTCTATCTAATCACATCTAAACTTTTGAATATTTTGACTTCCCAAATACCATTTCGAACCTAACTGTTTCTGGCACCTCACTGTAGCAGTTCTAGTAACTGGTGTCATAAAGTTATATTTTATCTGGACTATTGCAACAGCTTCTAACTTGTATATCTGTTTCTGATGCTCCTCAGATTCTTTCTACTTATTGCTGCCAGTTTGATGTTTCTGGAAACAGTTCTGAACATGGCATTTCCTTGCTTAAAGTGATTACAGTTCTCAGAACTTAGAGTAATATTTTCTAATCTGTGGTATGCATTCCAGTTGGGTGGTGTATAGGATTATTTTAGGTGTGCATGGACAAACTTTATTTTTTACTTTTAATCACAGCATATTTAGTTAGTGAATAATTGGAAAGAAATAGCACATCAAACTTTTGCTTTCACAAGTAGATTATGCTTAGAAAGAATTTATTTTCTTTTCAAATAAATCTAAGTTAAAAAGTGAGTTGATTTAGAGAAAAATAATGAATAGTAGCACACATAGTATCACGTATATGGCCAAGCATTGTCATCCATGGAAGACTGATGCTGGGGAGACGCTGACCTACAAGATACAGTCTGTCTGCTACCAATCTTGCCAGCTTCCTAACCTTGTATTTCTTTGCTTGGAATTCAGTTCAAGCTCCAGCTGTGCTGATGTGTTAATACTGATTAATGTAGTGAATTTCTGTTTTCCTTTAACACTCTGCTCGAGGTTCATCTTCCGCAAGGGAAGCATTCCTGCTCTCTTCGCTATACCTGGATGCTGGATGCTGTATCACTGTTTTCTCTCTGCCACTCACTATATCTCATTTAGCTGGCATCTTGCAATGGCAAAATCTAAAATAATCTAAAGTAATAATAAGGGCTATAATAATCTAAAATAATAATGGTGGCTATAATTCATGTTTGTAATTTTTTCTCTACATTTTGAACTGGAAAACATAAATCAAATTGGTTTTGGTTGTTATTTCTACTAGTAAGAAACAGAATGGATTAACAAACTATACTTATATTTCCTTAATTCCTTTGGATTTTGTGACTTTTAAAGTGTTTATCTAATACCTGTCAAAGAGCTTTTAAAACTGTGAAGTGGTATAAATGTTAGTTACAGATAGTATTCCTTATAATGTTTAATTTTGAATTGTGTGAACCAAGTAGGCTTGTAGGATAAGATTTTTACTAAATTATGTGTATTAGATCAAATAGTGTTTAATTTTTCTTACAGGTCAAGGAGCTATTTTGGTTGAGGATTTCATTTATTGAAAGAGAATCATAAATACAGATCACTAGGTCTTTCTGGTTTATGTTTCATTATATTTTAAAGTGTTTTGATATCTAATACTGAAACTGATAAAAACTGCTCAGCTGTTAGTGATGAGAAGCACAGTTATAGTTAAATTATTTAACTGTAGATATGAAATTTGCATTCATTTCTAGTTTCTAAATATGGAATCATGATAGTAACAGATTTAGATTCAACTGTAATTTCAATTTGTTTTAGTAATTTAGTTGACAATAACTATATAATGAATATAATTAGCACAGATGCAAAATGTCATAAATCAGCTGAATGAAGAGCTAGAAAATGTGTTTAGTGGGGGCTAGAATTCATCCTAATTACAAAATATCAGCTTCTGGTTTTTGACTGATAGGTAATGATGTTAGGGGCGTAAAATATTTTCCTTTTGTAGTTGAAGGAGATATAATTATTTCTAACAGGGTGAATGGCAGATGTGGAGCTATTCTTGCCGATGAAATGGGTTTAGGGAAAACACTGCAATGTATTTCGCTTATCTGGACCCTACAGTGTCAGGGACCCTACGGAGGCAAGCCAATAATAAAGAAGACACTTATTGTCACACCTGGAAGCTTGGTGAATAATTGGAGGAAAGAATTCCAAAAATGGCTAGGAATTGAAAGGATCAAGATATTTACTGTTGATCAGGTAAGAGACTTTTGAAAATTTAGATTTGGTCTTTACTAAATCTCTAGCTTTTCAAATCAATGCTGCAGCTTTCACTGTCTAGCAGTTTTTCAAGTGTATGTAGCTCTCTTTTTTCTGATAAATGGAATCTTGCCTTACAATTTGGTTGAGTTAATATATTCTAATACCTAGATAATGGTTTTCAGGAATATGCTGCTTTTATTTAATTTCACACAGTTTTTGCCCATGGTTTGTTAAAGGTTACCTTTTTTTTTTTTTTTTTTAGGACCACAAAGTAGAAGAATTCACCAAATCTCCATTTTATTCTGTTCTTATCATCAGTTATGAAATGTTACTTCGTTCCCTGGATCAAATTAAGACTGTAAAATTTGATCTTCTAATTTGTGATGAAGGGCATCGTTTGAAGAACAGTGCCATTAAGACAACTACAGCCCTCATTAGCCTCTCTTGTGAGAAAAGGATAATTTTAACTGGTTTGTATTTACTTTGGGTGAGATATAATGGAGTTTTGCCTAATGAATATGCAGAACATGTAGTATGATGTTTGACATCCAAAGAATTGATGATGATATTGAGTGGAATTCATGCTAATCAACCTGGGTTAGTTGAGTCTCGGTAGGATTCTGAATTATCAAATTCCTGCGTAATGTTTCCCAGATGTTGGATTCTTTGAGGAGTAAACATGATGGTGTCATGGTAAGGAAAGTAGGAGATGGGGCTAGACTGCTTGAGCTTGGTTTCCAAGGCTGACGTTCATTTACAGCTGTGCAACTTTGGGCAAGCTGTACTTCTCCGTACCTCAGTTTTCTTATGTGTGACATAGATTCCTTGTGTTGTGAGGGCCAAATGAGTTAATTCATGTGAAGTTCTTGGAAGACTACCCTTATATGATAAGTGTTTAATATAAATATCCTTTATTTTTCCAGGTTTGTGCTATATACATATGGTTTTTTGCTGGCCAAAGCTTCTAGCCCAGGTTGTCTGGAAAAGTGGGATAGGCTGTACATGAATACAAGAATACTTTTCTACCTTATCCTTTTTAGCTTAAGGCCTAGACTAGAATTAGGCCTAAATAACTCAAAGGTATTTTCCCACGCCTCACTTTGGTCTTGTGTGGTGCTTTCAATTTACCATTTCGGTAGCAGGAGAAAGAAGATGTTGTCATTACTAATGTTTACAACCCTTCTGTTTTCTGCTTAAGGCTCCTTTTCCCAATCATATTTTATCCTTTTAGAAGGGATGGGCAGGGCATGGTTACTCTTACTGCGTTATATCCCATGTCTTTGTGTCCTTCGTGTGTCCTTTATGCATGTCAGAGCTCTCCTCTGAAGTTAAAATGAGGGAGAAGGGCTGTGACCAACAGCTTATTCCTCCAGTATACATCTTCAGGGTAGAAGTGTTCCCTGGAGCAACAGAGGAACCCCCTCTGGTGTGCTCTCCCTGAGTTGGGCTACAGAGGGGGCCCGCCTTTAAATAATTCATGGCTATTTGACTTCCAATTTGTGTAGAAGGATTGTAAAACCATTACCAAATGTGATTTTTAAAACCATATATGCTTTTTAGAAATGATTTGGGCAACTGTTAAATGACCTTTACATTCTTCATGTTTAGTCAAAGTGGATTCTTTATACTTCTTGACTAGCCTTTGATTTTGAAATCCTGTGGAAAATTCTGAAAGAGATGGGAATACCAGACCACCTGACCTGCCTCTTGAGAAACCTGTATGCAGGTCAGGAAGCAACAGTTAGAACTGGACATGGAACAACAGACTGGTTCCAAATAGGAAAAGGAGTACATCAAGGCTGTATATTGTCACCCTGCTTATTTAACTTAATATGCAGAGTACGTCATGAGAAACACTGGGCTGGAGGAAGCACAAGCTGGAATCAAGTTTGCGGGGAGAAATTTCAATAACCTCAGATATGCAGATGACACCACCCTTATGGAAGAAAATGAAGAGGAACTAAAAAGCCTCTTGATGAAAGTGAAAGAGGAGAGTGAAAAAGTTGGCTTAAAGCTCAACATTCAGAAAACTACGATCATGGCATCCAGTCCCATCACTTCATGGCAAATAGATGGGGAAACAGTGGACACAGTGGCTGACTTTATTTTTCGGCTCCAAAATCACTGCAGATGGTGATTGCATCTGTGAAATTAAAAGACTCTTGCTCCTTGGAAGGAAAGTTATGACCAATCTAGACAGCATATTAAAAAGCGGAGACATTACTTTGCCAACAAAGGTCCGTCTAGTCAAGGCTATGGTTTTTCCAGTGGTCACGTATGGATGTGAGAGTTGGACTATAAAGAAGAGTGCTGAAGAATTGATGCTTTTGAACTGTGGTGTTGGAGAAGACTCTTGAGAGTCCCTTGGACTGCAAGGAGATCCAGCCAGTCCATCCTAAAGGAGATCAGTCCTGAGTGTTCATTGGAGGGACTGATGTTGAAGCTTAAACTCCCAATACTTTGGCTACCTGATGTGAAAAGCTGACTCATTTGAAAAGACCCTAATGCTGGGAAAGATTGAGGACTGGAGGAGAAGGGACGACAGAGGATGAGATGGTTGGATGGCATCACCGACTTGATGGACATGGGTTTGGGTGGACTCTGGGAGTTGGTGATGGACAGGGAGGCCTGGCGTGCTGTGGTTCATGGGGTCGCAAAGAGTCAGACACGACTGAGCAACTGAACTGAACTGGGGCCAGAAAAGCAGTGGAAAAAAAGATTTAGGTGAATTTAGTTACATTGTGGGAAGAGCAAAGCAGAGATTATTTCTCTTTACCTCAATGTGGCGTCAATATTGCTTACCTAAATAGTAGTAATAGCTATAGTGTTAAAAAGATTGGCATTCAAGGGGAAAGCAAAAATAAAGAGTGATAAATTTAGATTACTTTTGGGTAATAATAGTAGAGCAATTAAAAAAAAAATAGGACTTCCCTGGTGGCACAGTGGGTGAGAATTCACCTGTCAATGCAGGGGACGTGGGTTTGATCTCTGGTGTGGGAAGATTCCACATGCTGTGGAGCAAGTAAGCCCGAGCACCACAACTACTGAGCCCGTGCTCTCGAGCCCAGGAGCCACAACTACCGAAGCCTGTCTAGAGCCTGTGCTCCGCAATGAGAGAAGCTGTCCCAGTGAGAAGCTTGCACACCACGACGAAGAGTAGCCCGTTTACCACAGCTAGAGACAGCCCACACATGGCAACCAGACCCAGACCCAGTGCAAAAAAATGGATTCTCTTCTATTTGACAATCAGATAATGTCCTTTAGCAAAAACGAACAGTTTTACTACTATTCTCCATTATGAGAAAATATCAATTTAACTAGCATTACAAATTAAATTTTATTTTTTTTGTTGTTCTTCTGTTCACCAGTTGTGTCCGACTGTGTGTGGGTCGGACAGTTGCAGTCAGTGACTCCCATGCTAGTGAGGTCATGCTTAAAATCTTGCATGCTAGGTTTCAGCATTATGCGAACCAAGAACTTCCGATGTCCAAGCTGGGTTTAGAAAAGGAAGAGGAACCAGAGATCAAATTGCTCACATTCACTGGATCATAGAGAAAGCTAGGGAATTCCAGACAAGACATCTACCTTTTTCATCGACTACACTAAAGCCTTTGATTGTGTGGATCACGACAAATTGTGGAAAGCTCTTAAAGAGATAGGAATACCAGACCATCTTACCTGTCCCCTAGGAACTTTATGCAGGTCAAGAAACAATGGTTAGTACCCTGTTTGGAACAACTGATTTGTTCAAGATTGAGAAAGGAGTACCACAGGGCTGTCTGCTGTCACCCTGTTTGTTTAACCTATATGTTGAGCACATTATGAGAAATGTCAGGCTGGATGAGTTACAAGCTGGAATCAAGACAGGTGGGAGAAGCATCAACAACCTCAGATATGTGGATGATACCACTCTTAATTTTTTTAGACTTTTTTTTTAAGTGGCGGAAAATTGCTTTACGGTGTTGTGTGGTTTCTCCCAGACAACAATGCACATCAGCTATAATTATACATATATCACCTCCCTCTTGAGCCTCCCTACTCTCCCTTCGTCGTAGTACCCCTCTAAATCATCACTGAGTGCTAGGCTCGGCTTCATGTGTTACACGGCAACTTCTCACCAGCTATCTGTTTTAGACGTGATAGTGTGTATATGTCCTTGCTACTTTCTCCATCTGTCCTGCTCTCTCAACCCCACAAGACCACAAGTCTCTGTATCTGTTTCTATTCTTTTCCTGGAAATAGGTTCATCAATACCACTTTTCTAGATTCCATATATATGCATTAATATACAATATTTGTTTTTCTCTTTCTGACTTATTTCATCTGTCAACGAGCATCTAGGTTGCTTCCATGGCCTAGCTATTGTAGATAGTGCTGCAGTGAACATTGATTGGGGTACATGTGCCGTATTTATTTATTTATTAAAAAAATTTTTTTTAAAATTTTTTGGGGCCGCACTTTGCGGCATGCGGGCTCTTTGTTCCCTAACCAGGGATGGAACTTGTGCCCCCTGCAGTTGAAGCTCTAAGTCTTAACCACTGGACCACCAGGGAATTCCTCTACATGTGTCTTTTGGAATTGTGATTTTCTCAGGGTATATTCCCAGTAGTGGGATTGTTGGGTCAGATGGTAGATTTATTCCTAGTTGTTTTTTTTTTTTTTTTTTAAGGAATCTCCATACTGTTCTCCATAATGGCGGTATCAGTTTACATTTCTACCAACAGTGCAGGAGGGTTCCCTTTTCTCTACATCCTCTTCAGCATTTTTGTAGATTTTTTGATGAAGGCCATTCTGACCATCGTATTAAAACCTAGACAGTGTATTAAAAAGCAGAGACATCACTTTGCTGACAAAGGTCTGTGTAGTCAAAGAGAGTTGGACCATAAAGAAGGCTGAGCATTGAAGAATTGATGCTTTTGCTCTGTAATGCTGGAGAAGGCTCTTGAGAGTCCCTTGGACACCAAGGAGATCAAACCAGTCAATCCTAAGGAAATCAACCCTGGATATTCACTGGAAGGACTGATGCTGAAGCTGAAACTCCAATACTTTGGCCACCTAATGAGAAGAGCCAACTCACTGGAAAAGACCCTGATGCTGGGAAAGATTGAGGGTAGGAGGAGAAGGGGATGACAGAGGATGAGATGGTTGGATGGGTTCACTGACTCAATAGACATGAGTTTGAACAAACTCTGGGGGATAGTGAAGGACAGGGAAGCCTGGCATGCTGCAGTCCATGGGGTTGCAAAGAGTCAGACATGACTGACTGACTGAACAACAATTCTGACCAGTGTGAGGGAATACCTCATTGTAGTTTTGATTTCTCTAACAGTGATGTTGAGCATCTTTTCTTGAATTTACTAGCCATCCATATGTCTTCCTTGTAGAAATATCTGTTTAGGTCTTCTGCCCATTTTTTGATTGGGTTGTTTGTTTTTCTGATATTGGGCTGTAAGAGCTGCTTATATATTTTGGAGATTATTAAATTTAATATTTTCAGTTAGAAAGTGATTCTGGGACTCCATTCAGAAGGACTGTCCTAATGATGACCAATAAAGTCATTTCCTTTGAGGAATTAGCATTGCCCCCTTTATTTGTGCTTTGTCTTCTTTACCTTGTTTCTGCTTTCTTTCTTTTTTAAAAATAAATTTATTTATTTGACTGCATTGGGTCTTAGTTGCAGATCTTGGTTTCATCATGTGGGACCTTTCTTGCTGCTCTCGTTGTTGTGTTGTTGTGGCAAGCAGGCTCTCTAGTTGTTCTGTGGCATGTGGGGCCTTAGTTCCCCAACCAGGGAACGAACTCAGTCCCCTGCCTTGCAGGTGGGTTCTTAACCCCTGGACCACCAGCGAGGTCCCTGTTTCTGCTTTCTTGTCCTGGTCACTGCTGCTCCTGAGCTGTGAATTTAGGTGAAAACTAGCACTGGGTAACCTCTCGTATTTAGAAATGCTTATCGTTGGTTTTTTTCTGCTCAGAATTGCCTGAATAAATTCTTTTTAATAGTGGCAGAATATTTTACTCCCAAGGTGATTTGTGTTTTATTATGGAATTAACATTTGATTATGAGTATGTGCAGTGCTGCATACATAATAGGTGCTCAAAAGCTATCTAAGAATCCAGTGAAAGTAATTTTGGTTTTGTTTCCTGCTCTTACCTGGCCCAGTGCTGTGAAGAATATTTGGTTAATATTTCCTGGAAAATTTTAATATTAAAATTAAAATTTAATAGAGGTATATTAGACTTCTAGGGCTGAAATAACAAAATACCATGGACTGGGTGGTACATTTCTTCAATGACAGAAATGTATTTTCCTACAGTTCTGGAGACTGGAAGTCCAGTCTCAGGCTATCAGCGGGTTTGATTTCTTCTGAGGCCTCTCTCCTTGCCTTGAAGATGACTGTGTGCTCGCTGAGTCCTCTCATGGCCTGTCCTCTGAGTGTGTGTATCCCTGTGTCTTTCTTTCTTCTTGAAAGAATATAAGTCATGTTGGATTAGGGCCTCACCCTTATGAGTTTCTTTAACTACCTCCTGAAAAGGCCTGTTTTCAAATATAGTCACATTGGGAATTAGGACTTCAAGATACGAATTTTGAGGGGACACAGGTCAATTTGTAACATCTCATTATGTTAGATAACCTTTCATTAGATGTTAGATATCCTTTATTTATAGTATAAAAAAGAAAAATATGAGATTTGAAGCAAAATTCTTATTGAAGATTGAAAGTTAAAAATATATACCACATACGCAGACATACAGATACATATATGTACTGCTGTATTATGGCATGCTTACAAACTAGAGTGTGGAAGTCATCCTTCAGTCTCAGTTTCTTAATGAGCTGTTAGCACTTTGTCATGTTTCATTATTCACACACACACACACACACACACACACATGCACACAGAGAACATACATGCATATTTCTTTGTTTTTTGTATATATTGGGTTGGCCAAAAAGTTTGTTTGGGTTTTCCCATAAGATCATATGGAAAAACCTGAATGAACTTTTTGGCCAGTCCAGTACATACAATCCATCTTTATTCATTGACACACAAGGTACATCAAAATACACTTAATGTAAACATTTTTCTATGATATTACCTAATTTTGAAATGTGATGAATATCTACAAGTACATACTTTTTCTATGTAGACTGCTGAAAGTGGAATTATTGGACCTAAAGGAAAAATACACATTAAGAGTATGTATAAAGAGCTCTTATACCTTTTTATGGAAATCAGAGACATGGATATAGCTGTACTTGGGTTGGGTGGTAGATTTATGTCTCCTTAAAAGTGAACAATGAAATGAAAAGCTTTTATTGCTGGGATAGAGGTAGGGGAAGAGAAAGTTCTCTTAATTTCACTTCCATAGCTCTGAAAATAATTTTAGTAAATACACAAACTTGAAAAATCTTCAGTGTTTCCTTTTTTCTTGTCACAGGACATTGCTGCTGAACTTTCATTAATGTTATATTATTTAGCTTCTTCTACAAGTTCCACATAGTCTAGAATTAGAAAGGAATACTAAAAGCAGCGAGCTGGGGACTAAAGTATTTCTAGATGACATTTGTGACAACTTCTTAGAATGATACTATCCTAGTGTATTGTCTAGCGTATAGCCCCTTCTTTTCTTTTTTTAAAAAAGTTTATTATTTTTTTTGCTGCACTGGGTCTTTGTTGCTATGAGTGGGCTTTCTCTAGTTGTGGTGAGCGGGAGTTACTCTTCTTTTCCACGCTTAGGATTCTCCTTACGGTGGCTTCTCTAGCTGCGGCTCTCAGGCTCTAGAACACGGGTTCAGCAGTTGTGGTACCCAGGCTTAATTGCTCCCCGGTGTGTGGACCTTCCTGGACCAGGGATCAAACCTGTATCCTCTGTATCCTCTTTTCCTTCTTTACTCTGCTTCCCTGTTGTTTTCTGCCCTGAATCCTTTTCCTGCCCCTTTCTTACGTCCCACCTTTCTGTTTTCCAGTTTTGCGTTTGCCTCTTTCGCTTGCCTATCAGGGTGATTTCAGCTGCAGGTAACAGATACGTGAATCAAACGTGCTTATTCTCCCACACAACTGCAAACTAGAGCAAGGACACGTTCCAGGGGGGTGATCCAGCAGCTCAACAATGTTGTCAAGGATTCTGGTTTTTGTTCTCTTCTGTGCCGTGTTTGGTGTTGACTTCGTCCTTATGCTTGTAACAAGTGGCCGGAGCAGTTCCAGACATCACATCCAGATGTGGTGATGTTTAAACGAAAATGGGCTGGCTCTGCCTTTTTCTCTTGACTTCCTGGACAAGATGGATCGCATACTCTTGGCAGACACTGTCAGTACCCTCCCTAGCTCGCCTTTTCTGAGCTGTCGGACCCACCAACAGCTGGGGCTGTTGGTTAAAGAATTCGTGTCTCCTGCCTTATCTGGAGAATTATCACTGGTTGAATGAGAGCTGCTTCTCTCCCTTGTAGCTCGGACTCATATAGAGCAGCAAGTAGAAAATGCCAGCTACTTCACCTTAGGGTAATTTCAGGAGCAGCTTTATATGGTGCAGTTTTTGCTCTAAGGCTCCCTGTAAATTAACTCAAGCTACATTGTTAGTTGTTTTGCCTGCCTTTTCTGATTCCCTTTCTCCTGAGTCATTTCTCCATAAATCATGTGTAGCTAATCTGTATCTCAGGCTCTCCTTCTTAGAACCTAGTTTAAGACAAACTCTTCCTTAACATCAGTCATTGGCATAGGGGACAGAACTACTATGATTAGCTTGGATTAATCATTTGGATGATTGTCTGGAAGTCAATCACAGTGACCCTTGTACATTTGTTCCCTTCTTGCTTTTCCTGTTCCCCCACTTTTTTATCAGTCATTGTCATGGATTCTTTTAAAGGCTTAACAAAATGCACATTAATACAAATAATATTTTCTTAACTCCGTGATGTGTCTAAAAAAATTTAAAACTAACTAGATGTATTAAAAAAATTAGTAAGCATTGGTCCAGCCTCGGTCTACCCATTTAATTTTGAAGAAAGTGATCATAAAAATCCCTAACATTGTAAAAGTTTGTGTCGTTTGTTACTGAAATAAGTGCATTTTTATGTACTCCTTATATTGTTTATATCTTTGGACAACTTTTTGTAGTCTCTTATCTGAAACTCATCTGAAATTATGCTCTTTTACTGTGCTGACTTATATATTCACTTGACATTATTATAATTATTGAAACATCCTGGTGTTTCTTTGAAAATTAGTTAGCCAGAAGTTATTGAGCATGTAGTATGTGCAGGGTATATCAATCCATTAGAGTCTCTGTCACTCTTTAGGATTAATGAAGATCCCAGTTTTATCTGATAACTTTGTAAGATATTAGGTACCTTTCACTGTGTCTACTAAACGTCAGGCACTTCACATCCTTTGTCTTTACTTTTCATTGTAATATCCTGGGAAATTATATCTTTCCACTTTTTTAAGTGAAAAAACAATCCCCAGTTTAACTTAAAAGAACTTAAGCAACTTTGTCCAGAGTCACACAGTTCTAACAGTAACAGCTAACAGCTATGGAACATTACTGTGCTCCAGGCACTGTTTTTAGTGTATGAATTAATTCATTTTATCCTCACAACCATAATAATAAAATTGGGGTAAGTAACTTTTCAAGGTTACTCAGAGAGTAAGAGATACAGGTGGCATTTGAACCCAAATAGTCAGACTCTCCCTGGAGGAGGGCTTGGCAACCCACTCCAGTATTCTTGCCTGGAGAATCCCCACAGACAGAGGAGCCTGGTGGGCTACAGTCCATGGGGTAGTCCATGCAAAGAGTCGGACACAACTCAGTGACTAAGCACAGCACAGTCAGACTCTAGAGCCTGTACTCTGCCAAAATGCTGTACCAAATAAGACTTCAGTTCACAGTTACAACCAGAGTTAAAAATTTACATGATTATTAATTTTTAAAAACTTGATTTAGCTGCTCTTTTTTAATTTGAGACTTTGCTTATATGTAGTCCTCTGAGGGAAGAGAGTACAAATTTCTATAAAAAAACTCATACTGTAAAACACAAACTTGACCTTCTCATCACTTTTATCTCTTTAGGTACTCCAGTTCAGAATGATCTCCAAGAATTTTTTACATTAATTGATTTTGTAAATCCAGGAATATTAGGCTCTTTGTCAGCTTATAGAAAAATATATGAAGAACCCATTATTATATCAAGACAACCTTCTGCTTCTGAGGTATAGTTTACTTTAATAAATAGGTTAACGATGAGTAGTTTATCTGGGAAAATCATCCATAACTTGGGTATTATTTTAATTTAGGAAAAAATAAATTAGTAGAGTGAATTTTTTATTTTCTCCACAATCTTTCAACTTCTCTTGCATTTCTTACTTTGGAAAATGACATTATCACTTTAAAAAGATTCACAGGTAGGTACTTCATAAAGAATTATAAATGACCGTAAACATATAAAAATATTTATCTTTACTTATTTTGAAAAATGTAAATTAAATAACTGTGAAGTGATTTTTGTACTTTTCTACTGATTTTTTCATTGGTTAGATTACATTGTAATAGCAAGTGTACCTAAGAATACTGTCCTCTACCAATTGAAATATAAATTGATATGATTGGAGGATAGTTTGCCAATATGTATTAAAAGCTTTCAATTTGAGTGTATCTTGTGGCCTGGAAGTACCACCTTTAGGAATTTATTATAAAGAAGTAATCATAGATGTTTATTAAATGCTTAAAGATTTAGCTATAAGGGTAAAAAAAGATTATAGATAAAACTAAGGAAAACAAACTAATAGGAAATAAACATTTTTAACCACAATCACAGAAAACTAACCAGTCTAATCAGATGGACCACAGCCGTCTCTAACTGAATGAAACTATGAGCTATGCCGTGTAGGGCCACCCAAGGTGGATGGGTCATGGTGGAGAGTTCTGATGAAATGTGTTCCACTGGAGAAGGGAATGGCAAACCACTTTAGTATACTTGCCTTGAGAACCCCATAAACAGTATGAAAAGGCAAAAAGATAGGACACTGAAAGATGAACTCTGCAAGTTGGTAGGTACCCAATATGCTACTGGAGATCAGTGAAGAAATAACTCCAGAAAGAATGAAGAGATGGAGCCAAAGCAAAAACAACACCCAGTTGTGGATGTGACTGGTGATGGAAGCAAGGTCCGATGCTGTAAAGAGCAATATTGCATAGGAACCTGAAATGTTAGGTCCATGAATCAAGGCAAATTCGAAGTGGTCAAACAGGAGATGGAAAGGGTGAATGTCAGCATTTTAGGAATCAGCAAACTAAAATGGACTGGAATGGGTGAATTTAGATGACCATTATATCTACCACTGTGGGCAAGAATCCCTTAGAAGAAATGGAGTAGCCATCATAGTCAACAAAAGAGTCCGAGATGCAGTACTTGGATGCAGTCTCAAAAATAACAGAATGATCTCTGTTCATTTCCAAGGCAAACCATTCAGTATCACGGCAATCCAAATCGATGCCCCGACCAGTAATGCTGAAGAAGCTGAACAGTTCTATGAAGACTTACAAGACCTTCTAGAACTAACACCCCCAAAAGATGTCTTTTTCATTATAGGGGACTGGAGTGCAAAAGTAGGAAGTCAAGAAACACCTAGAGTAACAGGCAAATTTGGCCTTGGAGTAGAGAATGAAGCAGGGCAAAGGATAATAGAGTTTTTCCAAGAGAACACACCGGTCACAGCAAATACCCTCTTCCAACAACACAAGAGAAGACTCTACATATGGACATTACCAGATGGTCAACACCAAAATCAGATTGATTATATTCTTTGCAGCCAAAGGTGGAGAAGCTCTATACAGTCAGCAAAAAAAGTCCAGGAGCTGACTGTGGCTCAGATCATGAACTCCTTATTGCTAAATTCAGACGTATATTGAAAAAAGTAGGGAAAACTGCTTGGCTATTCAGATATCTTCTAAATCAAATCCCTTATGATTATTCAGTGGAAGTGAGAAATAGATTTAAGGGACTAGATCTGATAGAGTGCCTGATGAACTATGGACAGAAGTTCATGACATTGTACAGGAGACAGGGAGCAAGACCATCCCCAAGAAAAAGAAATGCAAAAAAGCAAAATGTCTGAGGAGGCCTTAAAATAGCTGTGAAAAGAAGAGAAGCTAAAAGCAAAGGAGAAAAGGAGAGAGATACCCATTTGAATGCAGAGTTCCAAAGAATAGCAAGGAGAGATAAGAAAGCCTTCCTCAGCGATCAATGCAAAGAAATAGAGGAAAACAACAGAATGGGAGAGACTAGAGATCTCTTCAAGAAAATTAGAGATACTAAAGGAACATTTCATGCAAAGATGGGCTCAATAAATGACAGAAACAGTATGGACCTAACAGAAGCAGAAGATATTAAGAAGAGGTGGCAAAAATGCACAGAAGAACTATACAAAAAAGATCTTCACGACCCAGATAATCACAATGGTGTGATCACTCAACCACAGCCAGACATCCTGGAATGTGAAGTCAAGTGGGCCTTAGGAAGCATCACTATGAAAAAAGCTAGTGGAGGTGCTGGAATTCCAGTTGAGCCATTTCAAATCCTAAAAGATGATGCTGTGAAAGTGCTGAACTCAGTATGCCAGCAAATTTAGAAAACTCAGCAGTGGCCACAGGACTGGAAAAGGTCAGTTTTCATTCCAATCCCAAAGAAAGGCCATGCCAAAGAATGCTCAAACTACTGCACAGTTGCACTCATCTCACATACTAGCAAAGTAATGCTCAAAATTCTCCAAGCCAGACTTTAACAGTATGTGAACCATGAACTTCCAGATGTTCAAGCTGGGTTTAGAAAAGGCAGAGGACCCAGAGATCAAATTACCAACATTTGTTGGATCATCATAAAAGCAAGAGAGTTCCAGAAGAACATCTATTTCTGCTTTATTGACTATGCCAAAGTCTTTGACTGTGTAGATCACCACAGACTGTGGAAAATTCTTTAAGAGATGGGAATACCAGACCATCTGACCTGCCTCTTGAGAATCTGTATGCAGGTCAGGAAGCAACAGTTAGAACTGGACATGGAACAACAGACTGGTTCCAAATAGGAAAAGGAGTACGTCAACGCTGTACATTGTCACCCTGCTTATTTAACTTCTATGCAGAGTACATCATGAGAAACACTGGGCTGAAAGAAGCACAAGCTGGAATCAAGATTGCCGGGAGAAATATCAAAAACCTCAGATATGCAGATGACACCACCCTTATGGCAGAAAGCGAAGAACTAAAGAGCCTTTTGATGAAAGTGAGAGAGGAGAGTGAAAAAGTTGACTTAAAACTCAACATTCAGAAAGCTAAGATCATGGCATCTGGTCCCATCACTTCATGGCAAATAGATGGGGAAACAGTGACAGACTTTATTTTTCTGGGCCCCAAAATCACTACAGATGGTGACTGCAGCCATGAAATTAAAAGACGCTTACTCCTTGGGAAAAAAGTTATGACCAAGCTAGACAGCATATTAAAAAGCAGAGACATTACTTTGCCAACAAAGGTCCATCTAGTTAAGGCTACGGTTTTTCCAGTAGTCATGTATGTATGTGAGAGTTGGACCATAAAGAAAGCTGAGCACAGAAGAATTGATGCTTTTGAACTGTGGTGTTGGAGAAGACTCTTGAGAGTCCCTTGGACTGCAAGGAGATCCAGCCAGTCCATCCTAAAGGAAATCAGTCCTGAATATTCATTGGAAGGACTGATGTTGAAGCTGAAAGTCCAATACTTTGGCCACCTGATGTGAAAAGCTGACTCATTTGAAATACCCTGATGCTGGGAAAGATTGAAGGCAGAAGGAGAAGGGGATGACAGAAGATGAGGTCACCAACTCAATGGACATCACCGACTTGATGGACATGAGTTTGAGTAAACTCTGGGAGTTGGTGATGGACAGGGAGGCCTGACGTGCTGCAGTCCATGGGATCTCAAAGAGTTGGACGCGACTGAACTGAACTGAAGATAGAAAAATCTAAGTTAGGTGCTACATGGTGTATATATTTCATAGCATCTATTATACTATTAATTCTAGGATGCACCATTATTTTTTGTACCAGTAGCAAAACACTGTCAGTTGTAATTGTAAGAAGTCATCAATTGTAAAAGCATCCTATTTCAGAGCAGTTCAATTGAGAAAAAAAAAATTCCAGAATTAATACAATACTGTGATTAGTTAACAGATAGTTACTGAGCAGTTTCCATGAACCAGGAACCATATAAAATAGTTATTTATACATATATTTCATAGAAGGGAAAATGTTTATAATACATTATTTAAAAATAAGACCACATTCATTTACTTCCCCAGCACTTATATATGAAATCCCTCAAGTGGGCCAAATGCTAAGTGCCAGACATGGGGGACTATGATGATAAGCCAAACTAGTTTCTAATGTTCATGAAGCTTTATTGTTTCAGATCATGTTTTTTTGTAACAAATAAAAATAAAACATCTAATATATTTGCATATTTATGCAAACAAAATGATTTTGAAAATATTTATAAAAAGTTTTGACAGCGTTTGCTATTTCTGGTTATTGAAAGTTAGCTTTAATTTTCTTATTTTTGTATCACTGTATTTTATGTCCTGTGACCCAGTTTTTTTGTAATAAAAATTGAAAATAGTTTTAAAATATAAGGGAAATTTTCCATGATTTGTATAGAAACAAATATATACTTAAACTGTGAAGATTCTAGTGTAGGAGACTAGAAGATTCTATGTAGAGAATTTAAACATATATTTCATTCATATTGTATTTTGACTTTAAAGATGTACTATTATATAATGAACAAACAATGTGTAATGATTTTTAAAGAGTCAGCAGCGCCTTGTGCCAGTAATTTCTTAAAGGCTTTGTTTTAGTATCAGTAATTGTAAAAATATTTTCTTCCAAGAATTTGCTTTTTTAGTGCTTTGATAATGATTTTAAGACTATTGTACCATTGTATCTTCACATAAAAGATTACTTTCAGATAATTCAGTTTGTAGATTATTGATTTCCAGTGGTTCTCAGTGGTGGCAGTAGCCAAACAAGCAAGGATTCTGAGACTGTGGCTTCACTTAATTAAATGATTATGCTAAACATTTAAAGAGATGATTGTTGGTTTTTCTATTCTAAGCTGTATTTCAAATAATTCTTGTTTGAAATAAATCTGAAGGGAAGCAATTAGTAAATGTTTGATCTTGATAAAATATTTAATATTCTTTTTAACTGCATGTATTTTTTTTTGTCTAAAACACTTTTAAGTCTGCTATTTTTCCATAGGAAGAAAGGAAGTTAGGAGAGCAAAGAGCAGCTGAACTTACTTGCCTCACTGGACTCTTCATCCTTAGAAGAACCCAAGAAGTCATAAATAAATATCTCCCTCCTAAAATAGAGAATGTAGTCTTTTGCCGACCAGGAGCCCTACAGATTGAACTTTATAGACAACTGTTAAATTCTCAGGCCGTCAGATTCTGTCTTCAAGGATTGTTGGAAAATACTTCTCATCTAATATGTATTGGAGCTCTTAAAAAACTGTGCAATCACCCCTGCCTTTTGTTTGGCTCAATAAAGGTAAGTAGTGTGTGAGACTGTCAGGAATATGAGCTGGGGGTTCTATGTCATATGAACCCAAGAGGGCAGATGAGACTAATCCCTGAGGTTACATTTGTGTGTTTTCCAAAAGCTGTGCAGCCTCTCCAGTGTGATTCTTCTCTAGAGCTCATCCAGCCTTCTGCTTGTTCTTCAGAGCATGTCCTTATTCATAGGGTTAAACAGGGGATGGACTGGGCTTGAGAGCCTTCTTCTGGATTTTGTGTCCCATGCCCTCTGGTGCCTCACCTAATGTTTGGTCCTGGTTTCCCTTCCTATTTTATGTTAGTAAAGCCAGTCAGTTTGTTTGGTTTAACACATACAGAATCCACCATTAAGAAATAATTTATTTTTTCCTCATTATAAAAGTAATACATGATTATTGTATGAAATTTGTGAAAATCACAAAGAAGAAAATAAAAATCATCTACTGGTTAGAATGTAAATTGGTCCAACTGGGAGACAGCTTAGCAATGTCTATCAAAGACCTTAAAATTTTATGTAACTTGTGACCTGCCAATACCACTTTGAGGAATTTGTTATAAAGAGGTAAAGCTCTTCAGCTAGAGAAAACCACATTTGGTATTAGTAATAATAATCTTAGTTGATGCTTATTAAACACTTACCATGTATCAAAACAGTAAGTACTTAGCAAATATTGTTTTACTTCACAAAATTTTATGGAGTATTATTATTACCATCTCCATTTTTTCGTGAGGAAATAGGAACTTAAAGATACACATGTGTAGTCTTTTTCTAGAGAAACTTAATTCTAATGATGCTATGCTTATTATTTAAAAATTATTTTTTTAACTAAATAAATTGTGGACATTTCCCCAAATTAGACGCCTTCTACAAATACAGTTTTTAATGGCTACATAGTTGAGCTGTCCATTTGAATATGAACATAAGGCAGTTTGGGTTACAGTGAGAACTTTCTCTTTTGGATTTGGAACAAAGAATCAGTCCCAACTGTGACATTGTTGTTTAGTTTCTAAGTCGTGTCCCACTCTTTGCAACCCCATGGAGTGCAGCACGCCAGGCTTCTCTTGTCCTTCACTATCTCCCGAAGTTTGCTCAAATTCATGTTCATTGAGTCAGTGATGCTATCTAACCATCTCATCCTCTGTCACCCCAATCTCCTCCTGCCCTCAGTCTTTCCCAGCATCAGGGTTTTTTCCGTTGAGTCGTCTCTTCACATCAGGTAGCCAAAGTATTGGCACTTCAGCTTTAGCATCAGTCCTTCCACAGAATATTCAGTGTTGATTTCCTTTAGGATTGACTGGTTTGATATCCTTGGTGTCCAAGGGACTCTCAACAGTCTTCTCCAGAACCACAATTTTTTTTTTTAATTATTATTTTTTTTTCCAGTGGGTTTTGTCATACATTGATATGAATCAGCCATGGATTTACATGTATTCCCAATCCCGATCCCCCCTCCCACCTCCCTCTCCACCCGATTCCTCTGGGTCTTCCCAGTGCACCAGGCCGGAGCACTTGTCTCATGCATCCCACCTGGGCTGGTGATCTGTTTCACCATAGATAGTATACATGCTGTTCTTTTGAAATATCCCACCCTCACATTCTCCCACAAAGTTCAAAAGTCTGTTCTGTATTTCTGTGTCTCTTTTTCTGTTTTGCATATAGGGTTATCGTTATCACCTTTCTAAATTCCATATATATGTGTTAGTATGCTGTAATGTTCTTTATCTTTCTGGCTTACTTCACTCTGTATAATGGGCTCCAGCTTCATCCATCTCATTAGGACTGATTCAAATGAATTCTTTTTAATGGCTGAGTAATATTCCATGGTGTATATGTACCACAGCTTCCTTATCCATTCATCTGCTGATGGGCATCTAGGTTGCTTCCATGTCCTGGCTATTATAAACAGTGCTGCGATGAACATTGGGGTGCACGTGTCTCTTTCAGATCTGGTTTCCTCAGTGTGTATGCCCAGAAGTGGGATTGCTGGGTCATATGGCAGTTCTATTTCCAGTTTTTTAAGAAATCTCCACACTGTTTTCCATAGCGGCTGTACTGGTTTGCATTCCCACCAACAGTGTAAGAGGGTTCCCTTTTCTCCACACCCTCTCCAGCATTTATTGCTTGTAGACTTTTGGATAGCAGCCATCCTGACTGGCGTGTAATGGTACCTCATTGTGGTTTTGATTTGCATTTCTCTAATAATGAGTGATGTTGAGCATCTTTTCATGTGTTTGTTAGCCATCTGTATGTCTTCTTTGGAGAAATGTCTGTTTAGTTCTTTGGCCCATTTTTTGATTGGGTCATTTATTTTTCTGGAATTGAGCTGCAGGAGTTGCTTGTATATTTTTGAGATTAATCCTTTGTCTGTTGCTTCGTTTGCTATTATTTTCTCCCAATCTGAGGGCTGTCTTTTCACCTTGCTTATAGTTTCCTTTGTAGTGCAAAAGCTTTTAAGTTTAATTAGGTCCCATTTGTTTAGTTTTGCTTTTATTTCCAATATTCTGGGAGGTGGGTCATAGAGGATCTTGCTGTGATTCATGTCGGAGAGTGTTTTGCCTATGTTCTCCTCTAGGAGTTTTATAGTTTCTGGTCTTACATTTAGATCTTTAATCCATTTTGAGTTTATTTTTGTGTATGGTGTTAGAAAGTGTTCTAGTTTCATTCTTTTACAAGTGGTTGACCAGTTTTCCCAGCACCACTTGTTAAAGAGGTTGTCTTTTTTCCATTGTATATCCTTGCCTCCTTTGTCAAAGACAAGGTGTCCATAGGTTCGTGGATTTATCTCTGGGCTTTCTATTCTGTTCCATTGATCTATATTTCTGTCTTTGTGCCAGTACCATACTGTCTTGATGACTGTGGCTTTGTAGTAGAGTCTGAAGTCAGGCAGCTTGATTCCTCCAGTTCCATTCTTCTTTCTCAAGATTATTTTGGCTATTCGAGGTTTTTTGTATTTCCATACAAATTGTGAAATTCTTTGGTCTAGTTCTGTGAAAAATACCGTTGGTAGCTTGATAGGGATTGCATTGAATCTATAGACTGCTTTGGGTAGAATAGCCATTTTGACAATATTGATTCTTCCAATCCATGAACACGGTATGTTTCTCCATCTGTTTGTGTCCTCTTTGATTTCTTTCATCAGTGTTTTATAGTTTTCTATGTATAGGTCCTTTGTTTCTTTAGGTAGATATACTCCTAAGTATTTTATTCTTTTTGTTGCAATGGTGAATGGTATTGTTTCCTTAATTTCTCTTTCTGTTTTTTCATTGTTAGTATATAGGAATGCAAGGGATTTCTGTGTGTTAATTTTATATCCTGCAACTTTACTATATTCATTGATTAGCTCTAGTAATTTTCTGGTAGAGTCTTTAGGGTTTTCTATATAGAGGATCATGTCATCTGCAAACAGTGAGAGTTTTACTTCTTCTTTTCCTATCTGGATTCCTTTTACTTCTTTTTCTGCTCTGATTGCTGTGGCCAGAACTTCCAACACTATGTTGAATAGTAGTGGTGAGAGTGGGCACCCTTGTCTTGTTCCTGATTTCAGGGGAAATGCCTTCAATTTTTCACCATTGAGGGTGATGCTTGCTGTGGGTTTGTCATATATAGCTTTTATTATGTTGAGGTATGTTCCTTCTATTCCTGCTTTTTGGAGAGTTTTAATCATAAATGAGTGTTGAATTTTGTCAAAGGCTTTCTCTGCATCTATTGAGATAATCATATGGTTTTTATCTTTCAATTTGTTAATGTGGTGTATTACATTGATTGATTTGCGGATATTAAAGAATCCTTGCATTCCTGGGATAAAGCCCACTTGGTCATGGTGTATGATTTTTTTAATATGTTGTTGGATTCTGTTTGCTAGAATTTTGTTAAGGATTTTTGCATCTATGTTCATCAGTGATATTGGCCTGTAGTTTTCTTTTTTTGTGGCATCTTTGTCTGGTTTTGGAATTAGGGTGATGGTGGCCTCATAGAATGAGTTTGGAAGCTTACCTTCATCTGCGATTTTCTGGAAGAGTTTGAGTAAGATAGGTGTTAGCTCTTCTCTAAATTTTTGGTAGAATTCAGCTGTGAAGCCATCTGGTCCTGGGCTTTTGTTTGCTGGAAGATTTTTGATGACAGTTTCGATTTCCTTGCTTGTGATGGGTCTGTTAAGATCTTCTATTTCTTCCTGGTTCAGTTTTGGAAAGTTATACTTTTCTAAGAATTTGTCCATTTCATCCAAGTTGTCCATTTTATTGGCATAGAGCTGCTGGTAGTAGTCTCTTATGATCCTTTGTATTTCAGTGTTGTCTGTTGTGATCTCTCCATTTTCATTTCTAATTTTGTTAATTTGGTTCTTCTCTCTTTGTTTCTTAATGAGTCTTGCTAATGGTTTGTCAATTTTGTTTATTTTTTCAAAAAACCAGCTTTTAGCTTTGTTGATTTTTGCTATGGTCTCTTTAGTTTCTTTTGCATTTATTTCTGCCCTGATTTTTAAGATTTCTTTCCTTCTGCTAACTCTGGGGTTCTTCATTTCTTCCTTCTCTAATTGCTTTAGGTGTAGAGTTAGGTTATTTATTTGGTTTTTTTCTTGTTTCTTGATGTAAGCCTGTAATGCTATGAACCTTCCCCTTAGCACTGCTTTTACAGTGTCCCATAGGTTTTGGGTTGTTGTGTTTTCATTTTCATTCATTTCTATACATATTTTGATTTCTTTTTTGATTTCTTCTATGATTTGTTGGTTATTCAGAAGCGTGTTATTTAGCCTCCATATGTTTGAAGTTTTAACAATTTTTTTCCTGTAATTGAGATCTAATCTTACTGCACTGTGGTCAGAAAAGATGACTGGAATGATTTCAATTTTTTTGAATTTTCCAAGACCAGATTTATGGCCCAGGATGTGATCTATTCTGGAGAAGGTTCCGTGTGCACTTGAGAAAAAGGTGAAGTTGATTGTTTTGGGGTGAAATGTCCTATAGATATCAATTAGGTCTAGCTGGTCCATTGTGTCATTTAAGGTTTGTGTTTCCTTGTTAATTTTCTGTTTAGTTGATCTATCCATAGTTGTGAGTGGGGTATTAAAGTCTCCCACTATTACTGTGTTACTATTAATTTCCTCTTTCATACTCGTTAGCATTTGCCGTACATATTGCGGTGCTCCTATGTTGGGTGCATATATATTTATAATTGTTATATCTTCTTCTTTGATTGATCCTTTGATCATTATGTAGTGTCCTTCTTTGTCTCTTTTCACATCCTTTATTTGAGTCTATTTTATCTGATATGAGTATTGCGACTCCTGCTTTCTTTTGGTCTCCGTTTGCATGAAATATTATTTTCCAGCCCTTCACTTTTAGTCTGTATGTGTCTCTTGTTTTGAGGTGTGTCTCTTGTAGACAGCATATATAGGGGTCTTGTTTTTGTATCCATTCAGCCAATCTTTGTCTTTTGGTTGGGGCATTCAACCCATTTACATTTAGGGTAATTATTGATAGGTGTGGTCCCGTTGCCATTTACTTTGTTGTTTTGGGTTCACGTTTCTACAACCTTTCTGTATTTCCTGTCTAGAGAAGATCCTTTAGCATTTGTTGAAGAGCTGGTTTGGTGGTGCTGAATTCTCTCAGCTTTTGCTTATCTGTAAAGCTTTTGAATTCTCCTTCATATCTGAATGAGATCCTTGGTGGATACAGTAATCTAGGTTGTAGGTTATTCTCTTTCATTACTTTCAGTACGTCCTGCCATTCCCTTCTGGCCTGGAGGGTTTCTATTGATAGATCAGCTGTTATCCTTATGGGAATCCCTTTGTGTGTTATTTGTTGTTTTTCCCTTGCTGCTTTTAATATTTGTTCTTTGTGTTTGATCTTTGTTAATTTGATTAATATGTGTCTTGGGGTGTTTCGCCTTGGGTTTATCCTGTTTGGGACTCTCTGGGTTTCTTGGATTTGGGTAGCTATTTCCTTCCCCATTTTAGGGAAGTTTTCAGCTATTATCTCCTCGAGTATTTTCTCATGGCCTTTCTTTTTGTCTTCTTCTTCTGGAACTCCTATGATTCGAATGTTGGGGCGTTTCACAGTGTCCCAGAGGTCCCTGAGGTTGTCCTCATTTCTTTTGATCCTTTTTTCTTTTTTCCTCTCTGCTTCATTTATTTCCACCATTTTATCTTCTACCTCACTTATCCTATCTTCTGCCTCCATTATTCTACTCTTGGTTCCCTCCAAAGTGTTTTTGATCTCATTCATTGCATTATTCATTTTTAATTGACTCTTTTTATTTCTTCTAGGTCTTTATTAAACAGTTCTTGAATCTTTTCAATCTTTGTTTCCAGGCTATTTATCTGTAACTCCATTTTGTTTTCAAGATTTTGGATCATTTTTATTATCATTATTCTAAATTCTTTTTCAGGTAGATTCCCTATCTCCTCCTCTTTTGTTTGACTTGGTGGGCATTTTTCATGTTCCTTTACCTGTTGGGTATTTCTTTGCCTTTTCATCTTGTTTAGATTGCTGTATCTGGAGTGGGCTTTCTGTATTCTGGAGGTCTGTGGTTCCTTTTTATTGTGGAGGATTAACCCAGTGGGTGGGGTTAGACGATTGGCTTGTCAAGATTTCCTGGTTAGGGGAGCTTGCGTCAGTGTTCTGGTGCGTGGAACTTGATTTCTTCTCTTTGGAGAGCAATGGAGTGCCCAGTAATGAGTTTTGAGATGGGTCTATGTGTTAGGTGTGTCCTTGGGCAGCCTGTATGTTGATGTTCAGGGCTATGTTCCTGCGTTGCTGGAGAATTTGCGTGGTATGTCTTGCTCTAAAACTTATTGGCTCTTGGGTGGTGGTTGGTTTCAGTGTAGGTATGGAGGCTTTTGGACGGTCACTTATTACTTAAAGTTCCATGTAGTCAGGAGTTTTCTGGTGTTCTCAGGTTTTGGGCTTAAGTCTCCTGCCTCTGGATTTCAGTTTTATTCTTCCTGTAGTCTCAGGACTTCTCCAACTATACAGCCCTGATAAGAAAACTTCTAGGTTAATGGCTAAAAGATTCTCCCCCGTTAGGGACACCCAGAGAGGTTCACAGAGTTACATGAAGAAGAGGAGAGGGAGGAGGGTGATAGAGATGAACAGGAGGAGAAAAAGGGGGACTCAAGAGGAGAGAGACAGATCTACGCTGCTGTCTGTTCCCAGAGTGTTCTCCGTAGCCCAGTCACCTACAAGGATTCACAGAATTGGATTGGGAAGAGAAGGGGAAAGGAGGAAATAGAGGTGTTCTGAGGTAGAAAACAGAGAGTCAAGATTGGGAGAGAATAATCTTCGGTTTAAAAATAGGGCTTCTCTTCTTTTTTTTTTTTTTGTAAGGTTATAGTGTATTGAAAATGAAAATTAAGGAGTAGTAGAGGAGTACTAGAGGACTTTAAAGGAAATAAGAGAAAAAGAAAAATAGAAAATAGAAGAGAAAAAGGAAAGAAAAAAAAGAAAGAAAAAGAAAAAAAAAAATTTTTTTTTTCCCCCTAATTAAAAAATCGTAAAAGTCTGTGGAAATGAAAGTTAAGGAGTAATGGGGGAGTAATAGGGGATTTTAAAGGAAAATAAAAGAGAAGAAAGAAAAAAGAAAAAAAAAATTAAAAAAAAAAAAGAGAGAGAAAAAAGTAAAATTATATCTAGGAGTTTCTCTGGAGCTGTTGCGGTCAGTGTGGGTTCGGCTCAGTTTCAGATAGCTCCTCGTTCCAGCTTACGCTTCTCGATATCTACAGGCCCCTCCGGTGTAGTCAGTGTTTCCTAGAGGGATTTTAATCTGTTGCACCAGTCCCTTCTGAAGCGGTTCCCTTTGTTTATTTGGCTTCTGTTTGCCGGTCTCTTCAGAGCCTCATTTCCGCCCTGACACAGGCGGGCGGAGGTGGACTCTTATTCAGGTAGCTAGTTCCGTCGCTCTGCGGGGCAGGGAGGGGCTGCCGCTGCGGGGAGAGGCTGGCGCTGTGGGGACAGGCTTGCGCCGTGGGGATGGGCTGGGGCTGCCGGGAGGGGCTGACGCTGCTTTCTCCGTCTGCGCTGCTCAGGCTCCCGGCTGTTCTATATGGAGCGCGGCCCTCGCTGCGCGAGGTTCCAGCCCTCGGGTGTTCCACAAAAGCACGGAAGGAAAAGCTGCGCCTGCTCTCTGTGCCTTCCCCGTCAGAGCGGTCCAGGCTGCCAGGGGCTTGATGGGCGCGCTATCCCCAGGTGTGGCGCGCCCGCTCCCTTCCACGGACCCAGTTTCAGTTTCCTCTGGCGCCAGTCGGGTGCGTGCGCCTTCTGCCCTCCGCGTCCCCAGCCCCAGTCCCCACCCGCGCTGGTCGGGTGCCTGCGCCCTGTGTCTCGCCGCGACCTTCCCCTCCCCCCGCCTCCTGCCTCCGGCGGGGCTGGGCCAGTCCGCAGCCTGCGAGCTCCTCTCTGGACCCTCTCGGTCTCTTTGTTCTGCGAACGGCCGGCAGTGTGTTCGGGCTGGTTAATTTACTCTCTCTCTTTTGGTCTCCCACAGTTCAAGTTGGCAACTCACAGAAGTTCCCTCCGATTGTCCTCAGGGCACTCAGGCCCGGACCCTACCCCAAGCAATGCCGCCTAAGAGCTCCGGGACGGATCTCCGTCCTTAGCTCTTTTGTCTCACTTTTTATCTTTTATATTTTGTCCTACCTCCTTTCGAAGACAATGGGCTGCTTTTCTGGGCGCCTGATGACCTCAGCTAGCGATCCGAGGTTGTTTTGCAAAGTTTGCTCTGCGTTCAGTTATTCTTTTGATGAATTTGTAGGAGAGAAAGTGGTCTCCCCGTCCTACTCCTCCGCCATCTTCCAGAACCACAATTTGAAAACATCAGTTCTTCAGTGCTCAGTCTTCTTTATGGTTCAACTCTCACATCTGTACATGACTACTGGAAAAACCATAGCTTAGACTATATGAACCTTTGTTGGCAAAGTGATGTCTCTGTTTTTTAATATGCTCTTTAGGTTTGTCATAGCTATTCTTCCAAGGAGTAAGTGTCTTCTAATTTCCTGGCTGCAGTCACCGTCTGCCATGATTTTGAAGCCTAAGAAAAGAAAATCATCACTTTCCACTTTTTCCCCTTCTGTTTGTCATGAAGTAATGGGACCGGATGCCATGATTTTAGTTTTTTGAATATTCTTAGCTTTTTCACTCTCCTCTTTAACCCTCATCAAGAGGCTCTTTAATTCCTCTTTGGTTTCTGCCATGAGAGTGGTATCATCTGCATATCTGAAGTTGTTGATATTTCTTGTGGCAATCTTGATTCCAGCTTGTGATTCATCCAGCCCTGCATTTTGCATGATGTACTCTGCATATTGTGCAAAGTACATTGGAAGGACTGATTCTGAATCTGAAACTCCAGTATTTTGGTCATCTGATGCAAACAGTTAACTCATTGGAAAAGTCCCTGATGCTGGAAAAGATTGAGGGCAGAAGGAGAAGAGGGCGTCAGAGGATGAGATTGCTGGATGGCATCACCGAAGCAATGGACATGAACTTGGGCAAATGTCAGGAGATGGTGAGGGATGGAGAGGCATGGAGTGCCGCAGTCATGGGGTTGCAAAGAGTCAGACATGACTGGGCGACTGAACAACAGCAACAGCTCTGCGTATAAGTTAATAAGCAGAGTGGCAGTATACAGCCTTGACATACTCCTTTCCCAATTTTGAACCAGTCCTTTGTTCCATGTCTGGTTCTAACTTTCTTCTTGACCTGCATACAGGTTTCACAGGAGACAGGTAAGGTAGTCTAGTATTCCCATCTGTTTAAGAATTTTCCAGTTTGTTGTGATCCATGCAATTAAAGGCTTTACCACAGTCAGTGAAGCAGAAATAGCTATTTTTCAGAATTTCCTTCCTTTCTCTATGATCCAATGAATGTTGGCAATTTGATCTCTGGTTCCTCTGCCTTTTTTAAACCCAGCTTGGACATCTGGAAGTTCTTGGTTCACACATGGGTGAATCCTAACTTGAAGGATTTTGAACCGAATTTTGTTAGCATGTGAAATGAGCACAATTGTAGGACAGTTTGAACATTCTTTGGCGTTGCCTTTCTTTGGGATTGGAGTGAAAACTGACCTTTTCCAGTCTTGTGGCCACTGCTGAGTTTTCCAAATTTGCTGACATAATTGAGTGCAGCACTTTTTAACAGCATGATCTTTTAGGATTTAAAATAGCTCAGCTGGAATTTCATCACCATCACTAGCTTTGTTTGTAGTGATGCTTCTTAAGGCCCACTTGACTCCAGGATGTCTGGCTCTAGGTGAAGGACCACACCATTGTGATTTGCTGGGTCATATAAGACCTTTTTTGTATAGTTCTTCTGTATATTTTTACCACTTCTTTTTAATCTCTTCTGCTTCTGTTATATCCTTACCATTTCTGTCCTTTATTGTGCCCATCCTTTCATGAAATGTTTCCTTGCTATCTCCAATTTTCTTGATGAGATCTCTAGTCTTTCCCATTCTGTTGTTTTCCTCTATTTGTTTGCATTGTTCACTTGAGAAGGCTTTATTATCTCTCCTTGTTATTGTCTGGAATTCTGCATTCAGTTTGGTGTGTCTTTCCCTTTCTCCTTTGCCTTTTAATTCTCTTCTTTTCTCAGATATTTGTGAAGCCTCCTTAGACAACAACTTTGCCTTCTTGGATTTATTTTTCTGTACTACTTATTTAACTGAAAGCAAGTTTAACCATGGCCAGGTTATGTCTGTGAGCTTTAGTTTGTCTTAACTGGAAGACAGAGATAATAATAACCTCCTGAAAATGTTATTGAGGCAATTTGATGAAAGAAGATGTAAAGAACCTAGCAGAATGCCTGGTCATGGAAGCTGTACAGTAACTATTAATACCCTATTATCCCCAACTCACCCTTAATTTTTCTTCTTTTATTTTTATTTAAATAGTAAAATAATTTGCAAACAAATCGAAAGAAAACCTGTGGGTGCTACGTTATGCAGAGGTCATTAATTATGTATTTAGGAGATGTAGTGTTCTGTCACATTTCTCCATGTTTATTCCTACAGTGGATTATATTTACATAGTTTATCATAGGAGAAGTCAGCTCTCTATAACTCTGCAGTAGACAGGATTATAACAATTTATTAAGCAACTTTTAAAGGAACAGATTCTAAACACAGTGATAAAAATTAAACTCTTTGGGCATGATGCCCAACAAAAAAAGAAGCCAGAATTCTTCCTTAAAAGAAAAAACCTATGATGACCCAGAATGTACCGCTTAACTATTAACAGGCAGAGTATACTACAAACTTTAAATAGAGGACATAATTTACCATCCCTCTAACATCATAGCAAGTAAGGATCAATAAGAAAATGACTGAAATGAGCCTTTATATATAAGTAACCTTTAAGCAATGGCTTAATAAATGTGTTCCAACTGAAACTAGATTGTTTTCCCAAGTTCAGTCAAAATGATGGGTTTCTCTTCAGGAAATGTGCATGGATATAACCAATAAAAATAAGTCACAACTTATATGAGTTGTGTATTTCTGTGTATCGTCTTATGTATGATATATGTGTATCTTCTTATAAGGAGAGTATTGGGTTGCATAGAGTCAGAGAAGAGATTGCCCTGTCTAGTTGATTTGGGAAGTCTGACTGGTAAATCTCTGTGATGCATCTCCATGAATCAGGCTGTCTCAGCATAAAGGTGTTATCTGTTAATTGATTCTTAATTAGGAGTATACATTATAGTCTTCAGGGACACTGTTTAGAGTACATTCAGATTCTCTGAGAGTAGGACCCAGTCATGAAGATTTTGAAAAAGCTGCCCTGAGTGATTCTGATTATGTGCTCCTGGCTGAGAACTCTTGTGCCTTAGGATCACTCATCTCCCTTGTATTTTGGTTTATTGTTCACCAGACAGCTTAGTGCTAATAATTTGGTTTCCCCATGGACTGTTTATAGGACAGAATACATAGACCAGTCGGTTTAAATAGTCAGGCCTCATTTATAGGTCAATAAATTTATATAATTTATAGTCTGATTTAGTCTCTTAATTTGGTTAGTATGGCTCATTTCCCTATTAAGCATATGCAAGTTTCTGAACATGAAAAGCTGTAGATTGGACCCAGGGTCTGTCATCCTTTGATAATCCTGCCAAGGTGTAGGCATTGGTGTAGGAAACCTAACCCAAAGCAGCCAGCAACCATCTCTCCTCTCATATATATCCCAGTTATGTAAAATATCTTAGGGTTCCAAGTATTTTTGATCAAGTGATTTTATGCAAATATTGCTATGTTTTGGGAATAAGCCAAGTTAAAATTAGTACTTTGTGCCAAGCAATTTATGCTACAGGACTCACTGCCCTTAAGATGTTTCTAGTAGTATTAGTGAAAGATTACAACACACATTAAAGCATTAGGGAATTATAAAAAAAAAATTGTTAATTGTACAACTAAATAAATTCAAAGTTGAAATGTACTGTGTAACTATAAAGTTTTAAGACTCAATGCCCCCCAAAAGGTGTCTGTGAGTAATCAGGTGGAATTTGCATTGGGTCCTCAAGTGTTTATAGGAGTGGGATAATTGGGCAAAATAAAAAAAGTGACGGAACATTCCAGGCAGGGGACATAGGCTGAACAAAGTTTCAAGAACAGTGAAAAATCTGCTAAATGTGGGAGAGAGTGAGGAGACTACCAATCCCAGAAATTTAATCTAAAAAAGTGATGCAGTCATTAACAAATGTAATCTCCAGTTTTGGGCTCACATGTCAGTTTTGGCGGGGACGTTTTGGAGGTGGTGATAATCTCTTTGGAATAATATACAACAACCTTTTGTAAAAAAGCCAAAATATTGTAACTAACAGTAAATTTCTCTGTTAATGTGTTGGCAGAATTATTCCTTCTTGTAGAAGAAGTGGGTAAGATTGAGTTTGTGCTTGAGTTTGAGGATCACCTGGGAGGTGCTGTGTGAGCCTACAAATCAGGAGAGAAAAGGAACGGCAGGGAGAGAAGGAGGGAAGAAGAGAGAAAAGGAGGCAGCAGTGATGAGGATCCTCAGGGTTTCGGAGCGCACAGATTTCCTAGCACTGTCTGCCCTCTGTTTTCCTCCCGTTTAGTTCTCTGCTATCCGCCTCCCCCTCGATCACACATCGGCAATGCTACTGCCCTTGTGGGGTGCAGGGAGCAGGCATTTTGGAGACATCATTAGAACTGCTCTGTAATCACTGTAATCAAACATGGCCAAATTGTGACCTTTAAAGATTTACATAACAATTACAGTGGGCTTTTCAGGTAGCTATTAAACTTCATTTTTTTTTTTTTTACTCATAATTTAAGCATTTTTTCCTCCCTGTTTAAAAAACATGAACCAGGGTTGACAATTATCCTTTTTAACAGGAAAAAGAAAGCAACTCAACTTGGGATGAGAGTGAAGAAAGAAATCTCTATGAAGGCTTGATGAATGTGTTCCCTGCTGATTACAACCCGATCATGTTTACTGAGGAAGAGTCTGGAAAACTGCAGGTGCTGTCAAAGCTCTTAGCCGTTATCCGCGAACTTCGTCCTGCTGAAAAGTAAGAGCGCGGTTTAATAAACCGCTTCTGTGTGCTTATGGATTTCAGCTTAGACCATGTCCTTACTCCCTTCCCTCACTGCCTCTTTTTGAAAAAAAGAAAACATTAAAAACAAGTTGTTTTCTTTTTTGGGAGCATGGTCAGCTCCTAGTCTTTTATAAACCTGCCATTACCAATGTGCCTGTAAGTTTTTATCTAAGAAAAACTAAATGTAAAGTAAATACCTATATTTAAAAAACCCTAGAGATGTCTTTTGATATGTAACACCTAACTTGTTTCTTTTTTTTTTAAATTTTCTGTTTTAAAATTTGTTTATTTTTGGCTGTGTTGGGTCTTCAACGCTGCACGGGCTTTCTCTAGTTGCAGCGAGCAGGGGCTTCTCTCTCGTTGCGGTGCACGGGCGTCTCATTGCGGTGCCTCCTCTGGTTGGCACCTAGGGCCATGGGTCCTAGGGCGTGCAGGCTTCAGTAGCTGGGCACGTGGGCTCAGTGGTTGAAGCTTCCAGGCTCTAGAGCGAAGGCTCAATGGTTGTGGTGCCCTGGCTTAGTTACTCCGCAGGATGTGGGATCTTTCTGCATCAGGGATCGAACCCGTGTCTCCTACCTTGGCAGGTGAATGCTTTACCACTGAGCGACCAGGGAAGCCCCTAACTCATTTCTTTATCTCTTTAAGAATCCTCTTTCTGTCCTTAAATGTTGATACTCCTGAGGACATTCTCTTCAGCCACCTTCTCACTCTAAAGATCCTTCCTGCCTTAGTTCTATTCCCCTAGTTTCAGCTGTCAGCCATATAGTGTTGATTCAAAATCTGTATCTCTAGTTCAAGCCTCAATTAATGGACTCTAAATCTGTCTGGATCTCAGCCTTCTCATGTACCAAACCAGCTTCATCACTTTGCCATTGCAAGCCTAAATCTTTCTTCACTGTTCCTTGGCATGATGAATGGTACCATATGCAAAGAAAACGCTTTCATCATTCCAGACTCACTTTTCTCCTGCACTTTCCAGTGTCATCAGTCACCACATTCTATTGCTTTTATTTCTTCATCTCAGGAATCCATTTGCTTTCTGGTACCAAGAATTTTTTTAGCACCTGTTTTGAGTTTTATTGTAAATATTTTTAAAAATTTATTAAAAAAAATTTATTTTTGAGGTCTGGTTGGATTGCACTGCTGTGTTAAATTACTGCTGTTCACAACCAAGATTTTTGTTTTGAGTCTTGTAATTACAATTGGATTGTGGTGGTCTCATATAAACTGTGTTCCTCTGACTTTCAATCCCATTGCATATCATTGTGCCCTAAAATGTATATTTTTAAAAATACAAATGTGAACACGTTACTCCTTTTCTTAAAAATCATTCAAAGATTCCCAGTTGCCGTCCAGAAATTTCTAAACTCTATAGCACGTTGATCAAGACTCTTCATGACATGGTGGTACCTCCTTTTCCAGCCTTATCCCTCTTGACTCATTCACACTTTCAAGTTGTCCAATTATACCAGAATCTATTTGCAGAACCTACAATTTGCTCTGCTTCTCACCTCTGTTCTTACCTGTTGCAGGTTCCTATGCCTGAAGTACCCCTACTTCTCATTCTTCTGGCTGACTTTCTCTTAAGACTCAGGTCAGAAGCTTTCTCCTCTTGGAAGCCCCTGGCCTCATACTGAGTTAGCGGCCCCTCATCTGTACTCCCCTAGCGTCATGTACCCGCCTCTGATGGAGCTCTTCTCATGTTATACTGTCGTCAGTAGTTCTCGTCTATGTCAGCACCTGTAGTGCAGGGACTGTGTCTTAATTATCCTTGTACGAGATATTCAAACTTTTTGAATGCAAAAATACAGAGAAAAGTTTGCAAAATAGTAATTATATTTAATTGTCAAGGAGTCTGCTTCACCTCTTTGGAGTATTAACAGTGTCATTTGCTTTTTTCATAATACTGAAGTGACTAAGGAAACTTTCTATGAACTCTTTAATACAGTTTGATTAAAATGTTTTATTGGATGATATTTTATATATACTAGTGTGTCCACAATAAACTGTGGAAAATTCTGAAAGAGTTACCAGACCACCTGACCTGCCTCTTGAGAAACCTGTATGCAGGTCAGGAAGCAACAGTTAGAACTGGACATGGAACAACAGACTGGTTCCAAATAGGAAAAGGAGTACATCAAGGCTGTATATTGTCACCCTGCTTATTTAACTTATATGCAGAGTACATCATGAAAAATTCTGGGCTGGAAGAAGCACAGCCTGGAATCATTGCTGGGAGAAATATCAGTAACCTCAGATATGAAGATGACACCACCCTTATGGCAGAAAGTGAAGAGGAACTAAAAAGCCTCTTGATGAAAGTGAAAGAGAGTGAAAAAGTTGGCTTAAAGCTCAACATTCAGAAAACTAAGATCATGGCATCTGGTCCAATCACTTCATGGGAAATAGATGAGGAAACAGTGGAAACAGTGTCAGACTTTATTTTTTTGGGCTCCAAAATCATTGCAGATGGTGATTGCAGCCATGAAATTAAAAGATGCTTACTTCTTGGAATGAAAATTATGACCAACCTAGATAGCATGTTAAAAAGCAGAGACATTACTTTGCCAACAAAGGTCTGTCTAGTCAAGGCTATGGTCTTTCCAGTGGTCATGTATGGATGTGAGAGTTGGACTGTGAAGAATGCTGAGCACCGAAAAATTGATGCTTTTGAACTGTGGTGTTGGAGAAGACTCTTGAGAGTCCCTTGGACTGCAAGGAGATCCAACCAGTCCATCCTAAAGGAAATCAGTCCTGGGTGTTCATTGGAAGGACTGATGCTGAAGCTGAAACTCCAATCCTTTGGCCACTTCATGCGAAGAGTTGACTCATTGGAAAAGACCCTGATGCTGGGAGGAATTGGGGGCAGGAAGAGAAGGGGACGACAGAGGATGAGATGGCTGGATGGCATCACCGACTTGATGGACATGAGTTTGAGTAAACTCTGGGAGTTTGTGATGGACAGGGAGGCCTGGCATGCTGCGATTCATGGGGTCGCAAAGAGTCGGACACGACTGAGTGACTGAACTGAACTGAAGTGTGTAACCACCTGTCTAATTTCTGTCTTCATGAATCTGATTACTGTAGGTACCTTATATAAGTGAAATCATACAATGTTTTGTCTTTTTATGACTAGCTTATTCTACTTAGTGTAATGTCCTCAAAGTTCATCCATGTTCTATCATGTGTCAGAATTTCTTTCCTTTTTAAGGCTGAATAATATTCCACTGTATGTATGTGATACTTTGTTTACCCATTCATCTGCCTATGGATGATTGGGTTGCTTCCACCTTTTGGCTATTGTGCATAATGTTGCTGTGAACATGAGTGAATCAATGTCTTTTTGAGACCATGTTTTTGATTCCTTTGGATACATATCCAGAAATAGAATTGTTGGATCATAGGATAATTCTCTTTTTAATTTTTTAAGGAACCTGCATACTCTTTTTTTGCACCATTTTATATTCTCAACAAGAGTGCACAAAGATTCTAATTTCTCAACAGCCTCACCAGTGTTGCTATTTTCTGTTTTGTTTTTGATGTCCTAATGGATGTAAGATGATATTTCATTTGGTTTTGATTTGCATTTCCTTAGTAATTAATGGGGGCTTTCCAAATGGCACAGTGGTAAAGAGTCTGCCTGCCAATGCAAGAGATGTAAGAGATGTGTGTTTGATCCCTGGGTTGGGAAGATCTCTTGGAGTAGGAAATGGCAACCCACTCCAGTATTTTTACCTGGAAAATTCCATGTACAGAGGAACCTGGCAGGCTACAGTCCATGGGGTCGTAAAGAGTTGGACACAACTGAGCGACTAAGTGCACCTATGCACCCACACATACACAGTAATTAGTGATGTTGGGCATCTTTTGATGTACTTGTTGACCATCTGTGTATTTTCTTTGGAGGATGTCAAATCCTGTGCCCATTTTTTAATTGGGTTGGTTTTTTGTTGTTGTTGCTGAGTTGTAGCCTTTTTTTTTTTCTTATATGGCCAATTGGATATAGAGGTCAGATTTTCCACAGCTGAACTGCCTATGTACAAGCATCTCCTAAACCTTTAAAATATGTAGCTATAAGTTGCTCACAGTGTTTGATTTCAGGGATAGTATTACTGTGTGTACTTGGTCTACTGTACCCTCATTAACTGGAACCAGGTAGCTGTGTTTTAGGTCTACAGGCTACACTCTTTCACAGTGCTTTTGTGTATATTAAGATTAATTAGAACTCCTGACTTGTCTGGATGGTGGCCCTTATATGGAATTTCTAAAAAAAATACATCAAAATTTAAAAAGTTCCTCTTCCCTCTTGGTTGCATTCATGCATGGCTTGAAACCTAGTGAGCAGAGTTCATGCTGAATTCCAACCCCCATACATCTTGGTTGGACACTCTTGTGCCGGGTACACCTTGTACTGTACCTCACATGGCAGTCTTCCTGCAGATTTCACCTGCTTTTAGGGACACTAAAGTAATCATAAAAATACTGTCCTTATTTGAAAGTGTTATGTTTGTGGAGGAGGGGGAGCTTTCAACCTATGAAAGGGGATTGTCCAAGACTCCTTACCAAGATAATCACTGCTCCCATCAATCTACATCTAGTCTTCTAAGAACTTGTTGGGGAAAAATATTCTAAACCAGACTTCCTCCAGTCCAGTAAAGCTGTATCCGAAAAACTATGTTTAGATAATGTTATTCATCCACACAATAGTATTGAAAGGGCAAAAAATGACTGAAACATTAGTACTGGAGTGTTCTTCCTATACTATTAACAATAGTAATAATGTTGTCCCTATGTTAGTACAGGCAGAGTCTTTTTATAGGAATGTTGGTAGATTACAAAAATGGTCTCAAGTTCTCCCTCCCCCCATCCTTGTCCCTTTGTTGTGTAACTTTGGGTCATCTCGCATTCTGACTCTGAGCTCAGCCACCTGACTTGGATCGGCCCATGAGATGCTGGCAAATGTGGCAGCACAGGGGGCTTGAAAAGGTCTTGTGCACTGGGGCTTGCCCGCCCTCGGGGTTCCTGGAACCTTTTTGTCACCATGTGAAGAAGCCTGGGCTAGCCTGCTAGAGGATGAGAGACGTGAGAAACTCAGACTTGCATTTTGGTTTGTTGCTATATCTCTGCCTTCTAGAGTTCCCTGATCTAAGTTTCTTTGATTTACTTTCCACAGAGAGTAAGTATTCTAGTTGAGAAAGCGAAGTCAACTTGTTTCATGGGAGTAGGACCTGGTTCTACTTGCTTTTGCTCTTGTAATGGCTGCAGTCTAAACCCCTTCCTTCTGCGCTGCCTTTGCAAGATGTGGCTGTGTGAATGAGCTTGTATCTCCCTCTGTGGGCACTTAGGTTTCACTCCTAAACAGGTCACCATTCCACTACTCTCTGTTTTCGTATATAAATCTCTGCTTGTTTCATCAAAGGTAGAGTTTGTGTTTCTTATTCTCCTGCTGTTCTTAGGGTGACTTAAGAAAGGTAACGAAAGCAGAACGGCGTTTACTCCGTTATCTTTATACTGAAAGTCTCTTAGATTTCTTTTTTTTCCATTTATTTTTATTAGTTGGAGGCTAATTACTTTACAGTATTGTAGTGGTTTTTGTTACACATTGACATGAATCAGCCATGGATTTACATGTATTCCCTATCCCAATCCCCCTCCCACTTCCCTCTCTACCCGATCCCTCTGGGTAGATTTCTTTTTTTTTGCCACACCATGTGCCTTGTGGGATCCCAGCTCCCCAACCAGGGATTGAACCCATGCCTTTGGCAGTGAAAGCACAGAGTCCTAACCACCGGACCTCCAGGGAATTCCCTCTTAGATATTGACTTTAAACTGGAATTTGAAAGAAAATCTATGTTTAAATTATACAAAGTTCTGTTGGTTATTCTATAAATATCAATGATAATATTAGTATTTTTCTCTAAAAAATTCAAATACTGCTTCTAAGTTGTATATGAAGATTCTTTCTTTTTGATTAACAGAGTTGTGTTGGTATCCAACTATACACGAACCTTGGATATTTTACAAGAAGTCTGCAAGCGTCATGGATATACTTATACAAGACTTGATGGACAGACCCCAATCTCTCAAAGGCAGAAAATTGTTGATGGCTTTAATAGTAAATACTCTTCTGATTTTATTTTTTTGTTAAGTTCAAAAGCTGGTGGTGTGGGGCTTAACCTTATTGGAGGATCTCACTTAATCCTCTATGACATTGATTGGAATCCAGCTACTGATATCCAGGTAGGACTGTTTCTATATTAAACAAACATTATCGAATGCTGAAGGGGGATATGGTGCCTGTGGCGATATGAGGGTGATGATGAAGTATAATAACTGCTGCATATTCAGCCTTTATTTTGTAAAAATAAGCATTCTACTAAATGCTTTACATCTGTTTAATCCTCACAGTAGTCTTACAAGTGTGCGTGTTGTAAGCTCTGTTTTGCAGATGACGGTATGGACGCTTGTTCCAGGTCACGAAGCTTGTAAGAGGCAGAGCCAGGATTGATACCCAAGCCTGTGTCTCCAGGCCCTACTTGACTCTGTAGTTAGTTGGGTCTTCAGGATGCTCATGACCGTCAGGGGACGGCAGTAAGGTGTTACGGGTGCCAGGATCGGTGTTTGTGCAGGGTATAGTGAAGATACAAAATTAGCTTACTTAGGAAAATATTTCAGTAGCGGCCTTCGGTTTTCTTCAGAGTATAGTCCATCTTCACGGATTTTGAGGTTTCTACCTATAGATTTGCACCTCACCTGGTAGCTGTGTTAGGGGACTGGGAGACAACCCTCAGGTTCAGTGATTCACTAGAAGGACTCACAGAATCAAGGAAAGCAGTTACATTCAAGTCAGGGTTTATTACAGTGAAAGGATACAGAGTAAAATCAGCACAGGTGAAAGGTACATAGGGCAGAGTCCAGGAGAGACCAGGTACAAGCTTCCAGTTTTCCTTTCCCTATGGAATTGTATGGACAACACTTAATTTTCCTAGCATCAGTGAGTGACAACACCCATGGAATTTTGTCAACCAGAGAAGTTCACTTAAGCCTTGATGTCTAGATTTTTTGTTGGAGGTAGGTCATGTAGGCACGGATACCTCTGTGATTGGCCTCTGCAAAGGTCAGACTGGCCCAAGTCCCCACCTAAATCACATCGTTAATGTAAACAACTTGATGTGGCCCAAGACCCCAGGTAACCTAAGATGCTTTTATCAGGCAGGATATTCTAGGGGTTTTCAGAAGCTGCTTGAGGGCCAGAATTTCCTTTGGAATGTTCGGGGTTTGAACATTAACCTTTTACTAAATAGCATTACTGATAAATCCTAAAACCTCAGGGATCTGCCTAGAGCCTGAGCTGATTGCAGGTATCCTAGGGTTCCTTAGAGGTGAATCATTAGCCTTTTGGACCGAGAATAAACCCTCCATGCCCATGCTATACTTGTTTCATTGCATTCTTACTTCCTAAACTTGCTATCCCATTTTTTTTTTTTTTTTGATGCAAATAGACCCTCTCACTGTTGCCTGGCACCCTGTAGTTATTTTACAGTACCATAGCGAGTGTTCATTCATCCCTTTCTTTAACTCGGGGGAAAAAAAAATTGAAGTGGAGAATGCTTAGGTATGTCTGGGCTTTGGTTTTTGAAGCTGTAAGTGAAATGTAGAATTCCTAGTCTTAAATTTATGAATACAAGTTGTTTGTGTGGAGAAGGTTATTAGTTTTTATTGTACTCTGAGTTCTCATTTATTTTCTACAGGCAATGTCTAGAGTGTGGAGAGATGGTCAGAAGCACCCTGTACATATTTACAGACTCCTAACCACAGGTAGTAACCCTCCAGTATGAAAAAAGATGTATTCTCTTTGAGTAAATAAAGGTGTTTTGTGTGTTAAACTTCAGTACCAGGAATATTGGTAGCTATTTGTTAGCTAGTATAGTAATAAACGTATCTTACCCTACCAAAATGACAGATGTAAACATCTGAAGGAAATCTAATGAATGTTTTCTCTTCAGGCACAATAGAGGAAAAGATCTATCAAAGACAGATCAGTAAACAAGGTCTTTCTGGGGCAGTTGTAGACCTAGCCAAGACATCTGATCATATTCAGTTTTCAGTGGAAGAACTTAAAAACTTGTTTACATTGCATGAAAGTTCACATTGCGTTACTCATGACCTGCTTGACTGTGAATGTACAGGAGAAAATCATACAGGTTAGTTGTATTTTAATTTTGTTATGATGAAGTTAATTGGTCTCTCTTTAGCAGTTGAAAATATTTAAAAACAGAATGACTGAAATATTGATCACTTGCATATATTAGTTTTATTTTTTCTTCAGGTCTTAGGGCAGCTGTGACATGGGTATTTGAGGAAAAAAATTTTTTTTGGCCCTTTTTTTTTTTTAATTGGAGGATAATTGCTTTCCAGTGTCGTGTTGGTTTCCGCTGTATGACTCAGCTATAAGTGTACTATATCCCCTCCCTCCTGGGCCGCCCTCTCATCCCCTCCCCACCCCACCCCCGGGTCATCCCAGAGCTCCCAGCTGAGATGCCTGTGCGGTCCAGCTGCTTCCCGCTTAGCTGTTCCACACGTGGCAGTGTTTATCTGTCAGTGCTGCTCTCGCAGCTCATACCCGCCCGCTCCTTCCCCAGCCGTGTCCATGTCTGTTCTCTACGTCTGTGTCTCTGCTCCCGTCCTGCACATAGGTTCATCAGTACTATTTTTCTAGATCCCATGTGTATGCATTAATATACGATATTTTTCTCTTTTTAACTTAACTTCACCCTGTATAACAAGCTTCAGTTTCATCCACCTCACTTCAACTGACTCACATTTCTTCCTCTTTATGGCTGAGTAACATTCCATTGTATATATGTGCCACAACTTCTTTTATGTCAGGGGATGTCTAGGTGACCTCCATGTCCCGGCTCTTGAAAATAGTGCTGCCGTGAACACTGGGGTATATGTGACTTTTTGAATTATGGTTTTCTCAAGGTTTATGCCCAGTAGTGGGATTGCTGGGTCATATGGTAGTTGAATTCCTAGTTTTTTAAAGGAATAGTGGCTGTATCAATTTCCTTTCCCACCAACAGTGCAAGAGGACTCCCTTTTCTCCACATCCTCTCCAGCATTTATTGTCTGTAGATTTTTTTGATGATGGCTGTTCTGACCAGTGTGAGGTGATACCTCATTGTAGTTTTGGTTTGCATTTCTCTAATAATCAGCAGTGTTGAGTATCTTTTCATGTGTTTGTCTTCTTTGGAGAAATGTTTGTTTAGGTCTTCCACCCATTTTTTTGATTGGATTATTTGTTTTCTGATACTGAGCTGCTTAAACTGCTTGTATGTTTTGGAGATTAATCCTTTGTCAGTTGCTTTGTTTGCAATTATTTTTTAACATTCTGAGGGTTGTCTTTTTGTTTATAGTTTCCTTTTGCTTTTAATTAGATCCTTTAGTTTATTTTTATTTCCATTACTCTAGGAGCAAAAATTTTAATTAGAACCCTGTTAGTTCTCTCAATTTAGCCTATTCAGAATCAATTGTGGAAAATCGGACTTATTTAGTAAAAATCATTCAAATCCTGGTGATAATGATTTAAGAATTAGAGGAATGTTTTTAATCCTTATTTCTGTTTCACACACACACACAAACACGACAGGCTAATCCTGCTGTTTATTTTTGTGTACCACTCACTTCTGATGAGGTCATACTTTCCGGACAGTACGCCCGAGCCACCCTACTTCTCAGCACTTCACACGCTGCTTGTGCTGCTTAAATGAGGCTGAGAGTGTCAGCCCTCCAGAATGAACACTATTCAGATAGGCACTCGACTGGAAGTAGTACTTGAGCAAGCAGTGTCTGGAAGTTGGAAGTCACTTGATAATTGTATTGAGATGAGTTTAAGAAGTGAAACTGTATAAGACTAGCATGAAATAATTTATACTTTATATAGTCAACATTAATCTCCTCTATTGTATATTTTTTCCATTTTAGTGATTTCTACTCTAATTATTTCTTTTCTTTTGCCCTGTATTTATCTAATTTTTTCCCTTATTTTCTAAAGTTAAATCCTTAGCTTAATGACTTTCAGTCTTCTTTTCTAAAATGGGTATTAAGGCTGTAAATTTTCTACTAAGTTGAATCTCATGATTTTGATATGCCATCTTTTTATTTTTCAGTTCTAAATATTTTTTATTTTCCAGTTCTAAATATTTTTTATTTTCCATTATGATTTCTTCTTTGACTCATGAGGTATTTAAAAGTATGTTTTAAAGTGTATTTTAGTTTTTGTCATTGAATTCTGGCTACTGCACTGTAGTCCCAAGTATGGTCTGCATGATATTGATTCTTTGGCAACTATAGAGACTTGGTGTATGGCCTGGTGTGTTCAGTTAATAAATGTTTCCCTTGTGCATGAAAATCATTTGTATTCTCTTAATTACTTAGTTTAGAGCTCTGCCATATTAGTCAAATTTTCTGTTACCAAATTATTTTTTTCTTATTTTAAAGATTTAAAAATTTACTAATTTAACTGGAAAATTGGCAGTGTTTACATATGAAAGCTATTGGAAAGTATAAAATGTATATGGTGGAAACACTTCCTTCTGTAATGCCCTCATCTGTCTCGTTTCTAGTCCTGCTACCCTATAAGAATCCACTGTTACTAGTTTCTTGTGTATCCTAGATGTATTTTTATGCATATTCAAGGAACTCTGAATAAATATTATTGCCCAGTTCCCCCCACCCCCCATAAGGGATAGTGTAGTATATGTAGGATTCTGTACCTTCTGTACCTTTTTCATTTAATAGTATATCATTACAGAAGGAGTTTCCTCATTCTTTTTTCCCCCTCAGTGTATAATCCTCCATTGAATGAATAGACCATATTTATTTATCTAACCTCACAGCCATGTAATTAGGTTCTTTTCAGTCAGTATGCATCTTCATTCATACATCTTTTTCCATATGTTCAAATATCTTGTAAGGTTAATTATCAGTGTTGCTATGTCAGACAATATGTGCATTTGTAATTTTGATAGGTCCTGCTAACGTGCCCTCCACTGGAGTGGAGGTTGTATCATTTATACCCCACCAACAGTATACTATTTCCCCACAGCTTTCCCAATTTAGGATTATCAAATGTTTGGGTTTTTGTCAGTCTGAGAGTAAAAAATGGTTTGTTTGTTTAGTTTTAATTTAATTTAATTTTCTTTTGTTATGAGTGAAGTTGAGAATGTTTTTCTGTGGTTAAGAGCTGTATTTTCTTTATGTGAACCACCTGTTTATAACATTTGCCCATTTTTCCGTTAATAACCTAATTCTTTGTTAGACGTGTCTGTTATTAAGAAATACATTAAATTCTTACAGTATGACAGTGAATTTGTCTGTTTCTCATTGTTCTGTCAATTTTTGCTTTATATATTTTATATGTTTGTGAAATGTTTTCATTATTATTTATTTTATTATTATTTATATTTATATTATGTAGGGATTGCTTTATCCCTAATGTCTTTTGCTTTCATTTTGTCTTCTGTTAATATATTACACTGACTTTCTCATTGTTAGTATTTATCTGATACTTTTCCCATTCTTTTACATTAAACCTTTCTGTATCATTTTCGGTAACTCTCATTTAAATAGCATGAGCCTGGATTTTCTTTTTTATCTAGTCTGATGTTTTCTTTCAACTAGAGCATTCAGTCTATTTACATTAATTATAATTACTGATATATTTTGATTCATTTCTACTGTCTGTCTTTTCATTTTTTGTTTTTTCCCCCAACAAGGGTCTATTAGTGGTTAAGTCTCTCAGTATTTTTTCAAAGTGTTTTTTCTCTTTCTTAAATTCTTTCTTTGCTGAGTGTACAGTTCTAGTTGATAGGGTTTTTTAATGTTTTGGTTTTTTTTTTCGGTCAGTACTTTTGAGGTATTATTCTACTGTCAAAGAAGCCTTAGCTTTTGTATCTTCTGCTCTGTTTGGTTCTTCTGTCTGTTTTCTAGCACTTGTTAAACTTCTCACCATTCATCTCCTGAGTTTGTTGAGCATCTTTATGATTATTACCTTGAGCTCTTTATTGGGTAGATTGCTTATCTCTTCTTCTCTCAGTACTTCTTCTGGGCTTTCATTTTATTTCCTTGTTTGGAACATATTCTTCTGTCTCCTCATTTTGCCTCTGTGTTTATTTTTGTGTATTAAATAGGTTGGGTTTTTCCTGATGTTGGAGAAGTGGCCTGTGTAGGAGTCACGCAGTGGGGCCCCGCAGCGCACTCCCCTCGGTCACCGGAGCTGTATCTCGGGCGCCCCCTCTGGGGGCTGCGTGGCTCCTTCTGTTGTGGCAGGCAGCCAGAGTGGGTGCCCTGGGAGTTGGAGCCGGTCCCTGGCCTGGCTGGCTGCCAGACTCGCCGCATACGGTGGCTCCAGCCCGTTCACTGGCCGTGCCACGTCCTGGTTCTGCCAGCTGTGTGCCCCAGACGGTCATAGGGGGAGTGTGGCCTACGGGTGGGTGGGGCCAGGTTCCTATTTGTCTAGCTGCTCGGCCTATGGTTTCTGGGACTGGTGTTGGCTTGCTGGTGGGCAGGTAGGCCCCTGGTTCTGCTAGGTTGGAGGGAGAACTTCAAAATGGTGCTCGCCAGCATCAATGCCCTTGTGGGAAGAATGAGCTCCCCGGAATGGCTGTTCCCAGGGGGATTACAGTTAGCTCCTGCTTCTCCAGGAGGCTTTCCAAGATCAGCAAGTGGATCTGACACCGGTTCTTTTCATTCTTTTCAAATCATTGCCTCTGCCCTGGGACTTTTAGCATGTGAGATTTGCATGAGCCTTTTGAGTATGGAGTCTCTTATTTCCTATAGTCCTCTGGCTTCCCCATATGTAATTCCCTCTGGTCTTCAAAGCCAGATTTTTTGGGGGCTCATCTTCCCTGTGCAGGAGCCCCAGGCTGGAGAGCTTGATGTGGGCCTCAGGCCCCTTGCTCCTTGGGGAGAACCTCTGCAATTGTGATTATCCTCCCCTTTGTGGGTCACCTTCCCAGGGGGTGGGTCCTGACTGCATCTCTGCCTCTCCTACCCATCTCCTTGTAGTTCCTTCTGTCTTTAATTGTGGAAAATCTCTCCTGTCAGTCTTTGCATCCCTCTCATAAAAAGCTGCAATTTGTAACAATTGCATAGTAGTACTTCTGGTGTGCTCACGGGAGATGGTGAGCTCAGGGCCTTCCTGCTTTGCCATTGTGGCCACTCTGTCATCCTTCAGATCTCAGTAACACAGGTCAGCTTTTCCTGTTGTACATGCTCATAGCCCTCTCTGTCTTAGCTTCATACCCTTAGCTCTATTTGTAATGTGGCTCCATAGTTCCTTATTTCCAGTTTTGAAATCTAGAAAGCTTGAAAGACCAAAAGTTATGGGCCACCCCCTCTGCCCCTCCCGCACCTTCTTCCCTTATAGCTCAGCTGGTAAAGAATCCGCCTGCAATGCGGGAGACCTGGGTTCGATCCCTGGGCTGGGAAGATCCCCTGGAGAATACTGGAGAAGATCCCACTCCAGTATTCTGGCCTGGAGAATTCCATGGACTATATAGGGGTTGCAGAGTTGGACACAACTAAGCAACTTTCCCTCACTTCACATTCATAAATTTGCTTCAATCTTATTTGTTGGCAGAAGCCTTAGCTAAATTTATGTGAATTCATCGATGGTCTTTAATCTCTTTTGTACAACTGTTCTTGCCATAGCTAATTAATGAATTTGATTATGAAGTGTTATCCCACGTTGTTACAATTATATTCTAAATTTGGAAACATATCTGGCCCCACAGGCTTTTAGATAAGAAATTGTGGACCTATAATACATCTATCTCTCTGGATGATTATTTGTTTAATGTGTAGTTCTCTTGTTAGATCATAAAGTCCTTGAAGTCAGAGGCCATGTCTATTTTTGTTGACCACTTTGGCCCTCTTTGCTCAAATTAGCACATAGTAAACGGTTTATAAATATTTGTAGAAGGAATGAATCAATTGAATTTGCTCATCTTAACATGAACTATGGTAATCAAATATAATAAATCACACAAACTCATTATATAATTAAAAGGTATTGTGTATAATAGAATATTGATTGGCCTCAGGATTTTCTTATTGTTTTACTTTTTTCAGGTGATTCATTGGAAAAATTCCCTGTGTCTAGAAGTTGTCAGCTTGGTCCACATCACCAGAAGTCTGACTCCCTGAAACCTCTCTCCATGTCACAGCTGAAACAGTGGAAACATTTTCCTGGAGATCATTTAAATCTTACAGATCCTTTTCTTGAAAGAATAAGAGAAAATGTATCATTCTTTTTTCAAAATATAACCAATCAAACTATTGCTATATAATGAAATATTACTTTATGACATTGTTGTGCTTCCCCCTTTAAAAAGTTAATCTAGTAAGTAAATGTACTTTTGGAAAACAAATGGAATTATTTTAATTATAATAATGTATTTTGTTGCACACTATATTATAGTTTTGATACGGTAGTCAAAACTGACTTGTTTAAGGTTTTGTATATGTTCCTAAATATTGACACATTAAAGACATACTTCTGTCATCCTATAATTGTTTATCAATAATTCCATAATTTGTGCACTTTTATTAAGTGCTTTCTAAGGAATTTTCATAGGGAATATTAAAAGGTGAAACACCCAGTTCCTTGTCTTTGGGAAAGCTAAATCGATTAGGAGTTGTAGCCATAGATGTGGTAGACAATTGAAAGCTTTGCTAAGTTTAAACTGTAGCTCAAAGGAGAGGGAGGGTGAGAGACTAAGATAGCAGATGCTGAGATGTGATGTGGTAGTTACTGCAGGGCAGTTTGGGTGAGAATGGTGTGTAGCTTGTGGCAGGATGCGGAGGAGCACTGGACGCTTCAAAGCACTGGTTTCTAATCTGGGACCTCTGACTCCTAGGGGACTGACACGCGGTCTGTAAAGCCATGTCCACCAAGCATTGTATATACACTGGACCATGGTTCAGCTACCATCATGTTGAAGGTTTGTGAGGTAATTGTTGACATTAATGTACAAAACAAGCTTTACAAGACTGAAGTCTGCAAAGAGAAAGGAATTACTCATTCAATTCCAATTAGGGCTCTTGTAATCAGCTTTTGATTCTTTTTAGGGAAATTTCTTTTAGACTGAATATGGTCTTAAGATTTTGAGTAAAGACTCATTATCATCAAATCTGAGTTCCTTAGATCTGTAGTGACATGCCTGGGTGTTTATGGGCTTCCTTAGTAGCTCAGATGGTGAAGAATCTGCTTGTAATGTAGGAGACCCCGGTTCGATTCCTGGATCGGGAAGATCCCCTGGAGAAGGGATAGGCTACCCACTCCAGTATTCTTGGGCTTTACTGGTGGCTCAGATGGTAAAGAATCCAATTGCAATGTGGGAGACCTGGGTTTGATCAGTGGGTTGGAAAGATCCCTTAGAGAAGGGAAAGGCTACCCACTCCAGTATTATTGCCTGGAGAGTCCCCATGGACAGAGAAGTCTGGCAGGCTACAGTCCATGGGATCACAAAGAGTTGGACACGACTGAGTGACTAGACACGGCACGCACATGCATGCCTGGACATTTGTACATCTGTGACTCAAACTGGAATTTTGGGGACCAAGTTTGTCAGAAAGGGAGTAATCAACTAATAAAAATCAAAAATGGCATTTCTGGACTCTGTGTATAGGCTTCTTATGTGAGGCTTAACATATAAAACTGTCTTCAAATGTATCTTGTATCACATTATTCTCAGGTATAAAATCTTTTTTACTAATAAAAATAAATGGGGAAAAAATATTTTTTAAAAGGTAAGAGACTAGCTTCTTTATTGTCTATGTTAATTGTAGTGGACACTAGGGTGTACTGCCCAGGTTGGCCCTTTTAGGATCAGGCTGCTCATTTATCCAACTGTTGGGAGTGTCACCGACGACCGCTCATAGCCAAGTCTCTCTCCAAGAAGAGCCCACAGCTGAAAGGAGCTGCCTTATGCAAAGTTCCCCTCCCTCCCCTAGGTGACTGGCGCCCACTGATCTGATGATATAAGGTAGAAAGGCCCAGCCCCTTGCCTCAGTTTGGGACAAGCCTTCAGGACCACTCCAGCTCCAGAGGCCCTCCGTTGAGGCCTGTGTTGTAGCTTCACTGCCGTTCAGCTTGTCTCTGTGTCCAGACCTGCTTCCTTCAGTGCCTTACAGATGTCGCTCCTAACAAACTCCCTGCCTGCAGATCTGCTCGGTCTGTTTTCCAGGTGACCTGATGTGAGACATTACCCACAGAGATATCACCGAGGAAAAGCACTTTAATAATTATAATTGATGGCATCCAACTGTCATTAGTTGTTGGCAGAATAATCCTTGAATGGAATGAACTGATACATGAAAACATTGTAAAAAGTATAATAAATTTTACTTTATACCACATTTGAAAAACAGACCCCGTCGAAATGAATTACTGTCTGTACATTCACAGTGTTGTACAGTCATCACCACTATCCATTTTCAGAAGAGTTCTCAGTGTCTCTTCCCAATACGAGAGGCCTCTATCCAGTCATTCGCTAGTTGACAAATGCAGTGAACTCTTTTCAGTCTTCATCTTGACTTCTGTTCATTTTAGGTATTGGTGAACTGCTTGAAATCCCCGCCTTTCTTAATTTTGATTAAATTCATCTGTCATTCCACAATTATTTATTGAATACCTAGTACGTGTTGGACGTCGTCTTAGGGATTACACATCCAACAAAAAATGAGGCAGTCTCTGCCCTCCTTGTGCTTTCATTCTAGCATCATGAGAATAATGCGCATATGTAAGGGAGGTGTCAGATGGATGTGCCAGGTGGGGCCACTCAGAGGGACCCCCAGCTCTGGGGAGGCAGCTCTGGGAGCCCAGGCCCTCAGCTCTAGGCCAGGAAGCCTTGAACTTGGGCCTGCTTGGTCAGGAAGCATGTCCTCTCCCAGGAGAGCCCCCTCCGGCAGTGTTCTCAGGTCTGCCCGTGAGAGCTGGTCAGGTTGGTCCCCCAGGGAGCAGGGATCGTGCACCTGCACACATGTGACCTTGGAGCCTTGCGCAGAGCTGGCGTGCCTGGGTGTGTGTCTACTTCTGCAGCCCAGAGTGTCCTGAGCAGGAGCCTGCTTTTGTAGACCTGTGGTTTCAGAGGGCTTCCCAGGTGATGCTAGCGGTAAAGGGCCCACCTGCCAATGCAGGAGACATAAGAGATGTGGGTTTGATCCCTGGGTCAGTAAAATGCCCTGGAGGAGGAAATGGCAACCCTCTCCAGTATTCTTGCCTGGAGAATCCCAGAGACAGAGGAGCCTGGCAAGCCTGGACACAACTAAAGTGACTTAACAACATAATATTGCACATGGTGATAAGTGCTATGAAGAAAAATAAGAATAAGGGAGATATTAAAGTGAAGATGGAGATTGCTATTTATATGCAGTGGATTTATGCAGAGGCCTGAAAAAAGGATTGAGACCCATGACATTCTCTGGGAAAAAATGTTCCAGATAGAAGGAACCACAAGGGCAAAGGTCCTGAGACAGGTGAAGGAGTGTTGATGCATTTGAGAAGCAGCTGGAGGCAACTGTGGAGAGAGTCAGAAGAGTAGTAAGAGATGAGGTGAAAGATAATCGCAGTGGAGGAGGTCAGATGTTACAGGGCATGGAAGACCATCTTGAAGGCTTCAGCTTTACTCTGAGGGAGATGGAAAACCACTGGGAATTGAGCCAAGGAAAGTCACGAGCTGACTCGCATCGTGATGAGAACAGACTGGTGGAACATGGGGTGGAAACAATGAGATGAGTTAGGAGGCTCTTGCCATAAGCATGTCAAGAGGCGTTGGTGATTGGACCAAGGGGGAGCAGGGCAGTGTTGGATTGTGGATATTTTTGAACAGAGCTGACAAGATATCTGAATGGATTGAATTTAAGGTGTAAGAAAAAAAGAAAAAGTGATTTTGGAATCATTTGGAATGGGGCAAGGTTTCTGGCCCGAGCCAAAGAAGAAATGGAATTGCCAGTTACTGAGATAAGAAGACCGCGAGAGGAGGTTTGTGGGGGAAAAGCACAAGTTCAGACATGATTACGTCAAGTTTGATATGCCTGTTAGGTAGCCAGTGGAGGTGTCAAATAAGCAATTTGGTATGAGCTGAGTTCGGAGACATTGGTCAAGGCTAGAGAGAAATTCAGGATTTTTCAGCATGTAGATGGTGTTTAATAAAGCCATGAGACTGGAAGATATTACCTCGGTAGTAAATGTTGCTACAGAAGAGATAAAATGAATGTTATAATGATAAAAATAATAATGGCTAACATTAAGTTTTTATTACTGTGTTCTAAATGCTAAGTGCTTTGCATACATTAGCAACCTATGACACAGCGTTAGTGTTGTCTTTGATGAACTGAGTTTTACTGTCTGTTCAGTGATATGTCCAAGAGTAGTTGCAAAACTTCATGAAATATATAGCCAGCCAGGTAGAGAAATATTATCTTTTTTTTTTTTTTTTTGAAGTATAGTTGGTTTATAATGTTGTGTTAGTTTCAGGTATGGGTTTACAACAAGTGATTCATTTATATATATATCCTTTTTCAGATTCTTCACCATTAGAGACTATCACGAGATACTGAGTATAGTTCCGTGTGCTCTGCAGTGGGTCCTTGCTGTTTACTATTTTATATATAGTCGTGTGTATCTGTTGATTCCAAACTCCTGATTTATCCGTCCTGTCCCATTTCCTCTTTGGTAACCAGATGTTTGTTTTCTGTGTCTGTGGAGAAATATTATCTAGACTACATCAGAATTCCTCTTAGTTTTTATTTGGAAAAACACCCTATTCAAACTTGGTGAGCCTTTCAACAACATGGGTGTTGGTTGCTCTCAAAGTGGAATAGAGGAAGGAAAATTTAGAACTTTGGAGACAATCTGAGTGGGAAGGATGGAGGGGAGAAAAATGAGATTGTGGAGGGAGGCTGGGACTGGGTTAGATAAGGGATGCGCCCTGTGATGAGAACAAGGGAGGATATTTGAATTACAATTGTTCTTCACTTGACTGTTTGCTAAGGAGTGTGGAAAGTAACCCTCCTCAATCTCTGCCCTACCCCAAAATCTTGCCAGAATTTCAGAAGAGAGGCTGAGTTTGCCAAGAGCCTCCATGTGACCTGGGGCCAAGGCCCGCGTGCAGGACACACGGAGCCCGGAGGCTGAGAAGACAGCGCTTGGCCATTGGGGATCGAAGAAGGCTTTCTGGCCAACAGGCCAGGGATTTGCGGGGGATCAGACTCAGTGAACCCAGAATTTAAGGAGTATCCAGTTAACATCTGGGTTGCACATACACAGTGCCTTTCCTGTGGTTGGTACTCAATTTATAAGAATTCTTTTGTCTGTTATCTACTCCAAGGTAACACAGTTTGTAACTGTTATTTTGTAATACCTGGCTCCCTCTTACACTAGGCTGAATTCTCTGAGGATGGGGCCTTTATCATATTCACCCTAGTATCTTGGGGCTTCCCTGGTGGCTCAGATGGTAAAGCATCTGCCTGCAACGCGGGAGACCTGGGTTTGATCCCTGAGTTGGGAAGATCCCCTGGAGAAGGAAATGGCAACCCACTCCAGTATTCTTGCCTGGGAAATTCCATGGATGGAGGAGCCTGGTAGGCTATAGGCCATGGGGTCGCAAAGAGTTGGCCACAACTGAGTGACTTAACTTTCCTAGTATTTCAGTACCTTGTATGGTCTCTGGCACAAGACAGCTACTTGCAAGTGAGAAATGAATGAATAAATGAATGAGATACTTCATCCCGCACCGTGCCCCCCATCTCCGCCCCACGCCCCCTTTAACCGCCACGATTGGGTTCCTTACTCAGAGATCTCACTTTCAGGGTATTTTTTAAAGCTGATTGCTGAATGTGGGGCTGTGCTTGGCACTGAAGAAGGCAGAAAGAAAGTGAAAGTGAAAGTTAGTCACACAGTTGTGTCCAACTCTTTGCCACCCCATGGACTGTAACCTGCCCAGGGCCTCTGTCCATGGAATTCTCCAGGCGAGGCAGTCCTGGTGCGGGTCGCCGTTTCCTTCTCCAGAAGGCAGAACCAGTGGTTTTTCTTCCCTTCCAGCATCAGAGACTTCCCTTCTTACTTCCATGATTTCTGGAATCATGTCTGCAGCATGAGCTGACAATAACTGTCAGTGCAAAGGGTACTATTTGATTCAAGCATGTGATTCATTTCTAACTGCACAAGTTCACCTTTGACATGTCTTCATGGGAATATCTTGCTCTAAATGACAGCGTAAATACATTTGAATCACGTTCTCATTAGGACTGAATCACTAATGGATTAAAGTGTGAGCAGCTCGGATCTGTAGAATTCAACTTCCCAAGAGCTCATCCATCCATTTAGCAGTGTGTATGATAAAGGAATGAGTCAAATAAACTTTGTTTCTGAACGTTGTGTTCAAGGTCTACTTCACATTGTCTGGCAATTTACTGACAAGATTGAAATTCTGTGACTTGCGGCAAATAGCATGTATAATCAGTAGGTGGCACTGTTTCTCTGAGTTGGTTCCCAGTTAGTATATTGGGCCTTAGAGGGGTTTGTAGACATGCTATTTTTGTTGTTGAAGAAAGGACTCAACAAAGGGATATAGTTTTCTCTTACCTTGTGTGACAGAGGGTTTTTTTGGTTTAGAATAGTTTTCCTGAAGCCTCTTCTATAGCTGACCTGTGTTCTCGGCTTCAGGCCATCACAGACTAACATCCCTAAGAGCCTTATGTTGTCCACAATGTCCACACCAGTTCAGCATGCAGCATTTGTGATAAAAAAAAAACTGGGGAAAAATCCTTATTGACACAGACAGGACGGTTTGTTGGAGTTTGTTACACTTACTTGAAAACCTAAAGTGTTAAATGTAGGTTAATTGTTATAATTTTTTTAATTTATAAAAAATGATAAATCTTTTTTGTAAGAGATGAAAATCCAATCAAAAAGACAAAACAATTCCTTTATTTCTATTTTTTTGAAGAGATGTCAGAAAGTACTAAAGACGTTTTAAGTAGTTTTAAATCCGTATAGTGTCAGAGGTAGGGACGTAGCAAGGGGACAGGAGAGAAGCTCATGTCCACAGTTTCTCCCTCGTCTTCGCCGTGGTCTTTATCCTTAACTTGATGGGAATATCTGGTCCGCATGGGCGTTTGTGCTGTCACAGGACAGTGTGGAAATGGTGCTTCAGCGCCAGTGCAGTTGGTCTGATTGCACCTCCCGTCCTGCTCAGGTTGCTCAGATTGACAAACACAAGTCACAAGAGGCTGCTTTGAGGTCTCCTTAGACACAGGGTGGGGGCTTCCCAGGTGGCTCAGCGGTAAAGCGCCTGCCTGCCAAGCAGGAGATGCAGGTTCGATCCCTGAGTCAGGAAGATCCCCTGGAGAGGAGAAGAGCAACCCGCTCCAGCATTCTTGTGTGGGAAATCCCAAGGACAGAGGAGCCTGGCGGGCTACGGTCCATGGGGTTGCAGAGTCAGACACGACTTAGCAGCCGCACAACAACAATATACAGGACGGGGAACAAGAAAGCATGTATCGTAAAAGTGGAGCGGAAGCTTCCTGACTCCAGGCGAGGCCTCCAGATGCCCCAACCACTCTGCACTTGGGGTGCATGTGGTTGTGGGACGTAAGACTGAGGGGGTGTGGACAACCTCAGTTACCGGGGGGTCCTTCAGCCTTTATACCTTTCAAGGTTGAGAAATAAAGAGTAAATGTGGCTAAGGTACCACTTTTATTATCGACAACAGCTTACTTGGTGGACTTAGCTTGAGGTCTGTTACCCAAGTGAACATAATACTGACCTCTATCTTGCCTGCGTGGAAATGCTTCCCTGGGAAAGCTGTGCTGTGGAGGCAGGGAAAGGAACCCTGCTTTCTGTAACAGGCTCAAAGCTCTCGTCCCAGAGGAAGGAGGTGGAAATTTTTTTGAGGAAAAATTCATATAACATAATATTCACTATTGAAAGTAATTTATTGAAGTAAGGTTCACATAACATAAAAACCAATCATTTTAAAAGTGAGTGACTCAGTGCCATTTATTAATATTTTTTCAAAAATGGTGCTTAGTGATCACCATTCTCTTACCCTAGAACATTTTTGTCACCCTCTCAAAGATATCCTGTGCCTGTAAGGATTTACTTCCAGAGCTGGGGTAGACTGTTACTATTATGGTCCTTCTCATCTTCTCTGAATCAGTGGCAAGGGAAGGAGGGTGACCGAACATTTGGGATCCTGGAGGGGTTGGTCTTCAGGACGGCTTTGGGAGGGAAGGAGGATTGGAGGTGATGCTGAGGATTGGAGGTGATGCTGTGCTGAGCAAGGCTTCCCTCTGACTGTTCTGGTCCGTCACCGCCCCTCCCAGCGGTCAGCAAACAATTCCAGTGCCTTCTAGCGCAGGTTTCTTTCTCTGTTTGCTGCCTCAGGTCTCAGCTGCATCATGCGAGATCTCTCTTTGTGATGCGTGGACTCTCTAGCTGTGGTGCGAGGGCTTATTTGCTCTGCAGCTGGTGGGATCCCAGTTCCCTGATCAGGAATCGAACCCTTGTCCCCTGCATTGTATGGCAGATTCTTAACCACTGGACCACCAACTTTCCATTTGTATTACTGTTCTCTAGAGAAGCAAAATGAGAGTAGTCTGTCTGTCTGTCTGTTTATCTCTCTGTCCGAGTTGACTCATGTGATTGTGAGGGCTGGTGGGGCAAGCCAAAATCTAGGGCAAGCCAGCAGCTGGAAAAAGCAGGCAGAATCTCCATGTTGCAGTTTTGAGGCAGAATTCCTTCTTCTTTGGCAACTTTAGTTTTTGCTCTTAATGCCATCTGTTCTCCCACATTAGGGAGGATAATCTATTTGTTTGTTGTTGTTGATTTTCAGTAGCTTAGTCATGTCTGACTCTTTGCAACCCCATGGACTGCAACATGCTAGGCTTCCCTGTCCTGCACCATCTCCTGGAGATTCCCCAAGTTCATGTCCATTGGCTCGGTGAGGCCACCCAACCATCTGTCGCCCCCTTCTCCTCCTTTCTTCAATCTTTCCCAGCATCAGGGTCTTTTCCAATGAATCAGTTCTTCGCATCAGGTGGCCAAAGTATTGGAATTTCAGCTGCAGAATCAGTCCTTCCAATGAATATTCAGGACTGATTTCCTTTAGGATTGATTGGTTTGATCTCCTTGCAGTCCAAGGGACTCTCAAGAGTCTTCTCCAGCACCACAATTCAAAAGCATCAGTTCTTTGGCAGTCAGCCCTCTTTATGGTCCAACTCTCACATCCATACATGACCACTGGAAAAACCATAGCTTTGTCTGGATGGACCTTTGTTGGCAAAGTGATGTCTCTGCTTTTTAATATGCTGTCTAGGTTGGTCATAGCTTTCCTTCCAAGGAGCCAGCGTCTTTTAATGTTATGGCTGCCGTCACCATCTGCAGTGATTTTGGAGACCAAGAAACTAAATTCTATTACTGCTTCTGCTTTTCCCCCTTCTATTTGCCGTAAAGTATGGGACTGGATGACATGATCTTAATTTTTTGAATGTTGAATTTCAAGCCAGCTTTTTCACTCTCCTGTTTCACCCTCATCAAGAGACTCTCTAGTTAGTTCCTCTTTGCTTTCTGGCATTAGAGTGGTTTTATCTGCATATCTGAGGTTATTGATATTGTCCCTGGCAATCTTGATTCCAGTTTGTGATTCATCCAGCCTGGCATTTCTCATGATGTACTCTGCTTAGAAGTTAAATAAGCAGGGTGACGTTATACAGCTTTTCCCCATTTTGAACCAGTCCATTGTCCTGTATCTGGTACTAACTGTTGCTCTTTGACCTACATGCAGGCTTCTTAGGAGACAGGTAAGGTGCTCTGGTATTTCCATCTGATTTACAATCAACTGATGGTAAATCTTAATCGTATCTAAAATGTACCTTCACCACAAACTCTAGACTAGTGATTTACTAAACAACTGGGATTTGAACAGAGGCTTTGGCCCCACACGAGTCACCTCCGTAGCCAAATTGACTCAAAATTAACCATCACCCCATTCATCCTTCTTAATTTTTAGTTAGTAGCACCTCTATATTATTTACTGTGTGCTAGAGACTTTTCTAAGTGCTTTGTTAATGAAGATCCATTATACTTGTACGTGAATGTGAATCTTAGTGTCTGAATATACTTCATGGCTTGCTAGGTTGTTCCTCGAATATGCGCACTGCCTGCCACCCCATTCATCTGCTTGTTGTTCGCCTTAATCATGTCCCTGTTTTTCTGGGCTGCATCTCTGCCTGCCCCTGCGTTCCTAGACTCTGCTGTCATTCTGAGGCTCCGATTGTCAGAGAATCCAAAATAACAGGAGCAAAAATGAGGCAGAAGTTGATTTCTTAAGTAAAAGTCTGGGGTCTGGGTTGGTAGTCCAGACCTGTGTGACCCCGGTCACCCAGGCTCCCAGCGTGCCGCTGCTCCTCTGTTCTTAGCATGCGGCTTCCGCCTTGTGGTCCAGACTGGCTGTCGCAGTCATCTCCTTCTCCCCAGGGTTACGGGGGATGAAGGAGCAAGGGAGGCAGGAGCTGTATTCATTGAGTCCTCTTCACTGGAGTATGGGGGCAGAAGCACATGCCTCTAATGATGATCAATCCACACAATCTTTTTTTTATTTTTTGATATATGTATAAATATATTATTGAAGTATAGTTGACTTACAATGTTTCAGGTGCACCTCAGGGTGATTTAGTTATGCAAGTACACATATATTATTTTTGAAATTTATTTTCCATCATCTCCACCCTCCACAAGACTTTAGAGCTATGCTGGGTGGGAATTCACATTGTCCAGTCTTGTACCAAGTGGAAGCTCCTCAGCGAGACATCCAAGGAATCAGTCTCAACCAGCGTCAAGCAAGGAGACTCTGTGGCTTTGGTTACTGTCTTGGCCTAGACGAGAAATCATTTCCACTAATTGTACTGGGGAACAGCCCTATTGGTTACACTCCACCTTGAATATATTTAATGGTGGCAGAAACAAATAATAGATAACTTTTATTTCTCTGAAACTCATCAAAAGAAAGAAATTTCAAAGCTTAGAGAGAAATGTACTTACACGCACTTATATCTTATGAGAAATATGGAAATACCACTTCTGTCATCTCTTGGGAAGAAAGCTGTTATCAGGTGTTAGTGGGGTATCCAGGGAACCTAATTTGTTTATCTTGGGTTGGCCAAAAAGTGCCTTCAGTTTTTAAGTAAAAATAAAACACACAGTTTTCATTTTCACCAAGAACTTTATTGAACAGCGCATTCACTGTTTCACTCCATTGCCTTCGGCTATTCTTCAGGCAACTTCCTAAATCCATCTTCCCAAAGTTTTTTATCTTTTTGAGCAAAGAACAGTTCCAGGTGCCTTCTACAGTCTTCCAGAGAATTGAAATTTTTTCCATTGAGAGAATTTTGTAAATACCGGAATAAATGGACATTCGAAGGAGCAATGTATGGTAAAGCATATGTATAATACAGCAGATGAATCAGAATTTACCAGCCAGCTTGTAACAGTTTTTGCCTGGTCATCAAAGAAACATGAAGTCTTGCATTATCCTGATGGACGATTATGCGTTTTCTGTTGACTAATCCCCGAAGCTTTTTGTCAAGAACTGCTTTCAGTTGATCTAATTGGGAGCAGTACTTGTTGAAATTAATTGCTTGGTTTTCGGCAAGGAGCTCGTAATAGAGGCCCTTCCAGTCCCACCACATACACAGCATCACTTTCGGCAAGGAGCTCATAATAGAGGCCCTTCCAGTCCCACCACACACACAGCATCACTTTCTTTGGATGAAGACCGGCCTTTGATGTGGTTGGTGGTGGTTCATTTTCCTGACCCCACGATCTCTTCCATGTCACATCATTGTATTGGATCCACTTTTTATCACCCATCACAATTTGTTTTAGAAAAGAACATTTTTGTTACATTTAAGTAGAGAATCCTATGTGGAAATATGATCAATGTGGAACCCAAACATCAAAGCGATGAACATAACCAAGCTGGTGCAAATGATTTTCAGTGTTTGACTTGTTTATTTTGAGTGTGCTGACTGTGTCCATGTGGTATAATGTTGCTTGTTCTCAGCGTCTCAAGTTGATCACTGTCAGTTTCACCTGGTCTACCCTACCATGAAGTCATCATCCAGCAAGAAATCTCTAGCATGAAACTTCGCAAACCACTTTTGACATGTTTGATCAGTCACAACACCTTCTCCATACACTGCACAAACCTTTTTTTGCATTTCAGTTGCATTTTTATCTTTCTTGAAATATAAAACATAATATGCAAAATAAAGCATAATATACAAAAAATGTTGCTTTTCCCCCTTCCATCCCCAATATTAAAATGGCTACACATAAGTCACCAATTTTGATAATTTAAAAGAAAAATGCAAACTGATATGCTACCTGTCACAATACAATCCAACAAAATTGTTTTGAGTTAAGTTAAAGACAACTAAGTTCTGTAAGAGCCATCTTACGGAAAACGAAACTTTTGTCCAACCTAATGTAGTTCTGGGCCTATTAAGGACTTCACTTTTGTTTAAAATTTATTTTAATTGGAGGATAATCACTTTATAATATTGTGATGGTTTTTGCCATACACCAACATGAATCAGCCACAGGTATACATGTGTCCCCCATCCTGAGCCCCCCCTTCCCCGTCCCTCCCCACCCCATCCCTCTGGGTTGTCCCAGAGCACTGGCTTTGGCCTTGGGCTTCATGCATCAAACTTGCACTGGCCATCTATTTTTCATGTGGTCATGTACACGTTTCAAGGCTATTCTCTCAAATCATCCCGCTTCCGCCTTCTCCCACTGAGTCCCAAAGTCTGTTCTTTACATCCGTGTCTCCTTTGCTGCCCTGCATGTAGGATTGTCGTTACCATCTTTTTAAAAATGAAGCACTTTTGTAGCTGTCTCAAGGGAACCAGAGCCTTAAAATTAATTGGACAAAGATAAAGTCAGCATCAGAGCCTTGTGATGGTCAGAGCTCTGGTGTGGGAGTCCACCATCTGGAGACCTAGGCAGAACTGTCTCATTTGGCTTCTGATCATATAGAAGTCGCTTATTTTTGCCCTTTCTGGGGATAATAACAAATCATCACGGATTGCTTAGACATTTTGCTAAATGCTTTATACTCATTATTTCATTTAGTTTTCTTAACAGTCCTGAGATGCATATATTATTATCTTCATTTCAAAGAGGAAGAAACTTGGGCCTGGAAAAGTTACATACTTCCTTAGACCACCAGGGTGGTTAGTGGTAGAAGCTGGGTATAATCCCAGGATGATGTGGCTTTCGAATGCACTAGTATTCTCCAGCCTTAAACCTGTAAGCTAAATGAAAATTTAAGGAATGTCTTGTAGCAGTCAGATCATGTATTCTCAAGGTACATTTACCAGAAAAAATTGCCTCCAAAAAGTAAGAGTTTGGGAGCTTGTGAAGAAAAATGGAAGTAAGAATTGAAGAGAAGGAAAAAAAATTAGACCTCTTTCTAAAAGAAAAAATCATATATAGTAGATATTTTAAAAATTGTTACTGAGGCTCCATATGAAAGAGATTTGTTATTAGGTAATAATTATTCGCAGTGGTAAAGAATCCATCTGCCAATGCAGGAGACGCCAGGTTCAATCCCTGGGTTGGGAGGATCCCCTGGGGAAGGAAATGGCAACTCATTTGTTTTCTTGCCTGGAGAATCCCATGGACAGAGGAAGCTGGTGGGTTACAGTCAATGGGGTTGCAAAGAGCTGGACACGACTGAGTGATTGAGCACTTACATAATAATTATTCATCCTGACTAAGGAATCTTGTGTTCAAGAAATATCTGTCAAGGAGTTGGAAACAAAGCCAAGAGCCAAGGGGAAAATATCATTTTGTGAGAATGACCTGCTGGTGGCAGCAACAGATCACAATTTTCTTTCATCCCATTAGGAATTCCAAGCATAGCTTAAAACATGACTTTCCTGTTTTTATAAGATTTCAAATCACATGCTGCTGTTATGATAGCTATAAAAATTGGAAAATCATTCTAGCTATCAATATGACTGACAGGATTATTTTCCAGAACACTTTCTATTCCAGAATTTACATTCATTTCTTCCCCTGTTGTTTGAGGGGATGGAAGGGGGGTGGATATTACTAATTAAGTGAAAAATGTGCAAACGTTTTAAAAACTGAGGGACTAGACCACTGAAATTGGTAACGCCTTAGTTATTAACCTCTGATTTTGTTGTAAGATGAGTAAAGATTTAATAAACTGAGTTTTGCACAGAATGAAATATTTATTGCTTTGTTGAGAATGTTTTGAGAGAGTTCCGGTAATGATTTTTCAGTTCGCTTTCATACAAATGATTAAGGAATTCTTTGACTGTCAGATGGCTTTGAAAACATGGAAATAATAATGTTAATTCTATAAATAGTAAAAGATAAATGAGTGTTTTGGATGTTCTATCTATGCCTAAGGAAGTGCTCATAAAGAGAAACTGAAGATGTCTACAATTTCTGAGCTTTGAAGAAGGCCTGTCTCGTGTCTCACTCCCATTTCTGTCCTTGGAGGCCCAGATGTAGAAGGTTCTTAAGGTCAGACAGTAATCCTTTGACTTGGACATTGCTTTTTCTCTGAGTAGCAAAGCCATAGGCCTCTGAGCCGGGTTTCTGATTCTAGAGTACTGCTGAGGAGGAGATAGAAGAGTCATGTTTATTAGAAAGGGTCAGCAGACCACATCTGACCTCCTCGAATGGAAGGAACAAATGCTGGGTCTTAAAGGATGCTCAGTGCCTTGTAGATAAGAGATCTGACCCAAAGTTGCATCTGGATGGAGCCCTTTAACAGGAGAAATATGATAGACCTGAAAGGACCTGTTGAGCTTTCAATAATTCCTATACCCTGAGATATTGATGGTACCAAGCAAGTGTGCAATTTATGTGAGTTAAATGAAGAAACAAGACAAATAACATAATGCAAGATAACTCCTTTCATTTCTTCCGTAAGGAGTTCTAGGTCTATCTCATTCATTTATTCATTCTTCTGCCATACATTATTTGAGCATGCAGATATTCATGCTAAAATAATAGATTTTATTAGTACCTAGATTCAAAGATGGGGCATCCCAGGTGGCGCTAAGTGGTAAAGAACTCGTCTGCCAATGCAGGAGAGAGAAGAGATGCTGGTTTAATCCCTGGGTCGGGAAGATCCCCTGGAGGAGCGCATGGTAACTCACTCCTGTATTCTTGTCTGGAGAATCCCACGGACAGAGGAGTCTGGCGGGTTATAATCATGGGGTTGCAAAGAGTTGGACATGACTGAAGCGATTGAGCATGCATACGCAGATTCAAAAATGCTTACTTTCATTTCTGCAGGTTCTTTTATCTATAATTTTGGTGGGAAGAGTGAATCAGGAATCTAAATTTTAGGAAAAAACAGATTTTTTTTTCAATTGGCCAATTGTAACTACACTTAAATAATTCATTTTCTGACAATTGATGTGATATGCTGTTTATATACTATAGATTTATTTCTGGACTTTTTGTGTTTTGAGTTGATCTGTCTGCTCTTGAACTTAGACAAAGTATTTTAATTACTATGGATTTACAAGATTTGTTAATATTTAGTAGATCAGACCTCACTACAGTACCCATCTTTTTTTTAATGTTTCTTTTGTTATTAATATTCTGTCAATTACTTTTTTGGATGAGTCTTAAAATTATTTTGCCAATTGATTTTGGGGAATGGACATGAGTTTGAGCAAGATCTGGGAGTTGGTGTTAGACAGGGAAGCTTGGAGTGCTGCAGTCCATGGGATTGCAGAGTTGGACCCGACTGAGCGACTGAACTGAACTGAAGGGTCCTCCTGTCAATGGTTGTTCAACAGCTAGTTGCGATTTTGGTGCTCTTGTGGGCTGCTCATCCTTCTGTTCTGCCATCTTGAACCGGGAGCCTTCCATATTCTTAACTGGACATTTAGATTTCCTCTTCTGTACATTGCCTTTTCATTATAGTGTCCATTTCCTTATTGTTTTTCTTTTACTGATATTTAAGATAGAAAATACTCAGGTTGACTTAATTATTTAATATTTAATATTAATTTAATATTTTGGTTGGTCACTAATCCTTTGTCAGTTGTTTGCATTACACGTGTATCTTCTTTGCAAACTTCTGTTTCTTTATTTATATAATTCTTAAGTTTTAAAGTAGACAAATTTATATTTTCTTTTAGAGTTTGTGATTTTTTTGTTTGCTTATTTGTTCATTTATTGAAGAAATTCTTTCTTGCCCTGAAGTCATAAAGAGATTCTATAATTTCTGCTAAAGTTTTTATTTATTTATTTGACTGTGCCAGTTCTCAGTTGCAGCATGTGGGCTCCTCGATCTTTGCTGTGGCATGTGGGTTCTTCAGTTGTGGCAGGAGAACTCTTAGTTGCTGCATGTGAGATCTGGTTCTCTGACCAGGGATTGAACCTGGGACCCCTGCATTGGGAGCTTGGAGTCTTAGCCCCTGGACCACCAGGGAAGTCCTCTCCTAAAGTTTTAAGTTTTATGATTTCCTATTAGGTCTTTAATTTACCTGAAATGTATTTTTGTAAGGGATGTAAGATAGGAATCTATGTATTTTTTTCTGATTGCATAATTAGTTGTCCTAATAATATTTGTTGAATAAATTTATCCCTTTGAAACTAGAATGTAAGGGCTTCCCAGGTGGCGAAGTGTTAAAGAATTCACCTGCCAATGCAGGAGATGCAGGAGAACCGGGCTTGACCTCTGGGTTGGAAGATCCCTTGGAGGAAGAAATGGCAACCCTCTCCAGTATTCTTGCTTGGAGAATGCCATGGACAGGGGAGCCTGGTGGGCTACCGTCCACAGAGCTGCAAAGAAGTTGGACACAGCTGAGTGACTGAGCATGTCCTCGGTAGAATGTAATGTTGCCTTGGTCACAGCTGAAGTTTCCACCGCGCATGGAGAAGTTCTGCATTTTGTATTCTTTTATGTTGGTTTGTTAGCTGAACCCTGAATAAATACTACGTTCGTTCAATTTACATAACTTTGTAATAAATCTTGACATATGAATGGAAAGCTCACCCATTTCACTTAAAATTTGTACTGACTTGTTTTTGATCTTTTGCTCTTTTCCATTAATTTTAGTTTTCACTTGGAAAGCTACAAAGAGCCATTGACATTGTTTTTTAGTTACTCATTCTCTATTTAGTCCATTTTAATAGTAATAAAAATGTCTTAAGAAAAAAATGGAAAAGATCTTATCACTCCAGAAAATCACCATAATTTTAAAATATTAAGGGCTAGCCTGGTTATGTCTTCTTGGCTGGGACAGTTTCTTCTGTCTCCCTCCCTCTGTATGCTTGTCCCTGACCTTCTTCTTTTTCTTCTTTTTGTACCAATCTTTGAACGTTTTCTATTAACTCAGACTCTTTTTTAATTACATTAAGAAACCCCAATTTGCAGCTACTTAAATACAGTCTTTCTGAAAAATGACCCACATCCATCTTTATTCCCAAATCTTAGTTGAATGTTTTGTTCTTTTGAGCTGACACCTTAGGCTTAGTTTTGTGCCGAAGTTTTTCCAGATCTTAAGTACAACAATGTCAATGGTTCTGAGATTGCCTACATCTTGGAGGAATGTTTACTTGTTTACTCTGGGAAGTAAAATAAGTTTTTTCTCCTCTGAGATGCTGTGATTCTATTGTTTCTTTGGCTGTAAGCAGAACTGCTCGCTGGACCCAAAATTGCCGTAAAACAGCATAAGATTTTCTACTTTGCTCAAAGGGCTGATGGGATCATTTCATGTTCTAGGTTTTCAGGATGGGTCAGCATTATTTTCTACCTCCAGTAAAAAACAAAATAAAACACAACTGCAACTGATGTTTGAAGTACACTTTTATAATGTAGATAAAGTCCATGGAAACTTGGACACATAAACAAATCCTGGCAAGATGCTTTTAGACAACACCAAACTTGAATTGTGGGGATAGAGCGGAGAGAAGGGTGCTCTCTGAAGGAGATGAGCCCTTCTCCTGGGATTCAGAGCTTCATTTGCTTCTGCTCAGAACTCGAAGTGCTCTGATGATTAGATTGGATCAGGTTCTTTCTGTCTCAGAGAGGATTTCGGGTGTCTCCCTTGGAGCGAATCCCCAGTAGCCAGAGCAGAATCCAATTTTCTCCTTGCAGCACTGCCACAGTGTATTTCTTCACCGCTGACTCAGGAATTTCAGACTGCTTTGCCATCAGCTGCAGTTTGAGAAGCTCTGCCATGCCCCATGCCCGTGAGCAGAAATATTGATCAAGAGAAATCTTTTTATTTGAGCTGGCAGAGCTGATTAACTTATACCTGTGTAAAGAATTTTGATGGTGCCTAGACTGCGGAAACCTCTCCTATGAGTAAAATAATGGGATTTAAATTTTTTGTCGATAAATCGGCTGCTTGCTCCTTTTTTCCAAACTAGACCCTGTGAAAGACGTGCTATTCGATGTGATATCTGACAGTCTTCTCTGTTCAACCCATCCTGTTCCTTTCACCCAGCCTGCCTAGTTACATGTGTGCATTTTCATTTCTTCATTCTTTAATGACTCGATCACCTGGGTCTTTTTTCTCAACATTACTTCTGCCCCCAGTACCTGTTTATACCACCTTTTTCTTTTTAAAATTATGAAATACTTTAAACATATAAAAAAGGTATATAGTACAATATAGTAGTAGCTACCTCTACATATCACACAACTTTCACTATCATAACATTTTGCTGAGTCACTTTAGATGTTTTTTCATTAAGAAATAAAATCTACATTTAAAAAATAAAAAGAAATGGATTTTTAAAAAAAGAAACAAAATCTAACAAATACAGTGGACCCTACTCTGACCTCATTCCTCTTCTCAGAAATAATTGATATCCTGAATCTTTCCAGAAAGTTTTTAAAGTATTGTTTTGTGGGCTGTAAAACTTTATGTAAGTGTTATAGTACTGTGAGTATTCTTTCAACCCTACATATTTTTAAAAAATTATCCATGCTAATACAAGTTGCTCTGGTTTCTTACTGTAATTGCTGAGTAATATTCATAGAGTGAACAAATCACAAATCATTGTTTATCCTATGGTGAAAATTTAGGTTGATTCTAATTTTTTTTCCTCCATAGACAAGCTCCCAAACTTATTTTTGTTTATGTCTCTTTAGATACCTGAGCAAGAGTTTGTCTAAAAGTGGAATTGCTCAGCTATAAAGACTTCCCTGGTGGCTCAGACGGTAAAGGGTCTGTCTACAATGTGGGAGACCCAGGTTTGATCCCTGGGTCAGGAAGATCCCCTGGAGAAGGAAATGGCAACCCACTCCAGTACTATTGCCTGGAAAATCCCATGGATGGAAGAGCCTGGTAGGCTACAGTCCATCGGGTCGAAAAGAGTTGGACATGACTGAGCGACTTCACTGAGCTATTCCATCCTTACAGAAAAATTACTCTCCAAGTGGTCTTTGCCAGTCCCTGTGGGACTAAAATTGTATCTTAGTGAAAGCGTATTTAACTACAAGTGGAATTGAGTATACGGTCATATTTTAATGGACTATTTGGACTTTTTCCTCTGAGAATTGTCCACTTTAAACACTGAACTTTTTGTTTTACTTGTTTTTATGAACCTTTTACATATTCTGAACACTAATCTTGTGCAGTTGCATGTCAAATTATCTTCTTTGAAGTAGTTTGTATTGTCATTTTGTTACTAGTATGCTTTGATGTGGGCTTTCTGAGTGGCTCAACGGTAAAGAATTCATCTGCTTTGCAGGAGATGCAGGAGATGTGGGTTCAGTCCCTGGCTTGGGAAGATCCCCTGGAGAAGGGAATGGCAACCCACTCCAGTATTCTTACCTGGAGAATCCCATGGACAGAGGAGCCTGGTGGGCTACAGTCCATGGGTTGCAAAGAGTCAGACAGGACTGAAGCGACTTAGCATATGCTTTGATGTACAGAGGTTTTTGGTTTCTTTTCTTTTTTAACTTTGTATCATTTTGCTCAATAAATATTTTTTTTATTTTATTTTAAAATTTATTGGAATATAGTTAAATCACAATGTTGTGTTAAACTTTAGGTGTTTCAGCCAAGTGATTCAGTTGAATAGAGGCTTTTAAATTCAATCTTTCCTTATGACTTCTTGTATTTTGGTTAAAAAAAATCCTTCTTTACCCTAAAGTCATGAATATATTTTTCTATATTTTAGCTTAAAAGTTTTAATGTTTTCCTTTTCACATTTGAGTCTTTAATCCACCTGAAATTTGTTTTTGTATATGCTGTTTAATCAGGATCTAGGTTTTTTTTCCCCTCTTAAGGATCACTAGGAGAAGACAATGGCACCCCACTCCACTACTCTTGCCTGGAAAATCCCATGGACAGAGGAGCCTGCTAGGCTGCAGTCCATGGGGTTGCTATGAGTCGGACATGACCGAGCGACTTCACTTTCACTTTTCACTTTCATGCATTGGAGAAGGAAATGGTAACCCACTCCAGTGTTCTTGCCTGTAGAATTCCAGGGACAGGGGAGCTTGGTGGGCTGCCGTCTAGGGGGTCGCACAGAGTCGGACACGCCTGAAGCGACTTAGCAGCACTAAGGACCACTGCTTATTCCAATGCTATTTACATGCTAGTTGGTAATTTCTCCATGATTTTTAGTGCTGTCTTTGAAAATATCAGGTTTTTATATTTATGGTTCTGTTTCTGGACTTTCTGTGATCGCTCATGGGTACACTTGGCTGTCCTTGTCCTAAGCGCTGTTAATCACTACAGCTTAATACCCAGATGTGTTCTTCAGAATGCTGTGGCTGCTTCTGGCCCTTTGCTTTTCCTATAAATTTCAGAGTTAGCTTGTCAAGATGCAGAGAACAGTCTTGGTATTTTGATTGGGTTTGCACTAACTTTCCTAGATTCATTTTGGGAGACTTGCTCTCTTGAAGATATGGGGGCTCCCCACCTATGACTATCAACCTGTTTCCATTTATTTAACCCTTCAATTGTGTTTTGTATCATTTGGTGTTGTTTTATAGCCTTTTCCCCAGAAATACTGCGCATGAATGATAGATTTAGTCCTTGGTATGTGTGCGTGCTCAGTCGCTCAGTTGTGTCTGACTCTGCGCGACCCCGTGGACTGCAGCCCGCCAGGCTCCTGTGTCCGTGGGATTTCCCAGGCAAGAATACTGGAGTGGGTTGCCATTTCCTACACCGGAGGATCTTCCTGACCCAGGGATTGAACTTGCATCTCTTGCGTTGGCAGGCGGATTCTTTACTGCTGTGCCACCTGGGAAGCCCAGTTCTTGCTATAGGTGTTATTTATTCTTTTGTGAAAAACATGCTATTAAAAATTGCTCTGGCTGCTTATTTGTTACTGGTGCATAGAAAAGTAATTGATTCAGGCCTGTTGATCTTGCTGAACTCTAAAAGTTTGTAAGTTCTGTTGGCTTGTCTGTTGACATATCATCTGGTAATGACAGTTTTGTTATTCATTTGTAGCCTTTATATTACTTTTTCTTGTTTTACAATGTCTTCCAGTACAACGTAAGATAGAATCGGTAATAAATATCCTTTATATTTTCTACTTTAAAGAGAATAGACCTAACATTTACCATCAAATAAGATGTTTGATGTAAGAATTTGCTTGATCCCCATTTTTAGATTAAGGATATTTCTATTCTTATTTTCTATGATTTAAAAAACTTATGAATGGGTTTTCATTTATATCAATGCATATTCTGCAACTATTGGAAGACTCATAACTTTTTTGTTTTGTTAATTAGGTAGAGTACATTAATAAAATTTTAATATTAAGCCATATTTGTATCCCTAGAATAAACATAGTACAGTCAAGAGGAATTTTTAATACACTCGTATATTAAGAAGCATTTTATTTGGGACTTTTGCATTTATATTCATAAATGGTATTAGCCCATAATTTCCCTTTTTCATGCTCTCCTTAGTTTGTTTTAGTATAATGGTCATATTAAGTTTGTTAAATGAACTGTAGAATTTGTCTTTTCTATGCTCTGAAATATAAGACTGAGATTGTCTATTCTTTGAGGATCTGCTAGAACTTGCTGGTGAAACTCTTCAGGTTTGGTGTTTGTGGAGGGTGTGTGTGTGTGTGTGTGTGTGTTTAAGAGGGGTAGATTTTTAAAACACTTTAATGGTTGTTAAGTTTATTTAGGGTTAGAAAAAATTCTCCTTATGTCAGTTTTGGTAAATAAAATTTTTCTGAAAGTGTCATTTTCAAATATATTGGCATAAAGTTGTGTATTTTATGGTTTTTAGATATCTACTTTCTTTATAGTTCTATCACCTTTTTCATTCCTGGTATATTTTTTACTTTTCTTCTTTTTCCTGATGAATCTTGCCAGATTCTGTTTATCACTCATTTTGTCGAGGCATATTATTGAATTCATTGTTTTAACTGTTGCTGAGTTAATTATTAAGGTATAGTCCGTATTTAGCAAACTGCATAGGTATAAAGTGTATAATTTGATGAGTTTGACACACGTATATAACCATGAAACCATTACCACCATCAAAATGTTCACTTCCAAAGTTTCCTCATGTCATTTACTGATTCTCCCTCCATTCCTTTCCCTCTTCCAATGCCTCTTCTTCAGGTGACCACTGATCTACCTTCTATCACTGAAAACTGGTTTGCATTTTCCAAGAATTTTATATAAACAAACGGATGGAAGCATTTATTCTTTTATGTCTGGATTCTTTCAGGCAGCACTGTTATCTTAAGGCTCATCCATTGTTGTTGCGTGTGAGCGTATTTAGTCCTTTTTAAAACTGAGTAGTACTCCATTGAGTATATATACCCACAATTTGTGTATCCATTCACCTATTGATAAGACATTTGGATTGTTTCCAGTTTTTGGTACTTACAAATAAAACTGCTGTGAACTTTTATGTAAAAGTCTTTGTGTGGACTTTTACTTTTATTCCTCTTTGGCAAATATCTAGGAGTGGAATAATTGGATCCTTTGGTAGGTATGTGCTTAAAAATATTTTACCTTGCTTTTCTTAAGAGGACAATTGAATTACCCAAGTTACTAGCACAAGAAATAGAAGTTCCCTGTGTTTTTCCCTTGTACTTTTGTGGTTTCTTTTATTTTTTTTCTATTTAAGTGTCTGGTTCCACTGGAATTTATTTTGGTATAAGAAGTGAGTTATCTAACTAATTTTTCTCCAGATGGTAAGTTAACTATCCCAACACATACATTTGACAGCAATGTAAATAGATGCTAGAATCATACTCTTAAATCTCATCACAATACTGGCTAAAGATTTGGAAATCTTGTTAACCCAAACAAACAGAAACAGGGGCTTGTGGGTTGCTTGGAAAGTCAACAGGCAAGTGAACCATTCCCAAATGAAACATTAATTATGGTTATTTTGAGGATATTTTTTGCTGTATTTAATAGAACAACAGAAAACAAAAGACATTTTAACCTCAAATATTTACCTCAGACAATAACTTCATGTAGTCTATAATTTTTCTTCAGTAACAATTATGTAGTTAAAGAAAACAAGGTCATTATTTTGAATTTTTATCATGTTAGTTAAATGTGAAATGAGGATAAAAAATGAAGTAGTCAAGTTGACCAAAGTAAAAAGGTAGAAGACACAGAGTTTCTGCAATTTTCTCATATGATTCATAGTCTAGAAATGAACATTTCTCCTTATTTTGATGCTATGATGATTTCTTAAGATAAATCATCCATTTAGGGGCAAAACTGATATTTCTCCACCGAAAAAAGGAGCTACTATTGTTAGTTCTTTTAGATACCCATTCTTTCCCAAAGTACATGTGGTGTAACTTTTTGATTACCATATTAATAAAGATAATACTCAAATATTTTAGATCTCAAACTATTGTAATTACTATAGAGGAGAGATAATAAATCTTGCTCAAAAACTGGATTATACCTGGGATTTGAAATATTGAATATTTTGATAGAAAATGACTTTAGTATAATGCATGATTTGTGCAAAATATAAATTTGTTTTTAAGAAGATTACCTGAACTTGTTTCAAAAGCTACAAACTATTACATACATTTTCGTTTTTCTTTTGTTTCTGTTACAAACTTCTCTAAGCTTTGTGCTATTTTAATCCTAAAGTATTTTGATTTGTTTATTCAATTAATATTTGTTTCTTATTTATTCTACAGTTGTTTGTTGACACTATGTGTGAGGCCTAGGCACTATCCTGGATGTTGAGATACAGTGTGGAAGAAAGATGGACAAGGTCCCTGATCTTATCAAGTTTATGTTTCAGCGGACAAACAGACAATAGACACATGAGTACACAAATAAGATGAAAAGTGAAAGTAAAGTCTCTCAGTCGTGTCCAACTCTTTGCAACCCCATGGACTATACATACAGTCCATGGGATTCTCCAGGCCAGAATGCTGGAGTGGGTAGCCTTTCTCTTCTCCAGGGGACCTTCCCAACCGAGGGACCGAACCCAGGTCTCCCACACTAATTGTAGGCAGTAATGATGCAGAAGCTGAAGCTCCAATACTTTGGCCACGTGATGTGAAGAGTCTTACTCATTGGAAAACACCATGATGCTGGGAAAACTTAAGGACAGGAGGAGAAGGGGTTAAGAGAATATGTGATGATCGAATGGCATCATTGATTCAATGGACATGAGTTTGAGCAAATTCTGGGAGATTAGTGAAGGACAGGGAAGGAACTTCATCTGCAGTCCATGGGGTTGTAAAGAGTTGGACATGACTTAGGACTGAACAACAAGGCAATAATAGATACTGGGAAGAAAATTACCTGTGTGACATGAGGGAGAATGATGGAGGTGGACAGCATATAGCGTTGTGGCTCCTAATATGTACTGAGCATCCATGCCAGGCCCTCTGGACTTTGTGAAACCAAAATCGTGCCTGAGATCTGGGCTTTGGAGAAGAGCAGACAGAATTATGTCCCCATAATTCATAATTATTTTCTGCCCAGAGGCAGATTTATCAGTCATGAGCTAATGCTGGTTCAACCTTGGAACACCTCGCTATTACAGCCCTTGTGGGTGAAGGGAGTTGCAGAATGTTCTAGATGGTGAGGGGAAGCCAGGTGGCAACCAGGAAGCGTTTTCTTTGTAAGCATTTCAGGGAAACTGTCTAAAGCCATCTCAGGAGACTTGTATACCTAGAATTCAACAACTAATTGTGATTTCTCTTTTCAGTTTGAATATTCACTTTCATACCTAATTCTGTATTTGTATATTTGAATTCTTTTTCTATGAGAGACCCTCCTTATTCCAACTTGTATAAGCTTCAAGCCTTGCAAAACTTGGCTTTGTTCCTGTCTTGGCCTTTGTCTCTCTGTATGACTCTGGGTAAGCTATTTAAATTCAGTTTCCTCATTTCTAAAATGGGCGTAATACCTCAATCATCAGGTTGTGTGACGATTAAATGAAATTAAATAGTATTTCAAATGTTATGCCCAGCACCTGGCACATATTAAGTACTGAATATGTTGTAGCTATTATTATTATTATTAACCCTAAAAGGACTTATAATTCTGGTAGAGAAAATCAACAAATGTAGATCCACAGGACGCTTGGATACAGAACAGTATAGAGGTTGAGCATGTAGCTCTGGAGACAAATAAACCTATTCAAATTCTAGTTTTGTAACTTATTTGCTATGTGACCTTAAGCCAGTTACTTAATTTCTCTGAGCCTCACATTCCTCATTTGTAAAGCAGGGTAATATTGACTACTTAAAAACTTTGTTTCAGTAATACAGTGCTCAGTGCATGGAAAATCTTAAATAATGCTTAGATATTTAAACTAGAGAAATTCTCAAATATTAGCACAAGGAGATCTACTTAAGAATGTCCACTGTTTCTTTGTCTGCAATAGAGAAAAACTGAGAACAACTCAATTTTTAAAACAAGTTGTTTTGCTCATAAAATGGAATGTGTAATAATTAAAATGAATGAACTAGATCTATGGATTGAATATTAATAAATTTAAAAGCATAATATTGACCAAGTAAAAGCAAATTTCAGAATGTTATGTACACTGATGCATGCATGCTCAGTTGTATCTGACTTTTTGCAACCCTGTGGACTGTAGCCCTTCAGGCTCCTCTGTCCATGGGATTTTCCAGGCAAGAGTACTGGAGTGGGTTGCCATTTCCTTCTCCAGGGAATCTTCCTGACCCAGGGATCCAACCCATGTCTCCTGCATTGCAGGCAGATTCTTTACCTCTGAGCCATCTGGGAAACCCATGTGCATGGATAACACTTGTTAAAAAGAATCCACATAAAATAATGTGGTTTATGAACACATATGTTCTGATTATCTATTGCTTCATAACAAACCACCCTAAAACATTGTAAGTCAATAAAAATTTTATTTGGCTACAATTCTGCAGCCTGGGCTTGGCTCAGCTGGCCAGTTCTACTGGTCAGTGGTCACTCGGTGGCTGGCAGATCTGCTGGACCTGAGTCAGCAGGGGCTCAGGTGAGCCGGGCTTTCTCTCTCCTTGTTGTTTTGGGGCTTCTCCTTCTCCATGTAGTCTCTACACGTGGTCTCTACACGTGGTCTCTCACACAGGCCAGGTTTCCTATGTGGTGGATCAGGGCTTCCAAGAGTGCAAAAGTAGAAACAGCCGGACATTCTCACAGCTTAGACATGGAGTGGGCCAGAATCATTTCTACCATTTACAGGCCAACTTGGACTCAAGGGACGGGTCTACTGAATGATGTGAATTCTGGAAGGAGTTTTTCATTAGAGGAAACTAATGTAACAGAGATCCATTGTGTGTGTGTGTGTGTGTGTGTGTGTGTAAAATGAACATCAACAACATGGTCAGGATCAGTTCAGTTCTGTCGCTCAGTCATGTCCGACTCCTTGCAACCCCATAGGCTGCAGCACGCCAGGCCTCCCTGTCCATCACCAACTCCCAGAGTATACTCAAACTCATGTCCATTGAGTCGGTGATGCCATCCAACCATCTTATCCTCTGTCAGGATACACATATTCAAAATATTAGTTGCCAATGGCTAGAGAGAGAGCATGATGGGGCTAGGGAAAAAGAATTTCTAATATAGAAATTTCTAATTTCTGTAACATTATTTTCTCTAAAAACTTGATCTGAGATAAACACAAGTATTATAACATCATCCTTTATACTTTTCTGCTTGAAATTAAAAGTTCAATGAACAGTGGCTATTATTAATATGTGGGGAGGATTAGGTTAATAAGCCAATAACCTGGCACATGTTGTTTCTAGGAACACAGTGTTTCCTTTCCACCAAGGTTCTTCCTGGCATGGGGGCACATCTCCCCTGATTAGCACAGAAACCAACAGCCTCAAGGTTAAAAGTTCTCATATGCTGATTGAATGTAGCTTCATAAATAGTATGATATTGACTGTTGAGTTTGGTGGTATAGTGAAAGCAAATATACTTGTAATTATGAAACATACAAAATTTCTTGCATCATTGGAGAAGAGCAGAAAGTAGCGTAAATTGACTGAAAGTAGTTGCTCAGTTGTGTCTGACTCTGGGCAACCCCATGAACTGTAGCCCGCCAGGCTCCTCTGTCCATGGGATTCTCCAGGCAAGAATACTGGAGTGAGCTGCCATGCCCTCCTCCAGGGGATCATCTCAACCCAGGGATTGAACCCGTGACCCTTATGCCTCCTGCACTGGCAGGCAGGTTCTTTACCACTGGCACCACCTGGGAAGCCCCTGAATTGACTGAGGCTGTTGCAAATATGGGCAGAAGGGGGAGATCAGTACGAGCTTCAGATATCAGCAGAAGCTCTAGGAGAATGTGTGATGTGAATGAGAACTTGATGGTAGGGTGGGTTTGGACAGCTGGATCGGATGGCCCAGGATTCAAGGTGTCAGAAGGGAAGGGAAATGTTCTGGAAGAATGAAATTCAAGTATCAGAGGTTGGGTGGGGGAAAATATGGAGGACCTTAAAAGGAGACTTAACGAAGAGTTGCTGTTTGGTTATTATTGTTTTAACAATAACTAAAAGTTCTCAATTTCATTTAAATGAAAAATCTGATTTATGTTGAAAAATAATTTAACATTTTATCTCTGTTACTAGTTCACTTTATAGCCCAGCTGGCTAAACTTTTGGCCCTCAGGTCATAAAGAAAGAGCAACTCCTCCACGTTGGCACCAAACCTTGGGTCACAAGTCTGAGAAGTGACTTAGTCAGTGATGACTTGTACAAACAATTGAGACCAGAACTGACTCATTAGTGGCCTTGTGTTAATAATGGGTATTCAACTCACAGAAAGGGAATACTTCCCAGATGACGAGTGTGTCCAGAGACCGGCTTTAATGGGCCTTGGGTAGCCTTGAATGTGGGAGCAAGAACTTTCCACGGGAGAGGGGGTGCCCACCACTCCCTTGGCAGATGTAGACAATGGAGACTGCACCTCAGTTTGTCCCTAGATGGCTAGACAGGGTGCCGAGAGGCTTCAGTAATGAAGTGAAGATTTTAAAAACATATTTAATAAAACGCATTTCTCTAAGGAGAGGATCTCATGCAACTGCTCTGTTCAGGCAATTCGAGTTAATAACCTACAGCCCAATGCAATCCTGGGGCATCCTTGGGATCCCCATTCATGACTTAACACCTCTTTAAGGAATAGACATGCCATCTGCAGCAACATGGATGGATCTAGAGAATATTATGCTTAGTGAAATAAGTGAGACATTGACAAATACTGTTTGACACTGTTTATATGTGGAATCTGAAAAATAGTACAAACAATGTAAATGCAAAACAGAAACAGACTCACTGATACAGAAAAATTTAAACTAGTGGTTCCCAGAGGGGAGAGGGAAGGAGCAGGGACAGAATAGGGGTATGGGATTAAGAGATACAAACTAGTATGTATAAAATAGATGAGCAACAAGGATAATATTGTACAGCCCAGGGAATTACAGCCATTATCTCTTAATAACTTTTAATGGAGTATAATCTTTAAAAATACTGAATCGATGTGTTGTACACCTGAAACTAATATAATATTGTATCTCAAGTATACTTAAAAAAAAAAAAGCCATAGACAAGCAAAGGGCAGCAAGAACATAATTATAACCAACCTCAGGAGCCAAGAGCCAAGGACCTCAAGCAGGTCAGAGTCAAGGAGAGGCCAGGCAAAGAGCCGCGGAACAGACACCCGCCCAGGGCCTCGAGTTCCTGGGGAGAAAGCTGGACTCTGCTGACTCAGATGGGACCTCGTGTTTGTGTGTTGTTTTACGTTGGCTGACAAAACTCAAGTTTTCACAAGCATTCTTCTACTTTGGCTGGCTTCCCCGGTAAAGTGTCTGCCTGCAATGAGGGAGACCCGGGTTTGATCCCTGGGTCGGGAAGATCCCCTGGAGGAGGAAATGGCAACCCACTCCAGTACTCTTGTCTGGAAAATTCCATGGATGGAGGAACCTGGTAGGCTGCAGTCCGTGGGATGGCAAAGAGTTGGACATGACTGAGCAACTTCACTGGGGTGTTAGTCATAGAAATGTTAGTACAATGCGTGAGCTGGTGAAGTTGTTCTCTTCAGATTTAAACAATTTCAATCTCATGGTCCTTTCATTTCCTCTCCTTTTGCCTCATAAGTGTAATAAAAATATTGGACCTTCTAAAGCCACATATATAGCTTTTTTTTTTTTTTTAAATTTTTTTATTAGTTGGAGGCTAATTACTTCACAACATTTCAGTGGGTTTTGTCATACATTGATATGAATCAGCCATAGATTTACACTTATTCCCCATCCCGATCCCCCCTCCCACCTCCCTCTCCACCCGATTCCTCTGGGTCTTCCCAGTGTACCAGGCCCGAGCACTTGTCTCATGCATCCCACCTGGGCTGGTGATCTGTTTCACCATAGATAGTATACATGCTGTTCTTTTGAAACATCCCACCCTCACCTTCTCCCACAGAGTTCAAAAGCCTGTTCTGTATTTCTGTGTCTCTTTTTCTGTTTTGCATATAGGGTTATCGTTACCATCTTTCTAAATTCCATATATATGTGTTAGTATGCTGTAATGTTCTTTATCTTTCTGGCTTACTTCACTCTGTATAAGGGGCTCCAGTTTCATCCATCTCATTAGGACTGGTTCAAATGAATTCTTTTTGATGGCTGAGTAATATTCCATGGTGTATATGTACCACAGCTTCCTTATCCATTCATCTGCTGATGGGCATCTAGGTTGCTTCCATGTCCTGGCTATTATAAACAGTGCTGCGATGAACATTGGGGTGCACGTGTCTCTTTCAGATCTGGTTTCCTCCGTGTGTATGCCCAGAAGTGGTATTGCTGGGTCATATGGCAGTTCTATTTCCAGTTTTTTAAGAAATCTCCACACTGTTTTCCATAGCGGCTGTACTAGTTTGCATTCCCACCAACAGTGTAAGAGGGTTCCCTTTTCTCCACACCCTCTCCAGCATTTATTGCTTGTAGACTTTTGGATAGCAGCCATCTTGACTGGTGTGTAATGGTACCTCATTGTAAAGCCACATATATAGCTTTTATGGGACTAATTCTAATCATAAATCCAAAGTAATGAAATTGAAATGTCACGATAAGTTTTGGATATAAGAATAATGGAAAATTGTGACATTTAATATGCAATTTAAGTCAGTGATTCCCAAACATTTTTGATGACATAAATTGTAATTCCATCGCCATTTTTGGATATGTGCCCCCAGTATACAGAATTTATTTTTTTATACACTGGCATATATACATCTACTGTTGCACTAACTGAAGTACTAATATGTTTTGCCCACACACTAGTGGATCAACTTGGGTACATTGTGAGATGCATGAATCTCCTCCCCCACAATCACATCAACTTCACAAAATAGTTTAAACAGTTACTTTACCTGCCTTATGAAGGTAGTCAGGAGACAGATCTGTAGGTTTGCTTCTCTGCATTCTGATACCATGAGCTAGTGGGAACAAGGCTTAGGGGGTCTTAGTGTGCTAATGGGCTTCCCAGGTGGCTCAGTGGGTCAATAAACTGCCTGCAATGCGTGTTCTGCAATGCAGGAGACACCGGAGATATGGGTTCGATTCCTGGGTTGGGAAGATCCCCTGCAGGAGTGCACTCCTCACTCCAGTATTCTTGTCTGGAGAATCCCATGGACAGAGGCGCCTGGTGGGCTACAGTCAACGGGGGTCGCAAAGAGTCGGACACAACTGAAGCAACTGAGGAGCACTCACTAGTTTAGAGAAAGAGTTTTTTTTTTTTTTCTTTTAAATATTTCCTTAATCTAATCACAGGGAAGAAAATGATCTATAATTTTCAGAATTTATTCTATATCACCAGTATTGTGCTTTCTGAGCTGACCCTTTATTTCATCAAACCAATAAATAAGTTCTCAGGGAACAGTATGTGATGGAGTCGGGGGCTGTTGGGAGGTGGGGCAAGGTGAGAAGTCAGTGAAAGAGAAGCAATTCTTTAAAAATTTTATTTTATTGTGTATCTATGTGTGCAGGCACAAGGGATGCCAAATTATAGAAGAAATAGGCTCACTCCTTAAGTCATTTATTAAAAGTCTTAGTAACTTAGATTTCTCTGTTTGGAAGAAAGAGCCAGATAACCCCAACCATGCAAATCTGAGCATAATCCATGCGAGAGGGGACAATGGGTCACAACAGAAAAGCTGTTTCCTCTGATCAACTAGTATTAGCTGAACACCTATTCTGGGCCGGGCTCTTCTATACATACTATATCGCTGAATATTCTCAAGAATTCTGGAAGACAGGCATTGTTATCACTCTTTTACTGAGGAGAAAAATGGAAACTCTGATAGATGGAGCCGTTCGTTCAAGGTTAACAGTATAAATGGTACATCTAAGATTCCACCCTGATAGACAGTTACTGTTTATTGAGTGTTTCAGGCAGTGATAAGCATTTTATTTATATTAGCTCATTCAATTTCCAGTAAATTAAACAACCCTATCCATTACTGTTGTTTTTCCGAGTTTACAGATAAGGAATTCGGGACTTGAAGAGCTGCTCGTGGTGTACAAGGCCCAAGTGGCAGGACTGTCATTTGACCCCTTTTTTTCTGACTGTGTTTCCCTTGAAAATGAGCCAAGTTGTCAGGGGAAGGGAGAGGCAGACCAAGATGCCAAGGAGCAGCCTGTGACATGAAGTGAAAGATACTAGTGGCCTAAATTGCTTGCTTATGGGCTTTTGTATAGCCATAACAATGCAGATGTATATTAGTAGTTGGGTATGCTTTAGCTGGGCTTGTTGGTGCTAGTGGTAAAGAACCTGCCTGCAATGCAAGAGACATAAGAGACATGAGTTCGATCCCTGGGTTGGGAAGATTCCTTGGAGGAGGACATGGTGACCTATTCCAGTATTCTTGCTTGGAGAATCCCATGGACAGAGGAGGCTGGCAGGCTATGGTCCCTAGGGTTGCAAAGAGTTGGACACGACTTAAGCGACTTAGCACACACGCATGCTTTAGCTATGGGGGCTTCCCAGGTGGTGCTAGTTGTAAAGAACCTACCTGCCAATGCCAATGCAGGAGATGTAAGAGGCACAGGTCTGATCCCTGGGTCAGGGATCCCTGGGTTGGGAAGATCCCCTTCAGAAGGGAACAGCTATGCATGCTTTAGCTAAATATTCAGTAAATTTGCTTTTAGTCTTATCCATAGATCATGAGTATTACATCTTCCCTGGAAACTTCCAGGTATAAAGACCCACTTTAAGAACAATGGAAAGAGACTTGATTGTGTCTGGCATAAATCCTACTGACCATCTCAGCCCTGGCACCGTCATTGCGGGTGCCCTAGCTGACAGAGACCCCCGGACTGGACCTTCTCTTTCTCCTTATATGGATGGTGTTAATAGAGCTTTCCCCCAACCTGTCTTACAACGGGCCATCACCGTTCATCCTTCTTATCCTCCCTACGCTCTTCTGAGTCGTCTCCTTGAAGGTCTTAGCGCTCTGCTTTATTTCAGGAGCTGTAGGCAGCCACATAGCTAAATAATAGTTTTATTCTTTGCCGATCTCATAAACGTAGAATTGTGACTCAGTTACATTCTCCAGAGAGCCGAAGTTATACTCCTATCTGTCCAGGCAAGGAGTTAGACACACAAACAGTGCGGGTTGCTAAGCAATATACTACACACTTTATTAGCTGCAGCAATGATGACTGCTTGCAGGGCCGTGATTCGTGGGGATTTTGGCTCAAGTCCCGAGGACACAGGTACAGTGAGGTACGGAAGAGTCTTATGTGGTCTCATTCGGTTGAATCCCTTATTTTCCTTTCTCCTTCCCAAGTCCCTTTGGATTGACGCCATACTTTGTAATCGGAAGTAGAATAAGACATGTCAGAGTGGGAGGGGAGGCACAGGAACTGTTTAGTTCTGTGTATCAGCTGAGATATCTGGGCCTTACTGTGTGTGTGTGTGTGTGTGTGTGTGTGTGTGTGTGTGTGCATATGCATGAGTGTATATGCATGTGAGATACTTCAACTTTACAAACACTCACAGCTAACAAGTTCTAACTAGTGGTTCTTAAGGTTTCCGCTTAAACATGACCTGTCACCCAAAGCTACCCACGACTGGGTTAGGTATCTCCTGACATGGATGGATATTGGTTTCCATTGTTTCTGGTTATTAACATCTAAAACCCCTCCTGAATTTGGAGAAGTATTCCCTTATGTGTAGTATTTGTGAGACCTCTTCACACTGAGGAGTCTGACTGGCAGGTGACTTCTCTCCCACTTTTGGGCAGTCCAAGTATCATCCTATCAGATTCTACTTTCTGAAAATTTTGACCATGAGTTAATAACAGATATGGACATGAGAGATGGCTAGAATTCCTTTCCTGTTTCCAATGGCAGGGGCCACTGCCTCCTGGGGAGATTGTTCCTCCCATTTGGCATTTGAAACCTTTTGGAGTCCTTCTCAATTTCTGAGCTTGCTGCTCTAGCCCTTCTAGATTCTAAAAGTCCTATCACAGTCCCCCCACCCCCATCCCTGTAGCCTTCCAGGAAATCTTTTTGCCTAAATCAGCCAGAATTAGTTCCCAAGCTTGACCCAGGAGCCCTGGATGAATCACACGCCCTTAAACTCACAGAATATCTGTATTAGTTTCTTATGGTTGTCCTAACAAATTAGCACAAATTTTGTGGTGTAGAACAACAGAAACTGTTCCCTCACAGTTCCAAAAGTCCAAAGTCCAAAACCAGTGTCGCTGGGCCCAAAGCAGACTGTTGGCAGGGCCATGCTCCCTCCATAGGCCTTAAGGGAGAGTCTGCTTCTTGCTTCTTCCAGCTTCTGCTGATCACATCATTCCTTGGCTTGTGGTTTGTGGTTGCATCACTCCATTCTCCACCTCTGTGATCAGTTGTCTTCTCCTATTTCCAGTAGTCATGTATGGATGTGAGAGTTGGACTATAAAGAAAGCTGACCGCTGAAGAATCGATGCTTTTGAATTGTGGTGTTGTAGAAGACTCTTGAGAGTCCCTTGGACTACAAGGAGATCCAAACAGTCCATCCCAAAGGAGATCAGTCCTGAATATTCATTGGAGGGACTGATGTTGAAGCTGAAACTCCAACATTTTGGCCACATGATGTGAAGAGCTGACTCATTTGAAAAGACCCTAATGCTGGGAAAGATTGAAGGCAGGAGGAGACGTGGACAACAGAGGATGAGATGGTTGGATGGCATCATCGACTCAATGGGCATGAGTTTGAGTGGACTCCGAGAGTCGGTGAGGGACAGTGGGGCCTGGCGTGCTGTGGTCCATGGAGTCGCAAAGAATCAGACATGACTGAGCGACTGAACTGAACTTCTGTGTGTGTCAAATATCCCTCTGTCCCCATTTGATAAGGATATGTGTAATTGGAATTATAGCCTACCCACCAGGTAGCGCTAGTGGTAGAGAACCCTCCTGCCAATGCAGGAGACCTAAGAGCTGCAGGTTGGATCATTAGGTCCGGAAGTTCCCCTGGAGGAGGAAATGGCAGCCTGCTCCAGTTTTCTTGCTTGAAGAATTCCATGGACAGAAGATCCTGGCAGACTACAGTCCACGGGGTTGCAAAGAGTTAGACATGGCTGAAGTGACAGCATGCAGATAAAATTGTGGCTCAGGTGGTAAAGAATCTGCCTGCAATGTGGGAGACCTGGGTTCAATCCCTGGGTTTGGGAAGATCCCCTGCTGAAGGGAATGGCAAACCTCTCCAGTATTTTTTCCTGGAGAATCCCATGGACAGAGGAGCCTGGCCAGCTACAGTCCATGGGGTCATAAAGAGTCAGACAGGACTGAGTGACTACAATTCACTTTCAATATAGAATAATCTCTCTACCTCAAGAGCCTTTTTGCCGCATATGTCAATTCACCGGTTCCAGGAATTGGGTCGTGGATACCTTTGGGCTGTTCTAGCCAGTCACAGTTTCCCCAGTTCACTCCTCTGTGGTTCTGGTGGTCAGTTTACTTGTCCATCTCCCTTACTAGACTGTGGACGCCTGGAGCTCAGGAGCCTTTGTCATGACTTGGCAACTGAACAACAAAAACAATCATTAATTCCTCATGCCAAGCTTCTGGTATATATTCAAGATATTTGTTGACTGATTCAATAAACATGTTAAATCCAAGATACGATCATTATTCCATCTTCTTTTCAGCACAAGGTTTGAGATTTTAAAATTTGGCAAATTTTGTCTCATCATAGGCTTGATACCAGCACTCTTTCTGTTTAATTGAATTAGTTTTGCTTTCAAACCTCTAACAGTTCTTCTCACTTTAGGACTAAGCCTATAGATGTGAAACTAGCATCATCATTCAGCTCGGAGAACAGACATTGCTAATGGATCATGGCTCCTTCTTAAGAGCCCAGACACTGCCTTAGAATCCTTGACACAATGTTCCAGGCAACTGCTCCCTACTGAGCAAAGTTGGCCTGCAATACAAAAAGTTTTACGTCATCATATTCAGAGTAAACAACCAATGTCTTCAGTCTGCTTCCACGTTCTCATCATTTCCAGCATTAACTCTGTACTTCAACCAGAGTAAAGCATACCATATTCATTCTCTAAGTTCATAAGGTCCTGCTCCTCTCTCTCCTACCCAGGTGGTGAACCCTGTTCCGGATCCAAAGCAAGTCCCACCTCAAACAAAAGAGATTTTTCTTTAACCCTGACCCATATAATCATTTCTTTTCATGCCACCAAGTGAAATTTATTTTCTCCAATTATAATTAGCACCTATTTACCCCAGTAAGTTTTATTTACTTACTTCATCAAACTGACATTTAACTAATTCTTTCTCTCCCAAATACAACACGCTGAACCCTTGGCTTCTTTTCTGAGTTTGTCAGAGGAGACGCTCATGACCTGCCAAAAGGTCCTATCAGGGGTGCTAATATGGTCCCGGCTGCATTAAGTGTGCTTAGAGGACTTCAGGTGTGTGTGGTTCTGACCAACTAGAACCTGAATTCTATTTCTGGGCCAAGTTGGGAGGATCGATGTCTTTACCTTCCCGATCCAGTGGTTTCATGGCAAAGTGAGTGATAACGCTTCTAATACCAACAGTGTAACAGCTCATCTACACACTCCTCCCTTGCTCTCAGCACGGAGAATACAGCAGATGTTTCCTGGTACATCATGAGCCATGAACCCACTTAACCTTGGAGAAGCAATGGTGTGCAAATAAATCATCGAGCTCTTGTCTTCCTTCAGTTATGGGTTCTAGTTGTCAGATGTAAAATATTAAACAGCCACAAATGTAACGCACTATTTATCTTTCATACAGGAAGATAAATCCTCTCAAGTGGGACATATCACCTAAACCTGCTTTATGAAACAAGTATGTTTCAAAGATACATCACTGAACATTTTTAAAAATCATCATTAAGGCTGCTCTGGTTTGGATGTAGTTATTCTTTTCCTTTTTAAAAAAATAATTAAAGTATAATTTATTTATAATATGTTAGTTTTAAATGTACAGCAAATTGACTTTGTGACTCAGTTATATATATATACATATTTTTTTTTCAGATTCTTTTCCCTTATAGGTTATTATGAAATATTGAGCATAGTTCCTAGTTATTTTCTCTTTGGTAACTGTTGGGATCTCTGGGGCCAATTTGATAGGTTAATATGGCTATTCATAATGACACGGAGATGGCGGTACAGTCAGACTCTATTGGAAATGGTTTTGTGGCTGGTGATGGGAATCTAGGCTGCAAGAATCGTCTCTCATCTAATGTCATAGTTCAAGTGTGTTTTTCTTCAAATCTTGGGGAGTAAAACTAGGGTCATGAGAGGCCAATCATGTCCTTTTTATGGTGTGTGGAAGAGATCACAAGGGCCTTATATCATCGAGCTCTCTGGCTGTTATATTTGGAACAGCCTCATCTGATGTCCACAGATGGTCAGCCACGGCTAACCTGTCCCAGCCCCAGACCTCCTCCGTTTTCTCCGCTTTCCAGCTTTTGTCTGTCCATCTTTGGCTCAAGAGCCCCAGCAGTTATCAATTAATTCTTTATCCTCCTACAACAATCATAAGTAAAGCAATACATGAAAAAAAAGCTTTTTATATTAATGCAGCATCTAGAAAATTTTTTATATTTCTCACTGCTGTTGGAAAGAGTGAATGAATGTACTTTTGTAAAATTTCTAAAGCTTTTTTTTTTAAAACCTGGCTCAGAATTCATCTGCCATATTACTATTGAATCCCTTGTGAGTTTGACTTCTCTGATTCAGGGAGGGGCATCATATAAAAAATGGAAATATTGTCCAGTATTGTCACCAGACCTGCAGAGGAATAGAGACGTAGCTAAGGCAGCTTTGGTAACCTTTCCTTTCTCTTCTTACTCCTCTTTTGCAGGCAGTGTTGATGAAGGAGAAACTGATCAAGATGACGATACCTATGGGACCAAAAGTCAGGTGTGAACCTGGGCTGAATTGCCACCGTGAGTAGCAGAGAAGGATAGGACTCCTTGCCTAATATGGCGAGATGGCGCTAACACAACATAATGCTTTCCAAACAGTTTCGTTGTTTAGAACTAGTCAAAATCTCTGAGGCAATTGAGATAATGTCTCCTAAGAGTAAAGTAAAAATCTTAGAGTAAAAATTGCAAGGAAAAGCCTCATTATGTAGCGATTTGAGGTTAATGTTCAATGCTTGTACCTTGAGGCGGGGTGGGTCAGCCTTTAGCTCCTGCAGCCAACAATCCCCAAAGCAGCTTCCAAAATCCAGTTTCCACTTGTCTCCCTGGCCAGAAGCAGAGCAATTAGGAATCAGGCCCCTGCTGTCTCACTCACTTTGCAGCATCGAAATATGGAAGATTTGCTCATGTTTAGGCTGTTTTCTAGCGCACAAAGCCAACCAGCTGGTATTTGGCTAAGTGGGATTCCTGAGCGGAGCATCAGTGGGGGCAGCTTACCCGCACAACACACTGGGACAGCCTCCCTGCTACAGCCGATGGGCTGCATTCCTTGCATGCCTGGTATTTCACTCCGGTTGCCACCTCACATAAACATCTGCTGGTCAAGGCTTTGAGGCAGGCAGGCAACCCTGATTAGTGTTTATAACCAAGAAACCTTAACTTGAAAAAATAGTTATGTGGGTTTTTTTTCCCCCCTATTATCTGGTTTCAGAAAGGCAAGAATGTTCTCAGAAAAAGGCCTTTTCTTAGAGAATGTTGGCTGCATAAAGAATGAAGGCAGGGCAAGAGGTAAGACCTTGCGAGGGCTGGAGACTCATTGCGTGCAGAGTGTTCTGGATTCCTCCTCAAGCTTCCACATACCAGTTTCAAATCTCCATTGCAGTCTGCGGTGGGGTCTCAGATTCTGATGCTTCAGTCAGCTTTCCCGGGATGGCCGAGGCTGCTGGCCCCATGGACAGCTCTTGAAGGTGCAAAGGTTTGTCTCAGTGATTCTCATGGGGAGGCAGGGAAGGTGTGGGCAAGAACCAACAGGAGAAAATTCTTCCAGAACACACATTCCCCTCTTCCCTCCATAAGGACTTTCAAATTGAGGGTAACTAGGAACATGTACGGAGGAGCCTGGTGGGCTGCAGTCTGTGGGGTTGCAAAGAGTCGGACATGACTGAGCGACTTCACTTTCACTTTCCACTTTCATGCATTGGAGAAGGAAATGGCAATCCACTCCAGTGCTCTTGCCTAGAGAATCCCAGGGACAGCGGAGCCTGGTGGGCTGCCGTCTATGGGGTCACACAGAGTCGACACGACTGAAGCGACTTAGCAGCAGCAGCAGCAGGAGCATGCATTATATTTTTAAAAAGCATTATTGAGATATAATTTACAGGCCGTAAAATTCATATCTTTTAAGTGTACAACTCAAAGGTTAATAGTATCAATTGTGTAGCCGTCACCACAACCTTACCTTAAATAATTTCCTTCACCTTCAAAAGAAACCTCAGCCCCGTTTGCCATCATTCCCCATCCTCACCTACCCACTCTAGGCATCCATTAATCCACTTCCTGATCCTGTCGATTTACTTTCTCTTTACCTGTCATGTAAGTGGAACCATCCACCATGTGGTCTTCCGTGTCTGACTGCGTGTTTTTGAGATTCGTCCTAGTGGCATATCTCGGCACTTTGTTCCTTTTTATGGGCACATCTGCTTGCAAAAAGCTCAGGGTGATTCTGTGGTCTCCTGTTGAAGACAGCTATATATGTGTGTGTGTGAAAGTGAAAATGTTGGTCACTCAGTCGTGTCTGACTCTTTGTGACTCCATGGACCATAGCCCACCAGGCTCCTCTGTCCATGGAATTCTTCAGACAAGAATATTGGAGTAGGTAGCCATTCCCTTCTCCAGGGGATCTTCTGAACCCAGGAATGGAACTCGGGTCTGTTGCACTGCAGGCAGATTCTTTACCATCTGAGCTACCAGGGAAGCCATATATATATACATTTATATATATACATATGTATATATATGTTTAAACATACTATATTCTTTTAGAAATTATCATCTGCTTTTCAAAATGAAGACACAGAGAGGCCAAACAACTCCTTTATGCGATTAATAATTGAAACTGATAGCTTTGACTTCAAACCTGAGGACTTGCCCCTGATGCACACTCTGTGAACCCAGAAGGTCAAAGGTCTGAGGTCACCCCTGGCATGAAGAGCTCCTCCAAAGGACACTAGAAGGCAACCGGGGTGCCTCTGCTACAGGCTGAGTGAAGGGTGCCATTCAAAGAAACACTTGCAGCAACGCTTCAGGAAAACCTTGGAAAGGGATTTAAGTCTTTACTGAGCTCCCTGAGCGTGTTACCCTGCGTGATACACAGAGAAACAACCAGCCTCTTGGAGAGGCGCATCTCCTCCAGACGGCGCCGAGGACCTGAGTGCTCCCACTGGGCCCTCCTCCCAGACCGCCCCCCGTCTTTGCTCTCCCTCAGACTCCAGCTCGTGGTGGCTGGCTGGCTTGCTTTCTGCTTCCTCCTCCAGGAAAGAGTTACTTTCTTTGGTCTGTAGCCCTTGCCCTTTTAATGCAAGTCCACTTGGTCATTCTGCATTCTGGGCTATTCTCTCCTCCATTTCTCTTAAAACGACACTAAGAATATGTGTGACACTTAAATTCTCTTAAAGAGACACTAAAAATTTCTACCCTTATGGCAGAAAGTGAAAGATGCTCAGTTGTGTCCGACTCTTTGTGACCCCGTGGACTGTATCCATGGAATTCTCCAGGCCAGAATACTGGAGTGGGTAGCCTTTCCCTTCTCCAAGGGATCTTCCCAACCCAGGAATTTAACCCAGGTCTCCCACATTGCAGGCAGATTCTTTACCAGCTGAGCCACAAGGGAAGCCCAAGAACGCTGGAGTGGGTAGCCTATCCCTTCTCCAGGGGAACCTCCAGACCCAGAAATTGAACCAGGGTCTCCTGCAATGCAGGCTGATTCTTTACCAACTGAGCTATGAGGGAAGCCTATGGCAGAAAGCAAAGAGGAAGTAAAGACCCTTTCGATGAAAGTGAAAGAGGAGAGTGAAAAAGCTGGCTTAAAACTTAACATTCAAAAAAATAAGATCATGGCATCTGGTCCCATCACTTCATGGCAAATAGATGGGGAAACAATGGAAACAGTGAGAGACTTTATTTTCCTGGGCTCCAAAATCATGAAAGAATCAATTCTAGGCAGGTTGATAAGAAATTTGGGGTCCCCAAGAAGGAGAGAGCAGTCTGAGGCTCTCAAGGAGGAGATAGTGGTCTGGAAATCTCAAGGAGGAGAAAAGGACAAACTTTTTTTTTTCCTTTACATTCCTTAGTCTTAGTCACATGAAAGGTTTTTTTCTTTAAGCCCGGAACTGATGATTACACAACAAACAACTCAGTTTAAACTCTGTACTAAGGATTGTATAACAACAATGTATCCCGCTTGACGACAGTTTCTCCTTCCTGAAAACCTTCTGGCTAATTCTGTTGTCCAGCCAGCAAGGAGATCCAACCAGTCCATCCTAAAGGAAATCAACCCTGAATATTCATTGGAAGGACTGATGCTGAAACTGAAACTCCAATACTTTGGCCACCACCTGATGCGAAGAGTTGACTCATTGGAAAAGACCCTGATGCTGGGAAAGACTGAAGGCAGGAGGAGAAGGGGACGACAGAGGATGAGATCGTTGGATGGCATTACTGACTCAATGGACATGAGTTTGAGTAAACTCCGGGAGTTGGTGATGGACAGGGAGGCCTGGCGTGCTGCAGCTCATGGGGTCACAAAGAGTTGGACACACCTGAACTAACTGAACTGAAGAATATGTGAGGGCGTGTGTGGATTATTTTCTGTGCTTCTGTACTAGTGTTGGGGGTGGGTGTGTCCTGGGCTACCCAGCCCACCTTTTGAAGATGCTCCCAGGGGGCCAGCAGCAATGAAGCCTCATTTTTAGCCTCAATGGAGGGATTTAAGCCATCCTCTTCTTGCCTGCTACTCCTTGGCTTGCTGCCATCCCAGGCTCCTATCCCCAGTTTCCGGTCAGAATCAACCTTCTTGGTAAAGACCTAGTCACAAAACAGCTCCCTAAAAAGCCTTGAGCCTTTTATCATTTAATGGTTCCTCCTTCACCCCGATCTAATAGTTTTCCTCCTGTTCAGGACAGGTGCAGAGTGTCTCTTGCAATTCAGGCTATTGCATGCTGGGCATGGGGCAGAACAACTCAACAACCTAGCATCTCTGATCTCTACTTTGTTCACGACCTGAGTGCTTCTCCTTGCCTTGAGTTCTTTCCCTTATTTAAAAGTAAAGACCTTCCTATTGAGAACCTCAGCGTCCCAGAAAGACAGAGTTGAAAGAGTCCTTAGAACTTCCTTTCTTTAACAGCCTCATTTTTCAGGTGAGGAAACAGACCTTCAGAGGTGAAGTATCTTGAAACTGTTTTCAGCATTTTAGCTCCATGTGTGTGTGTTTAGTTTGTGTGAGGATTAGAAAGGAAGAAGTAAAAAAGAATAGAAAGCTCTAGAGAAAGCTGAGAGCAGAAAGATACATTGGAAACTGGGAAAACAATAGTATTTGAAATGAAGGTATTAATAAATCCCTGACGGTCCGTGTTGCCCTCACCACCTGGATCAAGGCAGTGATGAGAATATTACCATGCAGGGCTGGTGTTTGGTCTGGAATGCATTATGTTTTTAGGGCGGGAAAGGTTTTGAATAGCTTTTGGAAACCACTTGTTCTGCATAGTCATAGTCCAGAGCAGGTGCTGAATAAATATTAGTTGATTGATTTGAGTAGGATTATAACAAATAGTCACACTCCAGAGTGTAAACGCAACCTTGAGAACTGTGTGCAAAATCATCAGGCTGCCATTTCTGCCTTTGGTTTGCAGGTCTTAATGACTGCCAACACTTGGCATGAATGTCACGCATCCTTCTCTTGTCTCTTGTACTAGTCTTAGAAGCTTCCCACTAGGGAAGGGACTAACGCTCACCTGCAACAAATCCAGCTGAACTTGGGACCACAGTCATGACATTCTGAGAGCTTCCTCATTCACTGCTGGAAAATGGAACTTGAAGGGCTTAGGAAGGAGGGACAGAGAACGTTACGTCTTGTAGGTCTGATGTCTAGTTTTTGTTTAGCCACAGCAACTAGCAGTAACAGTACTTTACAGCTTGAAGAACAATGTCACATCCATTTTCTCATTCAATTACCTCAATAACCCTGTCAAGCCTGGGCTCTTCAGAACAAACATCAGGCCTTCCATGCCCTGGTCCTTGCCTGTTTTTTTTTTTTGCTGGTTCTTGGGTTCTTTCAGCCCCGGCCACCCAGTGAGGTTTCCATGGCACCGTGCTCTATTTATTGGATGAATAAACACAGGGCCTTTCCTGGGTGCCTCTTCTGGATCAGTGCACCTTTGGGCAGAGCTGGCCCAGGGGCCCCAGAGCCCTCACTTTCCTCGGGAGATGTTCTGTGCTCTGAGACCATGACTCATAAGTGACAGGAAGTTCTTGGCATGCTCCCTGCACGCTGAAAGAAAATTAATGGCCCAGTCGTTGTGTTTGGGGACGAAGAAGGACACGGGCAATGACAAGAGAATTCGTGGCTGGAAAACACCTACTGGTGCCTGGGGAGCTCAGACAAGAGTTTGGCAGAGCCGGCTAGTCCGACGCCAAGCTGCGGACCTGCAGGGTCTGTCTGGGCCCCTCCGCCTCACCTGCTCGCATCTCCCCAGCAGAGGCAGATGCTCTGGACTTTTCTATATCCACGGAGCTCCTTGCCTCAGCCAGCCCTCCTCACAGCCTGCTGTGGATTTCTTTCTTTCCTTTCCTCCTCCTCCTATCAAAAGTTCTCTTTCCTCCGTGAAGCTTGCCTCAGCAGCATTGAGGAAAGAAGCTGCTTCCACACACTAAGCCTTACGTAACCTTACACAGGCCATTCTCTTGGGAGGTGGTTTCATCCATTCATTCACTTTCTCAAGGAATGACTATTTATTAAGAGCCCACCATGTGCTAGATCCTGGGACACAATGGGAGACAATGAGCCATTGTAACAGAGTGTTTCTAGAGGGCAGGACAGACAATTAAATAAGCAATAACAATACAGTGTGAAAGGGGACGGACTGCGTGCCTTAGAGCCCATGGCAGAAACATCTAATCGCCTATAGGTGGACTCAGGGCTTATTAATTCAGAAGGGGTCATTCTAACCGTGGAATCTCAGGCAAAATACAACAGACCACCCCGGCAGAAGTTAATGCTCTGAGCTCTGGGGTTCTGGGTCCAGCCTTGTTCCACACCAGCTGAATGGCATTAGCAGGTCTGTTTACTTCTTGACTTTGGGCGTTGGTCTTGATGGTCTCTAAGGTCTCTTTGGTAAAAAATGTGGTGGGGCCTGGTTGGCGTTTCTTTAGGAGGCTGACTTAAAAAAAAATTTATCTCATTTTCTAACTTTAATGAGGAATAATTGACAAATATAACTATATATATTTAAAGTATGCAACATGATTTGATACACATATTCGTTGCAGAATGATTACTAAGATCAAGAAAATTAACACATCTGTCACCTCATATAGTTCACTTTATTGTGTGTGATAAGAATGCTTAAGATCTATTCTCAGCAACTTTCAAATATATAATACTGTAGTCACTGAGCCATACATTAGAGCCTGAGAACTTACTCTTTTTATAACTGGAAATTTGTACCCTTTGATCTATGTCTCCCAATTTCCCCTTCCCCTTCCCCCTTCCACTGGAAATTGGTTGTTTTTTTCCTTTAGATTCCACATGCAAGTGATACTACGCAGTACTTCTTCCCCTGTCTGACATATTTCACTTAGAATAAACCACCCCCACCCCCAGCTCATCCACAGTGTACAATTGCAGGAGCTCCTTCTTTTTTATGGCTGAATAATATTCCATTTTTGGAGAAGGAAATGGCAACCCACTCCAGTACTCTTGCCTAGAGAATTCTGTGGACAGAGGAGCCTGGTGGGCTGCTATCCATGGGGTCGCACAGAGTCGGACATGACTGAAGCGACTTAGCATGCATTGGAGAAGGAAATGGCAACTCACTCCAGTATTCTTGCCTGGAGAATCCCAGGGACAGAGGAACCTGGTGGGCTGCCGTCTATGGGGTCACACAGAGTCAGACACGACTAAAGTGACTTAGCAGCAGCAGCAATATTCCATTGCATATGTATATCACATTTTCTTTTGTTTGTTTTTTTTAATTAATTAATTTATTTAATTGGAGGCTAATTACTTGGTAATAATGTAGTGGTTTTGCCATACATTGACATGAATCTGCCACGGGTGTACATGCGTTCTCCATCCTGAATCCCCCTCCCACCTCCCTCCCCATCCCATCCCTCAGGGTCATCCCAGTGCACCAGCCCTGAGCGCCCTGTCTCATGCATCGAACCTGGACTGGCAATCTGTTTCACATATGATAATATACATGTTTCAATACTGTTCTCTCAAATCATCCCACCCTTGCCTTCTCCCACAGAGTCCAAAAGTCTGTTCTTTACATCTGTGTCTCTTTTGCTGTCTCGCATATAGGGTCATTGTTACCATCTTTCTAAATTCCATATATATATATATGTGTGTTAATATACTGTATTGGTGTTTTCTTTCTGACTTACTTCACTCTGTATAATAGGATCCAGTTTCATCCACCTCATTAGAACTGATTCAAAAGCATTCTTTTTAATAGGTGAGTAAAATATATTTCATTGTGTATATGTACCACAGCTTTCTTATCCATTTGTCTGCTGATGGGCATCTAGGTTGCTTCCATGTCCTGGCTATTGTAAACAGTGCTGTGATGAACATTGAGGTACACGTGCCTCTTTCAGATCTGGCTTCCTCAGTGTGTATGCCCAGAAGTGGGATTGCTGGGTCATATGGCAGTTCTATTTCCAGTTTTTTTAAGGAATCTCCACACTGTTCTCCATAGTGGCTATACTAGTTTGCATTCCCACCAAAGAGGGTTCGTTTTCCTCTGCATCCTCTCCAGCATTTATTGCTTGTAGACTTTTGGATAGCAGCCATCCTGACTGGTGTGAGATGGTACCTCATTGTGGTTTTGATTTGCATTTCTCTGATAATGAGTGATGTTGAGCATCTTTTCATGTGTTTGTTAGCCACCTGTAAGTCTTCTTTGGAGAAATGTCTGTTTAGTTCTTTGGCTCATTTTTTGATTGGGTCATTTATTTTTCTGGAATTGAGCTTCATGAGCTGCTTGTATATTTTTGAGATTAATTCTTTGTCAGTTGCTTCATTTGCTATTATTTTCTCCCATTCTGAAGGCTGTCTTTTCATCTTGCTTATAGTTTCCTTCGTTGTGCAAAAGCTTTTAAGTTTAATTAGGTCCCATTTGTTTATTTTTGCTTTTATCTCCATTACTCTTGGAGGTGGGTCATAGAGGATCCTGCTGTGATTTATGTCAGAGTGTTTTGTCAATGTTGCATTTTCATTTTCATTCATTTCTATGCATATTTTGATTTCTTTTTTGATTTCTTCTGTGATTTGTTGTTTATTCAGAAGCATGTTATTTAGCATCCATATGTTTGCATTTTTAATAGTTTTTCCCCCCATAGTTGACATCTACTCTTACTGCATTGTGACCAAAAAAGATGTTTGAAATTATTTCAATTTTTAAAAAATTTACCAAGGCTAGATTTATGGTCCAGGACATGATCTATCCTGGAGATGTTTCCATGTGCACTCGAGAAAAAGGTGAAATTCATTGTTTTGGGGTGAAATGTCCTATAGATATCAGTTACGTCTAACTGGTCCATTGTATCATTTAAAGCTTGTATCACATTTTCTTTATCCACTTATTTGTCCAGGGACATATGTGTTGCCTTTATGTTTTGGCTATTCTGAATAATGTTGCAATGAACATGGGTGTGAGGAAACAGATCTGTAACCTTTTTTGCATCACACATGTCTTTGAAACAGTTGAGTTTATCCAAGGAAAATGTCCTTAAGCCACACAATATTTTACATATGATTTTAGGAATCTCTCTCAGCTTTGGGAAATCCCTGGTGATTTTCCAGGGGCTTGGATACAAGAGCAGTAAAAACCAGTAAATTTGACTGTGTTTGCAGAATGTTGGCACCAGCCCTTAGAGCAGAGAGAGGGGCATAGAAGTCTCTTGAAAAGTAAGTCCCTGGGGAATGTTTAACAGAACCCTTCCTACTTTTGTTTCTGGGGATCTGCTTTGTCTTCCAGGTTTCTTGTAATTCTCTGAGGAGTTGCAGGGCAGTGCAGAGTTGTCACTGAAGCATGAGTTCTGGTGTTACACAACAGGGGTGCAAAGACTACCTCTGCTGCATATGAACCACGTGACCCATTGTGACCGCTCCGTGCTTAAGCTTCCCCATCTTTAAACTACTGAGGATAATTAATGCCACCAATAGGTCTTATGAGGTTGTTATGAGAATTAAATAAGGTGAAACCCAAGATTTGGCATGTCCTAGAGAGTGAAGTTGCTCAGTCATGTCCGACTCTTTGTGACCCCATGGACTGTAGCCTACCAGGCTCCTCTGTCCATTGGATTTTCCAGATAAGAGTACCAGAGTGGGTTGCCATTTCCTTCTCCAGGGGATCTTCCCGACCCAGGAATCGAACCTGGGTCCTGCATTGCAGGTAGATGCTTTATCATCTGAGTCACTAGAGAAGTGTTGTAAGAACTCAATAAATAACAGCAACCATCAACATTAAAGCTAACCTTGCATGTTGCTTTTCTGTCTTCTAGACCCAGGAAAGACTTCCAAACCTTGAGGTGGACATGGAGAATGGATCTAACACCCCCACCTTCATACCAACCCTATTAGTTGCAAGTACTGAAGGACCCACTGTGATAAAGCTTATACAATAAGTACATTTAATACCTCATAGAACAAGATATCTGGAGTTGGTGGTTCCAGGGCTGGTTATTAGAGCTGGATGGAGTTAGCCATGGACTGGTCTCCTCCATCTGACCTCTTAGAGTACTTGGTCATTGGCTCCTTCGTGAGCCTGTCTTTCCGGGGTGAGAAAATGGCTGCTGCTGCCTTAGGCTCTGAGTGTGCAGAGTCACCTGAATAAAGAAGAAGACATTTCCTCCCATGGGTCTCTATTTATTTGGAAGGAAACCCTCTCCCCTGAAGCTACTTGACCACTGCTTCCCACTGCAGAATTCCAGGCCAGAATTGTGTCAAGGGCCAGTGCCTGACCTCCAAGGTAGGTGGTGATGGTATCTGGAAACTTCAGCGGTGGTCCTGAGGTAGGAGAAGGGTTGTTTGGGGCCCATCTGCACCAGTCACCTCATGAACCTCAGGTGGCTTCGACCCAGTTCTCTCACGTCAGCATCCCAGCCACATTCCTCCATGTGTCTTCCACAACAAGTCTTTCTTTTTAATGTAAAACTATTAAATTAATACCATCCAGGGGAATTGATGTTTTGGGAAGACACGCCTGGCATACTGTAACTTCCATGTCAGTAGGTTCATGTACCCTACTAAGTTTGAGAGACCCAGAGTTAACACATACACTGCAGCATTCACTGAAAAGCTTTTTGAGAAACAGAGGGACTCTAGCAAAATGCAGCGAACCCGTAGATTTTGGAGCTTCAAGCTCCTTGGAGAGAGATGGTGGTACAAGGCGTGGAATGGCGGCCGGGCAGGACTTGATCATGGCAGCGGGGCAGGACTTTATCAGGATGAAGAGGGTGTGCGGGCTTGGTCAGCCCTTGACTGGGGTGGGATTTGTGGTGAACCACCAACCCCTGCCCCTGCTCCCCGCCCCACCTGACGAACAGAGATGATTCCTCTCACGTAATCTTCTGGGAAAGGAAACTCTGAACCCTGAAGCCAATTTGGTAGCCATCTGATGATAGTCAGCTCAGGCAGATTAAAAAATCAGTCTTTCCCACTGAGCCCATCCCATCCCCCAAGCTCTGTACCAAGTGCTCATGATGAACTTGATCCTCATGATAGCCGTCTGAGTTGGGGGGCCTGACCTGAGGGCCCCCGGAGCCTCAGTGAGGTGCCCCCTCCTTGGCTTGTGAGGCGGGCCGCATCCTCACTGCCTCCCGCCTCTTCCTCAGCCTCCCTCAGCAGTCATGGTCTTCACGCCGGAATGACCACCACGCGCTGTTGCCCGATTTAGTCGTCTTTTGCTTCTGTTCCCACACGCAACACAGACACACTGGGACAGTCTGCGGTCTTGCTGTGGTTTCACAAAACAGGGAAGAGGCCTTGTTTAAGGCCTTTCCCGTTTGGGAGTGTGGGAGACAGTCACAGTGGCCTCCCTCCCGGCCCCCACTCCACCAGCGCTGTGTCTGCCGCGGCCCTCCTCTCATTGACCCTCAGGGGGAAGGCAGGAGATGGCTCTTCAAGGGAAAACCACAGGCTCGGGCTGCCCCCCACCCCCTCATCAATCCATCTTGTAGCATCTATTACTACTGCTTTTCTGCTCCTTGACTTTTAAAAGAAAGGGTATTTCCAGGTAGCTGAGGAGTGAAGACTTGTCAGAGGGTTGCGGGAGCCAGCTCTTCTGGAAGTGCCCCTGGTGAGTTGTGGGTGGGGTGAGGGCCTGGGATGCAGCCCCCAGATTCTGCTGGAGCCTGAGGGCAACCGCTCAGAGGCCCAGCCCTGGGGGTGGGGGTGGGCATGTCTGGGAAGGCCTGTTTGTTCTTTGCTGACCAGAGAAGGCTGCAGTGCACATCTGGATTGAATCAGCTGTCAGGAGGTTACTAAACACTAAAATGCCCACAGAAGATGTCCTTGGCCTGCCAGCTCAGAGCCAGCTTGGAGGTGCATGTGTTTTGCCACCATGGGGCATGGCATTGAATCAGAAGGGTTCTTTTGTTTTTTGTTTTTTTTTTATTTCACAGATTGGCTGGAAGTTGTCTTTCCAGGTGAAAACATTGTTTGGACTTTGAATCAACTGGTTCTTTTCAAACAAACTCCTCGTGGCCAAGATTTCTCTCCTTTTGCCAGGAGAACAACTCCCCCGGGGTTCCTGACAGGTCCCTCCTGTAAGTGCTGGAGATGATTCATGGGGGAGGGGGTCCGGCCCCAGGGCTGAGGGCTGGGGGTGGGGTGCTGGAGCTGGGCCAGCAGCTCTCAGGCTTCAGGCCTGGCTTCACCCGCCAGTCTACTGAGAAAGGCCTCTGTCTTGTTTTTCTGAGCCACACTTTTGTGTAGCTGAGAGGGGCCTAATTGCCCAAGAATGTGACATTTTTCCACTGCTTCGGGCTGGATAATCTTCCTGTCAACGGAATCATACCAGGTATAACACTGCCTGCTGCGGGATACTTAGAGGGAGAAGACAGAATCCCTGCCTTCTAGAATGGAATACTCCAGTTGGGAAGACAAGACAGACATCTTCAGTGAAATGATAAGACTTAAGTGACGGAGTGAGTGTCATCCTGGGTTGGGACACGGCTAACTGAGGAGACGCCAGTGACTTTAGAAGGGGAGCTGAACTTCCTGTGGTTGTGAGAAGGAAGAAGGTGGGATGTGGGGAGGGGTGGTAGAGCTTCCGCAAAAAGGATCTACCAGGCTGGACTTGAAAGACAGTGGAATTTGGACAATTAGTTATAGTAATAGGGCTTCCCAGGTGGCACAGTGGTAAAGAATTCGCCTGCCAATGCAGGAGACACAAGAGATGCAAGTTCAATCCCTGGGTAAGGGAAATGCCCTGGAGGAGGAAATAGCAACCCCTCTAGTATTCTTGCCTGGAAAATTCCATGGACAGAGGATCCAGGCAGTTACAGTTCATGGGGTCACAAAGAGTTGGACACGACTGAGCACACGTGTATGCAGGTGCACACACACACTACTTTTTCTGTTTTACAGATGAGAAAATTATTTCAGAGAAATTAAGAAACATGTCCAAAGTCACCCAACTGGTAAGAAGGGGGTCTAGAATTTGAAAGAAGTGAGTCTTGTTCCAAAGTCTATTTTTATCTTCTGGTGGCTGTTGGGAGACAACTCTCCATGTGACTCTTGTGTTTCTGCTTGTCTTGTGAGTAAACTGACTGCTCTTTGTTTTCTATTATCTTTTCTAAGCTGTTTGCACTGCAGTCTTGGAGGATAGCAACAATGTCTTCTTTCAAAACAAGGAGCAGGCATGCTCACTGGTCATTACCCAAAATTCAGGTGACCCTAATGGCAGAAAGTGAAGAGGAACTAAAAAGCCTCCTGATGAAAGTGAAAAGAGGAGAGTGAAAAAGTTGACTTAAAGCTCAACATTCAGAAAACTAAGATCATGGCATCTGGTCCTATCACTTCATGGGAAATAGATGGGGAAACAGTGGAAACAGTGTCAGAATTTATTTTTTGGGGCTCCAATATCACTGCAGATGGTGATTGCAGCCATGAAATTAAAAGATGCTTACTCCTTGGAAGGAAAGTTATGACCAACCTAGACAGCATATTAAAAAGCAGAGACATTACTTTGCCAACAAAGGTCCGTCTAGTCAAGGCTATGGTTTTTCCAATGGTCATGTATGGATGTGACAGTTGGACTGTGAAGAAAGCTGAGCGCCAAAAAATTGATGCTTTTGAACTGTGGTGTTGGAGAAGACTCTTGAGAGTCCCTTGGACTGCAAGGAGATCCAACCAGTCCATCCTAAAGGAGATCAGTCCTGGGTGTTCATTGGAAGGACTGACGCTGAAGCTGAAACTCCAATCCTTTGGCCACCTCATGCGAAGAGCTGACTCATTGGAAAAGACCCTGATGCTGGGAGGGATTGGGGGCAGGAGAAGGGGACGAGAGAGGATGAGATGGCTGGATGGCATCACCGTCTCGATGGACATGAGTTTGAGTATACTCCGGGAGTTGGTGATGGACAGGGAGGCCTGGCGTGCTGTGATTCATGGGGTCGCAGAGAGTCAGACGTGACTGAGACTGAACTGAACTGAACTGAAGCCCTGCGTTCCTCTCCTTTAGTGAAAGCCGCCGTGAGAGCGAGGGTTCACGGGTCCTCTCCGTGCTGTGCTGTGGGGCCGGGGTTTTGGAAGCCGGTGCTGAATGAGCTGATGTGCAGTCCGCTTGCTGCCCCATGAGGAGTCAGCCCTTGGTCTCTGACCCAGCAGTCTCGTGGCTTCTACTGGCATCCATGAAACTGTGAGTGACTTAGCTGTTAGCTTCCAAGTGGGGCAAATCTCAGACCCGTCATAGTTTTTGACAGTGGTGTGTGTGTGTGTGTGTGTTCCTGCCCTTGGAGCCTGATATGGGGAGAAGGAAGGCCCTGGGTGAGGAGTGGAACTTTGCAGGTCAAGCTGTGGAGGCAGGAAACGGAAGCCTTTCATTGAGGATCAGTGTGTCTGAGGGTTTGCGCAGCATGGAGGTTTGTGTGAGGGAGACATGGAAGGCAAAGATGAAGAAATAAATTATAGATAGCTTCTGAAATTCCTACAGATGGAAGACAAGAGGATTATGAGGAAAGATTGCCAGAAATATGGTTGGCGCCTGTGACTATTTCTTCAGTATTGCCTAGAAAGACATTTTAATGTGGCCCAGCAGCAGTCGCTGACAGCGTACTCAGAGTGCCTGGTACAAGGATGGCCCACACCTAGTCCTACCATGTTTGTCTGACTCATGGTTTGTGGACCAACTGTGGCCCTGATATTCCTACCTCCTTCCCCATTTCTCTTCCCCACGTGGATCTGGGCTTCAGCTGAAAGCACTGAAGAAGCAGCCTCAGCTCCCCAGTGTCTGGTGCAGAGCTGGCGTTTGATATACAGGACTTTGCTGTCTGGACTGGTTGGTTTGCCTGAACTGTAGCTAAGGATGGTAGCCTGCCTGGCACCCTCCCCTTTGTCAGCCAATGTGTACCCTGCTCATCTGACTCCTGCTTTTAGCCTTCTACTTCCTTGTTCACAGGCTCAGTCAGGTCCCAGCTGTTCTCTTTGCCTGCCCAGTTTGGGCTGTAACCTGCCAAGCTCCACCTACCAATATTGGGATGGATGGTGGCAGGGATGGCAGATGGCCATCCAGTAAGAGTGGATAACAGAGAGGGCTGTCTGTTCAACCTTCCCCACAGCAGAGCCTTCACCTAGGATTATGTCTCCTCTTTCCCTTTTTTCCTGATTTGTGGATGCATTCCTTCCTGCCCCTGTCCCTACTCATGCCATAATGCTTTCCCTGGGTATGGAGACACACTTGGAATCTCAACTGACGGGGAAGTTGGTTCACAAGCTGTGGTGGGACCTGGACCTATGGAAGGGCTGGGTTGAGACAGAGCAGCTGTTAGTACTCCGGTTGTATCTCCTTGGTCTTCACCATCTCCATGAATGCTAGTCCTACTTCCAAATGCCAATACTGAGTCTCTTTACATAAGGACTTGTTTTGCTGTCAAGGCCCTCTTCTTCTAAGTGCCAGGCAGGCTAGAAATGTCATGGCATGAATGCCTTCAGGAAATAGAGAGAAAAAAATGAAGTGAGTCTTACTGAGTTATAGTACAACTCAAATGGTCTATTGTTGTTTGGTTGCTAAGTTGTGTCTGACTCTTTACAGCCCATGGACTGCAGCACGCTAGGCCTCTCTGTCCTTCACCATCTCTCAGAGTTTGTTCAAACTCATGTCCATTGAGTTGGTGACACTATCCAACCATGTCATTCTCTGTTGTCCCTTCATCTCCTGCTTTCAATCTTTCCCAGCATCAAGGTTTTTTCCAATGAGTTGGCTCTTCACATCAGGTGGTCAAAGTATTGGAGCTTTGGCTTCAGCATCAGTCCTTCCAATGAATAGTCAAGATTAATTGCCTTTAGGATTGACTAGTCTGATCTCCTTGCTGTCCAAGGGACTCTCAAGAGTCTTCTCCAGCACCACAGTTCGAAAGCATCAATTCTTTGGTTCTCAGATTTCTTTATGGTCCAACTCTCACAGCACATGACTACTGGAAAAACCATAGCTTTGACTATATGAACCTTTGTCAGCAAAGTGATGTCTCTGCTTTTTAATGCACTGTCTAGGTTGGTCATAGCTTTTCTTCCAAGGAGCAAGCATCTTTTTTTTTTTTTTTCCATTTGTTTTTATTAGTTGGAGGCTAATTACTTTACAATATTGTAGTGGTTTTTGCCATACATTAACATGAATCAGCCATGGATTTACATGTGTTCCCCATCCCAATCCCCCCTCCCACCTCCCTCTCCATCCCATCCCTCTGGGTCTTCCCAGTGCACCAGCCCTGAGCACTTGTCTCATGCATCCAACCTGGGCTGGTGATCTGTTTCACCCTTGATAGTATACTTGTTTCAATGCTGTTCTCTCAGAACATCCCACCCTCGCCTTCTCCCACAGAGTCTAAAAGTCTGTTCTGTACATCTGTGTCTCTTTTTCTGTTTGAGCAAGCATCTTTTAATTTCATGGCCACAGTCACCATCTGCAGTGATTTTTGGAGCCCAAGAAAATAAAATCTGCCACTGTTCCCATTATTTCCCCATTTATTTGCCTTGAAGTGATGGGGCCAGATGCCATAATCTTAGTTTTTTGAATGTTGAGTATTAAGCCAGGTTTTCACTCTCCTCTTTCACCATCATCAAGAGGCTCTTTAGTTCCTCTTTGCTTTCTGCCATAAGGGTGGTATCATCTGCATATCTGAAGTAGTTGATATTTCTCCTGGCAATCTTGATTCCAGCTTGTGATTCATCCGGTCCAACATTTTGCATGATGTACTCTGCATATAAGTTAAATAAGCAGGGTGACAATATTCAGTCTTGATGTACTCCTTTCCCAATTTTTAACCAGTCCATCTTTCCATGTCCAATTCTAACTGTTTTTTCTTGACCTGCATACAGGTCTAAGGAGACTGGTAGGGTGGTCTGGAATGCTCATCTCTTTAAGAATTCTCCACAGTTTGTTGTGATCCACACAGTCTATGATCTTTGGTGTAGTCAATAAAGCAGAAGTAGATGTTTTTCTGGAATTCCCATGCTTTTTCTATGATTCAACAGATGCTGGCAATTTGATCTCTGGTTCTTCTGCCTTTTCTAAATCCAGATTTTACATCTGGAAATTCTCGATAATATACATGTAATTGGAGTCCCTGAATGAGGACAGGGCAAAAAATATTTAAAGACGTGACTGCATCCTATTTCATTGTATTAATGAACTTTATTTAATTATTCCTTATTGTTGGTATTTAGGTTATTTTCAATACCATTAGAAATAGCATTTTAATGAACACTCTTGTTCATATGTCTTTTGGTATATTTCCATTTCCTTGGGATAAATGCCTACAAGTGTGTATGTTGGGCCAAAGGATATAAACATTTTAAAGACTTTTCGAACTTTACTCTTCAGAAACATTGACCCCATTCACCCTCCCATAAGGAGCCTGGAAAGTGTGTGTTACCTTATACCCACACACACATTGACTGAATTGTGCCTGTTTGACAGACAGAGTGGTGTTTTTATTGTTGCAAGGTTGCATTACTTTGGTTGTTACTGAAGTTGAACAGTGCTTTTGTTTTCCATTTACAGAGCTGTCTGCTCATGTCCATTGCCCACTTGAACATTGTGTTATCCATTTTTTTTTCACTGATATGTGATTTTTCTTTATAGATTAAATTTCATCTGTCATCTTTCAACTTTTCCTATTTGTCATTGGCATTTTGGATCAGTTCCCATTGTGTTTTATGCTAGTCATTTTTTTGACTGATAGTGCCAAAATATATTGATGTTTTCCAACCCATAGTTCACCTATCTGTTGTCATATGCTATCACTAATGTTAAAGGTAATGAGGATAAAAGACCTTTGTTCAGTAATGACTTGGGCAAGAAGCATGCCTTCATGGCCGCTGTGTATAGTTGTGCAAATGTGCTTATCCAAGGATGCCAGGGCTCCCCCTCCTTCCTCAGTGGGTGTCAGCACCAACCTTGGGAAACTTTCTTATCATTCTCAGAAAAATGTTTTAGTGTTTTCCAGAGAACAGAACCCATAGGATCTGTATGTGTGCAGTCATGGAGACTAATGAGTCCAGGCTGTAAGGTGGGCTAGCAGGGTGGAGACCCAGGGAAAGCTGATGTTCCAGTCTGAAGGCCAGCAGAAAGAGCTGATGTTGCAGAGGAAGTCTGAGGGCAGCCTGCTGGAGAATCTTCTCTTACTCAGGGGAAGTTTGGTCTTTTGTTTTTTCAGTTGCCTTCAACTGATTGAATGGGGCCTGTTCATGGTATAGAGGGCAATCTGCTCTACTCTAGTGATTAGAATTGTAATCTAATCTATTGTTACAGTTTACCGGTCTAAATGTTAATCTCATTCATAAAACTCTCACAGAAACACCTGGAATAATGTTTGACTAAATATTTGAGAAGTGCTGCCATCTAGATCTCATAACTATATCAATCTGATCTAGAGATAACTGCTTTTATTTGTCTCTATATTTCCAGTACTTAGCACAGGTGGTGAGCAACAGGTATTGGATGAGTGAATGACTGATTGAAGATGGACTGAAGATGCTCAGACACTGGGTAACAGAATTAGGATCAGAATTTACTTTCTCTGGAATTCAAGCCTTATGTGCCCCCTTCCTGATGCATCAACTTCTGGGTTTACAGAGGCATTTATAAAGGTCAGTCTTTCTGGAAGATTCTCCAGCCCTAGAGCTGGCTCCTTCCTCAACTGGCTCCTGATACCAGTCAGGCTCTGCCTCTACTGTCTCAAGGCTCTTTACAAAGCCAAGCAGAATTATCCCTTAAACAATCTCTTCCTTTAAAAACCTCTGAATAATTAACAATGGAGAGGCTACTACTGGGGAAGAATAGAACTCTTTGAGGGCTGTGCTTTCACTTGCCTGTCCTGAAGCCTCATAGAGTAGAGAATGCCAGAAGAATATTGCCAAGACCTGGGACTGAAGTCAAGGTAATTAAATAAAATCTCAGACTCTTCCTAAGGAGCAAACATAACTTTTCATAAGGACTAATTGTTAGGAAATCTGTAGGTACTTTGCAGATTTAAGAGTGGTTCATATTAGCTGGTGTTATTCTCCTTAACTGCTTCTCTTTAAACATACTGACTGTTCTTACTTAGGTCTCTCCTGCCTCCCATTTTTTCCTTCTTTGTGAAAGTTATGGTCGATTCAAGCTACTAAGATTTTACCAAGAATGAATAGTAGGCCCTTTGTGGGAATATGAAATGCAAGTTGTGGCTTCACCCTCAATAAAATGAGGATAATAGCAGACAACTTAAAATGTTCCAGGCAATGTGTTAAACATTTTACATGCATTATTTATTTAATTCCCTTCTCACAATGACCCTAGGAAGTAGAAGTCTTATCGTTTACTGTTTCCACTTTACAGATGAGAAAACTGGGAACAGAATTCCAATATCTTGTCTTGGTCAAAAAGTCAGGATTCAAACCCACATTCCTCTGGCCTCAAAGCCTGAGGTCTAGGTCATTGCATTGTATTTCCTCTCATTATCCACTGGGTGATTTATACAAAAGAATTCTTAGCTACTAAATCTTAGGACACAAAAAAGCCATATGAAATTATTAAAATAAATTAATACTTCAATGTAAAACTGTTAATAATGGATAAATCTTAACAATCATGCATGGATATAGGTATAGAAGATTTTGACTTTTGTTTTCAATTATTAGTATTTTTGGAGTTGCTCAGTCTCACAACTTTTTCTTTTCAAATAATCTAGAAGGGTACAAAATGAAAAAGAAAACTCTTCTACCTTTATTGCATATTCCCCCATTGTTTGAGAATACTTAATTTAGGTATAGATGAAAAGAAAACAAATAGAATGGATGAAACTTAGAGAGAAGGATAGTCACAGATAGTGTGTAAATAAGTAGTTTGTAAGATCCCAGAACTTATTCCTCTTACAATTGGGAGTCCGTCCCCTTTGTTTTTTTTTTTTTTCTTTCTTTTTTTTTTCGTCCCCTTTGATCAGCATTTCTATCTCCCCCATTTTCAGCTTTTGGTAGACCTGGAATTTATTTTAGTGTAGGGGCGAGAAAGCTTCCAGCTTTGTTTTCCTCCAAATGGTTTGCCAGTGTTCCCAACTTCATTTAATAATCTACTCTCCTCTATTGCTTTGCAATGATACCTTTGTCATATATAAAAATTCTATATGTATTTGGATCTCTTTTGCATTGGTATGTCTCTCTGTTCTTGTGTTGATCCAAACTGTCAATTACTGTAGCTTTCTATTTCTGTTATTTAAAAAATATATGATAGAGCAATCTTTCCCATTCCACTGCAGTTATTCTTTTTAAAATATTTTTTCATGGCCTATCTCACATGTTTATATTCCATATGAAACTCATGCTTTTCCCCCTTAGAATCAATTTGTCTAGTCCCCCCTATAATCTTACCAGTTTTTTAGAAGTTGAAGTCAGATTAAATTTTGAGATAATCGAGAAATTCTAATATAATTTAAATACAAGTTTAGAGATAACTGAGTTGATATTTTATTACTCTTGTCTTACCTTGTTTAATATTAAAGTGTAATCTATTTATTTGAATCTTATTTTGCATGTCTTCACAGAAACTTAAAGTTTTTTCATGTAGATTTGCACATTTTCTATATGATTTCCAAACATATTGTCTATTATGTGCTTTGATTAACACAAAGATATTCCTTTGTTATATTCTTGAATTGGTGGGGGTTTAATAGCAAAGAAGCCAAAGCATAGGCTTTTGTGCCTTACTGCTTGATTTAAATCTGATCTTTAGCTTTGTGAATTAATGCAAGTTATTGAATCTCTCTATGTGCCACAGTTTCCTTTTCCATAGAATGTGGATAATAATAATAGTGCCTACCTGAGGGAATTGTTTAGAAGATTAAGCAATTTATTTTTGAAGAGTTCTTTGAAAAGTGCCTGCCACATAGCAAGCACTCGAGATGCTAATTATGTTGCAGAGCTATTGATTTCTACTGGTTAATTTCACAATTAACCACTTAACTGAATTTTCTTATTTTTTTTCCTAACAGTTCTTCAGAGAATCCTCTGAGTAATCAAGGTGTACTGTCATTTTATCCATCAATTTTAGAAGGTATCTCTTAGTCCCCTCCCTGAGTAAGATGAGGAAATTAGTGCTCAATGCACTTCCCCCCATACCTCCTTCTTTGCCCCTCCTCAGCTGCATTAGGTGTACCTCTCATCATTATACTATGTTCTATAAGTGGAATTAAACTCCTTTGGTACATTCTTTGATACATAAACGTAAATGATTCTTAATCTGGGGCCTTGGAGAACATGGCACTGGCAAGGACAGTGGCTGTGAAATTGTTTTTCATTTTCTCTGAATCCTCACGTAAAAGCAGACAGAACTGCTGGATAATAAAGTAACCTAACCTATGGGCAACGTTTACAACACAGCTAGGTTATAAGGAAACTCCAGGACCCTGCAGACACACACAGGTGAGGACAAACCACTAATAATCTCAGAAGCTGTATTGTATCAGTATCTGCACAGGATAAAGGACAGAGATGCAACCGGCCATCTTAGAGGCCCGGACCAGGAGAAATCCAATAGATATTCACTGACAAGCCTGGAAAGCCAATTTGAGAAAAGAACCAAGTGTGAGATGACTTTTACCTCCATCCTGGGCTTCCCAGGTGGCGCTAGTGGTAAAGAACCCACCTGCCAATGCAGGAGATGTAAGAGATGCAGGTTTGATCCCTGGATCGGGAAGATCCCCTGGAGAAGGGAATGGCAACCCACTCCAGTATTCTTGCCTGGAGAATCCCATGGACAGAGGGGCCTGGCGGGCTGCAGTCCATGGGGTCACAGAGAGTAGGACACGACTGAAGTGACTTAGTATGAAGCATGCACTGGGTGGATGCAAGGGGATCGTGGTAAGATCTTAAGCGGTTGGACCAGCCAGAGCTCCCCTCCAGCCGTTTATTGTGATAGGGAATATAGAGAGGAAGGAAAGGGAAGGACCAGGAAAAAATGAGAGAAGAGACCAAAGTCTTATAAATCAAGGCATTTCATTTTTGAAACATCCCCACTTTCTAAGAAAAAAGAAAAAGAAACCCCACCATCACCAGCATTAATAACAAAACAACAGTTACTGATGTAACACAGAATGGAAACTCTGTGATGTTAGAAAAGCCATGCTAATTTTTCTTTCTGAAAGTCCAAGACAATAAACTTCACATAAAAATAAACAGAAGGGGCTTCCCTGGTGGTCCAGTGGCTAAGACTCTGTGCTCCCAGTGCAGGGGGCCCAAGTTTAATCTCTGGTCAGGGAGCTAGACCATACATGTTACAACTAAGAGTTTGCATGCCACAGCTAAAGATCCTGCATGCAGCAACTAAGACCTGACAGCCAAATAAATAAATAAATATTAAAAAAGAACAGAAAGTTATTGAAGTCAAATCCCATAAAACTTATTATAAGAAAAAAAAAGTAAGAAGCAGAATGATATCCCTACAATGAATGCATGCCAGGAACACTTGCCTACAAATTAAAAGGGTACCGTACTCTTCTATTTCAAAATGAACTAAAACAGATTAGTAAGATAATACCAGACGTGAAAGAAAAACACAAATCATAAATAGAAAATTCAGAAATGAGGTGACACAGAGGCAAAATGAGGAGGCAGAAGAATATATTCCAAAGAAAGAACAAGACAAAGCCCTAGTATTAGAACTAGCAGAGTGGATACAGTCTTTGCTAGAAATAAAGAATTCAAGGTAATGATCAAAAAGATGCTCAAGAAACTCAGGAGAAGAATGGATAAACATAGTGATAAGTTTAACAAAGAGTTAGAAAATACAAAGAAGAAACAAGCAGGGCTGAAGAATACAAAAGCTGAAATTAAAACATATACTAGAAGGAATTAACAGTATATTAAATGATATACGTGAACCAGAAGACAGAGTAGTGGAAATCACCCTCATTGATCAGAAAAAAGAAAGAATTAAAAATAAAGTGAGGATGGTTTAAGAGACCTCTGAGACAACATCAAGCATACTAACATCCACATTATGTGGTTTCAGAAGGAAAAGAGAGAGAAGAAAGGACAGACAACTTATTTGAAGAAATAATTGGCTGACAACTTGCCTAACCTCAGGAATGAAACAGACATCCAAATCCAGGAAGCACAAAAAGTCCCAAATGAAATGAATGCCAGAGAAGTCTGTGTGTGTGTAAGTTGCTTTAGTCATGCCCAACTCTTTGCAGTCCTATGGACTGTAGCCCACCAGGCTCCTCTGTCCATGGGATTCTCCAGGCAAGAATACTGGAGTGGCTTGCTATGTCCTCCTCCAGGGGATGTTCCTGACCCAGGCATCAAACTTTCTGACATCTCCTGCATTGGTAGGAAGTTCTTTACCACTAGTGCCACCTGGGAAGCCCAAAGAAGTCCATACCAAGACATATTATAACTGAAATGTCAAAAATTAAAGAAACTACTAAAAGCAGCAAGGGAAAAGCAACTAGTTATGTACAAGGGAACTCCCATAAGACAATCAGCTGACTTTTCAGCAGAAATTTTGCAGGCCAGAAGGGAGCGGCACAATATATTCAGAGTAATGAAAGAATAAAACCCACTACCAAGAATATTCAATCCAGCACGGCTCTCATTTATGTCTGAAGGAGACACAGACAGTTCTACAGATAAGCAAAAGCTGAAAGAATTTAGCACCACCAAACCAGCTTTACAAGAGAGGTTAATGGCACCTCTGTAAACAGGAAAGAAAGGACCACAGCTAGAAACATGAAAATTGCAAAGGGAAAATTCTCCTTGTAAAGGCAAACTTACAATAAAGGTGGTAGATCAACCACTTACAAATCTAATAGGAAAGTTAAAAGTAGTAATATCATCTACATCATGGTAAATATTTAAGGGATGCACACACACACAAAATGTAAAACATGACATCAAAAAATAAATGTGAGTGCAAGGGGGAATAGTAAAACACATTTAAACTTAAGAGAGCAGCAGTTTAAAACAATTCTATACACACACACACATAAACATATCCACAAACCAAAACCCGATGTTAGATACACACACACAAAAGAGAAAGGAATTCCAACAATATTAAAGATAGTCACCAAGTCACAACAGAAGAGAGCAAAAGACGATAGGAATAAAAAAAAAAACTACAAAAACAGTCAGAAAACAATTAACAAAATGGGCAATAAATACATACCCATCAATAATTACTTTAAATGTAAATGGACTAAATGCTCCAAATGAAATAATATAGACTGCTTACAGGAGACTGACTTCATATCTAAAGACACACAGACTAAAGTATGGGGACAGAAAAACATATTCCATGCAAGCAGAAATAAAAAGAAAGCTGAGATAGTAATACTTATATCAGAAAAAATAGACTTTCAATCAAAGACTGTCACAAGAGACAAGGGAGGACATCACATTGTGATCAAAGGATCAATCCAACAAGAAGATATAACAACTGTTAATATATATTCACCCAACAGTGAAAATGAAAAGTGAAGTCGCTCAGTCGTGTCCGACTCTTTGTGACCCCGTGGACTACACAGGAGCATCTGAATACCTATGGGAGGAATTAACAAACATAAAGGCAAGAATTGATAGTAACACAATAATAAAAAGGGACTTACAACACACCACTTACATCAATGGGTGGATCATCCAAGTGGAAAATCAATACAAAAATATTGGCCTTAAATAACACATTATATCAGATGAACTTTTAATAGACACATAGAGAGCATTCTGTCTAAAAACAGAATAGGGAATTCCCTCATGGCTCAATGGTTAGGACTCCGTACTTCCACTGTCAAAGGTGCAGGTTCAATCACTGTCAGGGAACTAAGATCCTGCAAGCCATGCAGTGCAGTCAAAAAATTAAAAGAAAAACCCAGAAGAATATACTTTCTTTTCAAGTGCACATGGAACATTCTCCAGGATAGGTCATGTGCTAGGTTACAAAACAAGTCTCAATAAATTTGAAAAGATTGAAATATCAAGCATCTTTATTGATAATAATGGTATGAGCCTAGAAGTCAAATACAAGAAAAAACTGCAAAAACACAAATTAAAAATAACTGAACAATATGCTAGTAAACAACCAGTGGATCACTGAAGAGGGAGGGAGGGAGGGAGGGAAGGAGGAGAGAAGAGTTTGACATGAGTGAGTGTGTGTGCGCATGCACACATGTACACACACATACAAGGCATGTAGAGTCTTCCCAGACCAGAGATCGAACCCATGTCCCCTGCAGTGTCAGGTGGATTCTTATCCACTGCACCACCAAGGAAGTCCAAAGAGGTGAATCTTTGGTCTGCAGTTTGTTAATTGACCAGTCTGTGAGCAGTGCAGGATGAGTGGTTCCCCAAAGCAAAACTGGGGTTTTGAAAGAAAAGAATGCATGTGGTTCAGGCAAAAGGAGAGGTGCCCATTGCAGTTTTCTGTCATCTTGGTCCTCCCTGAAAAGATCATTCATTCCCTCTCTTTAGTAGTATCTTAGTTTTTTACCCAAGAAGGAATCCTTCAGCTGACAGTTGTTCTCAAAATGTAAAGGCGTAGCCAACTGTTCCAGTGACAGGTCATGCTGATTTCTGCTTTCCTTCACACTCCCACTCTCTATTTCTGCTGACCTTGGTCTCAGAGGCCCCCAGATGACTCTAACCTTAGCTACAGCTTTACTCTGGTGTTAATTCTGGGATTTTACTCCTTCCTCTCTGTTTTAAAAATTGAAGTACAGTTTATTTACAGTATTGCATTAGTTTCAGATATACAGTAAAGTGATACAGAAAAATTGTATTTTGGACTATTTCCCATTATAGATTATTATAACATATTGAATATACAGGAAATTACTGTGCAACAGTAAATCCTTGTTGCTTATTTCTTTTATATATAAAAGTTTGCATTTGTTAATCCTGTACTGCTCATTTATCCCCACCTCCATTTCCGCTTTGGTAATCATAAGTTTTTCTATGTCTGTGAGTCTGTTTCTGTCTTGTATGTAAATTTGCTTGTATTATTTTCTTAGATTCCACATGTAAGTGATATCAGATAGTACTCATCTTTCTCTGACTTATTTCACTAAATGTAATATTCTCTAGGTCGATCTGTGTTGCTGCAAGTGCAGTATTTCATTATTTTTTAAGGCCGAGTAATATTCTAGTGTGTATGTGTGCATCGTATCTTCTTAAGCTAATTGTCTTAATGGGCACTTAGGTTGTTTCTACGTCTTGGCTGTCATAGGCAGTACTGCTATGAGCATTGAGATGCATGTGTCTTTTAGAATTTTGCTGTTGTTGTTGTTGGTTAATTGCTAAGTCTTTTGTGACCCTGTGGTCTGTAGCCTGCCAAGCTTCTTTGTCCTTGGGCTTCCCCAGGCAAAATACTGAAGTGGGTGGCCACTTCCTTCTCCAGGGTATCTTCCTGACCCAGGGATGGAGCCCACACCTCCTGCTTGGCAGGTGGATTCCTCACCACTGAGCCACGAGGAAAGTCCTTTTAGAATTAGTTTTTGTTTTTTCTGGGTACATACTTGGGTGGGATTGATGAATCATATGGTAGCTCTGTTTTTAGTTTTTAAGAAACCTCAGTACTGTTTCCCATTGTGACTTCACTAATTTACATTTCTACCAACAGTGAAAGAGTGTTCCCTTTTCTCCACATCCTCTCCAGTATTTGTTATTTGTAGACTTCTAAATGATAGCCATTCTGACCAGTGTGAGATGATACTTCATTGTGGTTTTGATTTGTATTTCTCTACTAATTAGCATCTTTTCACGTGCCTGTTGGCTAAATGTTTGTCTTCTTTGAAGAAATGTCTATCTAAGTTGTCTGCCTATTTTTCGATTGGGTTATTTGTTTTTTCAACATAGTGTGATATGAGCTGTTTGTATATTTTGGATATTAACCTCTTGTCAGTCATATTATTTGCAAATATTTTCTCCTATTCTATAGCTTGTCTTTTCATTTTGTTTATGGTTTTCCTTGCTAGGAAAAAGCTTTTAAATTTGATTAGTTTCCATTTTTGCTTTTATTTCTTTTGCCTTGGAAGACTGATCTAAAAAGAAAATATTGCTATGAACTGTGTCAGAGAATATTTTTCCTATATTCTATTCTAGGAGTTTAATGATGTCATGTCATATATTTAGGTCTTTAAGCCATTTTGAGTTTACTTTTGTCTATTGTGTAAAGTGTTCTAACTTCATTGATTTCCATACAGATATCCACTTTTCCCAGCCCCACTTGTTGAAGAGACTGCTTTTCTCCATTGTATGTTCTTGCTTACTTTGTTATAGATTAATTGATTGTAGGTGTATGGATTTATTTCTGGGCTCTTATTCTGTTCTGTGGATCCATATATCTGTCATATGTCCATATATCTGATCCATATATTGTCCTTCTGTGCCAGTACCATGCTGTTTTGATCATGGTAGCTTTGCAGTTTTGTCCACAGTCTAGAAGGGTTATGCCTCCAGCTTTGTTCATATTTCTTAGGAGTACTTTGACAACTCTGGGACTTTTGTCATTCCATATAAATTTTAGGATTATTTGTCTAGTCATGTGAAAAATGTCATGAGTATTTTGATTGCATTAAATCTGTAGATTACGTTGAGTAGTATGGCCATTTTAGCAATATTAATTCTTCCAATCCAAGAGCATGGGATATCTTTCTATTTCTTTGAATCATCTCTTCAGTTTCCTTTATCAGTGCTTTATAATTTTCAGTTTATAGATCTTTATAGGTCTTTGCTTCCTTGGTTAAGTTTATAGCTAGGTATTTTACTATTCTTTTGATGTTATACTTAAATGGGATTTAAAAAAACTTTCTGATATTTCATTGTTAGTGTAAAGAAATGCAACAGATTTCTGTATATTAATCCTGTATCCTGTTGCCTTCCTGAATTCACTTATTAATGCTAATAGTTTTTGTATGGAGATTTTAGGGTTCTGTATGTAGAGTATCATGTTATCTGCAAATAGGGACAATTTTGCCTCTTCCCTTCTAATTTGGATGCCTTTTATTTCCTTTCCTTGTCTGATTGCTGTGGCTAAGACTTCCAGTACTATATTGCATGGAAATGGTGAGAGTGGGAATCCCTGTCTTGTTCCTAAATTTAGTGGGAAGGCTTTTGGCTTTTCACTGTTGGTATTATGTTGGCTGTGGGGTTGCTATAAATAGCTTTTAGTGTGTTGAGATATTTTCTCTCTATATCACTTTGGTGACAGTTTTTGTCATGAATGGATGTTGAATTCTGTCAAATGCTTTTTCTGCACCTATTAAGATGATTATGTGGTTTCTGTCTCTTGGTTTATTAATACAGTGTATCACATTGATTGATTTGCATATGTTGAACCATCTTTGCAACCCTGGGATGAATCCAACTTAATCATGGTATATGATTCTTTTTATGTATTATTGTTGGACTCAGTTTGCTAATATTTTGCTGAGGATTTTTTTTTCTTTTTTTGGTTGTGCTGGATCTTCCTTGCTGCTTGTGAGTTTTCTCTAGTTGTGGAGAGTGGGGGCTGCTCTTCATAGTGGAGCACAAGCTTCTCATTGCAGTGACTTCTCTTGTAGTGGAGCACAGGCTCTAGGCACCCAGACTTCAGTAGTTGCAGCATGTGGGCTCAGGAGTTGCAGCTTGCAGGCTCTAGAGCATGGGCTCAGTAGCTATGGCACATGGGCCTTTGTTGTTCCATGCATGTGGAATCTTCCCAGACCAGGGTTTGAACTTGTGTCCCCTGCATTGGCAGGCAGATTGGTGTCCACTGTACCACCAGAGAAATCCTTTGTGGAGCATTTTTGCTTCTATATTTATCAACGATATTGGCCTATAATTTTTTTTGTAGTGTCTTTGTCAGGGGGATAGTGGTTTCATAGAATGAATTTGGGGGTTTCCCTCCTCTCCAATTTTTGTGAAGAGTTTGAGAAGGATCAGTATAAGTTCTTCTTTGTATGTTTGGTAGAATTCCCCTGTGAAGGAATCCAGTCCTAGACTTTGGTGTGCAGAGAATTTTGTTTTTTTAAATTACAGATCTAATTTTGCTTCTAGTGATCTATCTTTTCAAACTATCTGTTTCTTATTGACTCAGTTATGGCAGGGTGTATGTTTCTAGAAACTTGTCCATTTCTTGTAGATTGTCCAATTTGTTGGCATATAACTGTTCATAGTATTCTCTTACAATTTTTTTGTATTTCCATAGTATCAGTTGTTATCTCTCTTCTTTCATTTGTTTTATTTGAACCCTCTCTCTTTTCTTCTAGGTAAGTCTGGCTAGAGGTTCATTAACTTTGTTATCTTAAAAAAAAAAAAAAAGAAAACAACTCTTTGTTTTATTGATCTTTTCCATTGGTTTTTAAAAAAGTCTCTATTTTACTTATTTCCTCTGTAATGTTCATTATTTTCCTTCTTATGCTGACTTTGAGTTTTGTTTCTTCTTTTTATAATTCTTTTAGGCAATAAGTTAGGCTGTTTATTTGAGATTTTTCTTGTTTCTTGAGGAAGTCTTACATTACTCTGAACTCTTTTAGAACTACTTTTGCTGCATACTATAGATTTTTGTAAGGTTTTGTTTTTATTTTTGTTTGTCTCAAGGTATTTTCTGATTTCTTCTTTGATTTCATCATTGACCCATTGATTTTTTAATAGCATGTTGTCTAGTCTCCATGTATTCATTCTTTTCCTATTTTTCTTTCTGTGGTTGACTTCTAATTTCATACCACTGTGATCAGAAAACATGCTTGAAATAATTTGTATTCTTTTAAATTGGAGTTTGTTTTGTGACCTAGTATCTGGTCTATTCTAGGGAATGTCATATGTGCATTTGAAAAGAATGTGTATTCTGATTTTTTTGGTTGTAAGATCCTGTAAATTTCAATTAAGTCCCACTGGTCTATTTTTTTGTTTTTTTGACTGTGCAGCATGTGGAATCTGAATTCCCTGACTAGGGATTGAACCTGCACCCCCTGCATTGGGAGCATGGCATCTTAACCACTGGAAAACAAAGAAAGTCTCAAGTCCAACTGGTCTATTGTGTCTTTTAGCACCTCTGCTGTCTTATTGATTTCTGTCCAGATAATTTGTCCATTGATGTCAGTGGGGTGTTAATGTCTCCAATTTTTTTTTTTTTTTTGGTATTCCTATGAATTTCTCCCTTTATCTTTGTTAGTGTTTGTTTTATATATTTAGGTGATCCTATATTGGGTACATATATGTTAATGAGTGTAATATCCTCTTCTTGTATTGACCCTTTTATCATTAAATATCATACATGATGTCCTTCTTTGTCTTTTGTTACAGTCTTTGTATAAAGTCTCTTTTATTTGATATAAGTATTGTTACTCTCACTTTCTTGCAATTTCCACTTGTATGAAACATCTTTTTCCACCCCTCACTTTAAGTCTCTGTAGGTTTTTCACCTTGAAATTAGTTTTTTATAGGCATTATGTTGTAGATTTTTGTTTTTCTAGCCAATCTGTCATTCTATGTCTTTTGATCAGAGCATTTACTCCATTGATATTTAAAGTATTGATGGATATGTATTTATTGCCATTTTAAATCTTGTTTTCCAGTTGTTTTTATAGTTCTTCTCCCCCACCCCCCCATTTCCCAAAAGAAAAAAATGAGGATTTGTTAAATTCTCAAGTGTTTAGTTTCCTCTATTCTGATCTCTTATCAGCTGAGTAAGATTTTAACTTTAGGAAAGGGGGTGGGGGAGCTTAGAACAGTTTAGAAAAAAAAGAAAGAAATCAAAAGAGCTAAGATTTGGCCCTAGCCTTGTCACTTACTAATGTGTGCCCTTTAGGAGGTTTCTGAGCTTTATTTTTAACATCTGAAAATTGAGACTACCTTTGCTCTCCTCACCTGATTGTCATAAAGACAATATTTAAAAAAATGTTTTGTAACCTACTATATAAATGAAAGCTGTTGTTCAGAAGGGTCAGCACTCCTGAAACAATACTTCAAATTACCTTTAGCCCATGGGCACTAGAGAAAGTGTGGATCTTGTACAGAAATCAGATTTTAGGGATAAAATACTAACTTATCTATAGGGAAGGTCGGCTGTGAGGGTGTATCTATTTGTTTAACAAATATTCACCAAGTACCTTCTCCATGTATGGCACAGTGTAAACCACTGGGGATATAACGGTGAATAAATTAGTAGGCTGCCTGCCTGCATAGACCGGGGCAGAGATGGACATTATCCAACTAACCACCTAACTTAATATAGTAGAATGTATATGTGTAAGAGCAGTAACTTTGTTTTGTTACTGCTGTGTCCACAGTGTCTAGAATGTTCAATAAGTCTTTAGTAAATATTTTTTGGACTTGTGGTAATCCTTGGGAAGGAAAAGCCCAGAGAAATCTGGGTAAACATCAGGGAATCTAGTGTAGACTTGGGGGTTAAAGGCTTCCTTGAGCAAATGATGTTTGAGCCAAGGTCTTAAGGATAAGACTGAACTTAGAAGAGGTAGGAATAGAGTGTTTCAGTCCCAGGGGTTGAGGGAGGAAAGAACTTGACATGTTCGGGCCAATAAAAGGAGGTAAGACTATTGAGACAGCCTAGAAAGGGGGACGGCAGGAACACAGAGAAGCTAAGAGTAGAGTGGGAGGCAGGGACTATTTCTCACAGAGACTTTTGAAACTTTAAAAAAGGTTGTGGGAGCCAGTGAAGGGCTTGGCGCAGAGGTAGGTCAAGATGATATTTGTGTTCTAAAGCAACAATCCTGCATTCTGTGAACTGAGAAAAACCCATTAGGTGGCAGTTGCTGAAATTTGGACAAGAGGGGACATTAGTTTGGATGAGGGCCATTACGGGAAAAATGGAGCAAAGTGCATGAAATCAGGAACTATTTTGAAATTATACCAACAGGACTTTGTGATGGACTGGATGTGAGGAAAGAGAGAGATGAAATAGTCAAGTTTGACTCCTGAATTCCTGTTTGTAGCTGAACAGATTTTCTCACTGAAAGGGGAAACTTACCAAGGTGTCGTCTAAGGGTAAAAAGTTCCTTCTGACAGTGGATGCACATAACTGTAGAATTCTGCCTAATCCTCACAAGCTACTTGTTACTCACAGTCTCTGTTTAGTATCTCCTCTAAGCTTAACTTAAATCTCATATAACTTATATTTTGTGGGTTTGATCCATCCACTTATTTCTATTGTTTTTTCTAGTAGAGCTAAATATTCTCAATAATAAAATACACATAATGCTCTATTAAAAATCTTTTGAGTCCTTTAAAGCACCTGGCACAAAGTCTAATACCTTATAGGCATCCAAAATTAAAGAGTAGCTATGTAGCATGTTCGTATCTTATATGTAGATTTGTCCTACTTCAGTCAAACAAAATATGTAAAAATTTGGATTAAAAATGTAAATTCAGTTCAGTTCAGTGGCTCTGTCATGTCCGACTCTTTGCGACCCCATGAACTACAGCACACCAGGCCTCCCTGTCCATCACCAACTCCCAGAGTTTACTCAGACTCATGTCCATTGAGTCAGTGATGACATCCAGCCATCTCATCCTCTGTCATCCCCTTCTCCTCCTGCCCTCAATCCTTCCCAGCATCAGGGTCTTTTCCAATGAGTCAACTTTTCGCATGAGGTGGCCAAAGTATTGGAGTTTCAGCTTCAGCTTCAGCTTCAGTCCTTCCAATGAACACCCAGGACTGATCTCCTTTAGGATGGACTGGTTGGATCTCCTTGCAGTCCAAGGGATTCTCAAGAGTCTTCTCCAACACCACAGTTCAAAAGCACCAATTCTTTGATGCTCAGCCTTCTTTACAGTTCAACTCTTTCACATCCATACATGACCACTGGAAAAACCATAGCCTTGACCAGATGGACCTTTGTTGTCAAAGTAATGTCTCTGCTTTTTAATATGCTATCTAGGTTGCTCATAACTTTCCTTCCAAGGAGTAAGCGTCTTTTAATTTCATGGCTGCAATCACCATCTGCAGTGATTTTGGAGCCTCCAAAAATGAAGTCTGACACTGTTTCCACTGTCTCCCCATCTATTTCCCATGAAGTGATGGGACCAGATACCATGATCTTAGTTTTCTGAATGTTAGCTTTAAACCAACTCTCCTCTTTTCACTTTCATCAAGAGGCTTTTTAGTTCCTCTTCACTCTCTGCCATAAGGGGGGGGTGTCATCTACATATCTGAGGTTATTGATATTTCTCCCAGCAATCTTGATTCTAGCTTGTGCTTCTTCCAGCCCAGCGTTTCTCATGATGTACTCTGCATTGAAGTTAAATAAGGAGGGTGACAATATACAACCTTGACGTACTCCTTTTCATATTTGGAACCAGTCTGTTGTTCCATGTCCAGTTCGAACTGTTGCTTCCTGACCTGCATATAGGTTTCTCAAGAGGCAGGTCAGGTGGTCTGGTATTCCCAGCTCTTTAGAATTTTCCACAGTTTATTGTGATCCACACAGTCAAAGGCTTTGGCATAGTCAATAAAACAGAAGTAGATGTTTTTCTGGAACTCTCTTGCTTTTTCAGTGATCCAGAGGATGTTGGCAATTTGATCTCTGGTTCCTCTGCCTTTTCTAAAACCAGCTTGAACATCTGGAAGTTCGTGGTTCATGTATTGCTGAAGCCTGGCTTGGAGAATTTTGAGCATTACTTTACTAGAGTGTGAGATGAGTGCAATTGTGCAGCAGTTTGAGCATTCTTTGGGATTGCCTTTCTTTGGGATTGGAATGAAACCTGACCTTTTCCAGTCCTGGGGCCACTGCTGAGTTTTCCAAATTTGCTGGCATATTGAGTGCAGCACTTTCACAGCATCATCTTTCAGGATTTGAAATAGCTCAACTGGAATTCCATCACCTCCATTAGCTTTGTTCGTAGTGATGCTTTCTAAGGCCCACCTGACTTCACATTCCAGGATGTCTGGCTCTAGGTGAGTGATCACACCATCATAATTATCTGGGTCATGAAGATCTTTTTTGTACAGTTCTTCTGTGTATTCTTGCTACCTCTTCTAATATCATCTGCTTCTGTTAGGTCCATACCATTTCTGTCCTTTATCGAACCCATCTTTGTGTGAGATGTTCCCGTGGTATATCTCTAATTTTCTTGAAGAGATCTCTAGTCTTTCCCATTCTGTTTTTTTCCTCTATTTCTTTGCATTGATCGCTGAGGAAGACTATCTTATCTCTCCTGGCTATTCTTTGGGACTCTGCACTCAAATGGGAATATCTTTCCTTTTCTCCTTTGCTTTTCGCTTCTCTTCTTGCTGGAGCAGCCGTGAAGAGATACCCCACGTCCAAGATAAGAGAAAATGTAAATTAGGTCATACTTATTCACTTTAGAAAGTGCTGTTTCACCTTATAAATGATTATCTATAGTAAATTTCCTAATGTATTTAAAATATGGTTCAATTTACAACAGTCATAATTATATATATGATCACGGATGACTCTTACATATATAGCGAGGTACATTTAGATTACATAGAATGCTGTTTGTTTTCTGTCTCTCAGTGGACTGTCATCTCGTCCTGCTTTACAAACAACACTTGAAAAAGGCAGGCAATTTAAATACTCAAACCCTTGAAACTGGACAGGAGGACATTACATCTCTTAGGATACCAATTTGGTTGCTAGTGCAGAGGACAAAATAATAGTGGCTTAAACAGGACAGAAGTATCTTTCTGTGGTAGGCAAAGTAATGGCCTCCCAAAATATTTATGTCCTAATCTCTAGAACTTGTGAATATTACCTTACATGTAAAAAGGAACTTTGTAGATGTGATTAAGGTTACAGACCTTGAGACTGAGATATTTTCTTGTATTATCTAGATGAGCTCTTAAAAGCCGGGACCTTTTCCTGGTTGTGGTCAGAGAGGGAAAATGTGATGATGAAGGAGGGTCAGAGAGGTCAACATGAGACAGACTCAACCTGCCACTCCCTGCTTTAAGGATGAAGGACGGGATGGAACCACAAGCCAAGGAATGCGGTGGCTTCCAGAAATTGGAAAAGGCAAGAAAACAAAATTTTCCACAAAAATTCAGGAGGGAACCTAGCCTTGTCCTGTGAAACCCTGCCTCACTTCTGACCTATAGAACTATAAAACAATAAACGTGTGTTGTCTTAAGCCACTTAATTTGTGTTCAGATGTTATGGCAGTGGTAGAAGACTTTGGTATCTGAAAGTTGGATGCTGCTGTAACCAATACTTAAAAATGTTGAAATACGTTTGGAATTGAGCAGTGGGCAGAGGCTGGAAGAATTCTGAGGAGGCTAGATTGCTTTAGACTGCTGGTGGAAATAGAGATGCTAAAGTCTCTGCTGATGAGGGCTTGGAAGAATCATCATAGAGGATATCAAAATGCTTGTAAACAGACTGTTAATAGAAATCTAGACCTTAAGAACAGTTCCCATGAGGATGCAGAAGGAAATGAGGAACATGTTATTGGAAACTGGAGGAAAGTGGATCCTTGTTACATAGTGGTAAGGTTAGCAGAATTGTGAGCTTCTCTGGTGGCTCAGTTGGTAAAGAATTTGCCTGCAGTGCGGAAGACCAGGCTTCGATCCCTGGGTTGGGAAGATCCCCTGGAGAAGGGAAAGGCTACCCACTCCATTATTCTGGCCTGGAGAATTCCAGGGACGGAAGCCCTGGCATGTTACAGTTCATGGGGTTGCAAAGAGTCAGACACAACTGAGCGACTAACACACTTAGCAGAATTGGGATTTTGTATTTATGTGGAAAGCAGAACCTCTACGTGTTGAATTTGTGTGGGAAACAGAGCCTGTAAATGATGAACTTGGATATTTAGCTGAGGAGGTTTCCATGCAAAGTGTTGAAGGTGCAATCTGATTTCTGCTTGCTGCTTTACAACAAAATGCAAGAGGAGAGAGATCATGGCTAAACAAAAAAGACCCAAGACTTGATGTTTTGGGAAAATCAGCCTATCCAGATTGCAGAAGATTCTAAAATTGAGAGATTTATTGTTGGGAAAGCACAATCTAAAGAAAAAGCTGAGGGTGTGGCTGTACAACATTTTGCTAAAATGTTAGAAATATCAAAAGGTCACACAAAATACTTTTTGGAGGGTATGGCCCACAGATACCCCCAGTCAAACCAGAGGGAATAGAGAAAGCTTCAGATCATTGTCTCTTATTCATTTCAGTGTAAGCAAAAACACAGATGGGATTATCTAGCAGAGATCTGTGCACGAGCCTCTTGCCAAATGGAGTGAATCCTTGTGACACACATAGGAGACTCACAATTTTCTTGATAATTTTATACCAGCAGAAGCACTGTCAGCTTGGACTGAAAGGGACAGAAGGAAATGTGACAATGCTGTTGGCCCCCCAAAGTCGTGGAGATGAGAAGCAGTCTGACAAAGCTACTTATATGCCAATATGTATCACATTTCATGAAAAGGGAAGGGCATACAGATGGAAAAGGAAAAAGGAAGAATTTAAAAGGACAGTATTTCTAGGTTCCCTTCTTAGAGAGACTGCAAAATGGGCCCTCGGTTTGTTTGTGATGAGCTACAAGTAAGCCTGCATCTTTTTGGTAAAGGACTGTGGTTATATTTCCACATGGTATGGAGCAGAATATCAATGTTATATTTATAAACAGTTTATACAATTATATCTAGGATGACCCATGCTATTTTGATGATACTAGAAGCTAGGATGGGAAACTAGCACAATTTTTCAATGAGATGTCAAAATTAGCCTCAGCTAAGCTTTGTTATTTGGAGAAAATGAGTTTTCATGCCAGTAGATGTAGAAAAAAGGGGAATATGGTGACAGAAGAGTAGAACTGAGCAAGATATTAGTACCATCATTTTTGAAAAGTGCTGGCAGTTTTAATTTGGAAATTCATCTTTCATCTAGTTAGAAATCATGGTTTCATCTAGATTGTCAATATTTCCAAAAACTTGTATATTCATTTAACACCAGACTTGAAATATCTTCCAGGTAATCCTAACTTTATACTAAGTTCTAGGGGGAATAGTGCTCATTAAAATGTATCCCCACGTGTGCGGACTGAAATCAACGGTTCCGGCCTTCTCCCATCCCCCTGTCCTGTTTCCCCAACAGTTTGACTCTGCCTTTCCTCCCATCAGTTGGGGAAGTCTTTTTCCCACCATCTTGAATATGGGCTGATCGTGTGTCTTGCTTGCTTCAGCAGAGTGTGGCAAGAGAGATATTTGGGGGAGTTTTCAGCTGTGGGAGTTCCAGGGCTGCAGCCTCCAGTCTTGCTTCCTTGGAATTTTGCTGCTGCTGAGAGGAGAAGGCAGCCTTGTTGGCAGAGAGGCACCACTTGGAGAGAGAGAAGCCCAGTGGAGAGCCAGCACTAATTTTCAGTCACACGAGTGAGGTCACTGTGGGTCGTCCAGTCCCTGATGAATTGCTCAGTGATAGTTAAAATAAGAGTAAACCCAGGTGAGACCAGAAGAAAGAAAACATCCCACTGAGCCTAGCCCAAACCAATGACCCATAGTATCATGGGGAGATAAATAAGCTAAGAAATTTTAGTTGTTTTAAGCCACTAAGGTTTATAACACTACAGTGTGTTGCTGCTATTGAGGGGTTCGCTGTCTTAATGAGTTTTTCCACAGCTTTTTCATTCTAAAAGATTTACCTAAGAATTCTAGATTTAGGTTTTTGGTAATACAACTCATTGGGTTTCTACATTCACATATGTATTCTATTTGTCTTTTAGTCCATATTTTCTGAATATCATATTTGGGCTTTGCTAACAAGGATTTATTCAATTTTAGATCTGGCATCACAGGAGAAATTACCCTGGGGTTTATAATAAGCTCCGATTTGGCAAAAGCTGTTTTATCCCACAAGATGGGAGGGAGGAAGGTGCGATAGGAAGGGGATTTGGTGAATGACCCAGATTGGGTTCATTGTGAGAGGTGGGGCTATAGTTCTCGGACAGCTTAAGTCTCCTGCCATCTGATCTTGAGTGTTCTAGGCTCTTTTTCTGCACTATTGTTTAAAACAATTTAAAGGGATTCAAATGAAGCCCTTAAAGAAATCTTTCTTGAGTGACAGGTAGGAGAGATTGCCTTTCCATGGTTATCAGTCAGATAAAACTCATCATACCCTAATGGAGTTCTCCTCAGCAAGAAGCCCCATCTGGGCTGGCACCAAACAGTAGTTTGTCTCTTCTTATTGATAAGAGAACTTCCCGATGGCAAAGGAATCTGCTTCTTTTGCACAGGAACATGCTCACCAGAGACTGCACGCTTCAGGTGATAAATGAATGAAACTAGGTTTGTATCTAGGAGATCAAAACATTTAGGAGCTTTTGTTTAATATGATGTGTCTGTCTTTTTTGAAAATTCCCATTGGTTCTCAGTGATATACTCTTTGTTCTCAGTGATATATATTTTCCTCTTACTTTGTGTTTCTGTGCTATATTTCTCCCTAATTTATGGTGAGAATTGAGGTATTGTAATATTGAGGATTAATTAGCTTATATTTCTCAGTGCAGAACAGAAGGGGGAGTTTACTGCATGTCTCTCTTATTTCAATAAGCAATGTACAGAGGATTTTACAAGAAGGATCCCAATCTTACCATCAACATTTTAAGGCCTTAGTCATGAAGAACTTATGTAGCAGTTTTAATGATTTTGTGATATGTGGATTTTTCTTTTAATCTATCAATTACTTGCCCTATTTGACTTTAAGATTTTCAAAAGTAGGTACAAGTTGACCCTTGAACAGTATGGGGGTTAGGGGCACCCACCAAAGTCAGAAATGTGTGTGTAACTTATAACTGGCCCGCCATATCCTTTCCAGGCTTCCCTAGTGCCTCAGACAGTAAAAAATCTGCCTGCAGTGTAGGAGACCTGCCTTTGATCCCTGGGTTGGGAAGATCCCCTGGAGGAGGGCATGGCAACCCACTCCAGGATTCTTGCCTAGAGAATCCCATGGACAGAGGAGCCGGGTGGGCTACAGTCCATGGAGTCACAAAGAGTTGGACATGACTGAGTGACTAACACTTTTCACTTTCCATATCCTTGGCTCCTCTGTATCTGTAGTTCTGCCTTCACAGATTCAGCCAACTGCGGGTTTCGGATCTTGCATTATCATAGTATTTACTATTGAGAAAAATTTCTGTATGGGAGTGGACCTGCACAACTCAAACCTGTGTTGTTAAAGGGTCCGCTGTATCTGAAAAAGAATAAGGCTTATTAAAATACCAATTGAGGGTACAATAGTATACTGAAGAATTCAGTAATAATTTTATTAAATGTGTATGAAATGCTAAAGTAGTTATTGTTTGAAAATTTTAAATGCTCATCAAGATTCCTGAGGAGCTCATTTTATGTCTAGTGGCAATTTGGAGACAGGACAGGTCTTTCACGGTCTGTGTGCTAAAAGCTCATGGCACTTTTGAGGAAAACCAGCAGACCCATAGTTCTTTTCTGGGAAAAGCAAAAGTAGACGGTTCTTTATTCTGGGTTTCTGTTCTGTATCCCTGTAGCCCCACTACCCTGACCACATGGGACTAGGGGCTGATGGACTGATGAGTGGATGACTGGCCCAGAGAAAGCTACAGGTCAGTTGAGGTTGGAAAGCCAAGCCAAGCCAAACCAAACCAAGCCAATCCACTTTGGGGGAGAGTGAATTCCTTTTACTCAGAGAGGTGCTGACAGTCAAGTGGTACAGAAGCCACGAGATATGGAGATAGGAAGTAAACACAAAGCATGAAACAGTAGTGCTGTCCGCGTAAAAAGAAGCCACAAGATATAAAACAAAAGAGAGGAGAAACTTAGAGACTATCAGCTCCTGGGTCACCACAAAGTCGTGCCTCAAGACAGGGAGCAAGGGAAGCCTTCTGTGGAGAGATGACAAAATAGTCAATGGTTAGTCGCACCTCTTGTGGTGACTGCAGTGGTGGGGCTCAGTTCACAGCACTTCTCATCTGAAGAACCCCTTCTTTCATCCTCTTAAGGCTTCTCTGTGGCAGCCATGTTTGCGCTACTCTGTGGCAGCCATGTTTGTGCTACTTAGCCTTGCCTTCCAGGCCTCAGTTGATTGGATCAAGAGGGGCGGCATCATTTTTCCTGAGCCAATCAAATGCTCTCTCTTGGCGCTTTGGAACTGGGACTGAGGGATAGTCTGTCTCATTGTCTGGAAGCTTCCCAGGTGGCTCAGTGGCAAAGAATCCATCTGCCAATGCAGGAGACACAAGAGACGTGGGTTTGATCCCTGGGTTGGAAAGATCCCCAGAGGTAGGAAATGGCAACCCAATTCCAGTATTCTTGCCTGAAAAATTCTACGGACAGAGGAGCCTGGTGGACTACAGTCCAGGGGGTCGCAAAGAGTCAGACATGATGGAGCGTGCTTGCACTAGTGGCTGCAGCAAAGGGATGTGGAGCTGTGGGTTGAGAAGGTTAAGAACTTAAGAACAGCTTTCTGGCTTGTGGAGAGAAAGGAAAGAAACAGATGTGCAGCAAGAACAGACTTGGAGAAGTCACATGGAGAAAAGGAAGGAGATGGTGTGAGAGTCTTGGCTTCTGATACCTTTCCATTTCCTGGCTCTGATACCCTAAAACATCCCTTAGGGCCTCAAGATACCTATATTTTTGTAATATCCAACACCATTAAAAAAATTAGCATGGCTCAAGGTAATGTTCGGGTTTTGCCAGGGAGAGTCTCAATGGAAACAAAGAGCTAGTGTGGTCACGTGCACTAAATTTGTGTTCTTCATGAAGCTTGGCAGGACGGCTGTCAAGATGGCTTCTTGCCTCTCTTACAATAAGTTCCCAGCTGGCTATGGCTCCTTCTTTTGAAACCTGGAAGGGACAAACAACCATAGCTAGAGAATCTGATATAATGGAACTAATGGAGTTAGATCTTCAAACATCAGATACCAGTTTCTATATGAGAATACTTCTATTTTTTCTTTTTATTGCCTTTTGCCTTGTATGTCTGTGTTCTCGGAGGGCAGAGGCTCAGTGCAGTAGGAATGGAGGGGGGATATGCTCATATTCTCAGGCTCAGAGACCCCTTTCCCTATGTGAAGTCTCACTAATCCTGCCCATTTGTGATGACAGGGCTTGACCTTCTTGGTGAATAGTCACTTAAGTACTAAATGTGAGTTCAGTGATTGTGACTCTTACCCAGGGTGAGGTTTGTGTTGCTCTCATCTGTGCCCGCCATCAAAACTTACTGAGTGAAAGACTAAATATGTTTCTCAATAGCAGTTTGAAGGCACCAAAGTGTTAGTGCAAGTCGTTTTAGTCTTGTCTGACTCTTTGTGACTTCATGGACTGTAGCCCACCAGGCTCCTCTGTCTGTGGGATTCTCTAGGCAAGAATACTGGAGTGGGTTGCCATTCCCTTCTCCAGGGAATCTTCCCAGCCCAGGGATTGAACCTGGGTCTCTTGCATTGCAGGCAGATTCTTTACTGTCTGAGCTACTGGGGAAGTCGCAAAAGAGGACCCCAAACCTAAAACCAAACCACATAGTAAATTATATTATCTAAGTGTGCAAATGGACAGATGCCTAATATAATTCATTAGGGTCTTAATTATGATGATGGTATTTAAGGTGTGAAAGTTCTTAACCCTCCAGGTGTGAATGCCCTAGTGTGGGAAACAAATAAGAATATTGGGTCCATGTGTCATTTGAAGGGATCTTACTTTTCTCTACTTCCGATGGTGCTTTAATGTTGAGAGAAAAATGACAATACCAGTTGCTGTTGGGTCATGCATCACTCTCACTGAATTCCCCAGGAGAGATGACTTTACAGTTTCTTGGAGGCTTCTGTTTATTTCACCCATCAGAGGACTGTTTGTAGTTTTCATGTACATTTTTAATGGGCAGGAACATCTGTTCCCTATCCAACCGTGATGTTTTGGGTATAGATGAGAGTCCCTGACTGAACACAAACCATGTTTGCTGTGTATTGATTGGATGCACAGAAAAATAATGTAGACGAAGGACAAAGAAGAGAGGAGTGAAGAGGGAGTGGGGAGGAGAAGGGGGAAGCGGTGAATGGCTGAGTGTGCAGGACAACCCATGTGCCCGCTGGTAGCACTGTGTGTGGCCCATCCCTCTGGGTGGTCTGGATGGGCCTGGTGGATCCCTCCTTCCCTCTGAGGCAGAGCCAGTGGGTCTGGTGAGCCACTTAGCTCCATAATTATGGGCATCTCTTGCCCCTGTAGGGGGAAGGGTGTATATGAACCAGCATGCCACCAGCCTGCACCCACTTGGCCCTCAAGGCTGGCACAGCTGGCTTCTCCTTGGTTACTCCTGTCCCTCTAGAGGTCCTTCCCCATCTCCTTTCACCCAAGCTCCTGCTGGAACTTGGAGTTCTTAGGCAGGACAAAACAGAACATTGAAATTGTGCCCCATAACTTGGAATTTGCAGAAAGCTTCTGACTACCTTTCTGGCCCTACCTCTCATTCTCCCTATGTGTTTTTCCAGCCACCTGAAATTATTTGTAATCCCTCAAATGCACATACTTTTTTTTTTTAAACCTTGGAATGCTGTCTCTTTCCCAGCCCCTGTCTACATGTGTGCATGCACACACACAGAACACACGCGCACACCACCCTGCCAACTGCTGTCTGTACTTCAAAACTCGAATGGACGTTTTCCCTGTGAGGGGCTCCTGGACCCACTTGAGCAGCGTTCATCACCCACTTGCTGCCCCATTCTTCTGCACGTGTGCTCTGTGGGCCTCCCAGTCGCTTTGCAGTGATGGGTTTGGTGTGAGGGCTCTGTCTCTCAAGTCAAGTTGCTTGGCTACAAATTGCAGCTCCGTCACTGGGTTGTGTGATCCTGGACAAGTGAACATCTCTATGCCTCAGTTTCCTAATTTGTACACTGGGGATGCATAAATGACCATATACATTTGTTGAGAAAGTTAAGCAAGATGATACATGTAAATCACATAGCAAAATACCCAGCCTCAATAAAGGGCAGCTGTTAGTATCCACTCCTCAGTTTTTCTTTTTCTTTTAAGTTTTATTTTATTTTTAATTAGAGGATAATGACTTTACAATATCTGTTGGTTTCTGCCATACATCGACAGGTATCAGCCATAGGTATACATCTGTCCCCTTCCTCTTGAACTTCCCTCCCATCTTCCAACTCCTCAGTTTTTGTTCCCAACCATCTTGTATGGGGACTGTTACACACCCTGTATTCCTAGAGACTGGCGTATAATAGATCTTTCACCTTTGTTTGTTGAGTTGAATTTTTGAACAGATGGCTTCTGCTGGCCTACTCAATTAAGTTCATATTGTCTGGAATCAGAAGTTGGGGTTCAAATCTTAACTTTTGCCAATTTATAGCTGTGGGACCTTTGGCAACTTAATTAAACTTTCTATATTTTAGTTTCATTCTCTTATAATTTTAATTATGATAGTACCTAGCTCATAGGGTAGAGATATTCTACCTTCACAGTGCCTAGCCTACAATATGGAAAGATCTCGATAAATATTAATTGATATTATTCTCATTAATATTATGAGTATTATTATATTTAATTATATTTAATACTCATCTTAAAATCACTATTATTAAGTCTTTCTCAACCACTCTATTCTGAAGTACTCTTTATTCAATCATCCAATATAATTATTAAATGTCAGCTGTAAGCCTGGCACCATGCTAGATACCAGCTGTGCAGTGGTAAATAAATCATATGTGGTCTCTACCTTTGTATAGGCTGGTATTTGACAGAATGCTAAATCTTAATGTGTTTCCAAAGTTCTCAATCCAGTGAGATAGATTCATGAGACAGATCAAAATATGAGCTTACTTTTAACCATGTAGGAAAGGTGTTAACTGCCCATGTCCTCAACCCAACTATTCTTTCTTTTATCCTGTCTCGATTCATCATTGAAGAATTCTTGGGCCACTATAATTGGCTAAATCAAGGCTTTAGCCTTAGGCTGGATTTGACTCTTTGGGTTAAATAGTGTCATTGATTTCTCAGTTGCTAAAGGAAGGAACTTCAAGGAAAACATTATGTTGCTTGGGAAACTAACTATTCACTAGGCCAAAGCTTTTAAAGCAGCTCTTGAATGGTCTTCTCATGGATTTGGTAATTTCTGGGAAAAGGAACACCAGGCTTTATGCTCCTTGAGCATATGCTCCTGGTCTGTGTCGCCGGGGCTTAGGGTATTGCTTAGTAATAACAAGTGCTCAATAAATATGTGTTTAACTCACATTATTAGACAACAGTTTAGCTGAACATAAAATTCCAGTGTGACGATTATTTTCACTAAACACTTTGATTTTGTTATATGACTGCCTACTTGCTTCTTGGTTGTTTTTGAGAAGCCTGGGACCCATCTATTGATACCTTATCATTATTTCCCAGTTCCCTGGGGCAATCTCTATTTTGAAGCTGGTATGTATTTTTCCCATCTATGTTATTACACTTTTACTAAATATCAGTTCAGTTCAGTTGCTCAGTTGTGTCCGACTCTTTTTGACCCCATGGACTGCAGCACACTAGGGCACTCTGTCCATCACCAGCTCCTGGAGTTTACCCAAACTCATGTCCATCGAGTCGGTGATACCATCCAACCATCTTATCCTCTGTCATCCCCTTCTCCTCCTGCCTTCAATCTTTCCCAGCATTAGGGTCTTTTCAAATGAGTCAGCTCTTCGCATCAGGTGGCCAAAGTATTGGAGGTTCAGCTTCAGCTTCAGTCCTTCCAATGAATATTCAGGGTTGATTTCCTTTAGGATTGACTGGTTGGATCTCCTTGCAGTCCAAGGGACTCTCCAGAGTCTTCTCCAACACTACTGTTCAAAAGAACCAATTCTTTGGCACTCAGCTTTCTTTATAGTCCAACTCTCACATCCATACATGACTAATGGAAAAACCCTAGCTTTGACTAGACAGACTTTTGTTGACAACATAGTGTCTCTGTTTTTTAATATGGTGTCTAGGTTGGTCATAACTTTCCTTTCAAGGACCAAGTATCTTTTAATTTCATGGCTGCAGTTACCATCTGCAGTGATTTTGGAGCCCCCCCCAAAACAAAGTCTCTCACTGTTTCCATTGTTTCCCCATCTATTTGCCATGAAGTGATGGGACCAGATGCCATGATCTTAGTTTTCTGAATGTTGAGTTTTAAGCCAACTTTTCCACTCTCCTCTTTCACTTTCATCAAGAGGCTCTTTAGTTCTTCTTCCTATTCTGCCATAAGGGTGGTGCACCTGCATATCTGAGGTTATTGATATTTTTCCTGGCAGTCTTGATTCCAGCTTGTGCTTCATCCAGCCCAGCCTTTATCATGAGGTACTCTGCATATAAGTTAAATAAGCAGGGTGACAATATACATCCTTGATGTACTCCTTTCCGGATTTGGAACCAGTCTGTTGTTCCATGTCCAGTTCTAACTGTTGCTTCCTGACCTGTATACAGATTTCTCAGGAGGCAGGTAAGGTGGTCTGTTATTCCCATCTACTTAAGAATTTTCCACAGTTTATTGTGATCCACATGGCCAAAGGCTTTGGCATAGTCAATAAAACAGAAGTAGTTGTTTTTCTGGAACTCTCTTGCTTTTTTGAAGATTCAACAGCTGTTGGCAATTTGATCTCTGGTTCCTCTGCCTTTTCTAAATCTAGCTTAGCATCTGGAAGTTCATGGTTCATGTACTGTTGAAGCCTGCCTTGGAGAATTTTGAGCATTACTTTACTAGTGTGTGAGATGAGTGCAATTGTGCAGTAGTGTGAACATTCCTTGGCATTGCCCTTCTTTGGGACTGGAGTGAAAACAGACCTTTTCTAGTCCTGTGGCCACTGCTGAGTCTTCCAAATTTGCTGACATATTGAGTGCAGCACTTTCACAGCGTCATCTTTCAGGATTTGAAATAGCTCAATTGGAATTCCATCACTTCCACTAGCTTTGTTCGTAGTGATGCTTCCTAAGGCCCACTTGACTTCGCATTCCAGGATGTCTGGCTCTAGGTGAGCGATCACACCATCATGGTTATCTGGGTCATGAAGATCTTTTTTATACAGTTCTTCTGTGTATTCTTGCCACCTCTTCTTAATATCTTCTGCTTCAGTTAGGTCCATACCATTTCTTTTTTTTTCATTTATGTTTATTAGTTGGAGGCTAATTACTTTACAATATTGTAGTGGTTTTTGCCATACATTGACATGAATCAGCCATGGATTTACATGTGTTCCCCATCCCGATCCCCCCTCCCACCTCCCTCCCCATCCCATCCCTCTGGGTCATCCCAGTGCACCAGGCCCGAGCACTTGTCTCATGCATCCAACCTGGACTGGCGATCTGTTTCACCCTTGATAATATACATGTTTCAATGCTATTCTCTCAGGTCACCCCACCCTCGCCTTCTCCCATAGAGTCCAAAATTCTGTTCTATACATCTGTGTCTCTTTTTCTGTCTTGCATATAGGATTATTGTTACCATCTTTCTAAATTCCATATATATGTGTTAGTATACTGTGTTGGTGTTTATCTTTCTGGCTTACTTCACTCTGTATAATGGGCTCCAGTTTCATCCATCTCATTAGAACTGATTCAAATGTATTCTTTTTAATGGCTGAGTAATATTCCATTGTGTATATGTACCACAGCTTTCTTATCCATTTGTCTGCTGATGGGCATCTAGGTTGCTTCCATATCCTGGCTATTATAAACAATGCTGCAATGAACATGGGGGTACACGTGTCTCTTTCAGTTCTGGTTTCCTCGGTGTGTATGTCAAGGTGTGGGATTGCTGGTCCATACCATTTCTGTTCTTTATTGTGCTCATCTTTGCATGAAATGTTCCCTTGGTATCTCTAATTTTCTTGACGAGATCTCTAGTCTTCCACATTCTATTGTTTTCCTCTATTTCTTTGCATGATCACCGAGGAAGGCTTTCTTATCTCTTTTTGCTGTTCTTTGGAACTGTGCATTCAAATGGGTATATCTTTCCTTTTCTCCTTTGCCTTTAGCTTCTCTTCTTTTCTCAGCTATTTGTAAGGCCTCCTCAGACAACCATTTTGGCTTTTTGCATTTTTTCCCCTTGGGGATGGTCTTGATCACTGCCTCCTGTACAATGTCATGAACCTCCATCCATAATTCTTCAAGCACTCTGTCTATCAGATCTAATCCCTTGAATCTATTTGTCACTTCCACTGTATAATTGTAAGGAATTTGATTTAGGTCATACCTGAATGGTCCAGTGGTTTTCCCTACTTTCTTCAATTTACTGAATATATTTAACTATAAAATATCAGTGTGGGCTTTAAAAAATTACATAAATTATTACTCTTGTAAGTATCCTGCCATTTGCTTTTTGAAGTCACCATTATGGTTTCAGTATTTATCAAAGTTCCTACAAGTAGGTCTATGTCATTCATTTGCAGTGCTGTATGTTTCACTGCAAAAATATAGCACCATGAATGTATTCATTGATGATCACAAGGTGGTTTCTGATTGGTGCTATAAGTGCTTTAATGAGCATTCTTGTGTCTGTCTCTTGTGTGATACAGAAGATACACACTCAGAAGTAGAATTGCTGAGTCACCAAGGATATACACATTTTGGATGTTGATGACTGATCTCCAAAGTGGTCTTCCAGTTCACACTCCAACCAACGGGGCACAAGAACACGACTTCTTCACATTTTCATCAGCCTTGCTATTGTCAGACTTCTGAACGGGTGTGTACTTGACTCTGACTTTGTACACTGTCTCCAGTATTATTCTCTTTTTACAGATGAGAAAACTGAGGCTAAAGGGTGGCAAGCTCAGAGAAAGAATGAGTGAATGAATGAATGAGTGAATATGGTGATACTTTGTTATTTAGTATTTTTTAAATAAGTTCCAGAATGTAAGTTCCATGAATGTGTACCTTACCCCTAGCCCTTAGAACACGTTCTGGTAACAGAGGAGTGCTCAGTAGTTACTGTAATGAATGGAGGAACCTGGGCAGAGAATGTCTTTTTTCTCCAGGAGCCTTCCCTAGGCCCTTCTGAGATACCTCCTGCATGCAGCCTGTAGGGTTTTAGAAAGAGTAGCAAAGGTCTGCAGCAGCCTGGGATAATGGAGCAGGGGAAGGGTGGCAGCTAAAAATTTTTTCAATGGAAAATTAAATTTGCTCAGCAGGAGTCTGATGAGATGCTGGGGCCAGACTGAAGGAGGCTGCAGCTGGCGGGAGTGTCCATCTGGATCCCACAGGCCTCTGGAAGTGGCAAGGTTATTCTTAGCCTTCTTTTCTTTGGTCTTCATTTTCTCTTAATCAGGGCTCTCTTGATTTTGCAATTGGAGTCTTTTTTCCCCCTTCTGTAAAGCAATGATTTTCCATATAGTAATTCTTTCCTTCTTTAGACTTCCCATAGTGGGTGGGAGGTTCTTTTGCACTCAGACACTTTGCACGCTGCCTCCCACCCAGCTCCTCCCACTGCTTTTGTGGCTGGTGGAGACCTATTCTGTGTGCGGGATTTGACCCCACATCCTTGTTTGTTTATAATGGACTTAACCATCCCACTCTTCTTGCTAATTATTTTTTCCTAGGAACATCAATAGCAGTACATTTCCAACCCTGCCTCGTGTGTCCTGAATGCTGCTGGATTCATTTAACTGGAGCCTTCAGGGGCAGTGCTACTGATGGCAGGTGGCCAAGCTCCAAGCCTCGGCTCCTGCGTCATCGTCATAATCACTCGCGTTGAAAGAGTGCTCTCTGTGGTTAACAGGCTGCTCCAAGCTCAGTAGCCCTTTAGTCCTCACAGCAGCAGAAGCCAAGGCCTCTGGGGTTTGGTGACATCCCCAGGATCGTGTGACCAGGAGAAGAAAGGCTGAGCTTTGACCTTGCCTTCCTAGCGCTGAATCCCCTATCTGTTCTTTCAGCCCTTGCAGGGGTCACCAAGGCAAATGCTTTCGGGGCCAGGTAGCTCATCTAAATGAGAGAAGCTGACCAGAGTAGAAGACATTAGGGGGTAGTCAGGACTCTGGGGAGTCAGACCACAAGCTCTGCCTCAAGGCGTCTCAAGGCCAAGCATTTCAAAGGCAATAAAAACCAAGCCCATTTATTTGATCACCTCTTCAGTGTTCAGGACATCCCTTCTCTTGGTTTTGGTGAAGGTGGACGGCATCACTTTATCACTGAGTAGCACTGGCTTGGTGGCATGAAGAAGCATGACCTTGGTGGCAGCAAGTCTCCAGTATAAATGAGGAAGATCGAGTAACTCTATGGCTTTTAGGATAGTATTATAGACCCAAGGGTGCACTGATCCTGGGTCTACCCATCATCTTGCCTTCCCTAGAACTTTCCAAGTATGATATTCATAGTAATAGGACATGAATGGTTGATCCCTTATGCCTCAACTCCAGGCCTGGTCAAACATTCTCCCCCTCCTTCCCAACCTCTTCCTCCCTCTCTCATCTCTTTCTGAAATCATGGGGTGGCTGCACAGGTCTCTATGCTGAGAAAAAAGAGTGACAGGATGACCGAGACTGGGAGATAGTCAGTCCCCCAAAGGCACCCCGAGTTTACCTTCTCATCCAGGCATAGAAGCTGGAGAAAAGATAGAGAAGAGGGTGGTTCATGCCTTTAGGGAGAGATAGACCTTCGCCATTAGTAATACACTAGTGATATGTGGCCTAGTGAAGGTCAGGGGCTTTTGCCAATCAAATCAAAACTCCTCTTTTGAGGGGGATTAGGAAGGAGGTAGGCTGAGGTGAGGGGGTGTGGGGAACGGGGCTGACGTGTAGCCCCTACTCTAAACAACAGTGGTTAAGTCTGTGGCCCCAGAGAGCGAGGCTCTGCTACCTATTGGTTCTGTGACCTTGAACAAGTTATTTCACATCATTCCTCAGCATCTTCGTCTGTGAGACATGGGCAGAGGCCGTGGTGGTGAGGATGAACTGAGATTAGGTATGTGCATTTGTCAGTAAATGTCAGTTATTTTTGTTTGGAGTTCTGTCTCCTAGCCCCACTCTTTACCCTACTAGCTAAAACCTGAGGAAGCCTTCAAATGCCCATGAAAGGAATACAGACACAATAATTCATAGAATAAGAAACTACAATCTTTTGCCAATTTTTCTTCTTCAGAACTTGCTATTTGTCCAAATGTCCTGATTCCACCTTTTTTCTCCATCTCTAAACCCTCAGATGGTCCCAGTGAGCTGGAATCCTGGATGAGGCAGCTGGGACTCTGCTGGATAAAGCTTGGCTCTGATATGTGTTTTTGCTGGTATAACTGTGACTTTTGTCTAAATATCCTCTCCAACTTAACTGTCACTCAGTTGAAACTCTTCCCAAGTCATTGCTTTCTCATCTGGCTTCTTGTGGGACAGAAAATTTAAGAAGGCAGGTTCAAACACAGCACTGTTGTACTTCTCCAGTCAATAGGGGACTGGACAACAGTTAAGAGGGGATATGGTCTAGGCATAGAATTAGGTTCTTATTAATGGGAAGAATTAGGTTCTTATCAATGGGAAAAAGTAGAATTGAGAGGCTACATGATATGCTTATATACTCTGATTTACACATAGTGTTTTTGTTGGCTTTCCTGATGACTCAGTTGGTAAAGAATCTGCCTACAATGCAGGAGACCCTGGTTCGATTCCTAGGTCGGGAAGGTCCTCTGGAGAAGGGATAGGCAACCCACTCCAGTATTCCTGGATTTCCCTTGTGGCTCAACTGGGAGAGAATCTACCTGTAATGCGGGAGACCTGGGTTCAATTCCTGGGTTGGGAAGATCCCCTGGAGAAGGGAAAGGCTACCCACTCCAGTATTCTGGCCTGGAGAATTATAGTCCATGGGATAGCAAGGAGTCAGACACGACTGAGCGACTTTCACTTTCAGTGTCTTTGTTAAGATCAGTTGATAGAGTCAGCTCAGCATGGAAAAGCACAGATAATTCTGAAATACAGATAATTCACAGACTACAGGTATGGAGTCAGTGGAAAACTTTCGGATGGTCTCCTCCCCTTCCTCTCTCTGTCCCTCCCTGACCCCTTACTCTTCTCTTTTCACCATGTATGTAGCCATTCTCTTCCTGGCTGAGCCCAGAAGGAAAACTTGATGGAAATGAAAGGAACCATCCAGGAAATTATGACCCTCAGGCTCTGGTTGAAGATCTGCCGGTTACTACCTGAGTGGTAGTCATCCCTCTGGGTGTCAGCTTCCTCACGTATAACATGAGGAGGTTGGGCCCAGGGCACCTGGGACCAAGAGAGCTCTGGGTTGCCATTCCTCTGCGGAATTCCACCTTTGCCAGCGTGGGGCCTGGCATGTCTCAGCAATTGGTCACTTGGATAATCCCCAGAGCACATAAGTGCTGAAGGGTAACAGAACAGACTCTGTGCACAGCAGAGTCCAGCCACTTGAATAGATGCTGGTGCCTCTGGCTGTTTTCCGGAGCCACCAGCCCATCCAGAGATGCAGCTGGCTGGAAAAGCGGATGGATGTGTTGGAAAGGCCGGTGTCACCTCCAAACACAGTGTCTGGGAAATTCCTGTGACCCCTGAAAGAGGTCACTGAATCCCTCCAGCTGGGGGCACAGTGCAAGGAGCCAGGCAAGCGGAGCCTCGAATCCTGATGCTGCCACATACATGAACTGCGTGGCCTTAAGCAAGCTCTCTGACTTTGGGGGTCATTTTCCTCCTCCGTACAATGGGAGCAGCAGTATCTTCACCTTGCAAAATTGTAGTAAAGTTTGAGATACTGTAGTAAAATTGAGATACTGCAGAGGTCTAACAGTACCTACTAAACATAGGGACTCAGAGGTACCCAGTAAATGGTAGTAGAAGTGGCTATTATTTCTATTATCCTGTGCCCATTATTCATAGGCATCATTCTGGGGACTGGAACGCAGGCTAAAGCTTCTCCCGCGGCCAGAGGTCCTGACTCCAGGCCAGAGGCCCTGGCTCCACGGCCAGGACCGGCCATGCCACGGAGCCTGGTACAGAAGATGCTGCCAATCGGGATGCTGATTAAATTCCCTGATCCAGGAGCCTCAGCGTCCTGGTCCAGGGCAGGAGGGCTAGCCACATTGAGCACAATCTGCTTGGATCCCTACTTAAGCTATTTTTTCAAGACCTTTTCTAGGTCTTGTCCGCTTGCCCCACCTTCCTCTGGCCCCTTCTCCCTGGGTCCCCGGTCAGAGAAGGGAGAAGAGAGAAGCAGTGTGGGTCTCCTCTCCTTCCCTCTTTCCCAGGGATGGCGACGGGAGCGGGCAGAGGCCGTTTTCCTTGCAGAAGATGCGGCTAACATAAGCCCCGAACACTTCAGTGGGGCTGTAGCCCCAGCCTAAATCTCCACGGGAGCCTGGCCGATCCCTGTTTTTTGGTTTTTTTTTTTTGGCGAAACTGGGTTTCCCTTGCAGAAGATGCGGCTGACACAAGCCCTGAACACTTCAATGTGGCTGTAGCCCCCTGTGTGGTTTTTTGTTTTTTGTCTTTTGGCGAAACTGGGTTTCCAATCCCAACCTGCCTCTTCTTCCATCCTTCATCCGGACAGCTCGAAAACTGTTTTGCTGGGAAGTGCGATTAAGGGGCACTTCATGTATTATCTCCCCCCTTCCAGCGTCCGCCTGGTCAAAAGAACAAAACAGAATAAAGGAGCCCGGAATTCAACTGTCGTTATTTTTTTTTAAAAGAGGAGAGAGGCGGGGGTCACATGACGGCGAGTCACCGATTTGGCGAAGGGGCTGCCCCTCGGGGCTTGCTGCAGAGCCGCCCGCCCCCCAAACCCCGGGCGGGGGAGCTGACGTCACGGCAGAGCCCGGGCCGCGCGCGTATAAACCGCGGGGCGCGGGCGCGGGCGCACCCGGCGCAGTCACCCCGCGATCGGCCGCACGCATCGCGGCGCGCGCCCGCCCTCGGCCGCCCCCCGGGTAAGGCGCGCCGCCCGCGGCGGGGAACGGGGGCCTCCGGAGAAGCGCGGGGGGCAGGACTGGGGAAGGGGTGGGCGTCCCCAGCCCGCGGAGAACTTTCCAAGTGGGGAAAAGAACCTTCGGGACCTGCTGTCCGGCGCGGTGGTCTTTCGATCGGGGGTCGGGGCGAGTGTTGCAGAGTTTAAGGATGCCGTGAGGCAGTGGCAGGTTGCTTTAGCGCAGTTCAGTTTGAGGGTCATCGCCTCCTCCAGACTGTGGTCGGAGGACAGCCGTCAGGGAGACTTCAGGCTCTGGTTATTTGAAGAGTCGGCCGACCGGAGGCGCTGCTTGTAAGATTAAAGACAAACCAACCGACCGGTCATCAGGGTCATCGCGGTGAGGGTCGCGGCTAGGGTCATCGACGTGTTGGGGTTTTGGGGAGTGGGTGCGGGAAGGGGAGGGTCTCGTGCTCACAAGTGTATCTTGCTGATGAAAATGAGATTGCTTCTGCTTTATGTCTGAGAGCCCGGGAGTCCAGACCTCTGGGCAAGGGGAGGGAGTCTTGAGAAAGGCCAAGTTGTAGCCAAGTTGTTGAATGTCTTTCTGGAGGGAGTCTTGGACCTGATTGGCTTCAGGAAGGTGGAAATCCAAGTTGAAGGAAGGGAACTCTTGGAGTGGACAGAGTTTAATAAGAGTGAAGCGCTGTCTCTGCAAGTTTGACAGCTCTGAACGTGAGCAGGTCATCTCTCTGCCAGAAGGACAAGGCAGGGGGCTGGGATGGGTTAAATGTGCTATCTGTGGGCAGGCGGGCAGAAGTGAGGCATACACCTCAAGCAGAAATTATTCTCCCCCTCAAGAGCATATTCAGGCAGCTGGGGAGCATCAGGGCAACTTTACTAAACATGGAAGTTCCAATCAGCCCTGGTCCAGTCCAGCCGGGGGGGAATGATGTCATTGTCACGTGTTCCCCACTGAGGCATAAAAGCCTGCTGGGGGCTGGTGCTACTTAAGTGCCATGTTTAGACAAGAGCAGCTAACCTGGCCAGCTGGTCCCCAGCTGCATTAACTTGTTGCTTTTCAAGCCTTCTCTGGAGGCTGTTGGTGCCTTGTGACTGCCTCTGTGCCCGCTCTGAGTGGGGAATCCCCAGGCTTCCTTGAGGATGGAGGAAGCCCCAGGGCCCTGGACGTTATTAACGGTAGCTTTTCCTCTGCAAATGACAGCCTGCCCGAGGAGCTGCTGTGTGTGTGTGTGTGTGTGTGTGTGTGTGTGGTGTGTGTGTGTGTGTGTGTTCAGCTGAAAGCCTGTTGGGTTTGGGGACTGCTTCCCCGGTGTTCCTTGTGTGAGGGTTACGTGGTGACCTCACGTACTAAAATATCACCGATGACTGCGTTCAGGCTCTCTGAACTCTTGCTTCCTGACACTACCATCTTGGCTGCTTTGCCTTCCAGGACCTGACGATGACTCTGAACCATGTCACCATGCGCCAGGGCACGGCGGGCGTGCAGCCGCAGCAGCAGCGCTGGAGCATCCCCGCCGACGGCAGGCATCTCATGGTCCAGAAGGAGCCCCAGCAGTACGGCCAGCGCAGCCGCCCCCCTGCCGCCCCCGAGGACCCCTGCCGCCGGAGCTGGTCCTCCGACTCCACGGACTCAGTCATCTCCTCCGAGTCCGGGAACACCTACTACCGGGTGGTTCTCATCGGGGAGCAGGGGGTGGGCAAGTCCACTCTGGCCAACATCTTTGCGGGTGTCCATGACAGCATGGACAGCGACTGCGAAGTGCTTGGAGGTAGGTGGCCCGGCCCCGGCAGGCTTTACGCGGTCGGCAGTGGTCCTGGAGGAAGAGTGAGTGGGTGGGTCATTCGTCTGCAGAGTTGGGAACTGTGATTATGCGTTCTTGGCTCTGCCTGGGGAGCCGAGTCCCCACGGAAGCGCTGGCATAGGCCTCTGGGACAAGAAAGTGAAAATGCTTGTAGATAGAAGCTGGGCCAGAGAGGCAATTTCTTAGATTCCAGCTCTAAGCTGGGGAGACGGTTTCCAGAGGGTGGAGCCGGAGGATCAGGATCCCACCTCTGGCTTTTACCAGTTCTGACCTGGACCTTTCAAGCATTCATTGTAGACATAGCCTTTTTCCATGGTGATACTTAAAACCAAGCCAATTAGAAAACTGTTAGGATGAATTCATTAGTTTGTTTATAGTAGTATCAGAGGCTTTTGAGGGTATAAAATTGTTTAAAATCTCTACTTTAAATAGCACAATATTTTAAAAAGATATTGAAGTGTAACAATGATGATACTTAACATTTGTAAGTATACTTATGGTTTTTCAATTTTCCATGGATAATCTCATTTAAGGTATTTATTATTTAGGCCTTGGTTTCCAAAACTGATCTGAGATGATACAGTCTCAAAAAGTCACATATTCCTCAAGTAAAGCATAGCACTGTATTCTGGGAAGTAAGATGAGGCTCCTGTAGTCGATGGTTTCCATTCAGTGTCTTTCAGCCACAGGGTCTTAGACAATGCCAGGGTCCCTGTATGTCTCTGTTTGCAGTTGCGGAGATGAAGGAAGCGTGCTTGTCCCAGTGGCGTGGTCTGCCTGAATGCTCAGTTGCAACTCACCGCTGAATCACAGATTTCAGGAGTAGGAAGATGCCTTAGTGATGACATGGTTCTGCCCTCTGCTTGATGCACAGAAATCCTACTCCTTCCTGACTGCTGTCAGCCCATTTCTACTAAACATCTATTCTTCCTTTGTCTGGGAGTTCACTGCTTCACGAGGCAGCTCCGGAACCAGCTTTAAATGATGACTCATTGATAGAACATTGATTTTTCTCCTCACTCCTGACGTCTCAGGGATGATAGCTAAACCCTAGTTCAAGGGAGAAAGAGGCTCAGTATCTCTTTTTTTTGGTAAAACCCATGGGTGAGTGTCCCTATAGGAGAAAGGGAGGAGGATATCATGTAGAACCTGCATTTGCAGTGGGACAGGCACTTTATTCGGTACCTTATATTTGTGACTTTATTTTGGTCCTCATATCATGTCTGTGCACTGAGTCTTAGGGACTTACCTGGAATCACCCTCTGGAGCATCTTGGATTAGAACCCGGGATTTTAGAATGTTAGTTTGGTGGTGTTCACCTTCCGCCATTGATAGGGAACCTGCTATGTGCCAGGCACATAGTGCTAAGTACTTCCCACAGGTATTTTAATAGTACTTATAAAAATTAAGCCCATTTTGTTCTAAAGTCCCTATTTTACAGGTGAAGAAATGGAAGCTTGTGAAGTCAAGTGACTTTCCCAGGGTGAAAAAGTTAGTCCATGGTTTGCCTAGGATTCAAAACTAGTTGTGATTGAACCTAAATTCCTGTGTTCTTTCAGTGTACTTGGCTGCCCCTGGATTTAGCATCTGAATGCTGTTACATACTATAGCACTTTGGGCAGGGTACCTCCCACATGCCTGGTTCCATGCCACGCTCTGGGGTACTCAGTGATGGATGAGGTATACCATAATACCCTCTTAGGAAGGATCTGAGGGCCAGGAGCTATAATTTAGAGCAGCATAAAAATTAATAAAGAAGTCACAGTAAAGTACTTTGGGGATTGATATGAAAAAGAGACCAACTAAGAATTTTTGTTCATTTCTTTGAGAGGGAGGAATTGAAATAATTAGTGGATAGCAGACTTTCAAAAATGTTTGTCCATTAGAGCACAGTGGTACCTATCCAGAGGGTGGTATTCCTGTGGGCATAGGGTATGAAGAAGACTGACCCATCCCTGAACTGTGGGAAGGCAGACTTCTGTATTCTGGAGGCTTCTTTGTTCAATGGGGAGAGGGGACTGTTGGTAGGGAGAATCCTTTCCTGATCTCCTCAGACAGAGAATCTTTGACAACAGGAAGCTCCTTGGGTGACTCATCCCACCTAACCTGACCTATCTGAGTGACTCATACTGTCTAGGATTATAGCTCTTACCTGTGGGAGGCTGTTGGAATTGGTAGTTGGCTTTATGTTCCCTGAGGAGAGGGTTTTCCATGGCAGTTCACTGCATTGTTCTTTTTTCAGCATTATCCATAAGATAGACACTACACAATACTCTCATCATTATTTCTCCAAATAAAGATGAATGTTGTTAAGATTATATTGCACATATGACTCTCTGTGCACATTTAATGCCATTCATTCATTCATCCATCTGTCCATTCATCCGTTACTGAACGTAAACCATGAAGCTTGATGCGACTCAGTGAGGACATACGAAGAGTCATGGGGTTTCTTCCTTAAAGATGCTGACAGTATATGCAGTAGAGAGCAGATATACACTCACTTATAAATCAAGATAGGATGTGATTAGTTTCTTCAAAGAGGTACAAGGGCAGTATTGGGGGAATTCAGAGGAGAAAATAAATGTTACTTCTGGCTGTGAAAAATCAGAAAAAGGTTCATGTAAGTGTTGGTCTCTGAGCTGGACCCTAAGGACCACTAGGATTTAGACGCCCTGAAGGAGGTGGAAAGACATTGCACGCGTGCACAGGAGATACAGCAGAGACCACTGGACTCGAAACCTCGTGTGTGGGTTTGGACCCCAGTTTTGAAACTGGGTTTCCCTCATAGCTCAGTTGGTAAAGAATCTGCCTGCAACACAGGAGACGCTGATTTGATTCCTGGGTCAGGAAGATCCACTGAAAAAGGGATAGGCTACCCACTGCAGTATTCTGGCCTGGAGAATTCCATGGACTATGCAGTCCATGGGGTCGCAAAAAGTTGAACACGACTGAGCCACTTTCACTTTCTTTTCACTTTGATACTGGGTGCTCTTGGACAAGATACTTACCCTCCTCGTGCTTCCTCATTAGTAAAATAGGGAGAGTACCTATGTCAAAGGTTATTAAGAGGATAAGGGGAGATAGCACAGTGCTGGGCACAGAGTGAGCACCAAGTGAGCATTAGCTGGAGCTGATGCTGTGTCTGCTGTTTCCTTCCCGTGGCCTTGTCTTCCGTGCTGACTCTCCCACTGCTTGAAGTCCCTCATCCACCCTGGTCCCTCTTACCTGGGGCCCTGTGAGGCGGGCGGAGGAGACGGGAGCCGCTGGAGGAGAGGCCGCTGCTCCTCAGCAGGCGCTCCTTTCCAAGTGGGACCCTCTGGACTCTGAAAGCTGAAAGCAGTTGAGAGTTCTGGGGGGAGAGGGATGCTGGAGCCTCAGAACTTTCCAGGGGCTGCCAGGACCGGTTCCCGCAGGTGAGAGAACTCCTGTTCAGGCTCACACACAGCGCTGGAGCCAGTCTTGAGGAGGGTGATCCTCCGAGCAAAGAGGGGAGGGGGTCAAATGCAGTACAGACAAATCAAGAGGCAGCAGTTCAGGGACAATGGCGACCGACCACAGTCACTCAGTGTTAGAAACTCTCCCCCACCCCTCAGGAGGGTCTCTCCTGCTCTACAGGGGGCGAGCCCCCCCCCCCAGCTTTCATGGGGCAGCACCAGAAAAAGGAGGCCTTCTCCACACCAGGGTTCTGAGAAGCCTTCCAAGCAAGAGGCCTCAACCCTTTCTCCACACACCTTAATCCAGTGCAGATTTCAAAGGACTCTTCTAGAATTTCATATTCTTTTATGTCAGCTCTTCTCACCTGATTAGCACTTAAAAAGGCTGAAAGGTAAGTGCCTAAGAGAGGAAGAGAAATGCAAGCTTTGGTTTCAAGCAGGTCCTCTCCTGGTAGCAGAAGGCTATCAAGCGGGACGCTCTGTGTGTTTGAGGAATCCTTGGGGCACGTAGCCAGAGGTGATACATAACCCAGGTGCAGGGCACATGCACACAGCAGGGCTGAAATGTATTGCTTTAGGCTCTTGGGTTTCCAACACAGTGACTTTCAGGCAGAGGTAAGTCAAAACGATCCTGTCAGGAACCTTCTGGAACAGCAAAGCAGTTTGGCCTTAATTTGCAACTGGGCTCTTCAGTCCACTTTTTCCTCTTTACTTCTTCTGATAATTCTTAAACCAAGAGAAAGTTTGAGTTTGTTTTTTCCCGTAGCTACTGGAGTGCAGTATGTTTCTGTCCGAACTACTAGAGATTCAAGCAGATCCCTTGTGCCTACTTTTGGGTAGTGAGTGATGAGCAGAGAAAGTGTTTTTTTTTTTTTTTCCTTTTTTCTTTTGAGTTTTCTGAGTGCAAGGAAAGCTTTCAGAGAAAAGGTAAGCACTCCAAGGTGGTCATGGGCAGTCAGGCATTCCCCTACCACTACCCTCTGTACCATCTGTGTGGCCCAAACTGATGATTTGCACTTGGTTGTATAAATTTGCCTGTTGAAGTCATGAGACCCTACTCTCCACTAAGCCAAGTTATGCTATTCCCTGCGATCCATTCCTGATGCATACTGAGGGTGGCAAACACGGTGGGAATAATAGACTTAAAAATCCCCGGTGGGAAACAGTTACCGTCGTTTAGAAGAGTGACTCCAAAAAGTTAGGGACACTGACAGAAAGACCAAGTCATTCCTGGTTAGTTTTTATTCTCCTTTGTCCGTGTTTCCTTCCTTTCCCTCTCCTGATTCTAATCCCTGGATGAAGAAACATTAGACCAGGAGCACGGCTTTTCTGTTTTAAATTGGAGCGCAGTTGCTGGACAGTGTTGTTAGTTTCTGTTGTAGAACAGTGTGAATCAGCTATAAGCACTCCTGTATCTCCTTCTTCTTGAGCCTCTGCCCCCCGCATCCGCCCCTGTAGACCATCACAGAGCGCTGGGCTGGGCCCCCTGTGCTATATGCAGCGGCTTCCCACTAGCTATTTTACACACACCAGTGCTCAATTTGTCCCACGTTCTTCTTCCCCCACTGCATCCACAAGTCTGTTGTCTACAGCTCTGTCTCTAGTCCTGCCCTGCAAATAGGTTCATGGGTACCATGTTTCTAGATTCCGTATGTATGTATTGATGTACAGTGTTTGTTTTTCTCTCTCTGACTTACTTTATTCTGTGTGACAGACTGTAGGTTCATCCACATCACTACAAATGACCCGATTTCATTCCTTTCTATGGCTGAGTCATATTCCATTGTCTATATGTACCACATCTTTGTGCATTCTTCTGTTGATGGACATCTAAGCTGCTTTCGTGTCCTGGCTGTTGTAAATAGTACTTTTACAATTTGCACATGAACACTGGGATGATGTGTCTTTTTCAATTATGTAAACCAGGAGCACTGCCTCTTCTGAGTCCCTCACTGTCATAAAGCAGGAGATGTCCTGGTTCCTACAATGCAGGGCTCTTCGGCTAGGATTACTGGTGATAGGAAACAGCAAGTATGCAGGGACCAGCTTCCACAACCTGAAGAATGATGATAACAGCCAACATTTACTGTGTTTCTACTTTCTGCCCAGGCTTGATAAATGTAATTGTCAGATAGCCCTGGGGATATGGATACTGTAATCAATTCCATTTCACAGATGAAGAGACTGAGGCTCAGAGAAATTAAGAAAGCAGTACAGAGCCAAATAGTTAATAAGGGCCGGCACCCAAATTTGGGTTCAGGTTTGCTTGTGCTTGCATCTGCAATGCTATATTTATCATCCATTCATTCATTTGATAAGGACCCAGGAAGTGTCCTGGGTGCTGGGGGAGAGGGCAGTGAAGAGCACAGAGGTAAATCTCTGCCTTAACATTCTGTAAGGTGAGAAGGACCGAAAATAATAAAATGAGTACATTAAATGCATTCATGTTAGCTGGCAGTCCGCAGAGTGAAGAAAAATAAAACAGGGAAGGGAGTAAGGAATATTGGGAGGAGAAGGATGATGGAATTTTAAGAAGATGGTCAGGAAACACATCCCTCAGAAGGAGTAAAGGAATAAGCCTTAGAATATTGGAGAGAAGTGTTGTTGTTCAGTCGCCCAGCCGTGTCCAACTCTTTGTGACCCCATGGGCTGTAGCCAGACCTCCCTGTCCCTCCCCGTTTCCCAAAGTTTGCCCAAGTTCCTGTCCGTTGCATCGGTGATGCCATCTTACCCTTTGATGCCCTCTTCTCCTTCTGATAGAACTCTGTGTCTGTGTGTGTGTGTGTGTGTGTGTGTTAGTCACTCAGTTGTGTCTGACTCTTCGTGACCCCATGGGCTGTAGCCCACCAGGCTCCTTTCTCCATGGGATTCATCAGGCAAGAATACTGGAGTGGGTTGCCATTTCCTTCTCTGATAGAACTAGTTCCTAGCAAAAAGAACAGCCAACGAAAAATGACCAAAAAAAATGATGACAAATCATTATGAAGATCATAATTTTCTAATGATAAAATTCAAAACAGGAAACCGCATTGAGCAAATAGAGGGGGTACGGGCTCAGTTGTGTGGAATTGATGGGAATTTCTCTTGCAAAAATCCCACTGAACTCAGTTAATCCCCTCCCCCCTACACACACACTGATTTTTCTGGCCCGGAGCTGCTCTGCCCTTTGGACTGCACTCACCCTTCACCTACACTCAATCTGGGCTCAAGTGCCAGGAGGGAAGTTTCCATCACTAAGTGGAGCTGGAGGCTGCGCCTCTGTTCTACTTAAGATGGAAAAGCAAGCCCGTTTATTCCAGGGACCTGTATTTTTTAAATGCAGAAAATGTCATCAAAACAAGGGTAGTCTCAAGATTTTTTCCTTGCGTATCTCAAAAGAGCTCTGTGAGCTGAAAGCTCCTGAAATTGCCAGTGAATATTCAGTCATCACCCCTGTGAGGGTTGTGAGCTAGGTTTGCAGTTCCCCTGGGCAGTCAGTGTTAATCAGGCAGCATCCGTGGAATCGGAGTCAAAAGTACTGAAGTGAGTTTATTCTCCTAAAGGGTTTTCCTGCATAAAACGTATAGGAATGATGAAAATGAGTGGTTGCCTTTCAAGTGTTTGCTGACACATATTCGGAAGATGCAGGAGATCTGTTTAGTAAATACTGGAGGCATATGTGTGGAATGTTGGTAAAGGTGATTAAAAAAGAGTTTGTGAATATTTACACAGTTTACTCTGTATACTTGCATAATTAATTGCATGTTTAGTAAGTTTATTTTCTGGCGTAACTTGCTGCATCACCCTCTTAGAGAAAAGTGTTGCCTATTTGTCTGACTCCAACATCACTGTTCTTTCTTTTCCAGAAGATACCTATGAGCGAACACTGATGGTTGATGGGGAAATTGCAACAATTATCCTCCTGGACATGTGGGAAAATAAGGTATGCAGGGCCTGTGACTCTCTGTAAACTCTGGGGCCTGCCTTCCAACAGGCTGTTTGGTGAAAGGGTGACATTGTCCTTCTTGATGTTCCAGATAAGGTGGACTCATTTTCTTGATTAAAAAGCATTTACTTCAGAAGACTGAAACTGTTGTAAGGAACAAGTTGTTCATAAATGAGCTTTGAATAACAAGCAAGTGGCAGTGATCTGCCCTTAGGTCTATTCAGAAATACAAAGTGTATTTGTTTTAGGGAAAGTCCCAGTAAATATGGGTGATAATTTTAAACTACATAAAACCATATTATATGAAGTTGACATTCTCAATAGTTTTCACATTTTGCTTTCTTTTTGTGAAAGGTTTGGGGTTTCTGAGCTTGTATGCTAGACCTTCTGTTTATTGAGAACCCTCCTATGCTAATGAAAGGATTCTTAATTTCATCACTTAGGAGAGGCAAAAAGAATTTTATGGAAGCCAGGAAAGGCTCCTTTTCGGTAGTTGAAATACAACTGGAAATATTGTTTGGCAGACCCGTCGTATAATTTATCAACTCCCCAAGCTGTAGGAGGAATCGGAAAGTCAAAGTTTTTGGCATCCATCCTGTCTGAGCTAGCAGTCTTTACAGTCACAGACATCATGGAGGACTGATGCCTTTGGGGGGAGTCGGAATGAATTTCCTTCCTTTCCTGTATCAGCAGAGGGACTCTGGGATACACACATTCTCTCTTTTAAATGGACACCTCATTTACCAGGCAGATCTGAGCTCATGGAAGATCTTCTCCTTTATCAGGGGGAGAGTGAGTGGCTGCAGGACCACTGCATGCAGGTGGGGGATGCCTACCTGATCGTCTACTCCATCACGGACCGAGCCAGCTTCGAGAAGGCGTCTGAGCTGCGGATTCAGCTCCGCAGGGCCCGGCAGACCGAGGACATCCCGATAATCCTGGTTGGCAACAAAAGTGACCTGGTGCGGTGCCGGGAAGTGTCTGTATCAGGTAAGAGGAGTGGTGCCAATACTGCAGAAATGTCTCTGAGTCCCTTGCATTTTCCTTCCGACGGTTGCTCTTTCCTGAAGCTGAAACTGGGGACTTATTAAAATGCCATGTTTTCATGCATCCTCTCTAAGAGGTCCATGTTCGCAGCAGATCATCTGTTCTACCTGCGGGATTCCAGTCTCTCCATCCCCAAGGCTTTCTCTGGGATTCCTTTAGGGAAGAGGTCCGACTCAGGGGAAACTGGCCGTCCCCAGCCTTTTTGCCTCATCCCTTCTATTCTCCAGGGAGATCTCAAGCTTTCTGGGAAGTGAAAGTAACTTTAGACAGGAAGGATGGGCACTTTGATTAAGGGGCTTTGTGACAAAGAGTCTCACTGAGATTGAGAATTCTACTCTGGCTGCCTCTGGTTCCTGTTGACCCTATAAACACCCTCCCAGCCCTCTTTGTTTCCTGAATTCCAGTCAAGGCATCAGTCTGCTGGTGTCACATACCCTTTCTCATAATTCAGGGATACTTCCTATTTGTTGAGCTGGCACCCAAGTGCCTTTGGGGCCCTTAAAATTTTATTGGCCTAATACAGATTTGTACAATGGTCAGAAAAATAAAATGTTGCATTGCCAGCCTCCACCCAGGAGTAAAGAACCCTGTGAAAGACTGAATAGACCCAACCAGCTTGGGACTGTTTTACTCTTGGGAAATGGCTGTCTATAGTAGTCATTTTCCCTCAAACCAAAACATGGACACCTGGTCATTGAACACAGTAGAACATTCAAAATTGAGCCTGTTACAGAAAAACTTGTTTGTAGAGTTGCTGTAATTGTACTGTACATGTGTGAAATCTTCAAAATTTTTTCAAAATATCTCACCAAAACGTAAAAAAATTTTTTTTAAAAGAGGAAATCAACTAGTAGGATTCTTAATTTTCAATTCAGGTAACTGAGTCAGGAGAAAGAGTAAAGAGCATGAACTTGAGTGTGAAGCAGACCTGGATTCACAGCTGCTACTTACAGGCCGTGTGAACGCCCTCAAGTTTGTAAACGATTGCCTTCTCTCCCTTCCAGTCTCATCAGCTATGTGAAAGAGATAGTGTATTTTTAAAGATTGTTGTGAACATTAAAAAAATATTTGTCAAGTATTTAACCCATTTCCTGAGGGGAGTCAATTAAGATGATGGCTGGGACTATTATAATTAATACTATGACACTGGTGAAATTGGACCTTCACACTGTGAATTTGGTGGGCTCAATCTGAAGCCCGTCTTTGCTGCCTCCAGGAATCTTCCTGTGAGGCTCTTTGCTCCTGTTTAAGGGAGGCCGCGTGTCCCCGTGGCCGCCGGTATCCATTATGTGGATCACTGACTTCCAGCTCCCAGGGGGGACCATTTAAAGTTAGGCCGCATCCACCTTGGCTGTGTGCATGGAGGGTCAAATCTGCAGCTCCCCTGACTCTCCTCTCCCCCTCTTGCTTTCCCCACCAGAAGGGAGAGCGTGTGCCGTGGTGTTCGACTGCAAGTTCATCGAGACCTCCGCGGCCGTCCAGCACAACGTCAAGGAGCTGTTTGAGGGCATCGTGCGGCAGGTCCGCCTCCGGCGGGACAGCAAGGAGAAGAATGAGCGGCGGCTAGCCTACCAGAAGCGGCGGGAGAGCATCCCCAGGAAAGCCAGGCGCTTCTGGGGCAAGATTGTGGCCAAAAACAACAAGAACATGGCCTTCAAGCTCAAGTCCAAATCCTGCCACGACCTCTCGGTGCTCTAGGCACCCAGAGTCACCAGCCTTCCCCCGAAGGACATCACCGAAGCCTGCTGGGACCCATAATCTATATTAGATTGGATTCTTAAGTGCCGTTAGATGTGGCTTCCCCTATTGTAGCTGGGAACTAATGTGCTAGCCTGCTGGGCAACCTTACACATGGGAAATGAAAGAGCTTCCTGAGGAGTCAGTATTTATTTACAGGAAAACCCTGACCTTTGCTGTTTGAACACCCAAGACTCATTAGAGGACGTGGTCGGGGTTCACATGTGTTTCTTCTCCCCTTTGGCCGATAGAGAATCGAAGCCTACCGAAGGATGCCTGGACAAGAACTTTTCCTTGTTAAAATTTTGCCTGGTGTTCTGATATGTGAATCTGAGGCCAATCAATCGGTCATAGGCAAATATAGGAAAGCTGTCAAAGGAGTGTTGCCAAAGGAAGGTGAACTTCTGTCTTTGTAGCTTATATTTGTAGAGCTAGGACTGCATAACTGGGTTCATCATGGTCATCCCTGTCATTGTTCCGTGACGCTGTGAGAGGTGATGGGACTTGCTGGAAACTAAAGCTTAGCAAACCATTTTTGTTCAATGTCCATAATTGGTGATCCAGAAATCTGTAGAATTGGGAATTGATACATGTACCACTAATGGGTTCAAAAATTATGTATTTACTATTGTGTCTTATATTTTTTTATTTAGGGGAAAATTATATTAATCAGATTCTATTTAGCCAAACCACATTTTCTGTTGCATTGTTTTTAAAATCATGGGGGGGGGCCATCATAAAAATATTTTTAACATCTAAACTACTGAGAACCTAGAGTGTAAAATGCCATATTTTTTAATATAATCAAAGCTCTGAATTTTTGTAAAACACAAAATATAAATACTTCCAGCATTTTGGGTTGACCCTTGTATGCCACAGCTCTGCTCTATTTATTATTATTTTGCAAAATAACAACCATTGTAACATTTGATAAAGCGTATTTATGAACCTATTTCTTATTAAGAAAAACACCCATTTTATTACCATTTTCTATATTTTTCAGAATATTCAAGTTTTTACCTATATGTCTTATAATAAAATAAATAAAATCTTTGGAAAAAAAAAGGCATTCTTAAATATTTTTCCTCTCCAGGCAAGATGATTGTGATCATCTTGATATAGCTTCCAGAGCAAGCAAATTATAAAGAAACCTACCTATCATTTTATTTATTCTTTTCATTGGCAGTAGCCCAGTCATTATCTGTTTTTATTAAAGAGTATTCCTGACATCTCTCCTTTGGGACGTGATTCACAATAATACAAAATGATTTTCAGCTGATACAGTTAGGAAGTATTTGGAGTCACATAAATGCTAAGTTACAATAAAAGTGAGATTGATCTTTACTTTGGTCTGGCAAATTCCTAACTCAACAGATGGGCCTCACTTTGCTCCCCAAAGGCTCATGGTCCTAAGCTTGAGTAAGGCATTAGAGGAAATTATAAAGGATTAGGGAGGGAATAAAGGAAGCTGGTGATTTCCAGCCTGAGATCTCGCCAGGCGAGGCTTTAACCAAATTCTCCTCGCTGACGTTGTTACAGCTGGACATTAATACATGGCTGCTTTCCAGTGGTGCTGTGTAGCTAGCCCTTCTGCGGCAGGAGTGGGACTCCCTGCCGTTCCCTGTTCACACCCCAGGCCCCCACGTGCACCCTCTTTCACGCTCAACTTCCTCTCTTTCTGAGTTTGTGGTCAGGCACACTCACAGTGACAATCATGGGACCTTGTATATTGCCCCAAGGGACACAGTTTTACAAGGGATTTCTTTTCTGATCTATTGCCCTTTCTCCTCCCTTTTCCAAGTTGGGAGCAAAGGTTCCCATCTCAGAACATTGCATCTTTGAATTGTGTAAGGAAACAGTACAGGGAAGTGATAAGAGTAGAGATTCAGGTTACACAGGCCTGGGGGAGTCCCGGCTGTGCCATTTAACATGTGTGTCGGGAGCAGAGATGAAAGCTTCTTAACTATCAGTTTCTCATCTGCAAAACGGGGTTGCTAAAAATACCAGGCTTATAAGGTTGTGAGATGGATGTCACTCAGTTGGCCACACTGTAAGGAGCTCGAGAGATGGCAGTTTTCATTAATTTCATTGATTTCAAGATTTCACACATCTTCCATTTTGCATAAGTTAGTTTTTAAAATTAATTATTTTAATTGGAGGCTAATTACTTTACAATATTGTTTTATGTGTCAGTCTCCCCCAAATGGAATGGAAACTCCTTAAAATCAAGAACCACTTCAATCTTTTCCTTTTCACCTCTCTGCTCTCTGTGGTACAGAGCTTTACATACGTTGAAGGTTTTAATAGCATTTCTTCTTGAATAGTTCTCCCAGTGGCTCCATGAAGTTGACAGGCCATTTGACAGCAAACAAGGCCAGGGGATAAGTGATTTTCTCAGTTTGTTCAGCTATGAAGTGTCTGGGTTATGACTGGTGTCCAGCTGTGACGTATTTGCATCTTCTAGAATCTAAAACCGTTTCCTATACACACAGCTCCTTTCCTCTTCATCAGCCAGCCCTTCTCCCCGCCCCCCACACCGCACACAGCACACCTAACATGCCACACCTCCCCTCCACATGCCCTACACGTAACACAAACCACATACATGCACCCTTCCACGTAGCATACACACGTAACATACACATACAGCAAACACAGTACACATATTCCACACTACACACACCACATATGTATCTGACACGCACACCACATGTATTCTTTATACTCTTTTCTCCAATTCAACCTGCCTCCTCACTTATTCCAGATCTTCTTAGATAAACAGCCAACAGCTCCCAAGCGTCTAAGCTTCAGGGCCCGTTGAGGATCGTCGCCCCAGGGCTCCCCCAGCTTGAGCCAGGCACACAGTGCAGGTTGCAGTCCAGTCCGAGAGGTGATTTGGTTCATCAAACAGATCTGGGTTTCAAACTGGCTTCATCACTGTGCTATGTGACCAGTAGGAACTTGCTCATCCTCTTCAGCCTCCGTTTTCCCATCTGTGCTGTAGGGATAACACCTACTTCACGAGGTTGTGATGAGAACAGCGGGAGACGGGCAAGGTTTTCACCCCAAGGTCACTCCCACCGCTGCTGCTCCTACACAGCATCTTGCCTTTACTCACCCTCACCTCCTCCAGACACTGCTGGGCATCCAGGCACCATCAGATGCCAAGGATACAGTGATGGCTAAGACATTGTCCTGGGCCTCCGAGTCCTTGAGAGAGGGAAATACGACTGTCCCGAAAAGTCAAAGAAGGTGGCATTAGGGATAGGAAGAAAATGAAACTGTGGGAGGATTATACATGGAAGGTGCTGGATTTGCTGCCATTAGATAAAGTTTAAAAAATATTGAAATGATTGGATTCGAGGTGGAAAAATAAATTGGGCTATTTAAAAAAATTCCATTTTGGGAAGTAGGAGCATTGGAGAAAAGTTGGATTTTAAGCAACCTGCCTGTTTGCTCAATACATGAACTACTCAATAAATGGAATGAGGTGGATGATTATGAATTCACTTGGCAAAATCCATGGAGTGTCTACTTGTGCAAGGTGCTGTGGAGGATACACAATGGGAGACGGTGGTCTCGCCTTTGAGAAGCTTATGATATAGTTACGGCATATTTGTGGGAGGTGGGAATGGTGTGAATGAGGACAGCTACACAAAAACCTAGAATATGACATAGAAGATAAGAAGGGGCTGCAGACATGTGAAGTAATGCAGTGGGAGCTTGGCTGGTGCGATCATGGAATGCCTCTTGGAGGAAGTGGCATTGAGCTTAATCTTGAAGACTACTCAAGATTTCCACAGGCAGGCTAGTTAAAAGAAAGAAAAAGGGAGAGGTTGGCCTATGTAAAGAAAATAGCACGAGTAAGAGCAGAGAGGCAGGAAAGAGAAAAACCTGTTTAGAAAAAATAAGAGAAGTCCAGTTTGACCAGGAGATTTCTGGAAGGTGGTTAAGTGAAGTGGTTAAATATATGAGTCTTGGAGTCAGAAAAATGTAGTTTCACATTATGACTTGTTAGCTATAGTGGGTTGTATTCACCCCAAATCCACGTCCACCTCAAAATGTGACCTCATTTGGAAAGAATTTTTTTTTTTTAAGTGTACTTAGTTAAGGATCTTGAAACGAAATCATTCTGGATTTACCGTGGGCTCTAAATCCAATGAGTGCTGCCTTCATAAGAGAAAAGAGAGGGAGAGAGATTTGACACTTAGGGAAGGAGGCCACGTGAAGACAAAAGCCGAGATTGGCATGATGGTGTGGCCGGGCGAGGAATGCTGAGGAACATCTGGGACCAGTAGTTGCAGACGGAAGGAAAGATTCACCCTAAAGCCTTTTGCGGGAGAATGGCTCTGCCAACATCATCATTTTAGAGCGTTAGCCTCCAGAACTGCAGTAGAATACACTTGCGTTGTTTTAAGCCAACAAGTTTCTGGTAACTGTCAGCAACCCTAGGAAATGAAATGCACTGGGTTATTTAGGGCAGTAGCCTCTATAAGCCTCCATTTCTTCATCGGAGAAACAAAGGTAATGCCCATCTCAAAGGATTATCATGAGGATTAAATGGAAAACGCTTAATTTATTGTCTGTCCAAGAGGTAGAAAGTGACTAAACAGGAAGGTAAGAGCGGGGTCGTGATAGGATATGTCAATTTCCAGGCTGAGAAGTTTGAACTGGGTTCAGAAGGCAATGCAGGGGCTTGAAGATCGCCAAACAGGGTGTGAGAGGTCAAGCTGCGCTGCTCCAGGACGTGCCCCGGGGGGGCTGACCCCCCCGCACCCCCCGCCCCCCACCCCCACCCCCCGCGGCAGGAACCAGGAAGTACAAGACCACGCCCTCCCTGCGAGGAGACCTGCGAGGAAGCCGCGGGAGCACCTGCCTCGTGTCCTGAACCCTGTGCAGGGGGACGGAAGCCGGCCAGCAGGGGAGCCGCTGATGTGTGCTTTGCATTGAGGAGCGCACGTATTGGGCAGGTTCCCAGCTTTTGTACAGGGTGTGCTCCCAATGCAACGAGGCCTGATACCTACAACAGCCAGACGGCAGTGCAAATAATAGACAAGGAGAAAAGGGCGGCAGGGCTGGGATCGCCGGGTTACCAGACGATCCCGGAGGAAGGGTGTGGATCCCGACTCTGTGACTGCCAGGAAAAGCCATAAAAGAGGCCTGAAACCACCAGTAAGTGTCCAGTTTAACTCCTGAAGCTCTGAGGAAATAAATATCGCACACCTGCTTGTCCTGTCATGTGACTAGGGAAAAGGATGCAAACCAAGGGTTTGAGGTTTTTAGCCAAGGGGTACTTCATGGCAAATAGATGAGGAAACAGTGGAAACAGTGGCTGACTTTATTTTTCTGGGCTCCAAAATCACAGCAGATGGTGACTACAGCCATGAAATTAAAAGACACTCACTCCTTGGAAGGAAAGTTACGACCAACCTAGACAGCATATTAAAAAGCAGAGACATTACTTTGCCAACAAAGGCCCGTCTAGTCAAGGCTATGGCTTTTCCAGTGGTCATGTATGGATGTGAGAGTTGAACTATAAAGAAAGCTGAGCGCCGAAGAATTGATGCTTCTGAATTGTGGTGTTGGAGAAGACTCTTTAGAGTTCCTTGGACTGCAAGGAAATCGAACCAGTCCATCCTAAAGGAGATCAGTCCTGGGTGTTCATTGGAATGACTGATATTGAAGCCGAAACTCCAATACTTTGGCCACCTGATGTGAAGACCTGACTCATTTGAAAAGACCCTGATGCTGGGAAAGATTGAGGGCAGGAGGAGAAGGGGACGACAGAGGATGAGATTGTTGGATGGCATCACCAACTCGATGGACATGGGTTTGGGTGGACTCTGGGAGTTGGTGATGGACAGGGAGGCCTGGCGTGCTGCGGTTCATGGGGTCGCAGAGAGTTGGCCATGACTGAGCGACTGAACTGAACTGAACTAACGTACATGCACTTGATTCTGCATGAGTGTGTGTGTGCACACATGTAGGTGTGCCAGTGCATAATTTGTGTGTGTGTATGTGTGTGTGTGTGTGTGTGTGTGTGTGTTGGGGGGCAGAAGTGGGAAGGAGAGAGCTCACAGTTAGAATCTTGTTGCTGTTCAGTTGCTCAGTCGTGTCTGACTCTTCACGACCCCATGGACTGCAGCACACCAGGCCTCCCTGTCCATCACCAACTCCCGGAGCTTACTCAAACTCATGCCCATCGAATTGGTGATGCCATCCAACCATCTCATCCTCTGTCATCCCCTTTTCCTCCTGCCCTTAAACTTCCAAGGCTTAGGGTCTTTTCCAATGAGTCAGCTCTTTGCATGCATCAGATGGCCAAAGTATTGGAGCTTCAGTCTCAGCATCAGCCCTACCAATGAATATTCAGGGTTGATTTCCTTTAGGATGGACTGGTTTGATCCTGCTGTCCAAGGGACTCTCAGGAGTCTTCTCCAACACCATAATTTGAAAGCATCAATTCTTTGGTGCTCAGCCTTCTTCAAGGTTCAACTGTCACATCTGTACATGACTACTGGAAAATCTGGAGTAGAGTACTGCAATTAAAATAACTTCAAATGTCAACTAGACTCTCATCTTGATCCACTATTCAGTATATTTCAAAAATACAGCTTCTGTCAATGGTTTTATTTACTTCAGTAGTTACGAAGGAAACTGAGTATTCAAGAGGTGTGTGCCCTTTCAGAAACTCAAAATGAGTTGTAATTTAAGTTTACTGAGATTGTGGTCAAATAAGTTGAAACAAGATGAGCCTGCAGCTTCTGTGGGGCTGAGGCTTTTAACCACTTGAGTCAAAGTAGAGAAGTTACCTCTCACTGTCAGACTTGAAGAAACCTGGAAACTCAAGTGGCCTGAGATGTACTAGATTAGCATTACTTGGAGGCCCCACAGATGTCCTTTGACTTGCAGAAAACTGGTTGCCTTGTGGGTGATTTGAAACAATTTTGGAGGGCACTTTCTTGAAGGGTATTTGTAATTTTAGCTACACGCATATACCTTCCACCTATATATGTTTGTATATGTACAGATGCACATATTTACACCAGCCTCACTTGAAGACAAACAGTAATTGTAATACAGATGGCAGATGTTGCAAACTAGATATTTGATGAGCGAACTATAGCCCTCATGTGAATGTCGGCAAAAGGTACCTTATCAGGAGGACTGCAGACACAGAGAGCATGTTGCAAATACCAGAAAACGGGCAGGCGAAGAGCCGTGAGGAGTGCAATCGATAGTCGGTCAGCTTTTATTTGATTAAAAACACAATCAGATACATTTGAAAGCAGTACTTTCTGTTGTTTTGTAAGCATCAGGCTGGACAAGGCAATGAGGTAGGAGTGGAAATCCTATTCAAAAAAATGCAGAGGAAATTGCCTGTGATTCATCTATTTGATGGTAAGATGGAGCTGGTGGCTGGCCATAGTGTGGTTCAATATTTGGAAACAGCAAGTGAGGAGCTTGGCTTATCTGAGGAATGATGGGGCAAAAGTAATTCTGAGCTGAGGTGGAAGAAAAAACAAGTGCAAATAGGGCCTCCAGATGTCTTTCAGATGAGACCTGCCATACCATGAATGTGCCTCCCCCCTCCACCCCTGGTGAAACAGTCCAGCAGCTGGGTGGTCACCCCAAGTGCATCCTCACCCACTGTTGTGCAAGGACATGTTTTAACTTTCCTTTGTGGATTGTCGGAGTCACGGCCAAGACCATTTTGCGCATAAGGAGGGTGGTAGCGAACTATTATGACTTTGCCGACTTAACATTTCTTAATGCAGCGTGGACTGCTGCATGGTCAACAACAGACCAAAAAATGAAGTGAAACACAGAAGTTTACTACTCACAGGTCCAAGAGGAAGTGCAGTGGGCCTTGAAGGGAGGTCCAGGTAAGGTGCCCACAGAGCAACAGGACCCTGGGCACAAGCCTTTATTAAAGTCTGAGGTTGGAGGGCTTTATTAAAGTCTAGGTCAAATAAAATGGATGCATAGGCAGCAATGCCCTGGAATAGAGAAGCTTTAGTTAAATTCTAGACTCTGGATGTTCATGAGCTCTCTTGGTCCCACAGTAGTACATGCGGACCTGTTGACTCCAAAAGGTCACTCAAGTTTAGAGCTTTAGAGGGCCTCAGATGGCAGAGGATGCCTCCGTTTTGCACAGAGAGACACTGAGACCCTGAAGGTGTGATTTGCTCAGTGACCCAGTTGGGCCACAACCCAGGGTTCCACACCTCAGTTCAATGCTCTTTCCACAAGAATCACTGCCCTGCCACCTGAGTTAAAAGGCTGTCTTGGCTTTGCTAATCATAGCTCAGTTGGTAAAGAATCCACCTGTCAGGAAGATCTGCTGGAGAAGGGATAGGCTACCCTCTCCAGTATTCTTGGGCTTCCCTTGTGGCTCAGCTGGTAAAGAATCAGCCTGCAATGTGGGAGACCTGGGTTTGATCCCTGGGTTGAGAAGATTCCCTGGAGAAGGGAAAGGCTACCCGCTCCTGTATTCTGGTCTGGAAAATTCCATGGACTAAGTCCATGGGGTCGCAAAGAGTTGGACACAACTGAGTGACTTCCACTTCACTTCTTCACTTCAGTGCATCTTAAAATCCTCATGCATAAAATAAGAAAAATACTACTGATCTCACAGTGTTTTCTTTTCTTTTCTTTTTTTTTTTTTACAGTGTTTTCTTAATTAAAAACTGTTTAAATCTTTTAAAATGGAGTATGGTTGCTTTGCAATATTCTACCAGTTTCTACTCTACAACGTGAACCAGCTATATGTATACATGTACCCGCTCCCTCTTCAGCCTGCCTCCCTCCACCATCTGACCCCTCTCAAAGCTACGGTGAGGTATCACCTCACATTGTCAGAATGGCCATCATCAAAAAGTCTATAAACAATAAATGCTGGGGAGGAGGTGGAGAAAAGCGAACCTTCCTACATGGTTGCTGGGAATGTAAATTGGTGCAGCCACCATGGAGAACAGTATGGAGGGTCTTAAAAAATGAAACACAGAACTACCGTATGACCCAGCAATCCTACTTCTGGGCATATAACCCTGAAAAAACTACAGTGTTTTTAAGATGACAGAATGAGATAAGTAAAAGTGCTTTGTAATCTCTGAAGAGTCTTCAAACCTCTACAGAGTCATTAAAATGCTATGCACATACGAGGTGGCATGAAGGCTTGTTTGCCCATCAATGGCTTCAACAGTGTCTGAAGGAGAATCACAGGTGGAAGTCAGACCAGCACGTGGAGCAGGTGGGTCTCTCAGTGCCCGCCCTCAGCGGATTCCCCCCTCCACCACCCCAGACGGACACTCACCTACTTCGCTGACGTATTGGACTGGCCTTGATCACTGTCCCTTGGAATGTCTGAAGCCAGTTAAAACGCATTAGCAGTTGGGGAAATGCCAATGCCATCTCTTCTGGCAGTAGCAGGAGAGAACTTGTAATTTGATTTTCTTTATTGTGTCTTTGAGAGTCTCTGTACAGACTGGGCAATGAGAAATGCTATTTTAGGTGTTAAAAATGAGGACATTTGACTCGTAAAAATAATCAGATTGATAGTGACCTTGTCCATTTCCTTGCTTTTAGGTGGAACGGTGTTCCACCCAACAGATAAACGAGACCCTAGGGTGTCACAGGTGCTTCAGGTTATAACTGTGAGTAAATCACTGCAGATGGTGACTGCAGCCATGAAATTAAAAGACACTTGCTCCTTGGAAGAAAAGCTATGACCAAACTAGACAGCATATTAAAAAGCAGAGACATTACTTTACCAACAAAGGCCCGTCTAGTCAAAGCTAGGATTTTTCCAGTAATCATGTATGGATGTGAGAGTTAGACTATAAAGGAAGCTAAGAGCTGAAGAACTGATGCTTCTGAACTGTGGTGTTGGAGAAGACTCTTCAGAGTCCCTTGGACTGTAAGGAGATCCAACCAGTCCATCCTAAAGGAAATCAGTCCTGAATATTCATTGGAAGGGCTGATGTTGAAGCTGAAGCTCCAATACTTTGGCCACCTGATACAAAGAACTAACTCATTGGAAAAGACCCTGATGCTGGGAAAGATTGAAGGTGGGAGAAGAAGGGGATGACAGAGGATGAGATGGTTGGATGGCATTACCAATGCGATGGACATGAGTTTGAGCAAGCTCTAGGAGTTGGTGATGGACAGGGAAGCCTGGCATGCTGCAGTCCATGGGGTTGCAAGGAGTCGGACATGACTGAGCGACTGCACTGAACTGAACTGAGGGTGTCATAGGTGCTTCAGATTATAACTGTGAGTATAGGCAAGAATACAGAAATGGACATATGAGGTTCACCTCCTTTGTGACTGAAAAGGAAGATGCAGGTTGTGCAGCTCCGTGAGAGAGTAGATGAAAACATAAGATGAACCCAAGGTGAGGATCGGTTGCCTGGGTTTGGATGCTAGCTCCCCCTGGGTTATCCCAGCTAGGTAACTTGGACAGGTAACAGTCTTTATCAGGCTCAGTTTCATCATCAGAAGGAAGAAACAAGTAAATTAATTAAGATGATCTATTTCTTAGGTTTTTATAGAGAATAATGGAAAAGTGCAGCCTCCTGGTACATGATGCCTAAAGCTTTTAGCAAGGTTTATTTTCTTTATTCAAATAAAAACCAAGTGCCTGCAGAGACTAGTCCTAGGAAGGAAGTCTGGAAGCAGGGAGGGGCTGTCTAACAGGAGACTCTCCTAGTCTGTTATCCTAAATTGTCATCTTCCCCTTGGCAGTCAATAGTACTCTAGAGGGGAGTCCAGCCTGACTGTCCTTGCAAAGGATGGACCAAACTTCCTGCCACAAAGGAATCACATTCCTTTTTAAGGCTGAATAATATTCCATTTTATGTATCCACAAATGAATTCTATATTTTCTATATTCATTCATCTATCATTAGACACTTGATTGATTGTACCATTTGGTTATTATGAAAAATACTGTCATGAACACGGGTGTATAAATATCTGTAAGAGTCCCTGTTTTCAATTCTTTTGAGAAGAAGTGGAATTGCTGGATGTTTTAGTAATTCTGTCTTACATTTTTTGAGACATCTCTGTGCCCTTTTCCACACTGGCTGTGCCATTTTACATTCCCAACAGCAATGAATGTACAAGGGTTCTGCATTCTCCACATTCTTGCCAACGCTTCCTATATAATATATTTTTTTGATAATAGCCATCCGACTGGGTGTGAAGCAGTATCTCCTTGTGGTTTCAGTTTGTATTTCCCTAATGATTAATGATGTTGAAAGTCTTTTCACGTGCTTATTGGCCATTTGGTGGTGGTTTAGTTGCTCAGTTGTGTCCGACTCTGTGCGACCCCATGGATTGCAGTCCTCTAGGCTTCTCTGTCCATGGGATTTTCCAGCCAAGAATACTGGCATGGGTTGCCATTTTCTTCTCCATTTACATACTATTTTTGGAGGAATGTCTATTCAAGTCCTTTGCTGATTTTTTGATTGGGTTATTGTGAGCTGTAGGAGTTCTTCATATATTCTGAATATTAATCCCTCATTAGATATATGATTTGCAAAGATTTCCTCCCATTTCATGGGTTGTCTTTTTACTTTGCTTATGGTGTCCTTTGATGCACCAATGTTTTAAATTTTGATGAATTCCAATTTGTCTACTTTTTCTTTTGTTGCCTGTGCTTTTGATGTCATATCCAAGAAATTGTTGCCAAACCAGTTTCATTTGCCTGACATGCAGCAAGTCAAATCTAGATGGAGAGGTTTGTAGCAGAGAAAGGGTTTGTTCACAAGGCAGCCAAGCGAGGAGTCAGGAGAACAAGTTTCAAGTCCACCTCCCCAAAGGCGAGAGGGCCTCGGGATATTTATGGAGTAAGGAAGTAAAGTGGTCTGAGGAGTGGGGAAAGATGACTGGAGGCAAGAAAAAGTTGAAATAATTGGTGTTCTGTGCAGGTGTATCTGAGTTACATGCTTCTTCATAATACGCATGTTCAGAAAATGGCAGCATTAGCATGATCTCAGGGTGGAGTTTGGGGCCCTCTAACGTCAAAAGGTCATCCACTGGACACTTGCATAGTCTCAGTTGGATGTTGGTCATCTTGATCGGTTTGATCTGAGCAAAACTAGCCCCATGTTCCTGAAAAATGATTCAGCCATTACTGTGGAAGCCCGTACATCAGAGGTTTTATCTCTGGGGGCAGTTAATCGAGTCATGTGACATTGTCTAGGCTCCATGAAGCTTGAAGGGTATGTAATTCACAAGAATAATTAAGGTAAGCTTGATTGGTGAAGGCAGGTTTTTGTGGCTATTCAGTCCTGCCCAGCTCTTTGCAACCCCATGGCCTGCAGCATGCCAAGCCTCCCTGTCCTCCACCATCTCCTGGAGTTTGCTCAAACTCATGACTTTGAGTCAGTGATGCCATCCAACCATCTCATCCTCTGTCATCCCCTTCTCCTTCTGCCTTCAATCTTCCCCAGCATCAGGGTCTTTTCCAGTGAGTCAGTTCTTCACATCAGGTGGCCAAAGTATTGGAGCTTCAGCTTCAGTATCAGTCCTTCCAAAGAATATTCAATCCTTTCAATGAGTATTCTTGATTTCCTTTAGGACTGACTGGTTTGATCTCCTTGCCATTCAAGGGACTCTCAAGAATCTTTAACATCACAGTTCAAAAGCATCAATTCTTCAGTGCTTAGCCTTCTTCATGGGCCAACTCTCACACCCATATATGACTACAGGAAAAACCATAGCTATGACTATATGGACCTTATAGGATATTATTTATTAAGCAAGTTATGGTTTAAAAGATCTAATCGATTACTGCTTTCAGTTTCAAAATCCTTGCTGAATCCAATGTTATGAAACTTTTCTTCTCTATATTTTCTTCTAAGAGTTTTACAGTTTTAACTCATGTTTGGGTCTTTGATCTATTTTGAGTTAACTTTTCTAGGTGGTGTAAGGTAAAGGTACAACTTTTTTTTTTTTTGCACATGGAAAATAGGTTTCTTGCATCATCTATAGTTCACTGGTTGCAAGCAACAGAAACTGAGAGGCTAACTATTGGAATAATTCTAGATAGTTCACAGAAATTAAAAGAAGTTCTGAATGGTAAAATCTCTGTAAGTAAAGAATATAGCAATGATTTAGGAATCTTAGTCATGGACCGTTTCTAATGATGCTGTGATCAGAGAGATGTAGCTCCAAAAATCGTATGTGTGTGTACTTCACTGGATAGCATATTTGGCTAGGAAGCCTATAAGGGGAAGTGTGTGTGTGTGTGTGTGTGTGTGTGTGTGCGTGCATGCTGAGGATAAGGCAGCATTGTTACTGAATTATCTCAACAGATAAGATCACTTGAAATGTAGGGTTTGAGTGAGTGGGAGAGAGGGAGGAAGGAGGAAGGGATTCCCCACAAGAAAACCAGAATGCAGGAGCAAAAGGAAGTGGGAAGGGATACTGTCTAGGCCAAACAATAGATACTCACTGAAAACTTTCTCAGATATTGATTGATATTGCATTGTGAATCTCCAGTAGACAGCAACAGAGTATGGCATGTTTTCCACACCTATTTGTCCAAAATACTTTTAAGTGCATCTTACAGGATTGATGTTCCATAGAACATGTTTTGGGAAGTGCTTTCGCATGTTAATAAAAAGAACTCTGTACTTGTACGATAGCAAGTTCCACGCCCGAGATCAGGGGCGGCGGCGGAGAGGAGCAACCCCACGTCCAATGAGCAGCGGCTGCACAGGCGCAGGAGGGCCAAGAGGAGCTACTCCACGTTCAAGGTCAGGAGGGGCGGCCGTGAGGCGATACCTCTAGTCCAAGGTAAGGAGCAGTGGCTATGCTTTGCTGGAGCGGCCGTGAAGAGATACCCCACGTCCAAGGTAAGCGAAACCCAAGTAAGACAGTAGGTGTTGCAAGAGGGCATCAGAGGGCAGACACATTGAAACCATAATCACAGAAAACTAGCCAATCTGAACACATGGACCACAGTCTTGTCTAACTCAGTGAAACTAAGCCATGCCGTGTGGGGCCACCCAAGATGGACGGGTCATGGTGGAGAGGTCTGACAGAATGTGGTCCACTGAAGAAGGGAATAGCAAACCACTTCAGTATTCTTGCCTTGAGAACCCCATGAACAGTATGACAAGGCAAAATGATAGGATACTGAAAGAGGAACTCCCCAGGTCGGTAGGTGCCCAATGTGCTAATGGAGATCATTGGAGAAATAACTCCAGAAAGAATGAAGGGATGGAGCCAAAGCAAAAACAATACCCAGCTGTGGATGTGACTGGTGATAGAAGTAAGGTCCAATGCTGTAAAGAGCAGTATTGCATAGGAACCTGGAATGTTAGGTCCATGAATCAAGGCAAATTGGAAGTGGTCAAACAGGAGATGGCAAGAGTGAATGTTGACAGAGTCGGATGGTGAAGAAAGCTGAGTGCCGAAGAACTGATGCTTTTGAACTGTGGTGTTGGAGAAGACTCTTGAGAGTCCCTTGGACTGCAAGAAGATCCAACCAGTCCATCCTAAAGGAGATCAGTCCTGGGTGTTCATTGGAAGGACTGATGTTGAAGCTGAAACTCCAGTACTTTGGCCACCTCATGTGAAGAGTTGACTCATTGGAAAAGACCCTAATGCTGGGAAGGATTGGGAGCAGGAGGAGAAGGGGATGACACAGGATGAGATGGCTGGATGGCATCACCGACTCGATGGTCATGGGTTTGGGTAGACTCCAGGAGTTGGTGATGGACAGGGAGGTCTGGCGTGCTGTGATTCGTGGGGTCACAAAGAGTCGGACATGACTGAGTGACTGAACTGAACTGAAGTTCAATTCTGGTTGTACTCTTTTCTTCAGTTCGTAAATTAGACACAGCTTACCCAAAGAGCAAGGACACACACACATCACATACATCAAAGCACTGAGCTGAAGTGGGTCTGGACTTCCCAAGTTTGTGCTTGGAAGCTAGAGGTCAGATTCAAGTATCCCTGTCTCATACACTCACAGAGTAAAGATGACTTCACATAAGCCAAGCAGAAATATCATCCACAATATTTTTTAGTGTACATATTATCTGTGTGATGGGAATACATTTCTCTGTGACACTTTGATGTGAGAAATGACATGTTCCTTAGTATTTTAAAAATAAAATTAAATCTTCAGCTAGCCCTTTCTCAGCAGGGCTGGTCTTTTTGGGAGACCACCACTCTTTTGGATTATTCATGACACCATGGGACTTATTCAAGGTCCAAACAGCTGGTCTCTAGGGATTGGTCATCTTCATCACGGCTGTGCTTTCTGGGTGCCTTCACTGGGTGCTGGTCCCCCTCGTATTGGGCACTGACATGCTAGGTGGGCTCCTGAAAGGTGTCCCACCCCTCATAATGCTCTTCTCCACTGACCTCTTGCTCGGCCTGGGGCTGTCAGTGTGGCTTGCCAAATCTCTTAGTATCTGCCTCTGACAAGCAGAGCTAAACCCAAACTCAAGTCCTCTTGCATGTGGGGTGGCACAATGGAAGGCTGGGGTAGTCCCATGGAAGCCGCATCCCCTCCCCAGGATATGGGATTTCAACTCCATTTGACATTGAGTCATTTCTCTTTCTTACTTCAAAGCATCAGCACCTCCATCTCCTCCTCCTCTGGCTCTTAGTGATCCAGCATTTGGGGTAAGGAGAGTACAGCTTTGTAATGGAATTTCAGTCTCCTGGGGGTTTTGAAGCTCCCAGGGTGCTATCCATAGAGGTTCTGATTCAGTTCCAGAGCGGCGGGGACCAGAACACACTGTCAGAGAGTCTGATCCAGCACATCTTCTGACCATACTTGAGGGGCTCTGGCCTCATCCTGGGGACAAAAGCCAGACAAGTCTCCTGGGCAAGGGTAGCGGGTAGAATAGAGACAGTTCAGTCTTTGGAGATGTCAGAGCTGGTCTCCCAGCTTCCAAAAATGGACAGTATGCTTCTAAAGGAGCAACATATCAAAACAACCCATATGGTTAAATTTCCATAACCTCATCCAATTTGCCATGACTCACCTCTGTAGATCTGTGTTCTGGAATTCCCCGTAAACACAGAGAAGAGAGCCTCTGTGTTTCTATCATGTCTCTATTTCTCCGTGTCTCTGTTGGAGCCTGGCAGGTATCGGCAGGACCTTGGCTGAGTGCCTGGGTTGCTACCTCTTAGCGTCTGACAGGCTGCCAGCTTGAAATGGGGGTGGGGGTGGGGGGGAGAGGGGCTGTGTTCATGAGTGTGGCTTGTCTTCCCCAGGGCACATTGTGAATCTGTCATTGATTTGGGGATCTTTTGTGACTTTCAGAAGGGGTGTCTTTTATTTTGTTGCCAGCACCCTCTCTTCTCCAAATTCCATGCAGGCATCCATATTTCTATTGTTTCATAAATCCTGGTGTTCAAGAAATGCATGGCTGTCCACCAGGACTGCAGCAACCCCCTCAGCTCAGGAAAGGGGGCAATGATTGCTTTTTAACTCCAACACTTAAGGCTTGGTGGTGGGGTAATTCAGGGCCCTCTGAGGACGGGTTTCAGAAGGGACGAATCAGGGTTTTGCTGGGAGCCTCTTGAGGCTTGGATCAGCCTTGCTCCCCAGAGGGCCAGGTTTGAGGATGAATGACTCACACTCTGTGTGCAATAAGCTAGGGCCAATGAGAATGGGCAGTGGGCATGCTCTTGGTACTGAGGATAGTGTTTTCTAGAATATGAACCAGGAAGCAGAGCACTGGAGGCCTGGGACCAGCCTCAACTCTTCCATGAATGTCTCGTCACTTCTATGCTTCAGGATATTTTCCTCTAGAAAGCGGGAGGGTTGGGCCAAATCTGTTAATTCAAAGATAAACATTTACTGAGCTTGATGATGCGCTCGGCTCTGTGCTGGAGGGATGTGACATTAAATAAAAGCTGATGCATGCCTTTGTAATGACACTTTCCAAGGTCTTCAGACGCGCCTGCATTCTGTGAGTCTATGAGCGATGCCTGCTCACAGCAGCCCTCGAACACTGTGCTTTCACATGCATTATCACATCTGCACTTGAGATGAGTCACCCTCCCACTGCATGGGGGTCAAGTGACTCGTCTCAGGATACACCGCTGTGAAGCAACAGGGCTGGATTTGAATCCGAGTTTCTGTTTCTCGGTCCTGTGCTCTCGGCTCTTTAGCTTGCTGTCTGTGACTGCTCCTTCCTTCCAGATTTTTTTTCCATCCAGTGAAATAAGACCTATCTTTTGCCAAGCGATTACTTTGGGTCCTGCTACAAGCATTATCTTGTGGAAATCTCACAGCACGGTTACTAGGTAGTTACTGTTACTGTCATTTTACGGAGGCGGAAACCAGGGCTCAGCAAGGTTGAGTCTTACACAGAGTCACACAGCCTGGCAGTGACATTGGATCCCAGGTCTATCTGGGGCTGCTCAACTGTACTGCCTTCTGGGATCACTCAGAGAGAAGACCGGGAAGACCCGGAACCCTGTTCTTTCCTAGAGAATTGAAGGTTGGGCCTTTGTGTCTTCGTTGGTTCCCTCTGGAGAAAACTGAGAAAGCCAGAGGACTTGAAGGAGTTGTGAAGAGGCCTTGGTCAGTGCCCTCTCCTGGGCTGAAGGTCCTGAGTTTGGGGGCTTCATGGGTAAATATGACAGACTTCCAAGACTCCAGAGACATTCCAGGTCTCAGGCCCAGAGGCCCCCGTAGGTGTCAGCTGAAAAGCAGGAGCATCCTGTCATTTTCCAGAAGGGATGATGTGGACTGGCTGGGGAAGATGCTTCTGGGGGTCGAGGTCCTCCCTTCCCTCTGTGCCTGCCATCCTGGGCTCCCTCCTCCCACCCTCAAGACCCCAAATGGGCTTTCCTCTTCCTAAAGCCTGCCTGTGGTGCTCTCTTCATCCAGTGCTTGGAGGCTCTGGGGACAAATTAACCTCTAGCTGGCCAGTGCCCTCACCTCAGGGCTTCTGCTTAGCCTCATGCCCTTGTGGGAAGGCTGAAAGTAGTAGAGTGCGCTCCGGTAAACACATGGGGAGTACGTGTGGGCTTAAAGGGAAAGGAACTAGCTCAACTCACTGACCACCAGCAGGAATCAGGCCTGAAGCCCGGACTTGATTCCCAAGGGCAGGGTGCAGAGCTGGCCCCTGAAACCTGGGGTAACCGTGGCTCACACCTTAGTTTATTTTTTAGGCACTTAACTCAACTACAGCCACCCACAGAGGCCAGTAGTACTGTCTCCATGCTACAAATGAGGAGCCTCGAGCCTGGAGAGTTTAAATAACTTGCTCAAGACCACTTGGCTAGAGAACTAGGGGAGGATTCAAGCTCAGGACCCTCTGGGTCCCTCTGCTACGCCTCACTGTCCCTCCCTTCACTGCCACCCTGTGACTTTCCTGACTTCAGGTTCACGGTGTATGCACGCCAAGTCGTTTCAGTCATATCCAACTCTTTGTGACCCCATGGACTGTAGCCCGCCAGGCTCCTCTGTCCATGGGATTCTCCAGGCAAGGATACTGGAGTGGGTCGCCATACCCTCCTCCAGGGGATCTTCCCAACCCAGGGTTCCAACTCAAGTCTCTTATGTCTCCTACATAGAAAGGAGGGTTCTTTACCACTAGAGCCACCTGTGTTCTGGTTCAAGACCCCTGATGCTGGGAAAGACTGAAGGCAGGAGGAGAAGGGGACAACAGAGGACAAGATGGTTGGATGGCATCACTGACTCAATGAACATGAGTTTGAGCAAACTCTGGGAGATGGTGAAGGACAGGGAGGCCTGGCGAGCTGCTGTCCATGGGGTCACAAAGAATTCAACAGGACTGAGCTACTGAACAACAACCAACACCTGGGTTCACAGTAGGAAATAGTAACCTGGATGTGAGTGAAGCCCGGATGGGTCCTTATGGAGGTTGGCTGGGAACTGGAGGACTGACTACCAATCTTTAGCTGACCCTCCAGGCCCTGGATTTTAATTATCATGCAAGCAGCCAAGATAAGCTTAGACTCATTCCTTAGCAACAGGAAGTGTGTGGGATGTGCAGAGGCTTTGGAGGGACCTTTAAGGTAACCAGCAGCTCAAGGGGAGTGAACAGAACTGCCTAGAGACAATCTGCAAGCCGCAGGGCCCCAGGAGAGGAGGCTCTGACAGCTGATGAAGTCACCATCGGGGGACAGATGCTAATGGACAAAGGTCACGGCCTCCATGGAGCTGGGCATGAGGCATGCATCTGTGAGTCACGGCAGGAGAGACGCACAGGCTTACTCCCAAACCCAGGGACCCCGCACTGAGCTGTCACGAGAGCCACCCTCCTATAAAATACATGATTAATTATGACAAAAGCTTCTTACAAATGGGAGGCTCCATGCCGGGTTTGCAATTAGCATGAAGAGAAGGTGCTTCACGTTCAATTAATTTTTATCTGACCTGCCTGATCTCCTGGCAACAGAGCTTGGCTCCCGCTGCTGTAAGGATTGGGTTCTCTGCCAGGGCCGGAGGGAGCTGCCGCGCAGGGTCCTCCCAGACTGGAGAGCCGTGTTTGTGAGACGAGCAAATGGCGCAGATGGGGAATACTGAGCGTCACTGTCCTCTGTCCCACCCCCTGGAGACCTGGGGAGGCTTAAATTGAGCCTGGTGGATTTTTTTTTTTTTTTTTTAGTTTGAAAAAAAATTCAGGTGGCACAGTTTTTTTCCCTCAAGAAAGCATAATTTTTTAGGGGAAAAGTTTTCCAGCATCCAGAGATGATGTTGACCCTGTAGTGGCAGAGGGAGCAGGGCGGGGGCACAAGCCCTGGGTTCCTGATGTTTTCTGGGACTTCCTGACTTTGATAGACCGGGGTCTTGGTTTCCCGCTCCCCTGCGCCCCACTGAGGGTCCTGCTCGCACCCTGGAGAGCGGGAGGCTGGCTTCCGGCCGCGCGGGCTCTGACGGAGAAGCGCCGCCATCTTGGGGCGGAATTGCGTCACCGGAGAGAGCGGGAACGCTAACGTGACCCCCGGCTGGTCTCCGGATCTCAGAGCCCAGTCCTGCCACGTCGTCGTCGTCGTCGTCGAGGGGAACGGGGGTGGGGTGGGGGTGGGGGTTGGGGTGGGGTGGGGTGGGGGTGGGGGTGGGTGGGGTGGGGGTTGGGTCACAGGAACCCTGAAGCACTGGCTCTTGTTGAAAGCAGGCGGATGGGATGGGGGTGGGGAGTCAATGAAATTGTTGACTACAGAGAAAAATCTCAGGGCAGGTTGGGATGGCGTTTGAACGGAATGCGAGGGTTTGGGGTCCCTTTTATTCAACCGGGGTACAGCAGAATGCCACATCCTGGGAAGCCCGGAAGTTTGGAGTTTCAGGGAAGAAGGGTTGAGAACTCTTACCTCCTAATCAGATTTTACCCAGAAAGCTTGAGTCAGACCTGGTTCCACCGCCCTCCTTCCTGTTGAGTCATCCTGGGGAGGTTATTTAGCCTTCTATCTTATCCTTATAATATGAGGGTAATAAATATCTCCCTGTTAGGGCTGAAGTGAGAGTCAGACGGAATTATATTGTACCAGCTTACCCAGGGGTTCACTGCAGGGGTGTCCTGAGGCCTCCAGCCCCGAGAGACTTCCTTTTTTCCTTGACATCCCAAAAGCCTTCCCTGAGGTCCAGTCCGCAAGGTGTGACTCCTCCCATCTCCCCTCCTTTTGGGCTCTCAGCATTCTTGGGGGAATTTTGTTTGCCTCCTGATGATTTCTCCCTCTGATTTCCTGTCTCTGAAGAATTTTCAAGCCTCTTCTGCATCTTTCCAGCTGTAACTGACCTCCTATGACTCGGCACTCTCCTTCACCTTTAGTTACTAGGAAAAGTATCATTAGTCCAGGTGGTTGTGTTTACTGAAGTTCTGGGCCTAGTTGGGGTTGCTTCAAAAGAGTTTATAACACAGTCCAGAGAACAACCTAAAACTGAGCAATAGGTACGACCCTTCTGTTGTCTCAGCCATTCCACAGGCCATCTCACTAGTCATCTGTATCAGTTAGCTATTGCTGCATAACAAATTACCCCCCAACATAGTGGTAACAGTTCTGTGCATTAGCAACTGAGAATCAGTCATGTAGTTCTGGTTTCATCAGAACTCTCAATATGGGTCATCAGTTACCAGTGGTCAGTTTGCTGATCCTGGTTGAATTCTCACATGTCTGGGAGCTTGGCTGGGATACATTGGTTCTTTTATGTAGTCTTTCAACTTTCAGCAGTTAGTTGTTCATATGTCAAGTGAGTGGAAGCATACAAGGTTTCTGAAATGTAGGCTTAGAAATCGCACTCCATTACTTTTACTGCATTCTGTTGGTCAAAGCAACTCTTAGAAGCAATCCAGATTCAAGTAGGGGAAAATAAATATATTTTTGGATGTGAGGAGCTACAATTCCAGATGGCAAAGGGTGTGGATAGAGGGCAGAGTGAAGTACTATATCCATGTTTTTTAAATTTCCTGCTCCGTCTCTCCCCCTCAGGGTCTCTCCTATTGTCTTATTGTTGGATCATCAGTCTCTCCTCCTGGACTGTCTGGATCTCTTTCCAGAGAGATCATTTCTCCCTCTTCAAATCCCTCTTCTGATTTGAAGAAGACTCTGATTTCCTGTAACTTTATTATGCAGAATGTTTATTTTTCTTTATTGACAGTGTTTTCCTTTCCAGTCACATTCTCACCAAAAAATGATCCTGTGTGTTGATTAAAGTATACCACTGGTTCTCGACCTGGGTATCAGAATCACCTGCAAAGCTTTAAAAAATTACTGATGCCTTTAGTCGCACCCCTAGGTCTGGGCTAGGTTTTGGATGTTGGTATTGAAAAAAATTCTCTCCAGGTGGTTCTAATATGTAGCTAAGGTTGAAAACCACTGGAATAAACAAAAGCACCATGTATCTCTCAGATGAATTTTGCTCCTTCTTTAAAATATGGGCATCTTAGAAGCTGTTTTTTTTTTTTTAAATGAGCAAATCCCCTGTTTATGTTACACTGTGTAGTGTCTAGTGTATTGAAGGTACTCACTAAATATGAGCTATTATCACTGTTACTATTGCCATCAAGGATAAGACAATGTGCTGGTAAGGAATGTGGTTTCTGAAGTCAGACCACTTCTCTCTGGCTCAGTTTCCTCATTTGTAAAATGAACATAATTAAAATCATTACTTCATTAATATCTACTTACCTCCAGGATTGTTGTGAGGGTTAAATGTCTTAATGATTGACCTTCAACACAGAGTAGATGTTCAATAAATGGTGGGTACTAAGTAATTATTGTTTTATTCTTTCAGCATCCCCCCCCCCTTTTTTTTTTTTTTTTACCAAGCACAGTTTTCTTTCTCTTTGGACCAGTTTGTTTCCAAATAAAATATGATGACAATGGATGGGGAGAAGTGGTGGTGCAGTTTCACTGGAGTGTGCTGGGGTTGGGAAGATACAGAAGAGAGCTTGCTTGGGGAATCTCTCAGCTGTAGATTAGTCATGTTAGTCTAGATTAGTCTAGATTAGTCATTAGTCTAGCTCAAGTCTAGATTAGTCTTGGCATTAAGAAAATTCTCTGGCAAACTTGGGAATCTTCGCTCCTTTCCAAGCTGAAGTTTTCTTCAGCCCAAACTTTCATTTTAATGGAGGCAACTTCAAACTTGTGCAATTACTTGAGGAGTGCATAATTAGCATGTTTAGCTCAGTTCAGATGTCGTGGAGATAATAGATGTGAATGAGGATGCAAGAATCTGCTAGGAGCGTGGACCAGCTCTGAGTGCCAGCCTGGGTGGTGGGGTGCAGTCAGCACACTGAGGGGGTGGTGGGTAGGACCGAGGACATCTTGGAATCACAAAGAGAGTCAGTAGGGCTCTTTGATGTCTAGACCCACATAAAGAAAAAAGTATCAAGCATATCTAGAGTCACATTGCTGGTGACTGGTAGAGCTCAGACTAGCGGCGTTTTAACTGTTACTGTGTCCTTTCTTGGGCCAGGCTTGTGTTGGGTCTTCATCTTTACTACTTCAATTGTATCTCACAGCTTTAGAAAACAGGGAATATTGTCTCCATTTTGTAGCTGAGAAAATTGAGGCTTCAAGAAATTACAATATTACTGCAACTGAATTAAAAGTTAGGTCACCATACAGCTAACCTGTGACAACACAGGACAGTTTAAAGCCATTGGAGTGACTTAAAAATTTTTCTATAAAATTTCTATTCCCCTTTCTGAAGAGGCAGAATGAGATTAGCTCCACAGTGTGATTTTAGGAAGACCCTAAGAGGAAAAAACTTCTTTCCAAAATCTGAAAATCAGAAAACCCAAATCTTGCTTCAGTTTCGTCTCACCTTATTCACTGATATATGAAAATAAATTAGAGCTTAATTTAAGGTTTTAATTTCTGATACAATGGAATCATTCTTAAAAGAAGCTAAAACTCAACATGACCTGAAAGAGGCAACATAGTATAGGGTAAATGAGCACTGTGATCTCATGTTTCAAAAAACTAATTTGGCTTAAAATTTGGCCAGCCCAGTACAAGTCACATATATGGAAAATTCTGGAAGAAAGGGCATAGACAAGATCTTATTTGCTGGAAAGAAGTCCAAATTATAAAATATTTATAAAATATGCAATTTTATTATTTTCCATATTATACATCAATGTATGTGATATTTTTATGCAAAATGAGATGGGGAAAAAGAAAAGAAAAATCTCAACAGCCTTATTAATGTCTCATAGGCATAAAAAAAATTACAAAATAAGGGTGCCATGTAAGTTGAGTGGTTAAGTCTTTAGATGTGGGAGTCATACTTTCTGGTTTCATATCCTGGTAGTATCATGTCACTAGTGTGTTACTTTGTGTAAGTGTACTTAACTTCCCTGGCCCTATTTCCTTATCGAGAAAATAGTGCTAATGATATATTCCTGATTCATAATGTTGTTTTGAGATCTGAATGAATTAATGCCTTGCTGTCTTCTTCCCAGTGCAGGATTCTCTTAATAGGAATCCTCTCTGAATTATTGCCTTATTGCTGATAACACATTTTTTGAATTAAGGCAACGGCGTTCCTGGTTTCTGGTTATTATCTTTGCATCAGCCTAGGATTACCTCTTGTCGATTTAAATTTACCACTTGCCCATGATTGCCTTGGCTTAGACTGACTGCTCTTGCATTGTTTTTCATGTAAGTCATGATTTGCAGAGCTTTGGCAAATGGGCACTGTCCTACTGTTGCAGCAACAGTGGGGGAGAAGGCAGGATCTCCTGTTTTATCCCACCAGAAGGTGGCCACGGCAGATCCGCTTGCTCTGGATGTGGCTGTTGGTCACACTTCACAGATGGGTATTTTATTTTCATGTCTGCACCCAGCAAGCTCATGACTCTACCAAGCACTCTGCCTCTTACTGCTGGTCTTCCTGGAGACCAGGCACCGGACTAAAGCAGTAATACGGTTATCTGGGGCCCACAGGGAGAATACAGAGATAGACTACTTTCCTAGCCCAAATACCAACACAAACTTTTTTTAAAAAATTGATTTTTACTGGAGTATGTGTGTTTACTCACTCAGTCGTGTCCAACTCTTTGTGACCCTTTGGATTATAGCCCACCGGGCTACCCTTTCTATGGAATTTTTCAGGCAAGAATACTGGAGTGGGTTGCTATTTCCTCCTCCAGGGTATCTTCTTGACCCAGGGATTAAATCTGTGTCTCATCTCCTTTGTCTCCTGCATAGCAGGTGGATTCTTTACCCGCTGAGCCATCAGAGCTGATTTAAAATATTGTGTTAGTTTCTGCTCTACAGCAAAGTGAATTGGTTATGCATAAACATATACTGACTCTTTTTTAGATTATTTTCCCATATAGGTCATTACAGAGTATTGAGTAGAGTTGCCTATTCTATACAGTAGGCCCTTATTAGTTATCTATTTTATATATGTAAGTGTAAATGACAGTGTTAGTTGCTCAGTCATGTCCAACTCTTTGCAACCCCATGGGATGGTAGCCCATCAGGCTCCTCTGTCCATGGAATTCTCCAGGCGAGAATACTGGAATGAGTTGCTATTCCCTTCTCCAGGGTATCTTCCCGACCCAGGGATCAAACCCAGATATTCTGCATTGCAGGCAGATTCTTTACTGTCTGAGCCACCGGGGATGCCCATTTTATATATGGTAGTGCATATATGTCAATTCTGATCTCCCAATTTAGTCCCACTCCCCATCCCCCTTGGTCCAACACAAATTTTTATAAGTGAACAGCACACATGATTCTATTACTATCCTCCTGTTACATAACTCCAACTCAGTGTTTCCACACTCAAAGCGCCCAGCCACAAACAAGGGTGATTCTGAGCATGAGCTGAAGACAGATGAAGCCCTGCTGTTGGTCACCCAAGCTCTAGAAGGGGCCAGCAAGAGATCAAAGTGCAGCCTTGTCACCAGCTGCCTGCCTCTGAGCAAGTGGTTCTTTGGAATAGCTCTGCCACAAATTATGAGCAACCGTTAGTCTAAATTTGGGGCTGGCAGAGATAAGAGGCCAGGCAGATGGCCTGGATGAGAGCTTTTCCAGGGCCTCAGTAAGAATCTGCAACCGACAATTGTCAAGAGGGTGTAATGCACTGGAAATATGGGCATGTCTTGTTACCAAAGGCATCCCCAAATCCCTTTAGAAGAGGAGGTATGGGTTGCAGTCTACAGGTTTGGTTGTTTACCTGAGTGAGTATTCCTGCCCATAAGACCCCCAAATAGAGATGAAATAAGGGAATAGCATGGAATATTGCACACTTACCATCACAGGTTTCTTCTGTTAGAAGAATTTTTCTGATCTTCTTTCTTTCCTTACCTCTTGGGCAGCATGAAGAGAAATCACAAGTCACATGGAGGCTGAAGTCCTGTGTTCAAATTTAGGTTCTTCTATTAGCTGAAGGATGCTGGGACAAATCACTTAACTGAAGAGTTTGTGAAAATGGGGATATAGCAATATTTACCTCGGAGGTGCTGAAAAAAAGCATCTCAGTTAAATAGTGCCTGTTTTCTGAATCAATGGATTATTTTTCTCATGAAAGAAGAAAAAAAATCATATCTTGAAATTGATATGCTGACGGTCTCATCAGACAAGTAACCTCTTTGGAGGGCTCCAGAAGACCCCTGGTAGCTTGGCATTATGACCTAGGTACTTCCTTCCTCACTTTGTGATGAATCATGATCAAGTGTGCGTGTGCCTGTGTGTGTGTGTGTATGTAAGAGAGAGAGATTGTGACAGTTAAGGGACAATTTGGCTGGGCTGTGCTGCCCAGATATGTTGTCAAACATATGTGCTTATGTGAGATTGTTTTGAGATGGGGACAGGGAGGCCTGGCGTGCTGCAGTTCATGGGGTCGCAAAGAGTCAGACACGACTAAGCGACTGAACTGAACTGAACTAAAATTTAAATTAGTGGGCTTGAATAAAGGAGATTGCTTTCCCTAGTGTGGTCAGCCTTACCCAATCAGTTGAAGGCCTGAATAAAACAAGACTGATTTCCCTGGGTCAAGCATGAATTCTGTCAGTCAATGGCCTTTGGATTTGAACTGCAACATTTGCTCTTCCTGATTCTCCAGCCTGCTGATCCACCTTGCAGATTTTGGATTTGCCAGAGCCATAATTTCATGAGCCAATTTTTTTTTTAAAAGAAATCTTTCTATTGGTTCTACTTCCTTGAAGAACCCTGGCTGATTCTGGAGAGACAAGAAGAGCATCAGCATCCTCTGCTGGCTTATAGCATCTGAGGAACGTCACTTGACAAACCTGCTCATAGTGCTTTTTTTCACAATGATTCTGCATTTTTGAAATACTGTAGTGTTTTTGTCTTGTGTCTGCTTTTCATTATTTTCTTATTTGGGATAAGTTAAAAACATGAAACAGGGAATACAATGGTCATTACTAGACTGTACTATGTTTGAGGGAATCTGAACTCAAACTAAGACCAAAGACACACACCCACTCCTCTTCTGAAGACAAAATAAAAGACAGTACATGACAGTTTCCATCACTGTAGTTCTAAGGACCTGCAAAGCAAGGATCATTTTAATAATTATAATAGTAATAACAATAGCTGACTCTTAGAAAGAAAATGAAAGTGAAAGTCGCTCAGTCCATTCCAACTCTGTGACCCCAAGGATTATACGGTCCATGGAATTCTCCAGGCCAGAATACTGGAGTGGGTAGCTTTTCCCTTCTCCAGGGGATCTTCCCAACCCAGGGATCAAACCCAGGTCTCCCGCATTGCAGGCGGATACCAGCTGAGCCACAAGGGAAGCCCGACACATAGAAGCCCTTACCAATTATTGGGCATATACAAGAATTTACATATATTATTTCCTTAAACATGATAATAGTGGTGGGAGGCCTTCTCAAATGTACTGGAGAACCACTGCAGGCCCCTAAATTTTAGTGCTTAATTTCTCCATACAAATGATACATTTCTTTGAATTTTATTTTTTTGTTTTTAAGTTTTGACTGTGCTGGGACTTTGTTGCTGTGTGTGGGCTTTCTCTAGTTGCAGCGAGTGAGGGCTGCCCTAGTTGTGTGTGGACCTTTCATTTAGGTGGCTGCTCTTGTTGACAAGCACAGGCTCTAGGACACTCGGGCTTCAGTAGTTGTGGCGCGTGGGCTTAGTTGCCTTGAGACATGTAGGATCTTTCTGGACCAGGGATCGAACCTGTGTCTCTTACATTGGCAGGCAGATTCCTAACCACTGCACCACCAGGGAAGTCCTAAATGATACATTTTGAAAGGACAATTTCTTGGTTATTTTCTACCAGATTCGTTCCAGTTCAGTTTTATCTGTCTTCCACTCTTCATGTGGTAGAATAACTATATACGGTGGAGGTTGTGTTTATCATTATCCAGCAGCAGAAAAGCCAGCATGGTCAGAAAACATGTTTATCCTGGGTAGTCAAGTATTCTGGGTTATATAGATTTCACATAACCATATGCGGCTGAACAGTTGTCAGATAAATTTAATTCAATAAGATACATTTAATGCTCTGCCTCTGGAATGTAATAGCATTTTGTGGGTCATAAACCTCTTGAGGATATCTCGCTGCCTCTGGGTCATCTTCACAGTCATCAGTTCTCACTGTATGTATCACTACTTTCTGTGTTTTAAAAAAGTGGAGTATAGTTGCTCACAATATTGTGTTAGTTTGCTGTACAGTGAAATGGATCAGCCATATGTATACACGTACCCCTCCCCTGTTAGGCCCCTGTCCCAGCCTGTCCGCATCCCCACCATCGAGGTCACCATAGAGCGCCGGGCTCCGTGTGCTATATGGCAGCTTCCCGCAAGCTGTCTGTTTTCACACACGGCAGTGCGCTACTTGCTAATCAATAGGACGCTAAATAAATGAGCCTTTAGTGCATTACTTGCCACGAGGGACGAGGGGCTGCTTGGGTCTATAAAATACATTTGTGGTCAATTTATTTAAAAGTGATGGAAGGTGATGGGAAAAAGGAGCTGTGAAATATACTTTCTCCTTCCTCACTGCCCACCAGCCCCTGCCGGGTTTTCTGGATGTTTTTTGTCCTGGATTTGCTGCCCAGATAAGCAACAGAGATATCAGTTGTCTTCTGAAGTCATTCACCTTTGGTAATAGGTCTTCATCCTTTCCCTGATGGTGCTGTTGGCCTTATTTCAGTGGGCAGGATTTTCACCCAGGAAATGCTCTGGGCTTTGGTGCCCACAAAATGCCACCTGTGGCCTGCCAAACCCAGACAGTGGGGGAAGGCTTTTGAAGGCAGAATTCCATCAGTTAGAGGACAAATGAAGTCACTTGCTGGCTGTGTGACCCTGAGAGAATAACTCAACCTCTCTGAACCTCCTTTTTCTTACCTGTAAAATTGTGGTGGTGATGCCTGTGCCGTGAGAGAGGGGAGACTGGCACGATTCACGGAGGAAATGTACATAAAATGCTTAGTACGTGGTCTGGAATGGTAATTCATGAATGGCAGTGGATCTAATTGCTTGTAGCCCTGCCATCAGCTCAGATTTCTCTGACCATTGGAGACACAGAATCTCAAATCACACTGTGAGAGGCTAAAGACACCCCCAAGATACCTGTAGATGCCTGAGACCTAACCTCAAGTGGGCAAGCTGCCTCTTCCTTCTCCACCCCTTTTGCTTCCAGGTCACAGGCTCCTGTATCTATAAGCGGGCTACTTCTGTTTCTCTCTGCGCCCACTGGCCGAGATCCTTATATCCTTGAGATGCTAACACAGGAGAACAGTTCTTATGTTTCAATACTAATATTGTAGTGCTCTGAACTCCAAATTTACCTTCCAATTCAGGAGACTTCATTTACATTTTCTGAAAGGCAAGATTCAGAATGTGAAATTAGAGGATTGGCACATGGCGTTATGGTGGGACAGTCCCTTCTCTGGAAACTGTCCAATGAGAATGTGCTTAACACTGTCTCTAAAGAAATAAATACCTTGATGGTTGGAACCAAAAAAACACTACTCACCCCTTATTGACCCAGATCCTTTGCTCAAAACAAGAACAAGAAGTTAGGGAAACTCAGGGTGTGCATGTGTGTGTGTAACTAAAGTGTTCTCATTTTAAAGTTTACTAATAAAGCATGTCAAAATCAACAAAAATAGAATAATGTAATAAACTCCTATGTGCCATCATTGCCCAATTGCTTTGGCATTTAGCTTGTGCCTAGGCTTGTTTCATTTCTGCTGCCCTGTACCACACTCCCTTCCCTTACAACCAGAATGGATTCTTATGAAGCAAATCTAAGACAGCAAATCACTCCATCCATAACTATACATATCGCTAAATAAGGACTCTTTAAGAACCGAAACCACATAACCGTTTTCACACCCCAAAATGGAATTTACCTATTTTTATAATTAAAAAAAAAAAAGAATTTGTTTGGGGAATTCCCTGGCAGTCCAGTGGTTAGGACTCTGAACTCTCACTGACCTGGGTTCAGTCCCTGGTTGGGGAGCTAAAATCTCCCATGCTGCCTGGTGCAGCCGAAAAGAAAAAAACAAAACCACAGCAGAGAATTGGTCCATGCCTTCTTTTAATTTTCTTTTAATCTATAACTGTTTAATCTTTTTTCCTTTTCAATTTATACATGGAAGAAACAGAGTCATCTGTAGTATTTCACATTTTCTATTTTGCAACCCTGAGTGTCATTTCATCCGTAACTTGTTCCTCTCACCAGCATTTCCTGTAGACTAATTCTTTAGACCTACCGTCTAGAATGGAAAGTTTTATCTGGTTTAGATACAATTTTCTATCAAGAAAGTTTCATAAGCGTACTTCTCTCAGGGGGCAATGGTGCGACAAGTTGTCTGTTTGTTGTAGTTCATCATCTTTGATAGATTCATTTTTCACTAGGGGTTGCAAAATGATAGTAGTCTAATTCTATCATTCCTCCATTTATTTGATGGAAGTCTTCTATAAAGAGAAACTTTCCCTTAAAACTCTTTGGTTACCCCAAGATACAGTTTGCACAGTAAGGGCAGGTTAAGTCCTTTATTCTTAACTGTTCAGAATGATGACTTGGTTCTCAGTCATCCTCCAAGGGTGATCAATGAGTTTTTGTTGTTGAGTATAATTATAGCCTCATGGACTTTAACATATTTGATGTGTTTCAGTTCATTTTAGTCATTATTCTTGTTGGTTTTCAAAAATTTCCATCTTTTGCCTCTGAGAGTCTCTTTCTATTTGCTGAATTCTTTGAATACAACCTCAGTGGTTTTTGATAACTGCTGTCCATTATGACAAATGTTCTAGGTACATTTTGTACATTTCCTGCTACAGACCAAGAATCAGCAATTTCTTCAAGGAGACTTAGTTCCTTTTGTGAGAAATGATGTTTAAAGATCACAAGTTGGCTTTAGGGCTGCTCATTGCTTATGAGCTGGTCATTGTTTCTAGGCTGATTCAGTGGACAGAATGATAAAAATTATTTAGGAGAAAATACATCATGAGTTCCTGCTAAAATTTTGAATTTGGACTTAGTATTGTAGGACTTCTATTTAACTTCTTTGATTTTGTATTTGTAAATTTTCTTTATGCCTAAAATCTTGATTCCAAGCAATATTAATATAATTACTTTGGCTTTACTATCTGTGTTTCAGAATGATGATATTAATATCATTGCTAGGAGAATGATTTCTGAAAACAGTTTAAGATTTTTAAGGTGATTTCTGTCCTTAGGATCTAACCCACCAGGGTTCGCAGTGAAATTGCTGTTTTTAAATCATTTGAATTTATTTCCTCTCAGGCTATGCTTCTCATTCAATACACAGCAAAGTTTGTTTGTTTCATTTGCTTTCCATTTAAGAGTGGCTTTCTTTTAATTTTGACCTAAGGTTGTTTTGTAGTTATGTAAAGAATTTTCATAGTTCTAATGTCAAATCTATACAGTCAGTTATATTCAGAGAAGTTCTAGCTTCTCTTCTTCTTCTCTCCACTTTGATCTCTAGCTTCCCCTATGATAACTATTAAACAAATGTGCTTTATCCTTCTCTTTTCTAAAGTATAAGTAAATGTATACCTGTATGTGTTTATATATATGCATAATTATATATATACAAATATATGAATTTGTATCTTCCCCTTCTTCAGTATTAGGTAAATGGTTCAATTCAGTTCAGTTCAGTCACTCAGTCGTGTCTGACTCTTTGCAATCCCATGGACTGCAGCACACCAGACTTCCCTGTCCATCACCAGCTCCTGGAGTTTACTCAAATTCATGTTCACTGAGTCAGTAATGCCATCCAACCATCTCATCCTCTGTTGTCCCCTTGTCCTCCTGCCTTCAATATTTCCCAGCATCAGGGTCTTTTCCAATGAGTCAGCTCTTCGCATCAGGTGGCCAAAGTACTGGAGTTTCAGCTTCAGCATCAGTCCTTCCAATGAGTACTCAGGACTGATCTCCTTTAGGATGGACTGATTGGATCTCCTTGCAGTCCAAAGGACCCTCAAGAATCTTCTCCAACACCACAGCTCAACAGCATCACTTCTTCGGTGCTCAGCTTTCTTTATGGTCCAACTCTCACATCCATACATGACCACTGGAAAAATCATGGCTTTGACTAGATGGACCTTTGTTGGCAAAGTAATGTCTCTGCTTTTTAATATGCAGTCTAGGTTGGTTATGACTTTCCTGGTGGCTCAGACGGTAAAGCGTCTGCCTACAATGTGGGAGACCTGGGTTTGATCCCTGGGTCAGGAAGATCCCCTGGAGAAGGAAATGGCAACCCACTCCAGTATTCTTGCCTGGGGAAATCCCATGGACGGAGGAGCCTGGTAGGTTGGTTATAGCTTTCCTTCCAAGGAGCCAGTGTCTTTTAATTTCACGGCTGCAGTCACCATCTGCAGTGATTTTGGAGCCCCCCAAAATAAAGTTTCTCACTGTTTCCATTGTTTCCCCATCTATTTACCATGAAGTGATGGGACCGGGTGCCATGATCTTAGTTTTTTGAATGTTGAGCTTTAAGCAGCTGTTTCACTCTCCTCTTTCACTTTCATCAAGAGGCTTTTTAGTTCCTCTTCACTTTCTGCCATCTGCATATCTGAGTTTATTGATGTTTCTCCCGGCAATCTTGATTCCAGCTTGTGCTTCATCCAGCCCTGCATTTCACATGATGTACTCTGCATATAAGTTAAATAAGCAGGGTGACAATATACAGCCTTGATGTACTCCTTTCCTGATTTGGAACCAGTCCATTGTTCCATGTCTGGTTCCAACTGCTGCTTCTTGACCTGCATACAGATTTCTCAGGAGGCAGGAAAGGTGGTCTGGTATTTCCATCTCTTTAGAATTTTCCACAGTTTGTTGTGATCCACACAAAGGCTTTGGCATAGTCAATAAAGCAGAAGCAGATGTTTTCCTGGAACTCTCTTGCTTTTTCTATGATCCAACAGATGTTGGCAATTTGATCTCTGGTTCCTCTGCCTTTTGTAAACCCAGCTTGAACATCTGGAAGTTCATAGTTCATGTACTGTTGAAGGCTGGCTTGGAGAATTTTGAGCATTACTTTACTAGCATGTGAGATGAGTGCAATTATGCAGTAGTTTGAACACTCTTTGACATTGCCTTTCTTTGGGATTGGAATGAAACCTGACCTTTTCCAGTCCTGTGGCCACTGCTGAGTTTTCCAAATTTGCTAGCATATTGAGTGCAGCACTTTAACAGCATCATCTTTTAGGACTTGAAATAACTCAGCTGGAATTCCATCACCTCCGCTAGCTTTGTTGGTAGTGATGCTTCCTAAGGCCCACTTGACTTCTGACTCCAGGATATCTGGCTCTAGATGAGTGATGGTAGCATACTATTAAATATATAGACTTTCTTTTGGTTTTACTTATTTTATTTTAAACTTTTTATTTTGTATTGAGGTATAGCCAGTTAACAAACAATGTTGTGATAGTTTCAGGTGAACAATGAAGGGACTCAGCCATACATATAGATATATCCCTTCTTACCCAAACTCCCCTCCCATCCAGGCTGTCACATGACATTGAGCAGAGTTCCATGTGCAATACAGTAGGTCCTTGTTGATTAACCATTTTAAATATAGCAGTGTTCTGGGTTAAATATAGCAGCAGCCAAGCAAAGACTGAGCTGTTTGGTTAGAGCCCGAAAGTCAGTTCCTCTCAGTTGTTGACCTGAGGCAGCTATAAGGCATTTTTTCAACTCATGAACTTCTATGGTTCAGAGAGCAAAAATTCCTCAAAATTGCCTACCACAAACAAGTGATGTTAAGAGTAACTTGCATGGTGCCTCTTCAGGCCCTAGCACAAACAGATTTGGAAAAATGCTCCAAGAACCCAACCAGTTCAAAAGTAGAAGAGCTTCTGTTCATTGGATGCCTGTTAGATAGAGAGAAAAGCTGATGTAATTTTGTGAATTGAGAAGCTTGGCCTATAGTTCAGGTGATGCAGGACCATTTGACCTCTAGCAGAGTTGACCAGAAGTCTGCCTCCAGGCAAGACCACTATTTCTTTTTTCTTAAGAAGTCAGTTTAAATGCTCTAGGGTGAGGGATCAGGTCATGTGTTTCAAGGGAAATACAGATGGAACAAAGCTGGACATGAGCTGTCAACTGCTGAAGCTGGAGGTTGGTACAAGTGTTCATTACATTAATCTCTCTACTTCTGTTTATGTTTAAATTTTTCCACTGCAAAATGTTACAATAAGAGAATTCAAGTCACACACACACACACACACACACACACACACAGCCTGACTGAAGCATTTGGTATCCAACCATAGACTACAGATACTCCTGTGGGCCTTCTACATCTATCCTTGAATCAAATTAATCACCAGCAGAGAGATTATCTTAGATGGACCTCATTAATTTAAATTCCAGTGGAAAAGCCTTTTTATTAAGTTACTTTTTCATGTTATATCCTTTGCTTTCATCAGTGATGGATGTAAGAGATACCCTTATAGTGAATGTACATCTTTTATACAGTCAATGCAAAAAGAAATTACATTGTTGGATATACACTCTAGAATTGAGGTTTGATCTGATTCAGGTACATTTTCCCAGCAATAATCCTGTATAAATGGTATTGCATACTTCTACCAGAAGGCATCTAGTGACCAGTTTGCCAACTTGTGATGGGGCAGTCTAGTCTTTACCTAGACACATTATTTCACTAGGCATTTATAAAATGTTAACATTCAAATTCAAGCATACAGGACTTCCCTATAGCTCAAATGGTACAGAACCTGCCTGCGATGCAGGAGACCAGGGTTCAATCCCTGGGTTGGGAAGTTCCTCTGGAGAAGGAAATGGCAACCCAGTCCAGTATTCTTGCCTGGAGAATCCCATGGACAGAGGAGCCCGGCAGGCCACAGTCCATGGGATCGCAAAGAGTTGGACACGACTGAGCGAATAACACACACAAAAAACATTCAAATTATATCATTGTCATTTCATTTGTTTGCTGAAAGACATCTATAAGAGGAACTTTTCCTCATGACCCTAGAGTTCCTCTCCTCACAGAATGGCTGGCATGCTTTAAGCCTGGAAAATGCTAAGAGTGGTTACCACCTTCCTCAACCTCAGCAGAACCTTAGTAAGCTTCTGAAATGGAGAGGATGGCATTTGGACAGAGCAAGCTGGATGAATTCATATCAATATGTCCTGGAGAGAATATAGAAGTAGATGAATAAACAGGGCTGATATAACGTTGCCTACTTCAACATTAGTGAGTTTGCCCAAAGCAACAATTTTGGTTTTGATGTAAGTTCTCCAGAAAATTTTTTTGACTATCTGAAACAGTTAATTGTATACTAAGGCCTCTTCTGATTGGTTGAGCCACTCAAGGCCAAGTAATAGGAGAAAGGATGTGGTCCTGGTGTTCAGGGTAGAAGCTGTGACTAGGACATCTCTATAAATCAGGAGTAGTGTTCACAATGACAAAGATCCTGAGTTATCTGAATCCAAATCTTAGCTCTGTAACCACCAATTACATGTCTAAGAACAAGGTATTTGATTTCCCTGAACCTCAGTTTCTGAGACTGTGATCTACCTTGTGTAGATCTTGTGTACATTAGAGATAAGATAAGCCAAGCACTTTGCCCAGCATCTGTGCCATCTATCTGGCACAGAATAGATACTTGCTAAATAGACCTCATCATCATTTAGAAGTAATTCAGAAAAAAGCAAACAACATATGATACCACGTATATGTGGAATCTAAAATTTGACAGAAATGAACTCATCTACGAAACGGAAGCAAACTCACAGACTCACAGACACAGACAATGGTCTTGTGGTTGCCAAGGGGGAGGTGGGGTGGGAGAGGGATGGACTGAAAGTTTGGTGGGGCGGGGGAGAAGGCATAAATAAAGCAACAAATGGAAGAAAGACAATGGAACTGCTTAATGATCAGACTAAATAGTTAAGTTGGAATTGGGGACCATCCTTAGATTCAGGGCTGAACACATTGGGTGGCAAACCAACTTCTGGAGCAATCACATGGGCTGCATTTGAAAACTGTGGAAGGTTCTTACTGGGGAGAATTGTATGTCCACCAAATGCAAAGACGTTGCTGCAGAGTTATAAAGTCAGGGCAACTCTCTAGTTGGCTACCAATAGATATCAGAGTTTTCACTGCACTTTCAGAAGTCATTTGGTGAGAAATATGTCCAAATTGTGTCTGTTGAGAAGCCTAATGACTTATTTCAAGTTTTCTCACTGATGTTTGCTGTATTTTAGCTTTTAAAATAGAAACTTAAAAAAAAAAAAAAAATAGAAACTTAAATGAGAATTTGAACTTAGCTTTCTGTGGCTTCCTTTGTATTTGGTTTGCTTATTAATAACACCAATTTTAGTTTCCTAGCAGCCTTTGCAATACCACGAGATTAGGGTGATTAAGCCTTCTAGGCTTGTGGTAGATGAGGCTAATTGCTGTTGGTTCCTGGTCTGAGTGAGGTTGGGAGGCAAATGGCAAAACACTCTCAAGGCAGGTAGAGGAGGGTTGAAAGGCTCCTTAGAAAAGTAATTAATGGAAGATGTTGGAATCTCCTCTTTCTACGTTCAGTATATTCTTACGTATCTTGGTACCATTTTAAGGCAGAGTTCAGAGCTCCCTACAAACACCCCTATTGCACCTTAGTTTTTTTAACCCCTTAATTGTGCCACTGCTGTTATGAGCACAGAGTAGGCGGTTCAGTTATGGAAGGTCTAGTCTAAGATTTCCAAATCCTTGTTGGTGATAAATGTGGGAGTCAAAGAATAGCATTGGAATTGGGATTCGCATCCTAATTTGCCAGTCCCCAAAGGCTGTGGTCTTAAACACCTTGACTCAAAGAACAGTATGCATGTGTTAGCCTCTCAGTCGTGTCCGACTCTTTGCAACCCCATGGGGTGTAGCCCGCTGGGCTTCTCTGTCCATGGAATTTTCCAGGCAAGACTACTGGAGTGCATTGCCATTTCCTTCTCCACAAAGAATAGTAGACTAACAGTTTATAGGGAGCTGACTAAAAATGGGGAGAAATAAGTTCTCATTGCCCGTGTCAGGCTCAGGAAATGTGTCTCTGACACTGAGAACCCTGGGACTGGCTCTGTGGGAATTCTCCCTCCATTCTTTTCCTCATGGTCAACAAAGAAAAAGACCAAAGTGTCCTCTATTCCAAAGACAGAAGAAAATTAATTTCAAAGTCCAAAGTGCATGTCACTCAGACTCTTTGCGACCCCATGGACCATACAGTCCATGGAATTCTCCAGGCCAGAATACCGGAGTGGGTAGCCTTTCCCTTCTCCAGGGAATCTTCCCAACCCAAGAATTGAACCCAGGTCTCCTGCATTGTAGGTGGATTCTTTACCAGCTGAGCTACCAGGGAAGCCCAAGTTCAAGTTAAAGTCCAAGGTCCCTGTTAAATTCCAGAAGGAAGGTCAGCACATTGGCACTGTTGTACTGGGAGCCATGTGATACCCCAGTAATGGAGAGGATGTTCAGTTATTGGGGGAAGGGGCTTCCCAGGTGGCTCACCGGTAAAGAATTCACCTGGCAAGCAGGAGATGGTGATTGGATCCCTGGATTTCTGACCCTGGTGGGTCAGAAAGATCCCCTGGAGAAGGAAGTGGCAACCCATTCTGTATTCTTGCCTGGAAAAGCCCATGGACAGAGGAGCCTGGCCTGCTGCAGTCCAAGTCAAGTCAAGTCAAGTGAAGTCACTCAGTCGTGCCCGACTCTTTGTGACCTCATGGACTGCAGCCTACCAGGCTCCTCCCTCCATGGGATTCTCCAGGCAAGAGTACTGGAGTGGGTTGCCATTTCCTTGGGGGTTGCAAAAGAATCAGACACAACTGAGCGACTAAACAATGAACAACATGTAAAAAGCCCAGGAAGTCAGGGATAATTGAATGACTGCTGGGGCAAAGTGCACCTGGCCTCGTGTCTAATTCTTTGAACAATATTGGCTGCTGGGCTGGGCTGGTCTGAGCTGAACTCCAGTAAAGCTAACCACTTCCTCATTAGCTCTGAGACAGGGTGACCTTCCTCCAGACCAGCTGAGAGAGAGACTGGATCCAAGTCGGCCAGGTGATGCTCTCACTCCACGACGAGAAAGGTCAGGGGGATGTCTAAGAGGATACCAGCTGGGGAGGAGATCTGGGTAGAACGTTCTCTAAGGGGTAAAGTAGTTGGTGTTATCTCTGAATGGCAATGACACCAGGGAAGGATTCCCAGGGAAGGAACTCTCAGAAAAGGTGGAGCGAAGGGACAGCTGGTGGGAATGTTGTCAGGGTGGGAACGTAGATGCTTGGGCTGTGGTTCTGTGAGCTGATGCGTCTGAGCTGCCTCTGATTCTGGTGCCTGGTGCGTAAGTAGAGCTGCATAGGAGAGGCACCCTGCGGGCTATTAAAGAGGCTCAGTCCCGGGTAGCTAAGAAATGCTCTGATATATATATATATATTTTTAAATTCACACCTGGATTCAAGCCTTGGTGAGTCTATTTTTATCTTCTTTTTTTCTCGGTTTCTTTATTTGCAAAGTAATAAAAATAAGGACCTCACAGCATTGTTGTGAGTGTAATATGCTGAGACCAGTTAGGAAAGTGCCTGACAAAGGGCAGGCCTTGGATCGGTGAGTCTCAAACTCAGTTGAGCCTTTGGTACCAAGGAGAACATAAAGATGGCTGTTGTCAGGTCATCAGACACCAATCCAATTAGAATCACTTTGTTTCTGTTCATCCAGGGTTAAGAACCTCATACTAAAAATTAATTGTTTTCGGAAAGCTCAGAGGATAGAAAAGAGTGGTGGTTTTTGGTTAAATTTTAGTCAAGTCCTGGGTTGTTAACTGTGATTAGTTTTCTTTTGTATAAGGTGGTATCTTGGAGAAGGTACAGCCACCTCTGTCTTATAAATCAATCTGATTGGATACAGTCCTGGTTCCAGGCAATTCCTTTTGCTTCTCATGCTTAGGAGAAGAACTGGGAGGATATGGGAGTAAAATAGTCTCTCTGGAGCCTTGCCTCTGGGACTCACCGGACAAGACCGCCTGGTTTAAAATAGGGGCATGGTGTGAGTGGGACTCTAACAGTTTAATCAAAGACAGTCTGTGGGGCCTCCCCCCCTGCTTTGTGAGGGGACCTGGCATTACCTGACCGCTCATTGGTGACCCTCAAGAATCTTTCCCCAGTGGCTTCCTGCTTTCCTCCTCCTTCAGGCTTCTCCTGAAGAACAGCAAAGTGAATCTCAGGTGTAAGATTTCATTCCTGGATTTTCTCATGTAGCAACTGGAGAATTTCAGGCTTAAGATGACAGAGCTTTTCCAGAAATTCTCCTGCGTTATTACTGTGTGTGTACGTGACACTAGGCTTAGTATTACCCTGAGCTGGAAGACCAAAGGAAGAAAAAAATTTCTCTTTTGTTTTCCGAGTTACTAGATTTGGTCACGTCGAAAGAAAATAGACTTCCTTTTTTGGGGGGCAGTGAATTCAGAGTTTCTCTAGTTCTGTACTGACTGACCTGAAATGCTAAGAGAGAGACGGAAAGGCCTGTGGTAACCAGGTCCTCTTTTCCTTCCTTCTTTGCTCAGGGCAGAGAACTTTCAAGAATGGAAGTGTTTTTATAGACATTTTTAAAAGTAAAACATAAAAGATGAGATCAAATAATAAGTAAAATAAGCAAAGCAAATATATTTAGGTGAGACTAACATGATTAAAACCCCTCAAATCATCTGTGATAGTAGAACACAATGAATTTGTTCTGAAGTTCCTGGTTTGGGGTAACTGGAAATGTTTAAGCCTGTGTCTTGTATTTTGTATCATGGTGAGTTTGGTTGTAGCAATTACTTCTTCCCTTTTTTTGGTAACAGTTTTACTGAGATAAAAATTAATGTACATAAAATTTACCGATTTAAAGTATGGAACTCAATAGTTGTTTTTAGTATATTTATAGAATCATGCAACCGTCACTGCAACGAATTTTAGAACATTTTCATCACTACAAAAAGAAACCCCATATCCTTTAACATAAACTTCTAACCCCATCCACCCACTCCCTGACCTCAGGCAACCATTAATCTACTTTTTAGCTCTATGAACTTGCCTGTTCTGGGCATTTCACATGAATGGAATCATACAGTGTTTGGCCTTTTTTGTCTGGCTACTTTTACTTCATCTATGTTGCAGCATATGCCAGTGCTCCATTTTTTTTTTTTTATGGTTGAAGAATACCCTATTACCTGGATATACCACATTTTGTTTATCCATTTGTTGGTTGGTTCTTTTTACTTTTAGTTATTATGCATAATGCTGCCATGACTATTCATGTACCAATTTTTATGTGGACGTATGTCATTTTTTCTTAGATACATACATAAAAATGACATTGCTAGGTCAGATGGTTTAAGTTTTTGAAGAAATTTCCAGATTTTTTTTTCCAAAGTGACTTTATCATTTACATTCCTATTGAGTATACAAAGATTCTGATTTCTCTATGTCCTCTCCAATACTTGATATTATATGTCCTTTTTGCTATAGCTATCTTAGTGGGTATAAAGTACTATCTTCCTGCAGTTTTGATTTACATCATGCTTATGCCTAATGATGTTGACCATCTTTTCATGTCTTTGTTAGCTCTTTGAATACCTTCTTTAATAATATCTGTTCTTATCCTTTATCCATTTCTGTTGGATTTTAATCTAGCTATTTTTGAATTCTAAGAGTTTTTTTTAAAGTGTGTTCTAGCTATATTTCCTTTCTTGGATATGTGATTTGCTTTCATCCTGTGGGTGGCCTTTCCACTTTAAAAAAAAATTATTTTTATTTATTTGGCTGCACTGGGTCTATGTTGCAGCATGTGGAATCTGATTATAGTTGCAGCATGCAAACTCTTAGTTGTGACATGTGGGATCTGATTCCCTAACCAGGGCTTGAACCTGGGCCCCCTGCATTAGCAGTGGGGAGCCTTGGCCACTGGACCACCAGAAAAGTCCCTCACTTTTAAGAGTGTTCTTTGAAGCACAAGTTCTTAATTTTGATGAAGTCCAATTTGTTTTTCTATTGTTGTTTGTGCTTTTGCTGTTATGTCTAAGAAACCATTGCCAAAGCCAAGGACATCCAGATTTACCACTGTTTTCTTCTAAGAGTTTTATAGAGTCCCTAATTTCAGGTCTTTAATCCACTCTGAGTTAATTTTTCTGGATGGTATGATGTAGGAGTTTGACTTCATTTCTTTGCATGTGGGTATGCAGTTATTTCATCACCATATGTTGAAAATACTATTTTTCTCCAGGAAATACTTCTTAAGGACAACATTTTCAGCGGTAATCCCAATGTTTTGTTTTCTAGTGAGAGACCCATAAGTAGAGAAGGGAATCCAGAGTTTACTGAGCCCTCCTGTCCAACTCACGGAGTCCTTCCTAGGCAAGGTCTGTGATTCCCAGGCATATTCACTGCCAGCCTCCTATTTGTACCCATGACAAGAATTACTAATTAACCACAGCACCCTGGCTAAGGCTTGGTGACTACCAGAGCTAACATGAAGGGGTAGTGTCCCAAAAGGGTCAGTTTGGGAGAGAGTGAAATGGTGAGGTTAATTTTGGATATGTTGAGTTTGTAGTGTGTTGGGGACCTTTAAAGGGAGCTTTGGAAATAACTGGTTGGTGTAAAAAGACTGAAACCCAGGCCAGGGGAGGGATCTAGGCTGAGAGACTTGAGACTTTGCTATACAGATGGGAACAGATCCAACCTCCTAGAATGAGTGACAAGGCGAGATAACCTGGCATTGACCCAAGGAGTCTGGTGAGGCTACAAATGGGACTGCCAGAGATTGGCTCGAGAGGTAGAAAAGAAACCAGAACAGAGTATTTGCAAATAAACCAAGGATAAAGGGCAGTTCAGGGAAGGCTACTGATAGTGTCACATGTTGTGAGAGATCTGGTAAGGTGCAGCATTTCAGATTATCAAATGGGGTTGTTATTGCCTTGACAAGTGCAGCTTCCATGGGATACTGGAGGTGGAAACAAGATGCAATAGTCTGAGCATTGAACTGGATGTGAGCCGAGACCAGTGCTGGTGAAATCTGGTAAGAGAGACAGAGATAAGACTCAGAAAGACAACAAGATTATTGTAATTTCTTGGAATTAAGAAAAAAATTTGAGGTCAAATGAAATGTTCAGTAGACTGTGAAAAAAATGTTTGAGGCAAGATAAGCATCTTTGTGTTTGCCAGATTCAGTCTGCATGGATGACATCAACTCAACCACAGTGTTGTCTGAGACAGGTCCTGCAGAAATGGTGGGGGAAAATTAATATCAAGGACAGACCTTGTTAAAGAATATTTACTTACAGACAGAGCACAGAATCACTAAGCTGTGTTTCTCAGAGAAGGGTCCATGTGATTACCTGCATCAGGAATCCAGAGGGCTTTATAAAAATGTTGATCCCTGGGATGCATCCGTGACCCCTGAGTCAGGATCTCATCATAGGAGGCCAAGTTTTAATAAACTGTCCAGATTTAGAAAGTTCTAGAAAGCATTTGTCCAATATATGTCTGATGTGGATACTTACTAACCATTCCAGTCATAGGGTTCTCGAGCAGTTTCCTGATAGGGGTAACTGGAGCCAGATTAAGGACCTATTGCCTATTAGGACCAATTGCCTACTAGGCAATTGCCTGGAGCAACCCTCTGTAGATGGAGTTAAAATATTCCTGAAATAAACAACTGCAAACCAGATCCACTTCTGTCAAAATTGAAAACAGGGAAAAAACTTTTCATTAGCTTCAGTCTTTTTTGAATATTTTTAGGATGAGCACAGGTCATAGCTAAGATTTTGAAACTTCATTATGTATGGTTCAGTGTTTTTGGCATTATTGTTTTATTTTAATTTCTAAGTCTTAAATCACTTAATAATTCCTTAAAGTGTTCTGGTTTGGGGAATTGCCCAAAACAATAACAGGAAAAACAATAAAAAACCCAAACAAACTCAAGGACAAGAGTAAGGGCAATGTAAGAGTGGGGGGTATGTTGCTTACTATTATCAGAAAATGGACACTGCCTTGGCCAATGAAAGGAATTAGAGAAAATTCTGCTTTGGTCTAAAACATTCACTAGCAGAAAATTAGTTTCGTGTCATCCCACTAAATAAATATGGAATAGAAGATGTAAAATATAGCCTTGAGAAGATCCTAAATCATTCACTTATCTGGGTTCCCATTAGCCTGGGTAGAGCCTGCATGCAATCCTGACTATTTGGAGTTATCGAATTAAATAACTCAAAAGAGTTTAATTCTAAAAAGTATTTACTGAGGATTTCCTGGTGGGCAAGTGGTTAGACCATTGCACTCCCCCTGCTGAGGGCCCAGGTTCAATCCCTGGTCTGGGAACTAAGATCCTGCAAATTGCACGTCTCAGTCAAAAAATAAATAAAAAAATAATAAGAATTTACTCAGTGCTAATGGAAGACAGATGACCATTATATCTACTAGTGTGGGCAGGAATTCCTTAGAAGAAATGGAGTAGCCATCATGGTCAACAAAAGAGTCCAAAGTGCAGTACTTGGATGCAATCTCAAAAACGACAGAAAGATCTCTGTTTGTTTCCAAGGCAAACCATTCAATATCATGGTAATCCAAGCCTATGTCCCAACCAGTAACGCTGAAGAAGCTGAAGTTGAACGGTTCTATGAAGACCTACAAGACCTTTTAGAGCTAACACCCAAAAAAGATGTCCTTTTCATTATAGGGGACTGGAATGCAAAAGTAGGAAGTCAAGAAACACCTGGAGTAACAGGCACATTTGGCCTTGGAGTACAGAATGAAGCAGGGCAAAGGCTAATAGAGTTTTGCCAAGAGAACGCACTGGTCATGGCAAACCCCCTCTTCCTAGAACACAAGAGAAGACTCTGCACATGGACATCACCAGATGGTCAACACCGAAATCAGTTGATTATATTCTTTGCAGCCAAAGATGGAGAAGCTCTATACAGTCAGCAAAAACAAGACTGGGAGCTGACTATGGCACAGATCATGAACTTCTTATTGCCAAATTCAGATTTAAATTGAAGAAAGTAGGGAAAACCACTAGACCATTTAGGTATGACCTAAATCAAATCCCTTATGACTATACAGTGGAAGTGAGAAATAGATTTAAGGGACTAGATCTGATAGACAGAGTGCCTGATGAACTATGGATGGAGGTTCATGACATTGTACAGAAGACAGGGGTCAAGACCATCCCCATGGAAAAGAAATACAAAAAGGCAAAATGGTTGTCTGAGGAGGCCTTACAATAGCTGTGAAAAGAAGAGAAGTGAAAAGCAAAGGAGAAAAGGAAAGATACTCCCATTTGATGCAGAGTTCCAAAGAATAGCCAGGAGAGATAAGAAAGTCTTCCTCAGTGATCAGTGCAAAGAAATAGAGGAAAACAACAGAATGGGAAAGACTAGAGATCTCTTCAAGAAAATCTGAGATACCAAGGGAACATTTCATGCAAAGATGGGTTCGATAAAGGACAGAAATGGTACGGACCTAACAGAAGCAGAAGATATTAGGAAGAGGTGGCAAGAATACACAGAAGAACTGTACAAAAAAGATCTTCATGGCCCAGATAATCATGATGGTGTGATCATTGACCTAGAGCCAGACATCCTGGAATGTGAAGTCAAGTGGGCCTTAGGAAGCATCACTACGAACAAAGCTAGTGGAGGTGATGGAATTCCAGTTGAGCTATTTCAAATCCTGAAAGATGATGCTGTGAGAGTGCTGCACTCAATATGCCAGCAAATTTGGAAAACTCAGCAGTGGCCACAGGACTGGAAATGGTCAGGTTTCATTCCAATCCCAAAGAAAGGCAATGCCAAAGAATGCTCAAACTGTCACACAATTGCACTCATCTCACATGCTAGTAAAGTAACGCTCAAAATTCTCAAAGCCAGGCTTTGGCAATATGTGAACCGAAAACTTCCAGACGTTCAAGATGGTTTTAGAAAAGGCAGAGGAACCAAAGATCAAATTGCCAACATCTGCTGGATCATCAAAAAAGCAAGAGAGTTCCAGAAAAACATCTATTTCTGCTTTATTGACTATGCCAAAGCCTTTGACTGTGTGGATCACAATAAACTGTGGAAAATTCTAAAGAGCTGGGAATACCAGACCACCTGACCTGCCTCTTGAGAAACCTGTATGCAGGTCAGGAAGCAACAGTTAAAACTGGACATGGAACAACAGACTGGTTCCAAATAGGAAAAGGAGTACATCAAGGCTGTATATTGTCACCCTGCTTATTTAACTTACATGCAGAGTACCTCATGATAAAGGCTGGGCTGGATGAAGCACAGGCTGGAATCAAGATTGCCAGGAGAAATATCAATAACCTCAGATATGCAGGTGACACCACCCTTATGGCAGAAAATGAAGAGGAACTAAAAAGTCTCTTGATGAAAGTGAAAGAGGAGAGTGAAAAAGTTGGCTTAAAGCTTAACATTCAGAAAACTAAGATCATGTCATCTGGTCCCCATCACCTCATGGGAAATAGATGGGGAAACAGTGGAAACAGTGTCAGACTTCATTTTTGGAGGCTCCAAAATCACTGCAGATAGTGATTGCAGCCATGAAATTAAAAGACGCTTACTCCTTGGAAGGAAAGTTATGACCAACCTAGATAGCATATTAAAAAGCAGAGACATTACTTTGCCAACAAAGGTCCGTCTGGTCAAGGCTATGGTTTTTCCAGTGGTCATGTATGGATGTGAGAGTTGGACTGTGAAGAAAGCTGAGCGCCAAAAAATTGATGCTTTTGAACTGTGGTGTTGGAGAAGACTCTTGAGAGTCCCTTGGACTGCAAGGAGATCCAACCAGTCCATCCTAAAGAAGATCAGTCCTAGGTGTTCATTGGAAGGACTGAAGCTGAAGCTGAAACTCCAGTACTGTGGTCACCTCATGTGAAGAGTTGACTCATTGGAAAAGACCCTGATGCTGGGAGGGATTGGGGGCAGGAGGAGAAGGGGACGGCAGAGGATGAGATGGCTGGATGGCATCACTGACTTGATTGGCATGAGTTTGGGTAAACTCCGGGAGTTGGTGATGAACAGGGAGGCCTGGCATGCTGCGATTCATGGGGTCGCAAAGAGTTGGACACAACTGAGCGACTGAACTTAACTGAATGGAAGACAGTTTCTGCCATCAGTAACATGAGTAAGACAGATATTAAGTAATTAAAAGTATTGTTATAGATATGTATTATATAACTCCTGTTAGATGAGGCTCTAGTTGATAGATGCATGATAAAATGTTCTTAAAATACATGATATGTAATGCAAATAAAGCCCAAGATAAAGTGCAAGTGAATGAAAAATGGACAAACTTCGCATTTATACATTTACTTTGAGCTTTAAATAAAAAGAATATTGGAAATGTAACATTCTTTGAAAGTTAAGGATCATTTCAAATTTTCTTCAAGCTTTTGTCTGGGAGGCTATCCAAACTTTATTACTTGCTAACTAGCTAACTGGCACAGTCTATAAATCAAACACTGCTTATATATTTTCTATGGCTAATGTTGGAGGAATGGTTAAAACACTATTAATATTAATTGTTAACATGTTCTAATACCATGAAGCTGTTAGTCAGAAGTATTTGTCCAAACTTTTCCAATTGTTCACTTGTTTCCATCATATAAACAATTTATATCTACTTTGCTCTGATAAAAGGAATTTGTAATCTTTATCGATTAAAATTTCCTTATTATTACTGTCAGTGTTAAACTATTGAACTGGAAATGCCTCATTTTTACATAAGAATGGGTTCCTAAAATGCAAAGGTGTTCACCCTGAAACACAGGGCAGAATTTAATCTAGAATTATAAATCCAGATAATTTTAATCTATAGTTGTAAACCCAGATAATTTTATAACTTATAAATTTTATAACTTATAAATTTAATGTATGAATGGTGAACACACAGCTCTGAAAACTATGCTAACCTATTATCATGGCAAGCACAGAGCCTTTATAATACAGAGATGTAATTACCTGCTAATTTCTCTGATGGGTGGTTTTGGCCTTTTTAGAGTTTAATCAATCTAATTCTCTGACTTGAGAATCTAGGGACCTAGAACATAAAATATATAAAGGGAAGCCCACTTTAGGAACCTGGCTATCTCCCATCAGGAACGGGGTCACACAAATGGATTTCTTCCTAAATGGAACCAGAAGAAAAACAATCTGGCAGATTCAACAGCTGTGGTGGTGAATAGGTTAGGCTTTGAATCAGATCAAGGCTGGAGTCCTGATTCTGTAATTTTGATCATTGCTAAGAAACAGTGATTAAAAGTGGTATATATATACACGTTCTTTTGAAGCAAAGCTTATAGATTTAAACGTACTTTTTGCATGAATTATTAAAAAGGACCACAAGTTTCTGAAGAAGAAGCAAACTCAGAGCAATACCTTGAGATTCTTGCCATTGATTCAGGAAGTAAAACATACAAGTGAAAGTTCTTTGATCTGTGGAACAAGGTTATTTTATTTGGTTCACGGGAGGACAGAGGTGTTAAGAATGTGAGAGTTGCTTGGCCTCACTGACCTCATTTTTCTAAATGTAGCTATGTTGTGAGACAGAGGAAGAGGATCCTTGCTGGGCCTGCTGGTCCACCGAGCATGTGGACAGCTGGCCCACAACCAGATGGTTTCACCTCAGGGTCCCCAAGACAAGTGAGGCTTAGTCTTCTCAAGGGGATCGAGAAGGAAGAAGCCCGTCTAGACAGTGGCCTATGCTCTTGTGCTTTGGTTGTGCTAGATACACACTAGAGACCGATGGAGAACACAGTGCAGCCCAGGAGAAGCCCAGAAATGCACATCAGAACGACTATCACATTTGACATAAAAGTGACCTTGATTCACATCTTTAGTGTAGGTTTCCAGAGTGACTGAGGGGTGGGAATGAGGAATCCATCAAAAAGAGCCCTTGACTTAAGAAATCTGGGTAATAGGCTTTTATTGTTTAATTGGAAACCTCATTTTGAGTGGAAAAAGTGATAACTTGTTCTTAATAAGTCCATTCTCAGAGAGGTGAGAAAAAGGACTTGGTTTGTGTTTTTGGGGAGGCTACTGCTGGCTGTCTCATGCAGATTTTGAAGAGGACCTTTGGGCTTCAGAAGCAGGTGCTGTCAGATTGCATCCTGGGTTGCACCGTCTGAATCATTTCCCCCGTCTCTTGTGCCTGGTTATCAGAGAACTGAGTCACTGCTCAGACATGACACCCTGTACTCGTCTGTGTTTAAGTTGGAATCTACACAAATATCTGTCAATTATTCTTCTGTGCCAGGTGGTGGGAAAGAGGACTTCCTCTCTGGTTCATTGGGTAAAGAATCTACCTACAATGCAGGAGACACAGGAGATGCGGGTTCAATTCTTGAGTCAGGAAGATCCCTTGGACAAGGAAATGGCAACCCCCTCCAGTATTCTTGCCTGGGAAATCCCATGGACAGAGGAGCCTAGGGGGCTACAGTCCACGGAGTCGCCAAGAGTTGGACACGACTGAGCGACTAAACGCACAAGGGTTGGGAGAGCAAAATATGGATGAAATTCAGAGATGTCAGGGAACTCACACTCTCCAGACAGTTGAATACACAGAAAGTTATTCCATGCTAACTTCTCCTTGTCTTCTATTTTATTTAACCTACATTCTGAAATTCAGAAACTTGTTCTGAGACATATTAGATGTGAACAAACTGCTTTTGGTACAAACACATTTCTTTCCTGGATTATGATTCCATTTATGACATCTGATGAAAATCAATAAAACCAGTCGATGGTTAATGTTTGACTGAAGGGGAAGGGAGAGGCTGGGGAACCAGAGCCATGCACTGGGTGTGGCCTCTGGGGAAGATACTTGAGTCCCAGCAAGGGTCCCAGCAGCTGATGGAAGAAAATAACCTTTCACCACCACTTTTGTTACTTACAAAAAGGTAAGCTTCGGTATGTCTTAACTATGATGATAATGTATTTCTTTAAGAAGAACACAATAGATGGCGAAGGGGCTTACTTAAGTTGCTGGACAAAAATATTCCTTGAGGGGTGCTGGGTAGCATTTGCTGGGAAGGAAAGTTTATTCCTAGTGTAATAAGTTATGCTTCTGGAGCATAATTTCTTTTGCAAGTTCTTTTTATTAGTCTATATCTTCTATAAATCCATTTCATGAGTGGTTTGGGTTAAATCAAGCTTGGTAGTAGAGTTAAAGGAAAACATGATACTTTGGATATTTACATGTGGATTACCCCCATTCTTTGTAATTAAAATATAAAAAAGTGCCCAGCCCTGAGAGCCCCTGGGACTCTCATACTCTAGAAATCAGGGCCAGAATCTCATTTTCACAAAGTGTCATCTCTCAGAGGTGGTCTTTAAAAACTGTGCATTTTATTTACTTCTTAGAGAGCGAGATTCAATTTAGGATTCATAGGACTGCCTGGGACAGAGCAGAGAAAGGGAACTGTGTAGGAGGAAAAAAAGTCCTTTGTTAAAAGTAGTGGAACAGGAATTGAAAACAGAGAGACAGATCTGACTTCCCAATTGGGAAAGCAAGGTTGGTGCGTGTATCGGTCAGATTCTGGTCCTGCTTTCGGCCACATCGGTGGATGTAACATTAACTAACGAGTGATTATTTTGAGATGTCAAGACATATACAGCTTGTTAGTGTCTTCAAAGGTGCAGTGCCTGTCTATGTCCCAGTTTTTTCTTCATTGTGAGTGACTTTGAAACAGATGCCCTCTGGGCTGGCAGACGCCAAGCAGCAGACGGACAATGCATTCTCTAATATTTTCTTGTCTTTCTGTTTCTTCAAAAACTCAGATAGCAAGAGAGGAATAATTTGAAAGAAGAAGAAAGCATATGTTTCGATGACATGGAAAATGAATGGCATTCAGCCCTCACCAGGAAATGAAATGAGTCTTGCTGAGTGAGAGTTTATCATGGACTATAGAGTATATAGTTTATGAGTCTTCAGGGCTGGGCAGATGGGTTAGGCCAGTTTCATCATTTACCAGCCAGTGGACACCGAGCAGATTGCTTAAGCTCCCTGTACCTTAAATTTCTCACCTACAGAATGGAGACACCTGCCTCACCAAGTAGTCGTGAGAATAAGTTAAAAATTAGATCAGCATGTCAAGAACTCAGTACAATGTTTGGCACACAATAGACATTTAATGAATGTTAACTCTACTTTCCATGAGAAAAGATGTTAACTCTACCTTTCAAGTAGGTGATTCAGGTCAGACTGAGAAGTTGCTCTTTCAATCTCTAGGGAAAGAAACCAACAGTAATGTTGCAGTAACTACATCTACCATTGTGCAAGGGAGAAACTAATTCTATGCCAAAGAAGTAGGGTCCCAAAATATGAGATAATGAGAAAACACTTGACTTTTGCTTTTTTTAAATGAAGCATTTTAAAGCATGTCTGATGTTTCACATATATCTTTGGTGAGAAGGGGTTGTGGTATCCTTTGAGACTTGCTAAGATGTCCCCTGGGAAAAATCATTGCTGTCGTTCAAGATGAAGATTGCATATCCAATACCTTCTCCCTTCTTTTATAAAAGGCAAAATATACTCCGACAACAACTTGACTTCCTGTTTCTTTGTCAAAGGAACTCTCTGGAAAGGAGGGTGGGCTCCCACTTTTCTTTCAGGTCAAGAGAGGTGACTCTGCTCAGGAGGAAAGCTGAGCACCATTGTGCTCCTTTCTTTGAAGGTTGACAGGTGCCTTTATGGCTGTTAGTTTACACGGGTAGAAATATACAGATTTATTTGTTGGCATAAGGCGGTATTCCTTCAGAAATCCCTGGTGTCGAATTTAGCAGGGTCTAGCTGTTCTGTGCTCTCTTCAATGATTAAACAAGAAAAGAGGTACTGAAGTTTGTTAGGGGAATATCAGTCTATCTATTTGTTACTTGTGAGAACAAACAAGAATGTTTATTTAGGTACAAGAAATGTTGTTAGCAAAAGCTGATACTCACCCAGTGGTTGAGGTTTAAACTCTTGTACACTCAAGCTGAGCTTTTCACTTCTGCATATGTAACAGATCAAGCTGTCCATGGGTATTGTGTATGCGACACAAATAAAACCTGATTTCTCTTACAATATTCTGTAAGACCGACATTGAGTTCTCTCATCCATGATATTCTGAATCAGTGATTTCTTACTGCATTTTAATTATTTTAAAACATAGGACTTGTGTTTCTGAGTGAGAGACAGAGAAATCGGAAGGGTAGACTTGTGCCCTTAAGGAACGTTAAACTCAGGATGAGCGCGCCTTCCTCACGTGGAGGGTGACGTGTTTGGTCTCTGTGATCACACTGATGCTCCTTCCTCAGCCTCGCTGAGCTGTTTCCTGCCCTGTAGGATGACAACAGGTCCTGTCTTATGGGAACATTGTGAAGCTAAAGGAAATAAGTCATCCAAAGTACATAACTTGGTAAATATTCACTAAATGCTAGCTTTTTTTTTTTTTGTAAAGGTTTCAATTATAAAAAACCAACTCATGAGGGAGTTTTCATAGTGGTATAGCACCCTTTATGGAGATAGAATTAAATTTATTTTCCCCTTACTCTCTTGTCCATCCCAGTTGTCAATTACGACTTAATTACAGAGTCAGAAAGTTAGGCTGCCACACTTGAGGAGGACTGCACATTTTTGTTTTTAGAGTCCTTGCCTGAAGTTCATCTTGTACGTGAGCTAGTATTATAGCAAGTCTTTTGTTTTGTTTTAAATCTCAGTGTTTAAACTATACGTGAAAATTAAAGTGTTAGTCACCCAGTCATGTCTGACTCTTTGCGACCCCATGGACTATAGCCCGCCAGACTCCTCTGTCCATGGAATTTTGCAGGCAAGAATACAAGAGTGGGTAGCCGTTCCCTTTTTCAGCAGATCTTCCTGACCCAGGGATCGAACCTGGGTCTCCTGCAATGCAGGCAGATTCTTTACTGTCTATCCACCAGGGAAGCCCTTAAATCATATGGGATGGGATCTAATTTAGATTTACCTCATATTGAATTTTTAAGGTCAGAATGTATTATCTTGACAAAGTATTCACCTGTGCACTTCATAATATGCAAAGAAATGTTGTATAAAGCATGAAGAAACACTCTGTCAAAAATAATTAAGCCACTTTTTTGAGAAACATTAATTTCTACTCTCCTTTTGGTGACTTAGTAAAAAATCCGCCTGCAATGCAGGAGACTACCTGCAGCGTAGGAGGCCCAGGTTTGATCCCTGGGTTGGGAAGATCCCCTGGAGAAGGAAATGACAACCCACTCCAGTACTCTTGCCTGGAGAATCCCATGGACAGAGGAGCCTGGTAGGCTACAGTCCGTGGGGTCACAAAAGTCGGACACCACTGAGCAACTAAACAACAACAAAAGCCTCCTTTTAGGCTAGTAAAGACCCTTGTGATGTTGTTGTGCTATATATGGAGGAAAGAAGTCCTATCTCTGCCTTAGGTTTCTGAGGTGGAAACCTAAACACCTTAGAGACCTCAACACTGTTGTCCTTACTGCCAATCTGCTTAAGTGGTCGGAGAAGTACCATGGGGGAGTGGGTAGCCATCTGCGACCCCATGCCAGGGCCTCCCTTCCCTCTGACCTCCTCACCCGAGCTGCCCCTTCCCTAGCTCACTCTGAGGGGAGTGCTGGGTGGCGGTAAGTATGAGCACATTTCCTGAAACAGTCCTCTACCCTCTCATAAGACTATATAACCAATTATTCACCTACTGATAAAGTAGGAAATCACCCTCAATTTTGCTTGCGTGTAAATTCAGATTTTCATATGCTGTAAGATGGGCATAGTTCTATTGCAAAATTCAGTGAGAGAACAAAGGGCCTGCCTTTATGTGTGCATTGGGTGGGAAAAGGGCAAGCCACCCATCCTTTTACTTCTTTGGACCTTCCTTCCTCCTTTCTAATCAGCCTGAAGTGGAAGACAGCAGCCCAGATTTTACACCTTCCTGTTTGTTTCTAGCTTATTATTAGCCGCTTTAATTGGGTCCTTAATTTGCCAAGAATGCAAATTGGTCAGATCCTCCTGTGATTTTTTTCTAAACCTTAAATGATGTAATGGGTGCCAGAGATTTGTGAGCAAGAAGCCCACAAAGATGGCCATGATTGATCTGAACATTACTTGATGAACAATGTGAGCAAGCTTTTAATCTGATTTTTATTCCTATCTGGCCTTGCTGTCCAATTTACGCTGCTCTTAGCAATATACAATGCAGAGGTGAATTAAATGGCACACAGAATATTTGGCTCTATTATGTGATCCTGATGGTGTTATGAATTCTAGTCACATTCTTTCCTTGGCCACATCACCTATGATATTTGAGAGCAAATTTTGCACCCCTCTCCTTCTATACCTTCATTGTTTGGAAAGGCATGGTTCAGCCTTAGAGCGTGGTGAATTACTTTAATTCAAAGCCCTTAACTTTCCTTTTTTTAAACAAAAAGGATGAGTATGGCTGACTTGATTTAAGGTTTGCCTATCACTTAGCTTTTTGTAAGAGGGGAAAAAAAAATTCAATGCTTGTGTATTGATTTACTTTCAGGTTTTGAGACCTGGGACCTAGAAATTGCTTGCCCTTACTCAGATAAATGGGGAAATGACAGGGGAGTCTAAAAATACCTCTTGGAGGCACTGGAGCCCAGCAGGAGATTCAATCAGCTTGGAGTGGAGGCCCTGGGATGCAGTGGCGACTGCCTATATAGTAACTGGATGAGGCCCCATCTGAGGCCACCTCTGTCCTAGGATGGCAGTGCCTTTGTCAGTCAAAACTAGGGCCCCTTGATGTATTAGTTTGGTAGGGATGCTATAACAAAGTACCACAGATAGAGTGGCTCAAGCAAAAGAAATTTATCGTCTCACAGCTCTAGAGGCTCGAAGTCCAATATCAAGGCATCTGCGGGGCTGACTCCTTCTGAGGACCTTGAGAACAGGTCTGAGGCCTCTCCCCTTGGCTTGTCTTTCCCCGTGGCCCTTCATATCCTCTTTCCTCTATGTGTGTCTCTGCGGCCAAGTTCCCCCTTTTGACGAGGACACCAGTCATATCGGAGCAGACCCACCCTGACAACTTCATTCTAACCGCATTACCTCTGTGAAGGCTTGCGTCTCCAAGTCAGATCACATTCTGAGGTACTTGGGAGTCAGGACTCCAACACGAATTTTGAGGCAAGGGTCACTCTTCAACCCATAACACTTAGCTCGATTAAAAACTAAGAAACGACTGGGGTGAAGGTCAGAGAGTGAAGGAGGAGAGCGTACGAAAGAGAAATAGTTGTGCGGTAGGAGCCGGATCTCCGAGGCCGTTGGTCCTCTGAGAAGGCGGACACGTGTTAGCGTCTGAAGAGGAAGAGCCGCCATGGAGTGAAAAACAACTTTTTGAAATTTCAGCAAGATAACGTAATAGACTCAGTGACACTAGCCATCTTATTTGTAAGGATGTTCATGCTTTCAGAGAGACTAATATATGAATGAGAGCTTAGGTATGAAGTTAGCCAGACAGTGTGATCTTGGACAATGTCTTGTAACTTCTTTGATTTTTGATCTTTATGAGGTAAAATTTTTTTTACATTAAAAAATAATTTTGTATTTATTTTTGGCTGTGCTGGGTCTTACTGCTGTGCGGGCTTTTCTCTAGTTGTGGTGCATGGGCTTCTCATGGCAGGAGCTTCTTTTTTTGTGGAGCACAGGCTCTAGGGTATGGACTCAGTAGCTGTGGCTCCCGGGGTCTAGAACACAGACCCAGTTGTTGTGGCACATGGGCTTAGGTGCTCCAAGACAGGCAGGTAGGATGTTCCCAGATCGGGGATCGAACCCATGTCTCCTGCATTGGCAGGTGGGTTCTTTACCGCTGAGCCACCAGGGAAGCCCCTTTAAGAGATACATTTTAACAGTGCCTGCTTCATTGGGTTCTTACGAAAAATCAGTAATTCATATAAGAGTCTCAGCATGTGCTGAGACAAAGGGCTTCTAGCAAATGTTAGCTGCCTTTGTGTTGTTATCCTGGCTGGACACAGATTAAGGGTATGGAGGGTTTTCAGTGTTTTCTGGGCTGTGGTGAATTAAACGAAGCCATCAGCTCTAATCGTCAAGGCCAGCAGCCCTGATTCCGCTTTTGAAAATGGTCCACGGTTAAAGCAACTGATGGTGGCTTTTCAAAACTCTCCCAGACCTTTAACCTCTGTTGCTAAGGATGTATTTGGCCTCTCAGATAGTTGCATAGAAACTGTGTGAATTTAGTCTTTGTGCCTAAGGGAAACTCTGACAGATAGCAAAAATTCCTAGCAAATGGTTGGATCAACTATTTCAGATAGTTCAGATAAAATGTCACTGAATTATCTGGAAATCTACTCCAATCCTTTGCCAAGTAGGGTTGGTGAAGTAGTCTATCAAGTGTTTATGGCTTGGTGGTTTTAGTCAGTTTCAGTTACAAACTATGGTTTCCTTCCAGCCAGGATGTAATATTCATTAGTGAAATTATGTCTGTGCAAAGAGGAAAGATAGGCGAGACTTGTTTGTGAGGACGGAATCCTCCTCTGGCATAATCCTAGCAGTGGTGTACTTTGCCTTGGATCATTCAGACCAGCTTAGCCACTTCATTTGGCCGTGAGGGTGTTGCTGTGAAGGCTGCTTCTAGTATCCTTGTGGCCAGGGCCATCGAAAGCCGGGAATTGTGACAGGAACTGTCTTGTAGGACAACATTTAAAGTTCTGACTAATAAACTTGGGTGGCAGAAGAAAGTTGTATTTGACAAAAAATATTAACTGTTCAAAATATTCCCTTATTGAGGTCCACAAAGTAGATACTATTATCCTCGCTTTACAGATGAGTAGATGTGAGTCAGTGGAGGAGCCAGGATTCAAACCAGCCAATCTAACAATTGCGTTGTGTGACTGATTCATCCATAAAGAAATCACGAGACCCTAGGCATGGGAGCGGAAAGCAATTACTTCTGTTTCCCACTGGAAACCTTTCTGTGAGGGGTGAAACCAAATGTAAATGACAAAATAAAGGATGAGTTTAATGGTTTGTTTACTTTTTAGGTTTCATTAAGCACCTCAAATGGTGGCCTGTTGAGCATCTAGCTAAAATAAGGCATTTATTTTAATTTGCTTTTGTGTCATTCAACTTACATGTCTTTGGAAGATTGGAAGTGCTAAAAAATCATTTCAAGTGGAGATGGTATATATCAATCGGTTCTTAACCTATTTACTGAGAAGAAATCTGTTTGTGTATTTAAAAGAGAAATAATCCTTTTCATCAACAATAAGAATTTATTACTGTGCATCAAAATAAATCTTTAGATCTCAAGTTAGTTTCCTTTAATATTTTCTGTTTATTCTGAAAGCTCTTATTAATTGGAGAAATTCACAGAATACCAATGTTAGACAATCACAAATGTTTTAGAATTTAATAAACATCTGTTGAGAGCGTAATATATGCAAACCATAGTACGAAGAGCTGGGAGAGGTTAAAAATATATAATTTTAAAATAAGGCCTCTGCTTTGAAGGATTTTGTTTTCTAGTAGAGGCAGCAACACAGACATGTAAATAAGCGATAAAAAATAAAATGCAGGCAGGAGGGGCTTTGAGAGCTTCTGGCTGGAAATCAGAGAGAGTGCATGAAGGACATAATTTCTAGCTCCATGAAGCAGATGCTCTCCCCCTTATTTTGTTTTCCCAGATTTTAGCCCAGTATCTGGCACATAATAGAATTGTTAAATTCAGTGATTTTAAAATAAATAAGTTGGCCCCAGATGGTCAAGTATGTAAGGAAAAATGAGAACACGTAATCCTCAATCCAGCTTGATTCAGCAAATATCAATTGTCATATACTCTGGGTGGGGCCCTTTGCTGGGTGGGAAGAACAGACAGTGCCAAAGCGTGGAGACAGGGAAGCTGGGTGCAAAGTCCATGGAGTGCTCGGCATTCCTGGGTGCGGCGGGTGTGGGAGATAAGGCCAGAAGAGCAACTGGGGACCAACATTTAAAAGATCTTGATGCTGAGGTTTTGAGGAGAAAGATCCCCAAATGTCTATATTATATTATCTGTATTTTTACTTCTCTTAAGCAAATATTGGTTGCTAGCTGATCGTGTTCATTTTACTAATATAAAAAAAAAATGACTAGTTAGATTTAATAATACCAATTGATTCATTTTAGATATATTGTAGTATGCTAGAACCCGGGCTTGTTATTTGTTTCTGTATGTTTCCAAACCACATAAGCAGTCTAAAGCACTAGAAAAAATGTCTTGTTTGTGTTTGACAAAGAGCCAGTCCTAAAATGATGTTTGGACACATAGACCAGACTAATTCTGTTGCAGAAGCTCATTTCTAAACATTCACAGAATTTACAGATCTAATTGTCCTGAAGGGTTTTAATCCTAGCTCGCTCTTAAAATAGCTGTAGCCCTGGGACACTTTGCTTCATTTACCCAGCATGTGCAAACAGTATGTACATCTCTATACCTACGTCTATGTCTCTTCAGCTATCACACAGTACAGGGTAGAGCAGAAAGAGAGGAAAAGTTCTCTGAACTTTGGCCTCTGACAGATCTGGTTGGCAACAAGGCAGCATTACTTCCTAGCTGTGTCTTTAGGTGAATGGCTAAACTTTGAACTTCAGTTTCCTCACATATAAAATAAGAGTAACATTTCCTAATTTGTTATGACTGTGAGAAACTCCTAAGAGTGCTCGCTCACTATTGAGCAATTGCTATGTATTTTCCATTTGAGTAAGCTGAGGCACACAGAGAGATTAAGTAGTACCCACATGGCCACACAGCTAACGAAAGGCTGCACTGGGTTTCTGGTCCAGACTCCGACTCAGAGTACACCTTCTGGGCCTCCATTCTGTCTGTAAAGGTCCCTCCACTGATCTACCCTATGTGTTGTGCTGGGCTGAGTCGGTCAGTCGTGTCCAACTCTTTGCGACCCAATGGACTGTAGCCCACCAGTCTCCTCTGTCCATGGGATTCTCCAGGCAAGAACACTGGAGTGGGTAGCCATGCCCTTCTTCAGGGGATCTTCCTAACTCAGGGATCAAACCCAGGCCTCCCACATGGCAGGCAGATTGTTTTTTTAGCATCTGACCCACCAGGGATGATCCTTAATAAACACTAATTTCTATCTTTATTTCCCAGGACATTTGTGAAGCTAAATTGTTGTAGTGCTTTGACCTTTCTTAAAGTTCAAATATAAGTTATCCAAAGGTAAGGAATTAAAAATTTTCAGGGTTTAAATTTTTAGATAGTTAGAATTGTATAACCATTTCCTCATGCCGATTATATTAGCAATGTAAGTTCAATGTAAATAACTTTAAAAAATTTTAAAAAAAGAAGTAAAACAAGATCATCTACAATTCCTCAAGGCAATAAAATAATTGGAATTTTAGTGAAGTGAATGCATCCTTCATTTCCTTGTTTTTTTGTTGTTTTGTTTTAGCAGTCCAATATTATGATAGGCAACAGTCCTGCTTTACAGACCATGTGGAAAATTTGTCTCAGATCTTAAAATCAGTTAGTCATGAAAAGATAAGAATAGGAAAAAAATCGGTTAGTCATGATGTATCTTAGGGTGAAAGGTTTATTTTTTGTGAAATGTGAAGGCACAAGGAAAGAGGAAAAATAATGTTGAGTAGGAGAGAAGAGGGGCAGAGTCTGGATTCTTATTGGGTTGCTTTGGGAGTAATAAATACATTTTTTCCTTTGGTGTATTGTACAGTTAACAGCAAGGTTTAGAAGACCAAAGAGGTGGCTGGTGAGGTTGTTGAATGAAGGATTGGGAACATTCTTGGTTCTTCCTCCTTGAAGAATCTCACATATTTGCAGCTGTGAATCAGAACCACTAAAATTTTAGCATCTCGTTATTTTGGAATTTGCGCATCTCCTCTGTCCATATAATGAGGGTCTTCATTGCAGCACACGGGGGCTTCTCTAGCTGTGGTGCAGAAGCTCACTAGTTGCGGTTTCTCTATCTGCCCCCAGGCACAGGGGCTCTTAGTTCCTCTACTAGGGACTGAACCCTCGTCCCCAGCATTAGGAAGGCGGATTCTTAACAACTGGACCACTAGGGAAGTCCCCATTTAAGACTCTTTAAGTGAAGAAGACTGATAAAGTGAAGCGGTCAAGATGGAGTTAGCATAAGCTTGTTTCAGGATATTGACTTGGTACCAGGGAGGTATGGGAAGACCAGACTGTTCCACAGAGGACAGGCTGGCCTTCAAAGATGCCATCCTGCTGGGTTTATAACTGAGTATCGTCCAGTGATCCTTTGTGCTTGGGTAAACATGGTTTTAACAGGATGGGAACTAATCAACTTGTCTCCGGTTTATTCACAGGAGTTTGAATAAGGAAAATTATGGCAATGCAAGCCCAGCTACACTGCCTCTGTCTCCTCACACTTTACTTGGTAAGAGAAGAGAATTGTTCTTTCTGTATTTAGTGGACTATTTCTAGCCCGTATCGGGGAAGCAGCAGCTATCATCACGTAAAAAAAAAGCCTATCAAATTAACTTATTGTGAACAAAGCACACAGCTTACCCCAATGGGCTGCTTTTGATGAAATGGCTGTAAGTTATATGTCTAACTTTCAACTAGGGAGACGCTTTCTCCTCAGCTCTTATAAGCCAATGCCCCTTCACGGGCAAGTGTTAAACAATTCATCTACTCAGTTTCAGACCTTCACATACAGCTCAGGGAATCTGGAAAGAAAAGTATACTGATACATGTGTTAATCTATATCCCTTAGTCTTGACTTTATTTATTTTTTCTTTAACCGTGGTTAAATTACCACCATAATTAAGAAAAGCATTTTCTCCATTTTTGACTCTGCTCTGCTCTGTACTTTTGTTCCCATATATGGCTTGGACTTTTTTTGGCCAAATTTGTCCTTAGTCACTTGTTGAGCTAACCCTATCGACTCAGGCTTCTAGAAGTTGGAGCTGAATGGAACGTGGGGAGACCAGTCCAGACCTCAGGTAGATAGAGGGATGCTGTCTTCCCTTTTGTCATGAGGTTCATAAGGGTCATACACTTGCCAGATTTGTTGTGTTATGAAGCAAAGTTATGGGGAAGCATTTGCTTTCTCCTTAGAAGGAAGCTACTAGATCCTCTTACCTCTAATCTTGGTTCCTTTCTTTGAAAACCCAAATATAACATCGAATTTCAAGTTCCAGAGAGCCCCTGAGAGTCTACACAGTTCAAAATATTTAGAGTGACATATAGCCGTACTTGTAAACTTACCAGAGCATTCCTCCTGAGGGGAAAAGCTGCAATTTGAACCTTATGAGCACTGTGCATCCTTATAGCCTAGGCCTCGAAGCTTGTCCTTAGGACTGCCAAAAAACACCACATGACTTCTCTCCTCTTCCTACCTTCTCATATGTGCTTTGCAGTCTATATTATGGCAGAATGGTGAAATCAGTGCCTAGTTCAAACTTGGCACTGCTGTTGACTGGTGATAGGAACTTGGGTGAGTTACTACACTCTGAACCTCAGCTTTCTGCCCTGTGAAATGGGTCTAACAAGAGGAATTGCCTTGTGTGGCAACTAAATTAGATCATATAAAGCCCTTGGATCAGTGACTGGCACAGTCTAAGGTCTTGATAAATATTAGCTATAATTATTACTACCACATTTTAAATATTCAGTAATTACACTCATATGGACCCTGGCCTCCATGAGGAAGGCTGTGTTTTAGTCATCTTTGCAGCCTCAGCACATAGCACAGTGCCAGGAACAAGGTAGAAGCTAAATACATAATTATGGATTCATATTAGGAAACAACAGTGAGCTCTAAGAAAGAGCGAGAAGATTCTATCATGATAATTTAACATTAGCAGGCTCAACGGCTTCTGATCTGAGATGGGGCTATGCATTTTTCTTCCTAGATAGAGGGTGAAAATAAGTTTTCCTTTTCCTTACTTTCATTTTCCTTACTCTCACCATAGTGAGGTTTCTACCTGGAATAAGAAATATGGCCCAAACCACTGCTGGCAGCAAGAGCGTTGCCCGGGAGACAGCCCAGTGCTCGGCTGTCTCTGGGTGAAGGACGGAGGCTGCGACCTGCGGGGTGGGGTCTTGGGGCACTGGGCGGAGCCGTGTCTCTTCTGCCCCCTCACCCCTACGCCCAGACCTCTCCTGTAAAGACTGCAACTTCACTGGGTGCTTCTTTCTTTCAGCATCAGGCTTTTATCTGGCAGAGGTTATTTATCATTTATTACATACTATAGTGGTTCTCCCATTCTTTTGTGAGAACTGGTTCTCTTAGGGGATTAGAAACACTGCATGAATATATGGGAAGGGCACTGAAGAGAGGATTTGGGAGCGTGCTGAGTAGGGATGCAGGGAAATCAGGGAGAAGCCAACTCTTTTAGAATTGTGCCTGGGACTCTGCTTCCTGCAGAAGGAAGAAGAGCTTGAAATACTTACTGTGTAACCAATGCAGAGAACTCTTGTCGTAAAGTACAATGGAGGTGGCTCCTAGGCAGGCAGATCTGACAATTGCGAGTGTCCTCTGCTGGCCTGGAAGGCAGTGGGGCCACATGGTGGAGAGTTGGGGCTTGGTGGTCCAGCCCATTGGCACCATTCCACAGTAACACCAACTATCTGTGCCTCTGCTAGGGGGATTCTCTTGAGAGACTTCCCTGATATTGATGAGGATCTTAAGAAATGACATGTGTGGAGGATCTCATTCCATAGCAGGAAACACTCAAAAATATCAGTTCCATTCGCTTCCTACCTTTCACCTCTTTATGCAAGATGGTGGGTTTTATTCCTCCAACTCTTTCACAAGTTATCACCGTAACATTCTTCCCAGTTCTGGCACTATGGCTCATTGACTCGTGCATTTTGAAATCTTTATAGCTCAAATAGCCCTGATATGAGAACCCAACCCTACTTTGAACCTTGCCACTGAGACCTCTCCTTTTTTCCTGATAGGTAAGCCAGCTTGTCCACCGAGGAAAAATGCAGGCTTGTGGGTGAGGTTTGCCTGACTAATGTAGTTTTCCTGTAGGGGCCGCCACCGGTGTGATCAGCTGAAAGACAGACTGCTTACTGATGGGAGCAGAAAGCTGATGAAATGAAATGAATGAAAGTCGCTCAGTTGTGTCCGACTCTGTAACCCCAATGGCTATACAGTCCATGGAATTCTCCATTTCAATTCCATTCTCCATGGAATTCTCCAGGCCAGAATACTGGAGTGGGTAGCCCTTCCCTTCTCCAGGGGATCTTCCCAACCCAGGGATTGAACCCAGGTCTCCCGCACTGCAGGTAGATTCTTTACCAACTGAGCCACAAGATGGACTGCTTACTGATGTGAGCAGAAAGCTGATGAAAGCAGTGTGCTATTAAGCAGTAGCCCCTCAAAAAGCACTGCCCTCATCCTGTATCCACCATGGCACCCACTTCTTGTGCCCTGCCTTCCAGAGGGGCCAGTGGAGCTGGAGAAGATGTGGAAAGAAGCGGGAGAGAAGATGAGCCCTCAGAGGAAGATACACCTTGAAAGGAACTGATGAACTAGGAGTCTGTATGGTTATTGTGTCAGTTAAGAAGTCCTTTAGCTACGAGCAAATTTAGAGTGTCTCCAGTCAACAGGGATTTATTTTTTCATTAGACAACAACAATCCTGTAGTGGGCAGTCCTGGGCAGGTTTAGCAGTTCTGTGATGTTATCAGAGACCTGGGCTTCTTTATCTTTGCTCCACCATTATTTGAGCTGGTTTATCCCCCATGGTTTCATGACAGCTGCCACAGCTACAGACAGGGGACCACTGCCTGAACAAGAACAAGGAAAGAGGAAGGGCCATGCCACCCACATCTGTCCTTTTTCATCAGCTTGGTTCAGTTCAGTTCAGTCACTCAGTCATGTCCGACTCTTTGTGACCCCGTGGACTGCAGTACACCAGGCCTCCCTGTCCATCACTAACTCCTGGAGTTTACCCAAACTCATGTCCATTGAGTTGGTAATGCTGTCCAACCATCCCATCCTCTGTTGTCCCCTTCTCATCAAGAGAACAAAAGCTTGACTACAAACATCCCCCCACCCACACCCTGACCCAGCAGACTCCACCTTTCGTTTCATGAACCAGAACTGAGTCACTTGGCCATGATCTTTCCTGCAAAGGAGACTGGGAAAGAGATCATTTGTCTTTCCAAGGGATAGAGGTTGACAGTGGCTGCAAGGGCAGCTAACTCTGAAGGGGAGGGAAGTTCCAAATTCCAAAACCTCTGTGTTCTTGTTTGTTACTGCTTTTTTGTTGGACACCCAGATCAACTCAGTCAAGGTTTAATGAGCCATAGTACAAGATCTTTTTCCCCATCATTTCATCCTAATTGTTTTTGGGTTATTTATCGCGTGTTTCTGTGGCCAGAGTGTACTTGCTCCATACAAAGAAATGGAAAATAAATCTCTTCTCCCCAGTTTTTCTTTCTTTTTTTTTGGTTTTACCTGTCCAGTTCTCCAAGCCATTAACTTCCCATATCATTCTAATCTATCCCACCCCTGACTCCCGCCACAGGAGGAGAGCGGAAGGACCACTCAGGAGGGGCACTGACGTCGGGTGTCGTGCTAGATGCCTCATTCCAGGGGTGCCCACTGTGGTGGGTTTATAGCTGGCGGTCCCTTCCTGCGTGCTGCTCTGCCTCGCGACTTCCTTCAGTGATCCTCGTTGGGGGGAGACAAAGGGATGGCAGGAACTACCGCTGAATGTGCCCCCTTGCACACTCCCCATGCTGCAGATTTCCTGCCAGGCTGTCTCAGCCACCTCTGCTCCTTCTAGTGGGTAATGGGGCCGTGGCTTAGCGCGGCTAAGAGTGGTCTGGAATTGTAGGTTCGAATCCTGCTTCCTGCACTGTGAGCAAATGACTTAACCTTTCTGCATCTCAGTCTCATCACCGGTGAAACAGAGCTAGTGATGATAATTTACCCTGTAGGATTATCAACGTGGTTAAATGTGCTTAGGACAAAGCTCAGCATACACTAACGTAACAAATGTGAGCTCTTTCTGCTGTGTGCCAGGCAAGCATTGTACTAAACAGGTCCATGTATTTTTCCCCCTTATGGATTCAATTGTCTTTGAGGTGCCTGAATTCTAGCATGCTGGGGATCTGCCATGGACTTCCTTATAAACTAATGAGAGTGGAATGGAGGGGTTTTAAGAAACTTGTGTCAACCAGGTAGAATTGAATGGCATCGTGGCCTTGTGGGACGACGATCACCAGTTTTCCTTCAGCTAGAACCTAGTGTGTATGCCATGTCAGCCGCTCATGGGTTCTACCCTGGTCAAGTGACTAACCCTCTGTGAGCCTCATTGAAAACACGGCAGTGTTAATTTTCCCCCTCAGGCTGATTGCTTGAATCACCTTGAATGAGAAAAGCAATGCTAGGCTGCTGGCAAACCATCTTGACGTAGTGGAGCCTCAACAAATGTGAGAACCCTTCCTGCCTATTTTGATTTGATTTTACTTTTTTTTTTTTTTTTTAGCCATGTTAGAATCTTAGGTTTCATATATCACTCCTGGAACCATAAGAAAATCATCAAGTGGCACATATACATTCATAGTACATGGTGTTGCTAATTTTCTCTTTTTCTTTCATCTTTTAACAGACAACTGGATATGGGCAAGAGGGAAAGTTTAGTGGACCTCTAAAACCCATGACTTTTTCCATTTTTGAAGGCCAAGAACCGAGTCAACTCATATTCCAGGTAAGGGCTACTCTTAGTCCCTGTCATCTTGATTTTGTAGGCTCTCTCCATGGACTTTTACTCCTTTATCTACTGGACACCCTGAAATAAAATAGAGGCCTAGGAAATCTCATTATGGAGAATGGTTTCAGGAGCCAAGAGACGAGCAGCCTCAGTAATACCAGGCGTCCTCATTCGGACTTCCTCAGTGGTATCTGGGGTATCCCCCATCCCTGAGGTGGGGACCTTAGGGCCTGTAGACTCCGACCCTCCCCGGGGGTGGGAAGGGAACCAGTCTTGGAAGGGGGTGGTTATCTGAGTCCTGGTCTGTTCCGTGAGCTGGCTGCTTGCCGAGTTTGAAGATGCAAATTCTCTGGATTAGCGCTGGAATAGCCTGCCTTCCTGGAGAAGGAAATGGCAACCCACTCCAGTATTCTTGCCTGGAGAATCCCGTGGATGGAGAAGCCTGGTGGGCGATAGTCTATGGGGTTGCAGAGTCGGACACGACTGAGCAACTAACACACACACACAGCCTGCCTTCCCCGCTGCCTCCTCTGCGCCCGTCTCTAGGCCTCACCCAGGCGTTGGCCGAGACACACTGGGAGGCAGGCATCTTGTTTACTTAGTTAACTGAGAGAAGCCTCAGATTGAGGGTGGACGCCAGGGGCTTGAAGGGCAAGATACTTCAGCTTTAGGGGCACTGAAGTAATCCTGGAAACATAATGGACAGAGGGAGAAAAACATACTACTGCATTGGTCAGAAACCCCCTGGGGAAGCCTGCTTGGCCCTGGAGTGGTTGAAGAGGCTTTGATGGGCCTTAGGGGGTGCCCATGACTCCCTGCCCCATGCACTGGGGGAGCAACAGGGTTGCTAAACTACTGTCTGAGTTGGGTATGCCTTCTGTTAAGTTCCCCGCATCTCTTTTGTTGGACGGTTCCCATCCACAGAGGAGGGCCTGAAAGCTGCCTCTTCCCACCTTCTGTCATTTGGTACCAGATCAGTGCGAAGTGGCCCTATTATATGAGCTGGTGGGGGTGCACAGGTATCTCTGTGCCCCCGCTGTGGGGTGTTGCAGAGGCTTTGACCTCTCCTGTCAGGGGAGTCAGGCCCTGAGGGAGGAGCAAATGCTTTGAGAGCTTAGACAGAAGAGCACTTCAGCAAAGGCACAGCTGGGACACCTGCCCTGTGCCGGGAGAGGGCAGGGCGTGCCTGGGTTCTGGCAGAAGGCCAGTGAGGCCGGGAAGCTGTGGGCCTGGAGAAGGAGGTAGGAGCGGAGGCCGCAGAGAGAGGAAGGACCCTGACTTCTAAGGGTCTTAGATTTCCCCCCAGAGGAGCAGGCCTGAATCAAGTCTCCATTCAGGGCTGCAAAGTGGAGGGGGCTGGAAAACAGGAGAGGATGCCAGGAAACTGGTTGGGAGTCTCTGGCAAGGGCCACTTAGGGGAAGATCTCCTCGTTAACTGACTCTGTCTCCCTCGCCAGGGAGCATTTAGTTAGAGATTTCTCATTTACATTTGGAAAGTCCTTTTCATTTGTGTGTTTTTATGCTTCATAAGTTGGTAAGAATGCTGTGGGCCAGGCACACATTCATCTCCTTTTATGAACTGTGCAGAAAGTGCCTACTGTTACAAGATGCTGTGCTGGGTCCTGGGGGTGCAGGATGAGACCCACAGCATCCCTGCCCCCAGAGAGCTCTTGGGTAGCAGAAGGAGACTAACCAGAAAGCAAACAGTGCAGTGGAAGGTTCTGATTGGAGGCTGGTGGGCTGCAGAGGGGACCAAGTGCAGGCGGAGAAAGAGTGGTCGATTTTAAGAGTGGAGGGTAGTCGTTGGACAGAAAAGGTTTCATTGGACCCCTGAACTGAGTATTTAAAGTTGACCAGGCACTCCCCAACAGAAAGAAGGCCCTGAGGACTAGATGGAAAAAAAATAAGGGGGCATGCATTTAGCAAGAAAATGAAAGATGGCAGGTGGTTTAGGGTGGGAGGGGGTGTGAGGAGAAGGAGAGACTGCTGAGGGTGGGGGGTTGGTGTGGGGGTCCAGACTGGCTGTTTAACCTGTGCCAGGCGGCAGGACCCACTAGGACGTTAAGGAAGGGGTGAAGGAGTTAGGCTGTGTTTGCCCAGACCTACTCTGTGATCGCTTTGAGGGTATGATGAGGGGAGTGAGCCTGGAGGTGGGAAGGGTCTTGGGACACTGTTTGCCATAGAACCACTGGGACGTGATGGAAGCCTGGTGTAAGCAAGTATAAACGGGAGTGGAGGGGAGGGGAGGGGTGGGAGCAATGCCAGGGGGTCCCAGGTGCTGGAATTGGTTACCGAGTGAGCGCAGGCAGTGAGAGAAGGTGTTGAGGCTAACTCTGGGGTCTCTGGATTGCTTGACTGGCTGGTTCATGGTGTCATTCAGAGAGAGAGAGAGAGAAGGAGAGGAGGGAAAGTTTATGGGAAAGTAAGTTTTAGCCTTGTTGAATTTAATCTGTGGGGTTAGTGAGGTGGAGATGTTTAGGAGACAGTGGCCACATGAGTTTGGAGCTGTAGGCCAGGGAGTCTTCCTCTCACAGTTGCTAATCCAGGGCTTGGGTTTGAAAGCCCATCTGTAGTGAGTACCTCAACTACCCACAGGGGCCAGGTAGACGAGGAATGGTACTATCTTGGGATAAGAAAGGCAATAACAAAAAAGAAAACAGATGTAGAAAACCCCCAACTGTGCAAATGTGAAATTAAAAGTCTTCTGACACTTGGTTTCAGCCTGTGGGACACAGGGGACAATGGGGAGCATGGCAAACTGTGGGTGCCTCAGAGGGCAGAGGCTCAGTGCAATTCCAGATAATTTCTCAAATCAGAATTTGTGTATGGTATTACAGGATTTCATGATTTTTTCCACAAAAGTCAGACATTTTTCTATTTATGTAGAATTTCCTAAGAATCTAGATATTTCCTAAGAATAAAAATCTAAGAATATTGGCACAGTTAAAAGAAAAAATCATCCTATAATCAAAGCAAAAGCTATCTGTGGGCCAGAGAGTCTGCCGTCACTTCTTCGGGCAGAAAGGAATGGATGTTCTGTGAGTACAGGTCCATGTCTCGTTCAACAGAATCAGAACTGTGTATAGTTTTGATGTACTGAACTGCACAATCTCCAACTTACAAACATCACAGACCTAGAAATTGCTTCTTAGGACCCTTTCACAGTCTCTGAGGATTCCAGCCAGTAAAATCATTCTTTGGGTTGCTCCACTTTATTTTCTGTTCTTTTTCCATCAGTCATGCTACAAAGCTTATCTCTTCTAGGCAGGAAATGAGAGGCCCGTTGTCATGGCTGAAAGTTCTTGTGTATGGGTGTGTGTGTTACAGTGGAGAAGTATGAGATGGAGGAGATTTCCTTCTAGAATCTCAGAGTCTTTGCGCTAGAAAACACCTTAGAGACTTTTTGTACCAACTGCTTGTTTTACAGATAGGGAAACTGAGGCTTAAATAAGTTAATGGCATGACTGATATTATAACCCTGCTGTTCTCATGTTCTAGTCGAGTCTGTCATGCTACCCAACACCATATATGGCTTCCCAGGCGGCACTGGGTAGAGAACCCTCCTGTCAGTGCAGGTAGAAATAAGGGACGTGGGTTCAATCCCTGGGCTTGGGAAGATCCCCTGGAGAAGGGCATGGCAAGCCACTCTGGTATTCTTGCCTGGAGAATCCCATGAACAGAGGAGCCTGGTGGGCTATAGTCTATAGGGTCACACAGAGTCAGGCACAACTGAAGTGACTGAGATGCATGCAACACCATATGCAAAAATTAACTCAAAATGGATTAAAAACCTAGATGTAAGACCAAAACCATAAAACTCCTAGAAGAAAACATAAGCAGAACACTCTTTGGTATAAATCATATCTGTCTTCTAAAGCAAAGGAAATGAAAGCAAAAATAAGCAAGTTAAACCTAATTAAATTCCAAAGTTTTTGCATAGCAAAGGAAATCATTGATAAAATGAAGACAACCAACAGAATGGGAGAAAATGTTTGCAAATGATATAACTGATAAGGGGTTAATATCCAAAATATACAAAGAGCTCATACAACTCAATATCAGAAAACAACCTAACTAAAAAAATGGGTGGAAGACTGAGATAGACATTTTTCCAAAGAGGACATGCAGAAGGCCAACAGGCACTTGAAAGATATTCAACATTGTTAACCCTCAGAGAAATGTAAGTTAATAAACTTTAGAAATGATCCCTGAAAGTATAGTCTTGAGAAATGCAAATTTAAACCACAAAGAGATAGCACCTCAAGTTGTCAGAATGGCTATCCTCAGAAAGAGCACAGATAACAAAGGTTGGTGAGGATGTGGAGAAAAAGGAACTGCTCATGCACTTTTTATTGGGAATATAAATTGGTGCAGTCACTGTGGAAAATTGTATGAACATTTCTCGAAAAATAGAACTACCATATGACCCAGTGATTCCACTCCTGGATATATGTGAAAGAAAATGAAAACACTAATTCAGAAAGATACATGCACCCCAATATTCATAGTAATAGTATTTACAGTCGCCAAGATATGGAAGCAACCTAAGTGTCCATCAATGGATGAATGGATACAAAATATGTGAAACACACACACAATGGAATACTCAGTTCAGTTCAGTCACTCAGTTGTGTCCGACTCTTTGCGACCCCATGAATCGCAGCATGCCAGGCCTCCCTGTCCATCACCAACTCCTGGAGTCCACCCAAACCCATGTCCATCAAGTTGGTGATGCCATCCAGCCATCTCATCCTCTCTTGTCCCCTTCTCCTCCTGCCCCCAATCCCTCCCAGCATCAGGGTCTTTTCCAATGAGTCAACTCTTCGAATGAGGTGGCCAAAGTATTGGAGTTTCAGCTTCAGCGTCAGTCCTTCCAATGAACACCCAGGACTGATATCCTTCAGGATGGACTGGATGGAATACTACTCAGCCATAAAAAGAACTTCCCTGCTGGCTGAGACTGTAAAGAATTTGCCTGCAGTGCAAGAGAACCAGGTTTAATCCCTGAGTCGGGAAGATCCCCTGGAAAGGGAATGGCAACCAACTCCTGTATTCTTGCCTGGAAAATCCCATGGACAGAGAAGCCTGGCAGGCTACAGACCATGGGGTTGCAAACAGTCAGATGTGACTGAGCAACTAACACTTTCACTTTCATAAAAAGAATGAAAATTTGCCACTTGCAGCAATATGGATGGACTGATAGGGTATTATGCTAAGTGAAATAAATCAGACAGAGAAAGAGAAATATTGTATGAAATCATTTATATGTGGAATCTGAAAAACAGAACAAACTAGTGACTACAACAAAAAAGACTCATAGGCACAGAGAACAAACTACTGGTTACCAGTGACAGGTTGGGGGAAAGGAAGGGGCAAGATAGATGTAGGGGATTAACAGGTACAAACTATTATGGACAGCAAGTGGATCAAACCAGTCCATCCTAAAAGAAATCAACCCTGAATATTCCTTAGAAGAACTGATGTTGAACCTGATACTCCAATACTTTGGCCACCTGATGCAAAGAGCTGACTCAGTGGAAAAGACCCTGATGCTGGGAAAGATTGAAGGCAGGAGGGGAAGGGGACGATAGAGGATGAGATTGTTGGATAGCATCATTGACTCAATGGAGATGAGTTTGCGCAAGCTCCAGGAGATGGTGAAGGACAGGGAAGCCTGGTGTGCTGCAGTTCATGGAGTTGCAACGAGTTGGACACAACTTAGCAACTGAACAAGAACAAATAATCTACAGGGACGTATTGTACAACAGAGGAAATAGGACCAGTATTTTGTCGTAACTATTAGTGGAATATAACCTTTAAACGTTGTGAATCACTATGTTGTACCCTCTAATTTATATAATATTGTGTGCTGTGCTGTGCATTGCTTTGCTTAGTTGCTCAGCCTTGTCCGACTCTCTGTGACCCCACGGACTGCAGTCCTCCTGGCTTCTCTGTCCATGGGGATTCTCCAGGCAAGAATACTGCAGTGGGTGGCCATGCCCTCCTCCAGGGGATCTTCCTAACCCAGAGAATGAACCCAGGTTTCCTGCATTGCAGGTGAAGTCTCTACCACCTGAGCCACCAGGGAAGCCTATGTAATATTGTGCTTCAATTTAAATTAAAAAGTAGGTTACATGGCAAAAAATAAAATAAAATCTGACATCTCAGGGAAAAAAAAAGCACTTCATACTCTCTCCATCTTTGGATGTAGAGATGATGTGGAAAACTCAGCTTTGGTAAGATGTATTCTGAGCTCTTTATTCCAGTGGTAGCAAGGAGTTGTCCCAGTCCCCTCATCTGTACCACTCAAAGAACTTCTTACCTGAAGTCAGGGAGGCACAAAACAAGCTTATTGCCCCATGAGGTTGATCCTTGCACTATTAACATATCTTCTAAAAAAGAAAGAAAGAAAAGGAAGGAAGGAAGGAAGGAACTACACATCTACGGATTTCTTTCACTGAAGATTTGCAACTGTCCCCAGCTCTGTACTCTCAGGGGCTTCCAGATGAAAGAATTGTATGATACATTTCTGAGATATGTCATTTTTTGCCTTTTCTCTTTGTAATGTATGAGATGTAACTCACATATCTTAAGATTTGCCCTTTTAAAGTGGCCAATTCTTTGGTTTTTAATATATCATAAAAATATGCAACCATCACCACTGTCTGATCCCAGAACACTTTCTCCAGCCTCAAAGAAACCCTGTACCCACTGGCAGTCACTCTTTCCTCTCCTCCCAACTCCTGGCAAACACTAATTTACTTTCAATCTCTATAGATTTGCCTTCATAAAAATGAAATCATATAACATGTGACCTTTTGTGTATAGTGTCTTTTACTTAGCATAATATTTTCAAGGTTCATCCATATTGTAGCAGGTATTAGTATCCACTCCTTTTTAATAGCTGAATAATATTCCATTGTGCGAATATACTACCTTTTGAATACCATTTATCATTTGATGGACATTTATGGCTATTACAAAGTAATGGTATTATGGACATTCATATACAATTTTTCGTGAGGACATATATTTTCCATTCTCTTGAATATATACCTAAGAGTAAAATTTCTGAGTCGTGATGAATTTAATATTTAGCCTTTTGAATAACTGTAAAATTGGTCTGCAAAACAACTGAACTATTTTACATTCCCACCAGCATTATATAAGTGTTCTGATTTCTCCACATCCTTGGCAACGCTTGTTACCATTTTTTTTTTTTACTTTTATTAAAGCTATCCTAGTGGAGTAGAGTGGTTTCTTTGTGGTTTGGGTTTGCATTTCCCTAATGTTTAATGTTAATATCTTTTAATGTACTTATGAGCTATTTGTATCTGTTCTTTGGAGAAATGTCTCTTCAAATCCTTTGCCTATTTTTGAATTGGATTATGTCTTTTTATTGTTGTAAGAGCTGTTTATATATTCTGCATAAAGTTCCTTATCATACAAATAATTTGCAAATACTTTCTCACATTCCATAGGTTATCTTTTCAGTTTCTTGGTGATGTCATTTGAAGCACAAAAGCTTTTAATTTTAAAGTTCAATTTATTTATTTTCTGTTTGTGCTTTTGATATAATCTAAAAAACTATTGCCTGATCAAGAGTCATAAAGTTTTATGCCTGTGTTTTCTTCTCAGAGTTTTATAGTTTTAACTCTAACATTTAGGTCTTTGATCTATTTTTAGTTTTATTGTGCATGGTGCAAGGTAGGGATCTAACTTCATTTTCTTTTGCATGTGAGAATGCAGTTGTTCAAGCATCATTTGTTGAAAACACTATCTTTTCCCCTTGAATAATCTTAGCACCTTTGTTGGAAATTAATTTGACAGTAAATACAAAAGTTTATTCTGTACTCCTGATTTTGGTTCCACTGATCTATATGTCTATCCTTATGCCATTGCCATAAGCTTATTGCCTCATGAGGTTGATCCTTGGGTTATTAACATATCCTCCAAAAACAAAAGAAAGAAATTCTTATGCAGTTCTAATATTGTACCTTTGTAGTAAAGTTTGAAATGAGGCACTGTTAAGTCTCCCAACTTGGTTCTTCTTTTTCAAGATTGTTTTGGTTATTCTGGGTCTTTTATATTTTTACCTAAATTTTAGGATCATCCCGTTAATTCCACAAACAAGACATAGGTAATTTTGATAGGGATTGTGTTGAATCAATATCTCAACTTAGGGAATATTACTATCTTGAAAATCTTGTTTTTCAGTTTTTAATCATGGGGTGTTTTGCATTATTTAGATCTTTAATTTCTTTCAACAATGATTTGTAGTTTTCAGTTTACAACTCTTGTATTTCTTAGGTTAAATTTATTTTGAAGTATGTTATTCTTTTTAATCTTATTGTGTATGGAGTTGTTTTCATAACATCACTTTCAGCTTTATTTTTTGCTAGTGTATAGAAATAGTATTGAGTTTTGTATATTGATCTTTTGTCCTGCAGCCTCACTGGACTTGTTTATTTGCTGTAAAATTCTTTTTAGATCCCTTAGGATTTTCTATATATAAGATCATGTCTCCTATGAATAGAGGTACTTTTACTTTCCAATCTGGATGACTTTTATTTTTCCTCTTGCCTAGGATCTCGAGTATAATATTAGATAGGAAGTCCCCTACGTACGAATGAGTTCTGTTCTGAGAGTGCATTCTTAAGTCCAATTTGTTCATAAGTCCAACAAAGTTAGCCTAGGCACCCAATTAACACAGTTGGCTATAGAGTACCATATTATAACTGATTTATAATACTTTTCACACAAATAATATGCAAAAAACAAACATAAAAAATAAGGAAAACATTTTTAACCTTACAGAATAATACCTTGAGAAGTACAGGACAACATCTGACATACAGAGGCTGGTACAGAGTGAATAGGCAAGAAGAGTTCCTGATCTGAAGAGGGAGAGGAGGTGGGAGACGATAGAGCTGAAGCATTGTCAGCAGTAGGAGACGGAGGGCAAGCTGCGATTTCACTCCCGCCTGATGTTGATAGCACAGGTTCTGGTTCCTTGCTGGATTCAATTCTACCTACCCTTTTGATAAAATGATCCAGTGATGCCTGGGTAGTGCCTCTTTTTTTCTCATCATAGATGATATCTTGGGCTGGAAATTAAGACACCATACTTCTCACTCTATACAGTGCGTGCTCGCTCAGTCGCTCAGTCGCTCAGTCGTATCTGACTCTTTGCAACCTCATGGACTGTAGCCCACCAGGCTCTTCTGTCCATGGGATTCTCCAGACAAGAATACTGGAATGGGTTACTATTTCCTCCTCCAGGGGATCTTCCCAACCCAGGGCTTGAACTAGCGTCTCCTGTGTCTCCTACATCGGAAGGCAGGCTCTTTTCACTACTGAGCCATCTGAGAAGCCCATTCTCTACAGAACTGTAAAGGACACAAAAGCACAACCACTTGTAGGGAATGGACGCATGTGATAATGTGCGCCAGATAAGTGAACTAACTTAAGACATGCAAACGCGTATTCGAATCTTTGAGAGCTCACACTTGAAGGGGACTTACTAGGTAGAAGTGACATGATTGGGCTTCATTTTCCTGTTCCTGATCATATGGGGAAAGCTTTCAGTCTTTCACCACTAAGTATAATATTAATATTAACTGTGGGTTTTTCTTGTATATCCTTTATCAGGTTGAGGAATTTACCTTCTATTCCTGAATTGTTGCATATTTTTCATCATGAAAGGACATTGGATTTTGTGGAATGATTTTCTGCCTCTATTGAGATACTCATTTGGTTTTGCCCTTTATTCTATTAATATGGAGTATTAAATTAATTGATTTTTGTATGTTGAATCAGCCTTGTATTCTGGGATAAATGCTGCTTGGGCATGATATATAATTTTTTGTAGTTGCTAGATTCAGTTTGCGAGTATTTTGTTGAAAACTTTTGCATCTGTATTTATGAGAGATATTGCTCTGCAGTTTTATTGTATTTTTTTCTGGTTTACATATAAGGATGATACTGGCCTCAAAGAATAAGTTAGGAAGTGTTCCATATTCTTTTTTTTTTTTTTTGGAAGTATTTGTGAAACTTTGGTGTTAATTCTCCCATACTTGTTAGGTAGAATTCACCAGTGAAGTTATCTAGACCTGGACTTTCCTTTGTGGGAATTTTTTAAATTACTAGCTCAATCTCTTTACTTGATATAGTTCTTTTATTCTTTTGTCAATTTTGGTTCAGTTCAGTTCAGTTCAGTCGCTCAGTCGTGTCTGACTCTTGTGACCCCATGGACTGCAGCATTCCAGGCCTCCCTGTCCATCACCAACTTCCGGAGTTTACTCAAACTCATGTTAATTGAGTCTGTGATGCCATCCAACCAACTTATCCTCTATCATCCCCTTCTCTTCCTGCCTTTAATCTTTCCCAGCATCTAGGTCTTTTCAGATGAGTCAGTTCTTTGCATCAGGTGGCCAAAGTATTGGAGGTTCAGCTTTAGCATCAGTCCTTCCAGTGGATATTCAGGACTGAATTCCTTTAGGATGTACTGGTTAGATCTCCTTGCAGTCCAAGGGACTCTCAAGAGTCTTCTCCAACACCACAGTTCAAAAGCATCAATTCTTCAGTGCTCAGCTTTCTTTATAGTCCAACTCTCACATCCATACATAACTACTAGAAAAAACATAGCTTTGACTAGACGGACCTTTGTTGGCAAAGTAATGTCTTTGCTTTTTAATAAGCTGTCTAGATTGGTCATAACTTTTCTTCCAAGGAGCAAGTGTCTTTTAGTTTCATAGCTGCAGTCACCATCTGCAGTGATTTTGGAGCCCCAAAAAATAAACTGTTTCCCCATCTGTTTGCCATGAAGTGATGGGACCAGATGCCATGATTTTAGTTGTCTGAATGTTGAGTTTTAAGCCAACTTTTTCACTCTCCTCTTTCACTTTCATCAAGAGACTCTTTAGTTCTTCTTCGCTTTCTGCCATAAGGGTGGTGTCATCTGCATATCTGAGGTTATTGATATTTTTCCCGGCAATCTTGATTCCAGCTTGTGCTTCATCCAGTCCAGCATTTCTCATGATGTACTCTGCATAGAAGTTAAATAAGCAGGGTGACAACATACAGTCTTGACGTACTCCTTTCCCAATTTGGAACCAGTCTGTTGTTTCATGTCCAATTCTAGCTGTTGCTTCTTGACCTGCATACAGATTTCCCAGGAGGCAGATCAGATGGTCTGGTATTCCCATCTCTTGAAGAATTTTCCACAGTTTGTGGTGACCCACACAGTCCAAGGCTTTGGCATAGTCAAATTTGGTAGTTTTTGTCTAAGAATTCATCCATTTCACCTAGGTTGTCTGATTTGTGAGAAAACGGTTGCTTGTATTATTCTATTTAGATTTTTTTATCTCTGTAAGTTTGGTAGTGATGTTCCTTTTTTTTGGTTTTTTTTTTTTTTTTTTTTTTTCCGGTTGTTCCATGCGTGGCTTGCAGGTTCTTAGTTCCTCAACCAGATATTGAACTGGTTGAGGTAAGTCCAGTTGAAGATTTTTTTTCTCTGTATTGATCTTTAAAAAAACAAACAAAAAACTTTTGGTTTTGTTGATTTTCTCCTTTGCTTTTCATTAATTTCCACTTTACATTTCCTTCTGCTTGCTCTGGGTTAGTTTAGTCATCATTTATTTAGTTTCTTTTTAAAAATATTTTTAAAATTTATTTATGGCTGCACTGGGTCTTCATTCCTACATGTGGGCTTTCTCTAGTTGTGGTGAGCAGGGGCTACTCTTTATTGCCATGAGCGGGCTTCTCATTTCAGTGGCTTCTTTTTTTGTGGAGCACAAGCCATTTATTGTTTAAAAAATATTTCCTTAAGATAAATTCTGTTTAGCAATGTTTGCTATTAAAGGCTAAAAACATTTTATGCCTCAAGTTATTTCCAAAAGGATTATGCTAATTTATATTTTCATTAATAATATATGTACTTCTTTACATTCTTGACAAGAGCTTTTACAACATTGCTATTATTGATTTTTAATTTGTGAATATAGAAAAATATATTAAAATTGTTAATGAGGTTGAATGACTTTTATGTCTGCTCCATTTTACGTAAATTTTCTCTTCCATGGTCTTAAAAGTACTATAGCTATCCCATGATCATTGACATTTTCTTCATTTCTGAAAAAGTGAGATTTTCATACAGAATTTTATCAAATAAAGCCACTTTAAAGTTGTTTTCCTTAACATTAAAATATCTCTTAATCTTTGTCATAGTTTTTAGAAGTACTAAATGTTGTCTTTTTCATCCTAGCAGTGAAACTACACGTCTTAATGTTTCTTAGAAGCTAGTAGTAATACGGCTCTCAGATATTCCCAGAAAAATCTCATCTAACTCTAGCTATAATGTAAAGTACCAATTGATTTTTGTAAATATATTGAATTAAGTCATATGTTGTTTCTTGAGGGAAATGTAGTTTGAATGTTAGTTAATATTAAAGCAAACTTTTAGAATGTATCCCTTTAAAAGCTTAGCAATTCTTATTTTGGTGATTGTGCAAATGAAAATGTTTCCTGAAATTGGTGACTTATTACAAATTCTACAACATTGCTTTTCCTTGTGACTTAATCTAATTTTTGCTTTTTCCCAGTTTAAGGCCAATCCTCCTGCTGTGACTTTCAAACTAACAGGGGAGACAGATGGGATATTTCAGATACAACCTGACGGACTTCTATATCACAACAAAACCCTGGACAGGGAAACAAGAGCTGTTCACAGACTCCAGGTGAGCTGACGCCAGACAACGGACACTAACTCCAGTCTCTGAGCACTGGAAATATCACTGACACACTCATCCCCAGCACAGAATACCATTTCCACTCTCCTGACCCTAATGACGTGTTTGCACATCTCATTTGTCCACATTTTTTTTAAACCAACTAGAGAGTGATTTGGTAAAGGTAGCCTCGTTTTTAGGCTTTTTGACCAGGGTAACCCAAGTTATACTGCCAAGGCTCTCAGACGGGTCACTCATCCCAAGTAAGGCCCTACTTAGGCACCTGGATTAAACCACTCAACACTTCTCTGATGTTTCACTGATGTCTCGCTCTGGCTGTTGGGTGGGCTCTGGCTCTGCAAGGAAGGCAGCATCGGTGCTAGATGGCACACCTTTGGGCCTTGCAAGAAGCAGCAGTAACCGATGACCAAAGTCAGAGTCTGACTAAAGAGACCTCCTCCCTCTCTCCCTTAGATTTCATGGTTTGTATGTGAATACACAGAAATGGTAGAGAGCTAACTGTGGGTAAAGAGCTGGCCAAAAGCTTTCTGTTGGTAAATCTGCAGACTGACCACTAAAGTGCCTCTGTCTAATAGCACGTGACGTTTCCATACCCTCAAGGGTCAAAGTGTCCTTATTTCACTGATTCTAGCTATTTAGAAAAGAGCATGTCCAGTGTCCAGCATATCACACTGCTGGAAAAACACAGTCATGATTAGCTAGGCTTAACTGATAGGGCCCTTATTTTAGCAGCCCCCAATTTGGGCTTTTATAGGTGTCTTTCTCTCCTGTAGTTATCAGATTATTGGTTATTTGGGCTCTAATTTCCTTCAAGTGACTTTTGGGTGTGTGATATGAGGTTCAGACTTACCAAGAAGGTTTCCTTTTCCTGTCAACATCAGGTCTCAGCCCTGGATGCTCAGGGCAATACAGTGGAGGGCCCGGTCCCTGTCACCATCGAAGTGAAGGACATCAACGACAACCGACCTGTGTTTCTCCAGCAACATTATGAAGGCTCAGTAAGGCAGAATTCTCGCCCAGGTAATAGGCAGGAGCCTGGAGATATTTGGCAGAATGGCAGATTTGTGTGGTTAACAGCTATGGCTATCATTCATTAAGTGCTTACTATCTTATTTAAATTTCATTTATCGTATTTAAATTTCACAGCAATCCTCCAGGATTTGTTTTATTATACCCATTGCTCAAGGGCACAATTTCTCACCCTTGGCACTACTGACATCTTAGGCTCTATAATTCTTTTTTGTGTTGTTGTGTGTTTTTTTTTTTGGTCAGGGGCTGCAGTTCTGTGCATTATAGGATGTTAGCAGCTTCCCTGACATCTATCTACACATCAGATGCCAGGAGCAACACTTCCCTTCTTTCTGCTTTGATAGCAGAGATGTCTTCAGACATTGCCAAATATCTCTTGGGGGCAAAATTACCCCCAGTTAAGGACCACTATCTTAGGGTGAGATTTTAGAATACCTTACAGCTCTAGAGGGGCTTCCCTGGTGGCTCAGACAGAAAAGACTCTGCCTGCAATGTGGGATACCTGGGTTCAATCCCTAGGTGGGGAAGATCCCCTGAAGAAGAGAATGGCAACCCACTCCAGTATTCTTGCCTGGAGAATTCCATGGACAGAGGAGCCTGGCAGCTACAGTCCATGTTGTCATCAAGAGTAGAACATGACTGAGTGATTAACACACACACACACAGCTCTAGAAGGGTAAGCTTACTTTCCCACATCCTCCCAGGAATCCACATTCTCATGGTCACTGCTGGCTCCCAGTTCTTTTTCTTCTCTTCCAACTCCTAGCTATGGCTCATCCTTTCGCAATTCTCTTAACTTTCATCTCCAGGAAATCCCCTCATCAAAAGCTAGGTGTGTGCGGTAGGCTTTACTAAAGATTTAGAGAAACGAAGGAGCATCTTGTCATAACAGTGCACAAAATAAACATGAATATTAGACTTTGAGTTCTCAAAAAGACTCTTGGCCATTTCCATTGACTCACTCTCAAGCTTCCTTCTGTGTTACTTAATGTTCCGTCTCATTTTTCAATGCCCACTTCCAGTAACTCAGGAAGAGTATTCCTTTCACTTTATTATGTAGAGTAATTTCATGTGTCTCAGTACCTGAGGTTGTATACCAAAGGTTCACTGCTGAACTGTGCTAAGTAATAATCTTGCAGGTCTTATTCTTCACCAATAGGATTTTCTAGTTCAGTGGTTCTCAAACTTTTTGGTCTTAAGGCCTTTGTATTCTCCTAAAAATTATTACAGCCTCCAGGGAAATTTTCCAAGGATATGTGGCTTATATCCAGTGGTATGCTGGCAAATGTTAATAGCTATCTCTCTGGGCGGGGGGGGGGGGGCAGGAAAAAAACCTCTGATTTGTAGCATTTGTCAATTTCTGTGGTATAAGTACTCCCACCATAACCCATTTTAAACTACCAATGTTGTTAATAATTGACTCACAGAATTCCTGGAAATTCAACTGGGTTGTACAAATTGGCTCCACTATATCACTGGTTATATCTACCAATAGTTATCATATTTGAAATCAAAACTGAGAAATTGAAAAATTATTTAGTAATTGATTTAAAGTAATTATCACATTTTAATAAAAAGAACTGTATTTTCGAAGATAGAAAGAATTGTTAAGAACATGGCATTGTTTTAGTCTTTACACATCCTTTAATGTTTGGATTAGTTGAGAACAATTGGATTCTTATGTCTGTTTTTGCATTCATTTTGTGGCCATATACTGTTTTGGTTGAAACATTTAAAGAAAAACTCTCAGATATGTAGTTGGAAAAAGGAGTATTGTAACAGTGTTTTCAGATAATTGTGAATACTCTTTGACACCAGACAAAACTCAGCAGGGGATGGTTTCTTTATTGTTGGTTGCAATGTGGAATCTGAAACTGTATCAATGTTTTTTGGGGGTATTCCTTTATGCTAAAATGCATCAATTTATCTTGTGATTTGGATGGGTCTTTTATACATCTATGACCTTAAAAACAGTCTCAAAGACCCCTAGAGGTTCCTGGATCATACTTTAAGGAACTTCATCCTAGGAAAAAAGAGCAGAATAAAGATTTATCCCACACTAATATGAATTATGGCACATTCCTCCACTCTATTTCTGCCCCTTGGAAGGCAAATGTGTCTATGGTTGGTTTGGGTATCATTTAATATCTTTTTTTTTTCCCCTGGGTACATTTTGTTAAACAGGAAGGCCCTTTATGTATGTCAATGCTACAGACTTGGATGATCCAGCCACACTCAATGGCCAACTTATTTATCAGATTCTCATGCAGCTTCCCAAGGTCAACGATGTCATGTACTTTCAGATCAACAACCAAACGGGAGGAATTTCACTTACTCCACAAGGTGAGTTAAGTGATGCCCTCATGGGACTCTCTGAATCAATACAAAGGACCTAGATCCGTATCATCTTCAGAGACATTTCCTTTTGTTTTCTCTCCTACTTCCCATAGGATCCCAGGAATTGGATCCTTTGAAGAATCCTTCCTACAAGCTGGTGGTCTCAGTGGAAGACATGGGAGGCCTGAATGAGCATTCCTTTAGTGACAGTGTACCTGTGGATATTACGGTGAAGGAGAATATTTGGAAAGCGCCAGAACCTGTGGAGATTGAAGAAAACTCGACTCAACCTTACCCCATTAAAATCACTCAGGTAGTGCCCAAGGAATGCTAACAGCCTGCCCAATCAATGCACTCACATTGTCGGGGCCCAACCTCATGGTCTTCACTGATGTTTTTGCATAGTATCATTATAAAGCAAACTAAATAAACAAAATCTCTGGCCCCAAGTCTCTGGAGTTTGCCATCATGGGTGAACTCTGGACTGTACCAACTTAGATTCATGTGTGCTAAGTCACTTCAGTCATGTCTGACTCTTTGTGACCCTATGGACTATAGCCCACCAGGCTCCTCTGTCCATGAGATTTTCCGAGCAAGAGTACTGGAACAGGTCGCCATTTCCTTCTGCAGGGTATCTTTCTGGCCCAGGGATCGAACCCAAGTTTCCTGCATGGCAGGCAGATTCTTAATCATCTGAGCTACTAGGGAAGCCCAACTTACATATATTTGAGTTCTAAAAGAGAACTTTACTCATCTTCATTTTCTAAGTAGATAATGCTGATTTCTTTTTCTTGTCTATAGTGTAAGATATGGTTGAGTTGTATGTGGTACTTGTGCATGATTTGAATTTGAGACTGCGAATTATTTTTGAAAGGTTGCTTCTTATTCCGGTGGGGAAAATCTTGATGTGAAAGATTCGCCCCATCATAGGCTGAGGGGCAGAGATAGGACTGGCCAAGAGTAAGAGCTGAGTAGACAACTTTTATCTTTGGAGCCCACCCCCTTCCCAACGCCATCCCTTTGTAGGTACCTCCCCTCTCCCTTCAGGCACTCCCCTGGTCCCACCTGTGTCTCACTCTGAGCCTCCTCTTCCTGCTTTAACTCCTGGAAATCCACTCTGGGGCCCACCCAGATCTGATCTTTCCTGGGAGATCAGGAGATTTCTTGACACAGAAAGAGCTGTGAGTCGGTGGAAGAGCACTGGATTTGGAAGCAGATAAGTAAAACCACTGCTACACTCAATATGCCAGAAAATTTGGAAAACTCAGCAATGGCCACAGGACTGGAAAAGGTCAGTTTTCATTCCAATCCCAAAGAAAGGCAATGCCAAAGAATGCTCAAACTACTGCACAATTGCACTCATCTCACACACTAGTAAAGTAATGCTCAAAATTCTCCAAGCGAGGCTTCAGCAATACGTGAACTGTGAACTTCCAGATGTTCAAGCTGGTTTTAGAAAAGGCAGAGGAACCAGAGATCAAATTGCCAACATCCTCTGGATCATCGAAAAAGCAAGAGAGTTCCAGAAAAACATCTACTTCTGCTTTATTGACTATGCCAAAGCCTTCGACTGTGTGGATCACAATAAAATGTGGAAAATTCTGAAAGAGATGGGAATACCAGACCACCTGACCTGCCTCTTGAGAAACCTATATGCAGGTCAGGAAGCAACAGTTAGAACTGGGCATGGAACAACAGACTGGTTCCAAATAGGAAAAGGAGTACATCAAGGCTGTATATTGTCACCCTGCTTATTTAACTTATATGCAGAGTACCTCATGATAAAGGCTGGGCTGGATGAAGCACAGGCTGGAATCAAGATTGCCAGGAGAAATATCAATAACCTCAGATATGCAGATGACACCACCCTTATGGCAGAGAGTGAAGAGGAACTAAAAAGCCTCTTGATGAAAGTGAAAGAGGAGAGTGAAAAAGTTGGCTTAAAGCTTAACATTCAGAAAACTAAGATCATGGCATCTGGTCCCATCACTTCATGGGAAATAGATGGGGAGACAGTGGAAACAGTGTCAGACTTTATTTTTTTGGGCTCCAAAATCACTGCAGGTGGTGATTGCAGCCATGAAATTAAAAGACGCTTACTCCTTGGAAGGAAAGTTATGACCAACCTAGATAGCATATTAAAAAGCAGAGACATTACTTTGCCAACAAAGGTCCGTCTGGTCAAGGCTATGGTTTTTCCAGTGGTCATGTATGGATGTGAGTGTTGGACTGTGAAGAAAGCTGAGCACCAAAGAATTGATGTTTTTGAACTGTGGTGTTGGAGAAGACTCTTGAGAGTCCCTTGGACTGCAAGGAGATCCAACCAGTCCATCCTGAAGGAGATCAGTCCTGAGTGTTCATTGGAAGGACTGATGCTGAAGCTGAAACTCCAGTACTTTGGCCACCTCATGCGAAGAGTTGACTCATTGGAAAAGACCCTGATGCTGGGAGGGATTGGGGGCAGGAGAAAGGGACGACACAGGATGAGATGGCTTGATGGCATCACCAACTTGATGGGCATGAGTTTGAGTAAACTTCGGGAGCTAGTGATGGACAGGGAGGCCTGGCGTGCTGCGATTCATGGGGTTGCAAAGAGTTGGACACGACTGAGCGACTGAACTGAACTGAACTGAAGTAAAACCACATTCTTGCTCTATTACCTCAAGGACTGATCATAAAAAAAGAAAGTGAAAGTGAAGTTGCTCAGTCCTGTCTGACTCTGTGTGACCCCATGGACTGTAGCCTGCCAGACTCCTCTGTCCATGGGATTTTCTAGGCAAGGATACTGGAGTGGGTTGCCATTGCCTTCTCCAGAGCATCTTCCCCACCCAGGGATTGAACCCAGGTCTCCCGCACTGCAGGCAGATTCTTTACAGTCTGAGCCACCAGGGAAGCATAAACAAGTCATTTATTATTTATGAGGAGTTGAGGCAACTTCTCACCAATAAAATGGGGATAACGACAGCTCTTTGCGCTGTGGCGGAAGTTGATTAGTATCTGTGAAAGTGGATAAAAGGTATTAACATTATGAGGCAGTTCTGGTCTCTAGTACTCCTATTTTTTGTTTAATGGCGCTGCTGTTATTAAGGGGTCCTGGAATGGCCCATCCCACCGTATCTATCATCTAACTTAAGATTTTTATTTATTGAAGTTTTTTAATGTGAAAAATGTTTCACCTCCTTTTATTTATTTAATTATTTATTTAATTGGAGGATAATTTCTATACAATGTTGTGTTTGTTTTCTGCCATACAACAATGAGAATCAGTCATAACTGTATATATATCCCTTCCCTCTGAAGCTCCTCTCTCACTGACCCTCCTGTCCCCTATCCCAGCCCTCACAGTGCGCCAGACTGGGCTCCCTGTGTTATATAGCAGCTTCCCACTTATTGAATGTTGAATTAATGAATTTCACCTTTGGAAGAAAAAAATGAAAGCAAGAAGTATTCTGCTTTACCAGATAATAAAGTATACCCGGACTCATTACCTAAAGAATTTCAGTTTGGGTTCCTTTATGAAAGTCTTCCTATTTATTATTCAGGTTGCCTTCATAAAGATTTGTAAATGCTAAAAAAAAATGCATATACTTATTTTTTTCATAGGGCTGTCAAAGAAAAGAAAATATAAACAGCCACAGCCAATACCCAGGCCTGGGAAAAGTACTCCGTGTGTCTTCAAACTGAGGAAGAAGAGTGCAAGGGGACAAGATGGAAGAACTTGGGCTGAATTTGTAGGGCATAATGGGAGCTTGCTTACAGCCAAGAACATGATCTTTGACTTGGAGCTTAAATAACTAGAAAAGGACAGTAGTGGCTCCTTGATACCCTTCTGAAACTGTCTTTGAGAAAATAGAATAGAATAGTGTAGAAATTTCTACACTAAACTAAGTACAGGACCTAAGTGTAAACCTAAGTGTAGGACTTGAGGCAAGTCATGTAAATATTCTGTGTGCTAGTTGCTCCATTTATAAGATGGGGATAACAATAGTGTCTACCTCATGAGACTGCGGATTTAATGAGATACTTTAAAGTATTTAGAATTATGTCTGGAATGGGGCACAACCCTCAAAAAGTATTGTTATTAGTAGTAAGTAGATTATCATATAGGCTAGGCTCTGTCTGTAGCAAGTAGATGGGACTTACTATTGAGTTTATTGATTTTTATTTTTTTTTTTGCCAAGTTATTTACAAAACAACACTGGGAGTTGGCAAATATTCTTATCCCTAAAGTCTATGAGATTAAATATTTAAGGGAGAGATGTTCTTTATTTATGTATCACTTGTCTTAAATAACAGCATGGTGAAGAATTGAAAGTGTCTCCTATCTTTACTGAGGAGTTTTGGGAGCTTGTCATTCATCATGGCTTAGTCCTCAGATAATGCCAGATACTAAGTATATCTTGTTTCTTAAATTGGTGTTTCGTGACAGGAAGTCTTCACAGCCAGCCTTCCAAATGAACAACCTATAGACTCTTCAGAGGGTTCACAAAGAATTGCTTTAGGGCAGAGAAACACCGCTATGTGCTTATTTGGAGCAATATAACAGTGAAAAGGCAAAAAAGGAGAGGGATTATTTTAGGTTGAAAACCAAAAATGTAATTTAGCAGTTATGAGAAACCACAGACATCCAAACAAGGTTGTCAGAAATTTCAAATGGAGAGCTGAAAATTGCTTATTTCCTTTACAGTTCTCTCCGTCCGGGTCTGTCTTTCCTCACATTTCGCTCTGGGCCCTGTAGGTGCAGTGGAATGATCCAGGTGCTCTATACTCCTTAGTGGGCAAGGAGAATACACCACGATTTCCATTTTCGATCGACCAGGAAGGAGATATTTATGTGACTCAGCCCTTGGACCGAGAAGAAAAGGACGAAGTGAGTAAAACTAAGAGGAGGTTCACGGGTGACAAGGCAAGGTCCTGTGCCCATGGAGATCTGAGAGCAGAAGGGATTTTACTTAACACCCGCACGTCCGCCACCAAACCCCCAAACTGTGTTCTGAACCTCAGTGCCTTATTGCTCTCAAACACATGGAAATAACCCCACAAATTTGATCCATTTTATATTTTCTCATTTCCCAGTTCTAAATGAATTGAAAGTAAGGGGATAAATGAAATAGTCTTGAAATAGTTGTTTTCTCTGCCTTTTAAAGAGGATGATGAAGGAGTCATGTTTTACCTCTGATCTTCTTATAGTATGTTTTCTATGCGGTTGCAAGGGATGAGCAGGGAAAACTACTCTCAAAACCACTGGAAATTCAAGTGAAAGTGAAAGACATTAATGATAATCCACCTACGTGTCCATCTCCAGTGACTGTACTTGAGGTCCAGGAGAATGAACAAATAGGTAAGAAAGTGTGTGTCTGTCTTCTTTAACTCTGTAATCCCTTTCTCCTCCCTGTTGGGTAAATGGTGGGCAGGTAAACCTGACTGGGGATTGGTTATCCATGCCCAACACAGCACAGAGGTAGAATGCATTTGGGGACTCACACAGGTACAGTATTTCAGCAGGGAATATGCGAGAAGTGTTCTAAAATGGGAGTTTTCTAACTACCACCCCTACTCATAGCACTTTTCCTGCCACTACCGTTGTTACTATTACTATTACTACTACTGTTACAACCCTCACACCCGCCCTGAGCGCCGTAACCACTTACACCAGGATCCTGTATAAATGTGTAAGGTTATCTCATCTGCACGGTTTTCCCATAGATTCTTATCTGCCTTCCAAAAAAGTCAGTGACAGATGTAACCCCATCAAATTTGCTAAATAATTTAAGCAAACATTCACACTCCATGTTAGATACCCTGCAATTCACCCTCTCTAGGAAGCTGGTAAAAGCTCATGGGGCTTGAAGATGAAGTTCAATTTCTATCTGTTTTTGTCCTTTTGTTCTTGACCTGCTTCGTTTCTTTGTACTGTGCCAAGATAGCTTTAGTTTTGTGCAAGAACAACTACTATTAGAACACTGATTTCTGGGGGTTTTATGACTTCACTGGATTTGGGACTCCTCTTATCTATTACTCCTTACTGCTCAGCTCATTGGTTGTGCAGAAGATCTTTGAAAACCTCTGTAGATGATACCTCAAGTATCTTTGCGTAGGGTCCAACATTTCGTGTATTAGTCATCTATGCTGCATAACAAACTGCTCCAAAATTTAGCAGCTTAAAACAACAAACATTTATTATCTCACAGTTTCTCTGAGTCAGGAATCTGGACATGGGGTGAGTACCTTTCATTCAGAAAGAGAGAGAGTTAAAAAAAAATGGCAAGTAAGATGAAAGTCAGTCTTTTTATAACCTAATCTCACAAGGGACATCCCATAACTTTTGCCATATTCTTTAGAAATCAGTCACTAGGCCCAGCTCACATTCAAAAGGAGGCAGTTACACCAAGGCGTCACTGTCAGGAGTGGGGGGACTGCTGGGGGCCATCACAGTGGTGGCCTGCCTTACTAGGGAGGAGAATAGTGCTAGTTTTCTGAGACTAGTAAGGATGTCATTGTTGGTAAAACAAATTGTTCAAGGGTGCAGCCTCTCCAAAAGTGATAATTTATTTTGTAACGATGTTTCGCAGTCTTGAGTTGTGGACTTAATGGACCAGGAATTCTCATAAATCAACACAGAATGAGTCTATTCTAATATATAGCCTAAAAGGGCACCCCCAAAAATGTCCCTGCCTTTTGGGGTCTTACTATCTAGCTCGCTAAAATACTAAATTATTCTTTCGTATGTTTATATTCTCCTGTTTGGTGTCTTGTATCGGCCAGAAACTTGTGAGACTCACGTCCCCAAGTCTCAGCAGCGCCAACTTTAATTCTGAAATCCCACTTGCCACCAACACCTTTGTGTTCACACCAGAACTTTATCCTCTCATAAAAGCCCCACCTCCCCAAAGTATTTCTCAATGCCCCAAGAAATGCTGTATGTACCTCTAAATCAGTTTGGGCTGCCACTTGTTCCTGGCCTTTGTCACTCGGAGACAAGACACTTCTTTTTTTTTCCCCATTTATTTTTTATTAGTTGGAGGCTAATTACTTTACAATATTGTAGTGGTTTTTGCCATACATTGACATGAATCAGCCATGGATTTACATGTATTCCCCATCCCGATCCCCCCTCCCACCTCCCTCTCTACCTGATCCCTCTGGGTCTTCCCAGTGCACCAGCCCGGAGCACTTGTCTCATGCACCCAACCTGGGCTGGTGATCTGTTTCACCCTAGATAATATACATATTTTGATGCTATTCTCTCAAAACATCCCACCCTTGCCTTCTCCCACAGAGTCCAAAAATCTGTTCTGTATATCTGTGTCTCTTTTTCTGTTTTGCATATAAGGTTATCGTTACCATCTTTCTAAATTCCATATATATGTGTTAGTATACTGTATTGGTCTTTATCTTTCTGGCTTACTTCACTCTGTATAATGGGCTCCAGTTTCATCCATCCCATTAGAACTGATTCAAATGAATTCTTTTTAATGGCTGAGTAATATTCCATGGTATATATGTACCACAGCTTCTTTATCCTTTCACTCCTGGCTCATTCATAAAGTTCTCCGCTCCCACTGAGTGGTGCCCCCTACCAGAATTTCCCTGTCATTGATGCCAAACAGTCCTGGTGTCTCTGACAGCTGGAGGGTTCCCCCACAGTGAGGGAAGACCAGCGTCCTCTGTGTTACGCTCAGCTCACTTGCTGGGGGAAGGGTCCCGAGCAGGGCTGCTCAGACGCCAAAGTGAAAGTGAAAGTCTCTCAGTCGTGTCCGACTCTTTGCAACCCTATGGACTATGTAAAGTCCATGGAATTCTCCAGCCCAGAATACTGGAGTGGGTAGCCTTTCCCTTCTCCAGGCGATCTTTCCAACCCAGGGATCGAACCCAGGTCTGCCTCATTGCAGGTGGGATCTTTACCAGCTGGGCCACAAGGGAAGCCCTCAGACACCAAACCATCACAGAATTTAGTGAGACGCACTTTCATTCCAGCACACAGATGCTTTTCTTACAAGGGCAGATGCAGATTCCAAAGGTGACTTGGTTGCTTGTGAGGACGCAGAAATGGCAGCTGCTACCACGCTAGACACACGTTCTGATGCCTCTCCTCCCCTGGCCAGGAGACACGCCTGCCAGAGCAACCCCCTTAGAGGCATAACCTAAGTACTGCCATTCCTTCTCTCACAAAACCCTCCAAATCTCCCTGTGAATCAGTAGATGCAAAGTAACAGGGCGTGGGGATAAAGCCAGACTCCACAAGGGGGATACATATCCAAGTTCTAGCCCTCACGTGGGATTCCGGCTGGCTGTGTGTAGATAAACGCACAATTCCCATTTAATGCAGCAAGATGACCCAGCATCTGTCAGAGCTCATCCAGACAGACCTGGGTAGAGCACTGTGTTGTGACCAGACTTCTAGAACTCCCTGGACTGAGATGCTCACAGAATTAAAACTTAGGTCCATAAACTGCAGCGAGGCAGAGAGGACGCCTGCCTGCTCTCCGCCCCGTGCTGTCTTTATCTCTGGGGTGGAGTCAGTCTCTGTCGTTGTTCCAGAAACTTGCTTAGAATTCAGCACAGTTGGCTTGTCCTTCCCTAGTGCTACCATTTGCCTTGTGCAAATGTGCAAAAGGGCGGCTGTAACAAATGACCACCAACTCGGAGACTTGAAAGAACAGAAATGTATTTGCACACAGTGCTGGAGGCTAGAAGTCTGTGATCAAGGTGCCAGCGAGGGGAGAATCCTGGCCCCTGGTAGCTCCTGGCATTCATTGGCTGCTCCTGGTGGTCATGCTGCAGTCTCTGCCCTCTTCTTCACATTGCCTCCTCCTCCCTGAGTGTCTCTGTTGCCTTTTCTGAATTTAGGGCTCACTCCACATCCAGGATGGTTCATCTCAACACCCTGACTTGGGTCCTCCTGAATTCATATGGTGAAGTCCTAGCCCCCGGCACCTCAAAGGGGGACTATCATCTAGAGACAGGGTCTTCAATGTCATTAGTGTGAGTCTTAACCCAGTATGACTGGTGTCCTTCTGAGAAGAGAAAATCTAGATAGACACAGAACGGGGGAAGACTACATGCAAACACATGCAGCCGATGGCCATCTATAAGCCAGAGATCTCTGAAGAAATCAGTCCTAGCACACCTTGCTCTCAGACCTCTAGTCTCCAGAAACTGAGAAAATAATTTGCCGTTGTGAAAGCCATCCATTGTGTGGTCACTTTTTTTTTTTAATGGCAAGCCCTAGCCAGCTAAAAATGGACTTCCATGGTGGCTCAGGCAGTAAAGAATCCGCCTGCAATGCAGGAGACCCAGGTTCCATCCCTGGGTTGGAACATCTCTGGAGAAGGGAACAGCAACCCACTCCAGTATTCTGGCCTGGAGAACTCCATGCACGGCGGAGCCCTGCGGGCTATAGCCCATGGGGTCGCAAAGAATTGGATGCGACTTAGCGACTAACACACACATATGCAGCCAACTAAGACGCTGCTCCACACACTGCACTGCTGAAAAGGTTAGAAGCACCAGCATCAATCTAAGAACTTTATTCTGCTTCTCACGGTTACTTCCAGTGCCTTCTAGGAACCCGATTCTCCACGGAAGCCATTTTTTAATAGGCTAAAAAGAATAACGGATGGGTTTCCTTCTTTCTTTCCCTACAGGGAGCAGTATTGGAACTCTTATTGCTCATGACAAGGATGAAGAAAACACTGTCAACAGTGTTTTAGAATACAGAATTGTGGATCAAACTCCCAAAGTTCCTCAAGATGGACTGTTCCTGGTCCAAACATACCATGGAACACTCCAGTTAGCGGTGCAGCCATTGCACAAGCGGGACACTCCGCAGTACAACCTGACCGTAGAGGTGTCTAACCAAGGTTAGTGTCACTTTCACGGTGTCGAGTGAAAACACTTGTCTTCTTTCTAGCTGTGATTGTTAGGCTGCTCTGATGCCTGGGTGTGTTACAAAGGCTGCCATTGAAAAAGGTATTGCTTCCCACATAAAACAAGCCCAGAAGCCAGCATGGGAACGGCCAGAGTGGCAGCTCAGAAAATGTGATTATGTTTGTTTCCTGAGAAGTAGATGCCCAAGAGGAGATTAAATATATAAGGATTTTATTAGGGGAACTGCCTATGAGAAAAAATGGAAAGGGATACAGAGGAGGCTGGAAGAACCATCAGACCTCAATACGAGCCTGACCCTGAGTGAAGGAGGGAAGGAATGAAAGTGCTGGGGAAGCTCCTGGTCAAAGGGAAGTTCGGCAAGGTCATCGGAGGTCCAAGGTTGGCTGTGGAAGGAGTCTGTTGTCCCCAAAGGCAGGCCTACTTAGCCTGCCTGCCTTGTTCAGGCACTGCTGGGGCAGCCAGTGGGAAGCAAGGTCTTGGTGCACACATGGTGATGGGTTTCAGAGCCCGGCAGCTCGTTGTCAATTAAGATCCCTGTTGTTAGAAGTTGTTGGCAAGCCTCGTTGTCATGGCCACTGTGATCACAAACAAGAAAGTTAGTTGTATTTCTCAAGTCTCCCTTTCAGACTCAAAGGCTTTTACTATATGACAGTGAAGGAACTTCTGGAAAGCTTTGCCTTCTCCTGTTAGCTTCTAATTGGCCGTTTGACGATATCAGGAAACATTAATCTTTATACTTTATACTATTTCAAAGCAAGTGGCTTTTAATCTTTGTGAAGTCATGAGACCCTTTGAGAATCTGATGGAAACTATGAATTCCTAAACAAATGCATATGTTCTCAGATAAATTGCACAGACACCCAAACATACTCGACCTCAGAGAAAGGCTTATTTTAGGGTCATTAATACTTATAAGTTAAGAATCTTTCTTTGAACTAACTGGTACTGTGTCTTAAATAACCAAGTAGTTCAGTAATTATTATGCTAGGAGAGAAAGATTATATAGGTATGCTGTAGTAAAGAGCGTCATTTCACATTGTTCTTCATATTTTTTTTTTTTATCCAGATGTTGAGATACTAAAGAGAACTGAGAGTACTGGGGTTTACTCGGCCCCTAAAGCAGGAAGTTTGAGACAGAGTAATTTGGCAAATATAGAGGGCCTAACATAATGCTTAGCATTATGCTAAGAGGTACAACGAAAGTGGGTATAATAAATCATCCCTGTCTGTGATGAACTGACAATTTCACACCATTAGCCAGCCATTCTTCCAGTGGTTACTGAGTATTTACCTTGATTGAGATACCATTCAAGATACTGGGAATGCACAAATAAATAAGACCCAGTGTCTGTCCTCAAGGAGCACTTTTTGTTAGAGGAAATGGACAAGTGAATAAATAAATTATAAGGAATATGTACAAGGTAGCCCATGAAAGCAATGAGTGACTCAGTGGAGAGGGAGGGAGAACTGATAAAGCTTTCTGGAAGAGGTGTCATTAATCTGAGTTTCAGTGGATGAATATGACATGTTACAAAACAGTGTAAAGACTGACAGAGAAGAAAGTCCATGTGCAAATGCATGGAGACCTAAAGCAGTTTGATGCCATAAGAGCATAAAGTGGAAATCAGATTACAAATTGTCTATATACATGAATACATCTATAGACTATATGGACCAGATTATGCAATATATTTATATGTAAATATATGTGTGTTGATGGAATTAAACATTCAGTTGTGTACTACAGAAAATTAGTCAGTAGACTATAATTAGCATAGTTTTACATAAATTCAGGGAAGTGATTTTATTTACATAAAACCACAAGGCTCACTGCTGGTCCAAATGAGGCTTACTTGGAATAGGCAAGTGGTAAGTTCAGGCCCTGGGACCTCTCCAAATCTCCAGACATTCTTGCTGTCTACAAATGTCCTTGGGGCTGGACCCAGCTTTAATTAGCATCCACTTATTTATAAGATGGTTATTATTAGGTTACATGCCTGGCCTTGTGTCTGGTGTGTTGAGAACAAGCTCTGGAGCTAGGCAGCCTGAGTATGTTTGTCAGCATCCCAGGAAAAGAAAGCCCCCTTCAAAGAAGTAACCAAAAGGAGAGTCAAGAAGTGATTGTCTGTAAAGCTGTGGGTAGGGGTTATGGAAAGCCAGCAGGAGGTGTGAAGCACAGTGGAGTCATTTTTACCCCAAGGTGAGAAGGGGCAAGGGAAGGGCCCTCCCCTGAAGGAGCAGGCCCTGGGCCTGGGGCTGTGACTCTAGAGGAAGCTGCTGGCAGTGGGAGCCAGACTCTGACTCTGTGCTCCTGCCCTTCCTCAGACCTCCTGCCAGTGCTCCCCCTGGCAGAACTCAACTGCTACCCAGAGGGCCAGGATGCCCGGTGATGCTGTTCCTAAGGTCAGCCTCCAGGGCACAGAGCAGGGTGAAGGGCGGGGAGCAGATGGAGAGGACTAAGGAGCACATGGAATCAAATTCTGGCTTGACCACGAGCTAGCTGTGGGACCTTGGTCAAGTTACCCTTGGCTTCCTCGGTTGTGAACGAAATGAAAATGGTAATAGTGCCTACATCACAGAGTCAGAGTGAAGATGAAGTGAGTCATGTAAGCAAAGCACTTAATACCGTGCCTGATACACAGAGTGCCAGCAATGTCTCTTATGATGAGAACCTTGATTTTGTTGCTCTCTGCGTTTTGTAAACTGACTACCACACACTGATTTCAAGTAACTTGCCCAACCTCTTACACATCTGATAAGTAGCAGAGACAGAATTTCAGTGGTGGGGTTCCAGAGCCCAAAGTCTTAGCCATTGTATGATACAGGCTTCATGGTTGGAATAATGGAAACGTGGATCCCATCCTGTTGGTCTTCATGTGGCTGTTTTTCTGGGGATCCCATCCCTACCCGTACTCCATGCTCACCTTGCATCCAGGTTGACTGCTGTCTCTGACTAGGTCTGTGAACTGTCAAACCCACCCCTCAAAGCCACTTTCCAGGATTCTGTCAGCTGCCTCTGGGTAGGCATGCCCTTGGAAGAGGGCTAATTGTATCGTGGGCTTCCCAGGTGGTGCTAGGGGTAAAGAACCCACCTGCCGATGCAGGATACGTAAGAGACGTGGGTAAAATACTGGGTCAGGAAGATTCCCCTGGAGGAGGACATGGCAACCCACTCCAGTCCTCTTGCCTGGGAAATCCCATGGACAGAGGAGCCTGGAAGGCTACAGTCCGTAAGGTCACAAAGAGTTGGACACGACTGAAGCGACTTTGTACACAGACACACAATTGTACCTTGCCTCCCTCACTTGGGCCTTCCCTTTATGGCGGCAGAAGAGATAAGGACAGTGAGTGCTGGAAGTGTTCAGAGAAGGAAAGACAACCTTCTGGGATGCTCAAAGAAGCTGTCTAGAAGGACAGTTTTGCACTGGGCTTTGAAGGCTACAAAAGTTTCACTAGTCAGAAAAGAGAGGCTGCTTCCCAGAAAGCCTGGCTCAGGAACAAGATTTTACCAAGGAGGAGGCAGGTGGGTGGAGCGGGAAGCCCAGAGGAGCCTCTCCCAGGGTTTTCTTCTGCCCCACCTTGGTGACCTACACGTGGGTGTTGGTGGGGAGCAGAGAAACTCCTTGCCACGCACTTCGCAGGTCACTAGTCAGATTGTGGCATGGCTGTCACTGTACTTGCCAATTGTTTTTCTTGCAGATTTCTGATCTTAATGCATGATTTTCAGAGAAAATTTTTGTGATATGCTTTTGATTTTCAGACTTCAAGACCCTCTGCTTTGTGCAAATCAACGTTATTGACATCAACGATCAGATCCCCATCTTTGAAAAGTCAGATGTGAGTAGTCGTCACCTTGTTTTTGCTTTACTTTGTTTATATTACCTGACCCCTACTTCTGGAATAGAGACACAAATAGTAGTTAGGGATAATGCCAGATTTAATATCTTAGTTAATACGCTGGTAGTAAACTCAGGCCTTGTCTTCAGTGCAAATCTTCTGGGAACAGTAACATTCACTGTTATAGTATCTGTGAGCATCTGTTTATAAACTTTTGCCAACAGCTCATTTATTTCAAGGACTGCTTGAAAGCTACAAGCACAGTCTTTGTCAAATTGAGACAAATTGAGTGGCTGCTTGCAGTTTGCCTTTATATATTTTGTGTGTATAGGACAATAAATAGATTATTGCTAGATTCTCAAACAAGAATTTTTAGTCAAAATTTAAAATCTGGCAAAATATTGGCAATTTAAACCCACCTTGCAATAATTGAATAAGAGTCCCGTAGTCATATATGGATGTGAGAGTATCTGAAGGCTGAGCGCCGAAGAATTGATGCCTTTGAACTGTGGTGCTAGAGAAGACTCTTAAGCATCCCTTGGACTACAAGAAGATCAAACCAGTCAATCCTAAAGGAAATCAACCCTGAATATTCATTGGAAGGACTGGTGCTGAAGCTGAAGCTCCAATACTTTGGCCCCCTGATGCAGAGAGTCAGTTCATTGGAAAAGACCCTGATGCTGGGAAAGATTGAAGGCAGGAAGAGAGGGGATGACAGAGGATGAGATGGTTGGATGGCATCATTGACTCAGTGCAAACCCTGAGAGATGGTGAAGGACAGGGGAGCCTGGCGTGCTTCAGTCCATGAGGTTACAAAAAGTCAGACATGGCTGAGCAACTGAATAACAACAACAAAGTCGAAGAAAAAGCTAATCTCTGGTTTATGCCAAAAGAATGTGCTCATGACACTTGCAAAAATGAGAAGAACTGGGCAAAAAGAGCAGGAGGAAAAAGATCAGCTGACTACATCAAGAAGAATTCAAGCTAATTTATTGTTAATGTGGGCTTTGAACTTGGCAGTAGTTTTATCATTGCTTCCCTTAAAATGGATGCCTCTATTTATTTATTCTGGAGGAGAGAGAAGCTGTTTTGACTAGATTGTTATGTTTGAAGTCAGTGATGAGGCAGCCCAGAGTCTTGTGATGATGTTCATAAATCAAAATAAGGATAAAGCTGTGACAAAGAAAGGGAATTGATTTACAGGAGGGTTTGCAGAGGTAAAAGGTGTGACAATATAACTTGTGTAGCAGGCACTGAGGTTAAGTGGGCATGAGATTAAGAGCCTGTCTCTTCTCTGTCTCCATTCTCTTGGGTATTTGATCTTTTCTGTGTGTTATAGTTTCCTCGCATTACATCTAGACAGTGCTTTTAGACTGAGGACAAGAGTTCTGCTTTAGGAATCCCAGAGCTTGGAAAGGCAAATGGGGCTCTGGAAAGTGTGAGTCCACTTCTTTTGCTGCCATGGTCCACTCCTGGACCCTGCCTGTTATCATCTTCATGATCGTGATGCCAAGAGACATGACCTGGGGGATTTTCAGTGGAGGAGTGAGAGATTAGCAGCACCTGCTTTGGAGGTGGACAAGCATGGATCTGAAACCCAATTCTGGACCAGCTAGCTGTGTGGTCTTGAGTGGGTTTTTTTTTTTTTTTCCTTCCCAATTATTTTTATTAGTTGGAGGCTAATTACTTTACAATATTGTAGTGGTTTTTGCCATACACTGACATGAATCAGCCATGGATTTACATGTGTTCCCCATCCTGAACCCCCCTCCCACCTCCCTCCCCATCCCATCCCTTTGAGTGGGTTTTACCTCTCCAATCTTTTGCTTCTCTGTCAAATGGAGATGATAACACAGCTATTCAGTAGGGCATTTTGTCTTGTTGCTTATCTTTATTGAGCACTTATTATGTGCCAGGCATCCAGAGGTTTTATATGTATTATCTCTGTAAATCCAAACAGAAAATGTAAAATAGCTTCCATTTTTATTATGTCCAATGGACAGAGGATGAACTTGAGACTTTAAAAAATCAGATAACTTATTTCAATTCACCCAGGTAATAAGTGGCAAGCCTAGGATTCATAGTGAGGCCATTTGACTCCAAAGTTCAGGCTCTTAACAACTATTCTCTGATTGATTAAGAGTTAATTAAAATGATATATGTAAAGTGCCTGTCACATTGTAGGTACTCAATACATAGTAGCTATTTATCTGTCTCATTACTAAGAACTATAATGATAGTTACAGTTATTAAATATATTGGATGCGGGTGGGAGAATCTGTTTTAGAATCCTATCAGTAGCTCCCTGAGACACTGTTTCTTGGTGTAACGGATATCAGTCTACAAGTGTGACTGGTGTCAAAAGCAACTGCATTTTGCTCATCAACAGGAAAAACATGCTTGGTAAGTATTGATGTAAACTATGACTGTGTCCATTCTGAAACCCGAGGCAAGTTTGTTCTTTAACAATTGTGCTTGATGACAATGGACATTCTCATTGTTTCTTTCCCCTATTTGCTTCTTAGTATGGAAACCTAACTTTCCCTGAAGACACAGCTGTGGGATCTGTCATCTTAACCATCCGGGCCACAGACGCTGACGAACCACATACTGGGAGCTCTAAAATCCTGTATCGAATTACACAGGGAGACAGTGAGGGACGTTTGGAGATTGAAACAGATCCCCAAACCAATACTGGATACGTCAAGCTTAAAAAGGTAAATCGCCCAGTGAATGGAATTTGTCTTTTTCATAGATTAGTTTCCTTAGGACCATTCGAGGACGTATAAGCAGAGGTGATGAATTGGTGGTGACCTCTCAGGCATGTGATGGACTGCTGGAACACCCTCAGTGATTCCTGTCCTCGTGAAAGACAGAGGCCAGGATTCTAGCTCTGGGTCGGTCACTAGCTGACCAAGTAACCTTTGCAGAGGGAGGCAGGATTGCCATAAAAATTATAGAATGGATCATTTTTAGTATTAGTATGTCCCATGTAATAATTGGGACATGCTTACACTAAAAAATCGCTTACTGTTTATCTGAAATTCCAATTTAACCAGGCATTCTTTATTTTTATTTGCTAAATCTCGGACAAGGTGGTGCTCAGGGCTTTTTTTTTTTTCCCCTTTGCAAGTGTGGGATATTAGACTAGATGAGTCCCATGAACCCTTTAGGATGTAGGCTGTTTATTCTAGTGGACCAGCCATAGGCTCCTCTTTTTAATAATGACTGGAGATTGGTAGGTCTCCTTTAATAGGCAAGTTATAATAATTAAATTTATTCTCTTATACCTTCTTCCTGCCCACCCCTTACCTTCATCTTTTACGGTGTTGCTAAGTCCACTGGCTCCTGCTTCGTCTCTCCCTTTGTAAGGACTGGGTAGTCTGGAAGCCAAAATCTTGATTACTGTGATACTTGCTTCTTTGTAGAGGGTCTTCCCATTCTTGGCTTAATCTACTCCTATCCCCTACTGTATACACCTGAAGTTTGACCCTCTCCTCCCTGGCTGCCTCATTTATGCATGTTAACTGTGTATCAGATGACTCAACAGGAAGCGGCACTCAATGTCGTCCAATATCTTTAGAATGAAAAGAGATCAGAGTTACAGCAATAGAGACTCTGCAGACCTGGCTGAATGCTGAGAGTTTGTAGTACAGTGTGTGGGAGGCCACATCAGAAAGCTCTGAAGGGAAGTTTTGACCCAGAATAAAGGTAGAAACTGAAAATGAAGACAAAAGAAAATAATTTTACAAAAAATGGCTAGAAGCACGGGGAAAAAAGTGCCAGTGCTGAAGGAAACCCTGGAGCAGAATCGCAGAATTCTGGTAGCGTTCTGACCACACACCCTGCCTCTGACAAAGGGTCTCACTGGGTTTCAGCTGCAAGGTTTGTGCGTGGATCTACTTAAAGCCAGTAGTATTTTGTGTGAGTCTGACCTTTGAAAAAGGCGCCGTTACATCTTCCCCCGCTATTCATGGCTGCCTACATGGACTCAAAGAACCCAGAAGGAAAGGCCAGGGCCCAGAGTTTGCAAGGCCTGCTCAGCAGGTCCGCGCAGCAGGCCTGGTCCTGTGGCAGGAGGTGAGGGCAGATAGCATCCTTCCTTCCCCAGGACCAGCACCCTCTAGATGTCTAAGAGAGGATAAAAGGGCTGTCCATCTCAGTATGAAACTCGGTAACTTTTCACGGTGGCTTGTTGTAAACTAATGTAAGTTAATTTGACCATCTGTGGCTAACGGGCACCTATAGAGAAAAGTTGGTAACCTTGATGATCAGCAATAGGTGAAGGCTCTAAGTATCTTCCCACACCTTCCTTGACATGAGGGGGTGTGTTCCAGTACAGCGGGCCTCTGGCCAAAATCTTGGTCTCATCTTTATTTTGTTTGTGGTTGTATGCCAAGTATCCAGAATATTTGCACATAGTGGAGGTTCAATAAATCTTGGTTGCCTGAATACATAGTTGAATTCTGTCCCATGTGCAATAAATAACAAGCAGGTATGAAAACCATCATTCAACTTGTGCTTTAGGCTTTAGGTTTGTCCTGGCTCTCTGTCCCTCAGGCACTGTGATCACAGTAGTCTAGGAAGAGGATTCATCTGACTGTCCACAGAAAAGGTGACGATAGAACAGAACTGGAGTCCTGGAATGCTGAAGGCTATAAGCTGCTAGACTAGCCAGAGGCTACATTCTTCTTCAAGAATGTATTTTTCCACCAAATTGCATGTCTTGAATACCACAGATATCTCAAAAACCTCTTCGCAAGATCACTTTGGTAATTAACAGACCTTCTAGTGAAGCTTAAGACAGTGCTAGCTCAGAGCCTGTAGCAGCTGCCTCTGGGGTGTGGCTCTGATTGGGATCTTTCAAATGTTAAGTGACAGCCAGCCCAGAGGTGTGGATCCTTGACCAGGATACCCTGGATATCAGCCAACTGCCCCTAGGATGTGTGTCCTCGCCATGACAGATGTGTTCATGCAGTTTTCAGTTTTTAAAAAATAAATTAGACTCTATTATGTGGTTTCTCTGGTGGCTCAGAGGTAAAGAATCTGCCTGCAATGCAGGAGATGCAGGAGGTGTGGGTTCGATCCCTGGGTTGGGAGGATCCCCTGGAAGAGGGCATGGCATCCCACTCCAGTATTCTTGCCTGGAGAATCCCATGGACAGGGGAGCCTGGTGGGCTACAGTCCATGGGGTCACAAAGAGTCAGACACGACAGAAGCGACTGAGCACGCATGTGTGTGTTTTCTCTTGCATAGCTTAGCCTTATTTTCTAAGTCCGTTCTCATTAAGCCTTTCATTGCTTCAGAACCATTGTACTGATCATTTAAAAAAATTTAAATCCCAATGTAAGCTATCATGATTCTATCAGCACCTGTTCACCTGAATTAAATGTGCAAATAAAAGTGAAACTCACTCAGTCGAGTCCGACTCTTTGTGACCCCATGGACTATACAGTCCCTGGAATTCTCTAAGCCAGAATACTGGAGTGGGTAGCCTTTCCCTTCTCCAGGGGATCTTCCCAACCTAGGGATCGAACCCAGATCTCCCACATTGCAGGCAGATTCTTCACCAGCTGAGCCACAAGGGAAACCCAAGAATACTGGAGTGGGTAGTCTATCCCTTCTCTAGGGGATTTTCCTGACCCAGGAATTGAACCGAGGTCTCCTGTATTGCAGGCAGATTCTTTACTAACTGAGCTATGAGGGAAGCCCTAAATGTGCAAATGGCAACCGATAAAATTCACCGAGGAGCGCATACTCCACAACTGAAGCCCCTTTCGCTTACTCCTTTGCTTCTCACGCTGACCCTAAGGGAGGCAAAAACAGTCCCATCGTCCAGCTGAGGTTTGGGCTCACAAGTTACAGTCAGCCCCTCTACTAGATGGCGGAGCTGGGAACTTGACCCCTGGCTTCTGACTCCTTTCAGGAAAGAACTGCTATGGGGGCCTGGCATTGCCATGTACTAGCTCTGCAACCTTGACACAAATGTTGTGACCTCTCAGACCTCAGTTTTCTGATCTGAAAAACTGACGAACTGGTAGAACCTTGTTGATGAAGACCCTGGAGGATTCAGTGAAAAAATACACACATAGCTCTTAAGACAGCCCCTAGCAGGTGGTAGCCAACTTCATAAATGTTCAGCATTATCTTAATTCTAATTAACTGGAGGGAGGGCAGAAGTTAGGACTCTGGCTGTGGGCAGATGAGTCGTTTTCTCGTCTTGCCAAGGGGGCGAACTTGTCCGATCCCAGAGTCAAACGGTGCCCGCTGGGGACAGCTGACTCAGGCTCTTTGCGGGAGGGCCTGGAAATCAGTCATTTTAGCAAGCGCCCTGCAAAGGCTCTCTCCTCTACTCTTGAGTAATCGCTGCACTTCACGTTGGATACCAGGTGTGTGGGCTTTCCACACACCTATCCATTCTCCAACGCCAGCCTGGTGTCCTACGACGTAACTCAATTCTGACACTATCTGTTGGGAGACAGCATCCGACCCCCCAGGTTAAGGGCTCAGTCCCACTCTCCCACCCCTCTTCAGAAGCCAACCGCAAGTCTCAGGTTGTCACCTGTTCTTCTGACTGACTGGCTATACATCAAATGTTCACGACTGCCTCCTTAGGTTCCAACATTTGCTAGAACAGCTCACAGAGCTCACGGAAACGTATTTACCAATGTATCACGTAATAAAGGATATGATGAAGGATCCAGCTGAGCAGCCAGATGAAGAGATGCATGGAGTGAGGTCTGGGAGGGCCTCGAGAGCAGGGGCTTCCATCTCATGGAGTTGAGTTGTATGTCACTTCCCCAGCTCGTGAATGTGCTCACTAAACCAGAAGCTCTCTGAATGCCTTACTCTGGGGCTGTCTATTGAGGCTCCATCATGTAGACATGATTGGTCATGAACTCAATCTCCAGCCCCTCTCCCCTTCCTGGGATATGGGAGGAGTTGTGCTGAAAATTCCAAGCTTCTAACCATGGCTTGGTCTTGGTCTGATAACCAGTCTCCCTCCTGAAACCATCCAAGTAGCCACCAAGAGTCACCTCATTAGAACAAAAGACACTCCTATCACCCAAGAAATTGCAAGGGATTTAGGAGCTCAGTGTCAGGAACCAGAGGAAAAGACCAAGAAATACTTTTTCTATCAATTCACATGCCCCAAGTGATGCTTGGGAATAAACACGATTTAGAACTGCTGTCCTCTCTGTCTTTACTGCCACCCTGAGCTCTGGCCTATTGTGTGATAGATCAACATATACTTGAGACCAAGCAGGTATCAAGAGCCAGGAAGGCTATTTCTCTGAGCCCTGCTGGACTCATCAATAACTCTCCTGAAATTGAAATTCAGATGTTTGTTTTGGCTTTAATTTTCTTTTTTTGTGTGTGATACAAATTTTGTCACTTCCTCATTATGGTTGGTTCTTTTGAATTCTCAGTACATGATGTGTTTTTAAGCAGCTAGAGTACCATGTGGAAAACTAATGTGCACTTTTTTCTCTTCACTGATTATTGATGAAAATGTTAAATGTCCCTGGTCTCAGCTCCTTTCCTTCAGCACTTTATCTCTGCTTCTAGGTTGAATCTAAATCATGGGGTTGACCTTCCAAGCAGTCGCGTACGCAAGAGGGATTGTGGCATGAGCGTGTGTTTTCTGCCTACCTGATGAGTAAGGTCGTGAGGGTCTCTTGACTTGGCTCAGCAGGCATATCCCCGTGTTGTGAAAGACAGGGCACGTGGTTTGACAAAGCTTGTTCTTGATTAAACTCTGCTGATTATCACTTGCTAATTTTAGTATATTCCATTTCTAATTTTATTCCTGGAAAATGTGGTCCCATGTGCTTTTCTGGTGTGAAAGTTAAGCGGACTGACTGATGGCAAGCTGTTACTTCCATTCAGTAAGTGTTGAAGGAGCACTGACACCCCCTCCTGACGGGCCTCCCTGCCCAGGTCAGATCAGCTCAAATCCACCCCTCCCCTAGCAGCTCCCAGAGTTAACTTTCTTCAACCCGAATCCCACCTTGTCAGTCTTGTGCTCACCACCTCTCTCTGCTCATCAAGGATCAAGTCCCAGCTTGTTAGCTTGACGCGCACTGTCTTCTCCATCACCTCTCTCTTCTCTCAGGTCACACATTCTGTCCTGATAACTCTTGCTGCTCCTCATTTGCAGGCACACCATTTCATTTCTTTATCCCTCACCTCCGGTGGCGTCGTGAAAGGATTGGAAAGCCAGGGAGGGGACTGAGGACCTGTTTGATGTAAGGATGGGGTGCGCGTCCTCTGCCTGAGCCCAGAGAGCTGTGCTGCCTGTCTGAGCCTGGAACTGGCTGGACCCCAAGGAAGAGGGTGCCACATCCTTGATCCACATGGCGGGTTTGCTCTGGGGGCTGCTGCCTTCCTGTTCCATCTACCAGACTTTCTCGTTCGACAGCCCTGCCTCCCTCCCCTGAGATGATGGGTGGTCCCTGGGAGTCAGCTCCAGCTTGCACACACCCCTTCCCAACTCCCCTGGGTGGGGAGCCCTATCCCACCATGAGGTCGTGACCAAGAGGTCATCATGGGGTCATACCCTGGAGGCACTGGGTGCTTATCTCTATGAAAAACCTCTCTTTTTACATCTCAGCTGGATTACAAAATTTTATATTCTGCATTTTAGCAAGAGCCAATTGATTCTCAATGATCTTGAGTCTTTACACATAATTCTTTCTCTTTCATATGAGGAAATTTTCTATCTTCCTTTTGAACTATCAATTGGATTGCGATGTTGTGTGTGTTTGTGTGTTCATGGAGAAGAGGGTTTCTAGAGAGTGAAGATTTTCTCCAGAATCTCTTTCCCACTGGAGCCTGCAAGGGCTTGAGAAGGACCAAGACCTTCTCACTTTTATATTTCCTAATGGATATACTATATGGGCACTGTTTGTCAAGGAAGTGATGAGAAGCAAAGAATATAATACAGTTCCTCTTCTCAGAGAGCTCATGGTCAGTAAGGATCTGGAATAGAGAAGCAAACAATTAGAATCATGCGGTAAGTACTGTGAGATTACAGAGGGCATGGAGCTCATCTATTTGGGGATACAGAGTGGGATTCGGGGAAGATGATATGGAAAGGACAGCACTGAGTCAACTTTCGCCTGATGGGGAGAATTTTTTCAGATGTTGGGGAAGAGCAGGCTGAGCTAATGCAGTCATGTGTCAGCATTTCCTCTTCATGAAAGGAAAATGCCATTTTTGTTTAACTGATGAGAAACTGATATAAACTCAAGTTAAGGAACTGACGGCTCCCCAAGAGATCCTGGGTCCTCCAGGCCTGAAGAGTGAATAAAACAGTGCAGTTCCCAGAATCTATAATGTGCTTTTTGAGCTTTCCTTGGGTTCCTTCATCTTTTTGAGGTCATGGGTACCTTTGAGACACTGGCAAAAGCTACATAACCTCTCCTGATGAAAAAATTCACTTATGCACAAATAACAAAAATTCAGTGGAGTAAATTTAAGGATCAAATGGCTTTATTAAATAATTTATAAATCAATTGTCATTCCATCTAGCAAACAGAAAGGAGCTCCACCAAGCTGTAGAAAAGGAAAGATTTTTAAAGGGAGAATGGGAGTGGAAAAAGGAAATTATTGGCAAAGAATGTCTTGTTTCAGACAAGGTTGCCCTCCTAAAAGGAACAAAAGGGCCTACTGGGTGGATTACCTCACTGGGGCCGACCAGATTCAAGACTCACTGGTTAAAGTTGCATTCCTGGGCAGGGATTGAGAATGCAATGAGTTAGGTATTAGGTTTTGTTGCTGACATGGGGTTTAGCACAAGTGATTCTATTTTGGGCCTGTTGTTTCTTTAAAGTGTGTGCGTGCTCAGTTGTGTCTGACTTTTTGCAACCCCAACGAGTCCAGCTCTTTGTGGACTGTAGCCCACGAGGCTCCTCTGTCCATGAGATTCTCCTGGCAAGAATACGGGAATGGGTTTCCATTTCCTTCTCCAGGGGGTCTTCCTGACTCAGGGATCGAACCCAAGTCTCCTGCATCTCCTGCCCTGCAGGTAGATGCCTTACTGATGAGCCACGAGGGAGGCCCTTTAACAGTTTCCCCATTTTGATCAGATTCTCGCTTATCTGAGAAATGTGATAAAAACTTAAAGCATTAAATGCCATTATCAGACACTGCTCTTTAGTTCTTTCTGCTTCTGTTGATCTTCCGTGTGATAGTCACAGGTCATAATTTTTTTTAATTAATCCCTGTGGTAGTCACAGGTGTCAGCTTCAGGTTTAGAGTTTTTAAGTGGGTCATTCTCTCTGCCCCCTTTCTGATGTCCTTAGGCTCAGTGAGACTCGGTAGTGAGTGGTTGTGAGCATGTATTTAAAGCTTCTGAGGGAACGCAGCACATGAGAGAGAGCACTCTGACTCTAACCAGCAGGGTAAGTCCTCGTGTGTGGCGTGTGCCCTTGAGCCGTGGTCCCCAAGCCCCAAACCAATCAAATGCAAATAATTCAAAGAAAGACCCATGGCAGGAGTCACCCTTTGAAGGCAAGTGACTTGCTCAGTGATCTGATGTTCCAGAATTTCAGCTGCCCCGAAAGTGTTACTCCAGGTCCAGCAGGTGGTGTTGGCTACAGCATAGACACTTCCTTGCTCAACTGAGAGAGAATCAAGGGCTATCTTATGTCAAGAACAACTTTGGCCAGAAAGCCTTAGGATTTTTGTTGGGCAGCTATTGCTCTAACAGTGAGTTTTTCAATATTTTCAAGAATTAAGGAAAGGTTCCTAATCATATTCTGGTTTACATGCACTCTTAACCAGGGAGGGCTTCCGTGGTGGCTCAGCTGGTAAGGAATCCACCTGCAATGTGGGAGACCTGGGTTCGATCCCTGGGTTGAGAAGATCCCCTGGAGAAGGGAAAGGCTACCCACTCCAGTATTCTGGCCTGGAGAATTCCATAGACTGTATAGTCCGTAGGGTTGCAAAGAGCTGGACATGACTGAGCGACTTTCACTTCACTTCACTTAACCAGAGAAGAATGGACCCACTAAGGAAAGTGAATCCTGAGTCATGAATACCTCTTGACACTTCCTTTATAACTCACTGATGTAAATCCAGGGAGTTCAACCAATGAGGTATCTCAGTTTGTTTGTGAACACTCAGGGGTACAGTTAGATAACCTAAGAGACTGCCTGATGACGATGTACCAGCCATCTAGGTACATACAGAGAATGATAACCATCACAGACAAGATAAATCCTGTCAGGACACAAATCACTTCCATCAAGGCAGCACTGTTAATGGATTCACTCACAGGGATAGTTAGTTGCATATGCCTATTCAAGTTAGATGTCAGTTAGGTTTTCTCCTAGCCCCAAATCATAGTTGTTTTAAATTTCAGAGGCTACCTCCCTTATCAACGGCCTGGGAGATACAGATGATGGTTTACCTTCTCAGGCCGATGCCAGAGTGAAAGAAAGGGAAGGAAAAAATAAAATAAAAAAAGAGAGAATTTCATGTTCAGTTGAAGTATGAAGTGTTGATCTGATGTCCTGGAGGGAACATTCACCTCACTGTCAGCTGCCTCTCTTCCTACTCAAGTTGATTTAGAGATTCAGTATTTTACAAGACCAGACGTCAGGTGGACTCCTCTGCAGCTGTGAGATGTATATGTAAGGTTTAAGACCCTAAAGATTGGCTGCCATGTGGGTAGTGAGGAGGACCTGGTAGAGTCCCTTCCAAGGAGGTTCAAGGGCAGTCTTCATTCTCACTGATTCCAATTCAGAAAGGTGGGAGACAATGGAAACATTAGCTTGGAGAGTTGTAGCCAGATATTTGAGGAAACTAGAAAAATTCAGGATTCAGTCCAGTTTATGGGTATATGTGTGCATGCTAAGTCGCTTCTGTCATGTCCGACTCTTTGCAACCCTATGGACTGTACCTTGCCAGGCTCCTCTGTCCATGGGATTCTCCAGGCAAGAATACTGGAGTGGGTTGTCATGCCCTCCTCCAGGGGATCTTCCTGACACAGGGGTCAGCCCTCATCTTTCATGTCTCCTGCAGTGACAGTCGGGTTCTTTACCACTAGCGCTACCTGGGAAGCCCAAAGTCCGATTTGCTCTGCTGTGCTTAGTCGCTCAGTCATGTTTGACTCTTTGTGGATCCCATGGACTGTAGCCTGCCAGGCTCCTCTGTCCATGGGGAACATAAAGGTTCAAATACAATTTTTCTCCCTACAATTATTCCTGCTTTGTAAAAAATTCTTTACAAGAATAATCCCAGTAAAACTTAAATTTTTTTTCATTAAATTTGGCTTGATTATATACATAAGCGCAGCAAGAATAGTGATTGACCATGTAAGCTCTTTTTACGATTGCTTTGCTGGAACCTTGAAAGCAAGGTCCTCTCTGAGTCTATGTACATCTCTCTCCAATGTGACAATCCAGTCCAAGCCTTGGTATTGTAATCAGCGTTTCCAATTGTGTTCCATTACGAGCAGAACAGGTTCTTTTTGAACATATGTGAATGACTACCTATATGCCATGAAAAGAATGTATTGAGAGTTTCTGAATTCTGGAGAGATCACGTAGAAAAAAAAAAATGTCATTTTTGTTTAAAAAGGTATACTTTATTGATTGCTGTAAGTCATAGATTATTTAAAAGAAAACATTTCTTTAAATCTGGAAAATAAAACATGAAGAAATACGCACTGTATTAGAACAAAAAGTCATACAAATTATAATCAACCTCCTCAGTTTATTTAATTCAATGTAATTAATACTGGCTCTATTTGAATCTAGTTTTTCCATTATTCTGGAATTCTTACCCACTTTAGTTTTATGATTTTAAAATGATCAGAAACCTGTACTCTAGAATACCTGTTACAGTTCAAAGTTCTTTTTGTGGATTTCTCTGAAGATGAAATAGTTTTGTAGGAACACTTTTGCAAAAGCATCAGAATAAAACAATTAACTATCTGTAAATGACAAAATCCTTAAAATGCTCATTATTAAATATCTGATAAGAATTCATTGTAATGGAATTGACAAGGAAATTTGGTAATCTTTGCAATGAGTAATGTTTACGATAACTAGAATTATGACTGATAACATCATACCAGGAAATAATAGATTTCCAGGAATTTCATACAATTTCCATAACACATACCTATGTAAATATAACATAAAGAAGGTTTGGACTTCCCTAGTGGTCCAATGGTTAAAAATACGCCTGCTAATGCAGGGGACATGGATTCGAACCCTGCTCTGGGAAGATTCCACATGACACATTAAAACCGTGCAGCATGACTGCTAAAGCCCTTGCACTTTAGAGCCCTTGCTCTGCATGAGAAGCCTGAGGACCACAGCTGGAGTGTAGCCCCACTCGCTGCAACTAGAGAAAGCCTGTGTGCAGCAATGAAGACCCAGCGCAGCCAAAAATAAATAATTTTTTTTAAAAAAGAAAAAAGCCTGAACACTCAAATCATTAAAAAAAAAAAAGCTTAGTATTACTTGTTTGACAAAGTTTTCCACATAATTTAACATATCAAATAATCTTAATTAGTATAACAGCTCTCTTTTTATAAGGAGAAAGAAAATGCCTTTTCTGATTTTTCCAAAGTACCTCTGGAAAATCCCAAAGTTATTTTCAGGTCAAAAAGACTTCACTTAGAATTTGATTTTGGGAAGTTCTGCCAAAAAATTCAAAAGATTTGGACACAACTAAAAAGGATCACAGATCATTATGAAACAATACCTAATTACCCCCTTAATTATTCAAATAGAATAGAATAGAGGTTTTCAAGAGCAAATGCAGTAAGTTACATACTTCTGAGCCAAACTTCGCTTTTCAAATATTGAGATGACTCAGTTTACTTAAATAATCAAAGACTTGATAATAAAGATATAAAGCACAAAAAATTATTTTGATAAAACACAAAGTCTTTGCTTTCTAAACAGACTGTTTTAAAGATAAAGGAAAGCTTTTCAAATTTCTCATAAGGAGTAGATATTTTTTATTAATTGATCTAATAAAATTTGCCCTTTTAGCAGATGAAAGAAAATTAAGTTTTAGTTTTACATAAGAATATTTTAGTATTTAAACTTATTTTAAAACTCTTATAATAACAATTAATTTTTTTAGCTAACTTGACCGCACAGGGTTTCCTCTTTTTTCCTCTTCTTCTTTCTTTCATGCTTCTTTATTTTCTATGTCCACAGTTTTTCCGTAATTTTTCTCCTTCCTATTTTAAAATAACTAGCTTTACTTTAGAAAAAAACCACTTTTATTTCCCTCAACACAATATATTGCCATACCTCATACCCTTTTAAACCAAAAAAAGGCCTCTGAAACAAAAAATACATCCTATTTTCCTTGCATACACAATTATTTCTTATTGTTTTAAATTACATGAGTGACTGAGCTTGCACATGTTAGAATCCTTAACCCTTAGAAGCCTTAATTTATAGTGAACACTTGCTAAGCAATTAAGAACTGTTACCCTAGCATTCTTTAGACTAGTAAATTTATGAATACATTTCATAATTTTTAGAAAAATATGCTTCCTCATAGTAAACATTTTTAATGTGGCACTAACCATATTTACTAATAGATCCAAATATCTTTAGTTCCTCTGCAAAAGGAAACCAAGGTGGGTAAAATTTATGTTCAGTAATTAAAGTTTTAGTATTTTATCTTGTTTAGAAGTGATCTAGATGTTCAGTGAACTTCTGTGGAGGGGAGCAGTAGGAATTACATCAGTCCTATAGTCTTTTTTTGGATACCTTTTATATCTCTAATTTTTTATCTGGCTTTTGCAATGAAATTTTCAATGAAACTATTTTGGAATTTTGAAGTCTTTTGGAGGCTTCTGCATGCCAGTTAAAATAGGTATTCCTTGCTTTTAAGTGCTCTTCTTAAATGCTCTTGTCTAATTGGAACATTCCTCTTAATGGCCATTGTAATTCCCCTTAAGACAGCAGTTTGCTAGGAACCTTAGCAGCGTATGGAATTCAACCTCCATTTCTTTCTGTTCAGCCATGTTTGGGGCCCCAGTTTGATGTTACCACACCAAGTTCTCATGCACAAAAGTCTATGTTGTCTTTAGTAAGGTTTTGGCCATTTTGAGGGGTAGGTATTTATAGTTTCTGAGACAGTTTTTAGATGTAAAATGAGCAGGCATGCTCTAGTTTATGCTAACCTCTCCCAACTGCCATGAGTTTAAGTTCTTTTATTTTGAAATTCAAATCCTGAGGTTTCTGGGAAATCATCCTCCTTACAATGTGGTTGCTGTTTAGTTGCTGTCGTGTCCAGCTCTGCAACCCCATGGACTGTAGCTGCTTCGGGCTCCTCTGTCCGTGGGATTCTCCAGGCAAGAATATTGGAGTGGGTTCCCATTTCCTTCTCTAGGGGATCCCCTCGACCCAGGGATTGAACTTGCATCTCCCGCATTGGCAGGTGGAATTCTTTACCAGTGAGCCACCAGAGAAGCCCCACACCATGTGGAAATCTCTGTATAAGCGTTTCCCAGTGACTTCTGAGAACTGTCTTGAGGGACTCAGTAAGTTTCTGCTGAATGAATGAATTACCCCAGGATTAAATAAATTGGAGGAGTACTGTACTGATTCCCTCTTCTAGGAGGGTCAGAACACACATTAGCATGTTAGAAGTCCTGGTAAGTCCTGTAGCAAAAACTTCTCCATGGCTCTACTATCCAGAGAAGGAAGTTTTTACTGACACTAGTTTAAGAACAGATGCTCTGTCAGAGTGTTTTTAAGGGCGCCTAGGGGTGAATTTTAAGGGAGTTAATTATCCCCCAATTGATTTTCCTTCTTTTTTCCCCTATACAGCCTCTTGATTTTGAAACAGTAGCCATTCATAATATTGTCGTCCAAGCAGAAAATCCTGAGCCTCTGGTGCCTGGCGTACAGTATAACGCCAGCTCTTCTGCTACCTTCAGACTGACGGTGACAGACGTGAATGAGGCCCCGCGATTTTTCCAACAAGTATTTGAAGCAACAGTCAGTGAGGCTGTGGCTAAAGGCACAAAAGTGGGCAACGTGACTGCCAAGGATCCGGAAGGTCTGGACGTCAGGTAGAGCGGAGCCGTGTGGGGAAGCTTGGCTGCGTGCTGTGGTCACGGCCCGTGGGAGGAGGAAGGGCTGGGGGGCGGGGGGGCAGAGAAGCTGGCCTGACTCGAGGGCTCTCCCCTAAGGGATCTGAAGCTGTGTCCCTGTGGACTTGGTGAATCTGCCCTTGGTTTCGGCAGGTGCCAGTCACCTGGAGGGCACCGGGGAGCATCCAGGCTCGGGAGTGGGAAGCAGGTCAGATTCCAGCCCGGCCTGCCTACTGCAGGTCTCCGCTGAGAGCTGGGGAGTCCAGGAGGTGGGGCTGGAGACCCGGCTGCCCAGAGGTAGGCCCTGTGTCTGGGCGGGTCACAGGGCCAGGTCCGGAGACGAGCTCCAGCTCCTGAGGCAGACAGGTGTCCTAGGCAGCAAAATAAAGTAGAAACCTGACGGGGTGGATTCACCCACCTGAGTGGGTGAAGGGAACTGTCTCCCTGAGGGGCTCTTCAGAGCAGGTCCAGGGCAACAAGGTTCATTCTGGAGCTCAGCCCTGGAAAGGTGAGTACGTGGGCAGAGAGGTTAGACAAGATGTGTAAGTATTTCCATTTTAGTAGTTCTCATTGTTTTTTTCATGGTGATAGAACCCACACAGATTTTCCTTAAATATGTACAACAATAAATCAAATTTTCCAAGATAACAGATGGATGTGTATACATCCATGTCTGTATCAATGTAACCTTCTTAAGATCATCTCGTTAATAAGCCCAAGGACAGGACTTGAACCTGGATCTTTTGTTTCTATTGTATAATGTCAGCCCTACTGTCCCTGGCATGACAAATATTTTAGCATGGCTTAAAACCTATGCAAGTGATTATGAATGTTATGAATGACAATTCCTTAAGTGTCTCTAAATATTTGAGGGGAGTCTTGCCTCCCACTGAGTGATCCTTTTGGCATTTGGAATGAGTTTCAAGACGTCTTTCTGATTGTCTGTCAGAGTAAAGTTCCCACCTACTATTTGACACTGCAAGCACTTATCAACTTTCACAAAGACAAATAAGAGAAAAGATGTGTTGTACTGCATGGTTAGTGTAGATACTACTCTATACGTCAGAGTTACTAAGCGTGATGGGGCACAAAATGTTCCTAATTTTACAACAGTTTACTCCATAACAAATGCTTCTATCTCCTTCATGAGAATGCCATGAGAAAGTCATTAGTCAGAGGCAAGTGAATAAAAATTTGAGTTTATGAGGGGAGAAAACTAAGTCATTTAAGAACATTCCTCAGATAGATATTCATTCTTTCATCTGAGGAAAAGATATGATGTATGTACCATTAAGTTAAAATCAGGAAGATAAATAGAAAGATAGTGTCCTGGAAGAAACAAATGAAAAGAGTACTTCATGAATGAAGAGTAATCAACAGTTGGGATGCTAGGAGTAAGTCAACTCCAAAGCTGCTGCTGAAACCTGAGCAATTTAATTCTCTTTCTTTTAGATCCACAAACTTGGAATCCATTAGCACCCAAATGGATCCTAATCCAATCTATCAGTAAATATTAGTGATGCTTTTGTTGACATATATCCAGAATTCACCTGCTTCTCATCACTTCCGCAGTGATCCAGGCCACATTATCATCTCTTCCACCCATCCATTCACTGCAATGAGGGCAGGTCTTTAAAGAAGTAAAATCACATAACTCCTCTGAAAACCCTCCAGAGGGTTTCCATCTCACTGAGAAATCCTGACTACATCAGTTCAGTTTAGCCGCTCAGTCGTGTCTGACTCTTTGCAATCCCATGGACTGCAGCATGCCAGGCTTCCCTGTCTACCACCAACTCCCGGAACTTGCTCAAACTTATGCCCATCGAGTCAGTGATGCCATCCAACCAAACATAGGCAATTTTTAATTCATTGCCCATACACAGAGCCTAACACTTGCTTGGCATATGGAATATTCTAACACTGGGAAAAAATTAGTTTGAACCAACAACATTATTACTTTTAAATCATTCTCCTACTCCCAGACACGTAGGTTGTTTCCAGTATTTTTTAAGTTGTAGAAAAGTTTTGCATGTATGTGTATAATTTGTTTTTAAAACTTTTATTAAATTGTTTTTTATTTGGAGAAAATTTCCAGAGGTGGAGTTTTTTTTTATTCAAAGATACAGACATCCTCATGGCTATGACGCTTTGTTCCCAAAAGGCTGTAGCCATCTGTTTTCCTTTGGTTCTAGATTTTTCTCGCTCAAATTCACCTTTCATGCATCTACCAATGAGTTCCACTGAAAACACAAACATGACTAGGTCACCATCCCCTGCCTGTACATCGCTTTCCATGACCCAGCTCCTTCCATCCCTTGAGCTTCATCCTTTGCTGTCCACTGTGTCCTATTTTTATCCCCTCACTCCTGGAATGTCTGATGCCCCCACACCCTTAGCTATTCCTTGGCCTCTCTGCCTTAGTTCCTGTAATTTCTTCTGCTTAAAGCATCCTTCTTTTTCTTGCTTTAGTTAACATCTACCATTTCAGATGTTTCAGAAAAACATCTATTTCTGCTTTATTGACTATGCCAAAGCCCTCGACTGTGTGGGTCACAATAAACTGTGGAAAATTCTGAAAGAGATGGGAATACCAGACCACCTGACCTGCCTCTTGAGAAACCTGTATGCAGGTCAGGAAGCAACAGTTAGAACTGGACATGGAACAACAGACTGGTTCCAAATAGGAAAAGGAGCACATCAAGGCTGTATACTGTCACCCTACTTATTTAACCTATATGCAGAGTACATCATGAGAAACGCTGGGCTGGATGAAGCACAAGCTGGAATCAAGATTGCCAGGAGAAATATCAATAACCTCAGATATGCAGATGACACCACCCTTATGGCAGAAAGTGAAGAAGAACTAAAGAGCCTCTTGATGAAAGTGAAAGAGGAGAGTGAAAAAGTTGGCTTAAAGCTCAACATTCAGACAACTAGAGGGAGGATTTTAATAGACAATTCCAGGTTGTTTTATTTGAAAAAGAAGTTTAACTTTTTTCACTAGAGTTTGTGACTCTACCTTTTTAAAAAAAATTAAAACAGGTACAAAAACCACTTTGTAGGGATGAACAAATCCTTCTTTTGAAGGCTGACAGTAGGCAAAGAAAGCATTGAAGGTGAAGGTGAGGTTGTTCAGTCATGTCTGACTCTTTTTGACCCCATGGACTGTAGCCTACCAGGCTCTTCCATCCATGGGATTTTCCAGGAGAGAGTACTGGAGTGGGTTACCAAGCATTAGTAATACTAAATTATGCTTCTTTACATATGTTGTCAATAGTCTGCAAGGGACAGTGCTGATATAACAGCATAGAGGTGCATAAACTATCTCCATGTTTTCATGCAGGTAACATGGGCTTTCTTTTGCTCTTTTCTCTTACTGAAGTTATTCACTGAGAGGCGACAAGAGAGGTTGGCTAAGAATCGACCCTGTCACTGGTGAGATCTTCAGTGCAGCGCCGCTGGACAGGGAAGCTGAAAGTCTGTATCGGGTACAAGTGGTGGCAACGGAAGTAGGTGAGCCGACACAAATGCGTACAAGGTAACACAAGTGATCGGGGCTCCGTCAGTAGAAGTGGGAGGGAAGGCGAGGTGAGTGGGAAACTCTACCGGGTCAAATGGCCGGAATATCTGACAGTGGAGAAACGAGAAGAGTCCAAGCACGGAGGGAAGGGCTCACCCCTCCTTGGCTATGTTCCAGGTGAGAACCCTTGTGCCTGCCACAGGGCTCTTTCAGGCCGGGCTGCCCCTGGAGGCCGGCAGGATTTAGGGCTGCTGCTCCCTCTGTGGGGTGTGCAGGGACCACGGCTTCTAGGAAGGTTCCTGTGCCCCCACTGAACTACCCTGCCTTCCTCCAAAGTGGCTGTGGGTTTCTCCAGGCAGTGGGATCAAACCACTGCGTAGTAATATAGAGTTATATGGTGATGGTGGTTCAGTCACTAAGTCGTGTCTGACCCTTGTGACCCATGGACTATAGCCTGCCAGGGTCCTCTGTCCATGGGATTGTCCAGGCAAGAATACTGGAGTGGGTTGCTATTCCTTCTCCAGGGGATCTTCCCGACCCAGGAATTGAACCCAGGTCTCCTGCATTGCAGGCAGATTCTTTACCAACTGAGCTATGAGGGAAGCCCCAGAATTATATAATATATAGTAATATACCTGCCTGACTTACCAAAAAAAAAAAAAAATGAGAACTGAGCAAAGTATGACTAAATAAACACAGATTTAGAGCAAAGAAAGAAACTTGCAAAACAGAAAGCCCAGGTTTGGGAATAGGAATAGGGTAAATTCCAGTAGGTGGGAATCATGAAAATGGTCCCTGTCTGTGAAAAGATGAAGAGCAAAAGTACTGTAGTCATGTTAAACCAAAGAGGCTGGACCTGCAGATGTGTGTGCTGAATTTGAAATGGTTGTGGGTGAGCGCACGGACCTCGCTGAGGTGGGTTGGGGGCACTCTCTCTCTTGCTTCTAGTTAATGTGCTGCTAACACATACCACTATCACACTCTACACATTTAACTCTTGATTTAAAAAGCTCCTGATTTCATCAGCAGGAAGTTTCTGGTGAAGTCTTTGTGCTCCGCCTTCCGCTAAAATGTACCGTGGGGTCAGCACTTCACTTTAGACGTGTCCTAAAGCCTATCACAGTTTAGAAGTGTCGGGAATCAAAAACAGGGTTCAAAACCCAGCCTGGTGTGCAGCTGTTGGCCCTTGAGTGATCCATGTCGATGAAATGACTTCAAGAACACGGTAGCTCTTCCTCCTTTGGTTAAAGAGACAGCTGACGGGAAAAGCAGGCAAATAGAATTTACTGGAATTGAAGCAGGTTGGAGTCAGAAATTGTAGAAACATCAGGGAGAATGAGAACCGTCAGTGTTACTGCTATACTAACCATCTCCTTCTAAGCACTTACCCCTCACACAACACTATGGGGAGGGATTATAATTGATCATATTTGATACAGAAACCAAGATACTGATAAGTAACTCACCAATGATCACACAGCTACTAATTGCTCAGGCAGCAAGGTCAAAATTTTTACCATGATACCCCAGCAAATAACATTTGTACAGATCTGTACAATTTTCTAAGAATACTACACATTGGATCCTCATAAAGTCACATTTTATAGCTGAAGAAATGAGGCTTAGAAAAGTTTAAAAAATATATATTTATTCATTTATATTTGGCTGCCTCGGGTCTTAGTTGTGGCACTTGGACTTCCCTCTAGCTGTGGTGGGCAGGCTCAGCTCGGTAGTTGTGGAGTACAGATTTCGTTGCCTTGCAGCCGGTGGGATCTTAGTTCCCCGACCAGGAATCAAATCCTCACCCTCTGGACTTGAGGCAAAGTCTCAACCACGGGACCACAGGGAAGTCCTGAGGCTTAGAAAACTTAACCATGCCTAAGTCAGTGATGAGGAGCAATTGAAGTTGTGGGCTCTAGAGTCAGATCTCCTGAGTTGGAAGACTCTCCACTGCTGTGTGACCTTGGGCAAGTCACACAACTTCTCTGAGCTCCAGTCTTCTCACCAATAAATGTATGCCAGTATTGTTTTGAAGTAACGTGTATAAAACATTAGCACATAATTCTTGGGTGTGTGCGTGTGTGCTCAGTTATGTCTGACTCTTTGCAATTCCATGGACTGTAGCCTGCCAGGCTTTTCTGTCCATGGAATTTTCCAGGCAATAATACTGGAGTGGGTTGTGATTTCCTCCTTCAGGGAATCTTCCCGACCCAGGGATCGAAACTGTGTCTCCTACATCTCCTACAATGGCAGGCAGATTCATAATTCTTAGTTATTTTTATTATCAAGACTTTTAAAGCAGAAAATGAAACTAGGTCTGAATTGTAAATTTTTTTAAAGTAAAGGAAATAGCCTTTCTGATTGAGAGGAGAATGAGAGCAGACACCGTATTTCAATGATTCAATTCCTTAGGTGGATCCTTCTTGAGTTCCACGGCGCAATTCCACCTGACCCTTACGGATGTGAACGACAACTCCCCACGGCTGGCCAAGGAGTACACGGGCTTGTTCTTTTGCTATCCCCTCAAAGCACCCGGAAGTCTCATTTTTGAGGCCACCGATGATGATCAACCGACATTTCGGGGTCGACACTTTACATTTTCCCTTGGCAGCGAAAGCTTACAAAAAGACTGGGAAGTTTCCAAAATCAATGGTGAGTTGTGAAAAGAACATTGAGAAAAACACCGATGGGCGATGAAATGAGTTTTCAATTTGCCTTGATGTGTGTGCAGCACTCAGCACAGAGCTTTCTCCCATGCTCCCGAAAGGAAGTTCATGCTGTGGAGACTCGCACAGGCAAGCTCTCCAGAGGGGTGAAAGCCCCCAAGGTTGGGAAAGGACAGATTGTTAACGCTCAGTGTCCCCTTTGGTGTACACGAACGGTTGGACAGCAGTTGGTGTACATGCATGGTTTTGCAGTCAGAGCAGCATTGCAGAGCAACCAGTGGCAGCTGAGAAACAGATTTCGTCATGATCTTTTAAAAACAGCTTTATTGAAATATCATTGACATACAATTAACAGCATATCTTTAAAGCATACAGTTTTACAAAAGTTGACATATGTATGTGCCACTGAAGCCATCTGCACAGTCAGGTAAGAACAGCTCCACCAGCTCCACCAGGTTTGTTCATACTCAGTTGCAATCCCTATTTTCCACCCCACGCTGTTCATCCATCCCTCAGTCAGTTCAGTTGCTCAGTCGTGTCCAACTCTGCAACCCCATGGACTGCAGCAGGCCAGGCTTTCCGGTCCATCTCCCGCGAGTAACCACTGATCTGCTTCCTGTCATTGTAAATTGGTTTGCATTTTCAAGAGTTTTATGTGAATAAAATAACAGCGTGTACTCTTTTTTTTGTTTGGTTAATTTCACTTAGTATACTTATTTGGAGATTTCACCGTGTTGTTGCATATTATCAACACAGCACTCATTTGTATTGCGGAGGAGTATTCCATTGTATATCATGATTTATTATCCATTGACTTATTGATTATTACTTAAATTGCTTCCAGTTTTTGCCATTTCAAATAAAGCTGCTATGAACATTTGTGAAGTACTTTGTAAGAGCCTGTGCTTCCATTTGTCGTGGTTAAATACCTGGAAGTGGTCATATGGTAGCTATATGGTCAAATTTTTAAGAGGATATCAAATTGTTTCCCAAATAGTCTGTAACATTTTACATTCCCACCAGTGAATGAGAATTCTTGTTGCTTAATATTCTCAATGCTTGCTATGCTCAGTGTTTTTAATTTTAGCCATTGGAGTGGGAGTGTAGTATTTCGTTATGGTTTTAATTTACATGGCCCAAGGAAATGGCAACCCACTCCAGTGTTCTTGCCTGGAGAATCCCAGGGACGGCGGAGCCTGGTGGGCTGCCGTCTATGGGGTCGCACAGAGTTGGACAGACTGAAGCGACTTAGCAGCAGCAGCAGCAGTGACTGATGGTGTTGAACGGCTTTTCATAAGCTTATTTGCCATCCATATATCCTCATTAGTGTAGTGTCTGGTCAAATATTGTGCCTGCTTAAAAAATTTAGTAAAGATTTGACTTCTATTGTTGTCTTTATTTGTCAGATATATGTTTACAAATATTTCTTCCCAGGCACTGTTACATTTTTATTTTGTAACAGTACCTTTTGAAGAGCAAATTAAATTTTTCTGATGACATCTAATTTATTGATATTTTTCCCTTATAATTTGTGACTTTTTTGCATATTCTTTAAGAAGTTTTTGTCAAGGTTATTAAATTTTTCTTATTTATTTTTCTTCCAGAGGAAAAGGAAGCTATGGTTTTAGCTTTTACAGTTAGCTCTATGATCCATTTTAAGTTAATTTTTTTGTGCACGTATGGTGAATGTCAAGGTTCATTTTTTTTTAATATGGCTATCTAATTATTTAAACACCTTATTGAAAATATCCTTTTCACATTGAATTGTCTTGGCAGCTTTGTCAAAAATCAAGTGACCACATATATATGGGTCTATTTCTGGACTCTCTCTTTTCTGTTTCATTGAGTTCTTTGTCTATCTTTATAGCAACACCATAATGTTTTGATAATTGCAGCTCAATAATAAGACTTGAAATCGGGTAGTGTAAATGTCCTCGCTTTGTTCTTTTTCAAGGTTTTTTGCATTTCTATATAAATTTTAGAATTAAGCTTGTCTGTTTCTACCCCTAAAACCTATGCCGGTTGTGACTGAGATAGTATAAATCTGTGCCTGAATCTGGGGGAGAATTTAAATCTTAACAAAATTGAATTTCCCAATCCATGAATATGATTATGTCTCCACTTATTTAGGTCTTCCTAATTTTTCTGAGCAATGTGTTTTAATTTTCTAAGTATAGTTTTACAGAATTTCCCCTAAGCGCTTCATATTTTTATGCTGTTATAAATACTTAAAAATTTTAATTCCAGGATATAGAAATATAACTGATGATTTTCTTGTACTGATCTTGTAGCATATAACATTGCTGACCTCACTTGTAAGTTCTCTCTCCCCCTTTTCCTTACATTTTCATAGTTTTTCTACATGTTGTCTGTGAATCATAATAGCTTTATTTCCTTTCCAATCTGGATGGCTTTTTATATATTTAGCTTGCTTTCTTACTGGTTAAAATCGCCAGAACAATGTTAAATGAAGGTAGTGAGGGAAGAAACCATTTGGCTTCTGATCTCAGGGAGAAGGCATTCATGGTCTCTCACTGTTAAGTATAAAATTAGCTATAAGTTTTTGTAGATGTCCATTATCAGAGTGAGGATTTTATCTTTTATTCCTAACTTGCTGAGAGGTTGTTGTTGTTTTTTTTTTAATGAAGTATGATGCTAAAAATTTCAGGTGTTTTTTCTGCATCTATTTAGATGGTTGTTGGTTAATTTAGGTTTTTGTTGTTTTTGTCTGTTAGTTGGTGAAATATTTCAATCAACTTTTATATCTTAATTCAGTCTTTTCCTGAGATAAGGCCTACTTGATGTGAAATATTAGCATTTTTATAACTGATTGGATTCAATTTGCTAAAATTTTAAGAATATTTCTATCTATATTCATAAGGGACATTGGCCTATATTTTTCCCTTATAGTGCCTTTGTCTGATTTTGGTATCAGAGTAGTGCTGGCTTCATAGAATGATTTAGAAAGTGTTCTACCTCTTCAATTATCTGGAAGAATTTGTGTAAAATTGCTTTTTATTTTTTCCTTAAAGTTTGATAGAATTCACCAGTGAAGCCTTCTGGCCCAAAGTTTTCTTTGTAGGAAGTCTTAACTGCAAATTCGATTTCTTTAATAGATAAGGGACTACTCAAGTTATAGATTTATTTTTGGTTGAGCTTGCTAGTTTGTATCTTTCAAATGATTTCTCTGTTTCAATTAATTTGTCTAATTCATTGGCACAAAGTTGTTCATAATATTTTATTACTTTTAATAATTACAGAATATGTAGTGATATCACCTCATTCTAATATTGGAAAGTTTTGCCTCTATTTTGGTCCAGAACAGTCTGGCTAGAGGTTATTAATCTCACTGAATGAACTTTTGGTTTCATTGATTTTGCCTTATTTTTTGTTTTACATTTCATTGCTTGGATCTTTATTATTTCCTGTATTCTTCTTATGTTGTTTTTAACTTGTTTTTTGGTTCTGTTTTGATTAAGGTGGAAGCTGAAGCAACTGAGAATTTTTTTCTTTGTTAATGTAGGCATTTGGTGTTATAATTGATCTCAGTGTCGTATTAGCTGTATTCCATAAAGTTTGATGTATTATTTTCATTCAGTTCAAAACACTTTCTAATTTCCCTTTAGAGTTCTCCTGTGACACATGGGTTATTTAGAAGTAGGCTATTTGGTTCTCATATATGTGGGGACTGCCCACATTTTCCTGGTTACTGATTTCTAATTTAATTCCATAGTGACCTGAGAACATGTGATTGGAGTACTTTTAAACTTACTCAGAGTTTTTCTTTCAGTACTTTACAGACATTTCTTCACTGTGTTCTGGATTGTGTTGGTTCTTCTTTGTTCTTTTGAGTATAATATCCTTTTTTCTCTGGATACCTTTAAGATTTTCTTTTTCACTAATTTTCAGTAAATTGAGTATTATATACCTTGGTGTAGTTGTGTTCACTTTTCTTTTTCCTGAGATTTGCTGATCTTCTTGGATCTGAGGATGTAGAGTTTTCATCAAATTTGGAAAGATGTTAGCAATTACTTCTTCAAATATGTTTTCTAATTCAGTGTTTGTGGCCACTTTATGGAACATAACTACCAGGAGTAATGACAACCTGCTGCATTTAGTGTTCATTTCTACAGCGAAGTCAGGAATTGAGAATTTGATGGCTGCTTCAGCATCCTTTTTAACATTATGGGGGGTACCTGTGGAGTGGTGATACTTGTGGTAGTTTAACTCACACTTTCATCTAACCATTCATATATGAGACAGAGATTAGCTTTATTCCTGCTCATCCAGGGGCCCACAGTTGTGTTTTCACGTCAGTCATTTTTTTCCCCTCTTCTGACAGGAACTCATGCCCGCCTCTCCACCAAGCACACGGGCTTTGAGGAGAGAGTTTACAACATCCCAATCCGCATCAGTGATGGTGGCTGGCAACCCATGGAAGGGACTGTCTCTTTGCCAGGTAGATATTTTGCCACAGGCAACTTGGGATAATGTCTCTCAATATGGTAATTTGTGAGAATTCTTATCTTTAATACAGGATCTTGCAGTTGTTTGCTTGAAAATTTATCTACCAAATATTATTCTGTTTCTCAGTTACTTTCTGCAAGTGTGTGGAAAATAGGTGTTTCCAGCCAGCGGCTCACATGCCTGGGATACCCCCGGTGGGCATGGCAGTTGGCATACTCCTTGCCACCTTTTTGGTCATTGGTGAGTATAGTTTCAAGGATTTCTGCCCTGGGCCTCAGAAACATGAGCTTACACGAGGGTCTGACTTCATAGGCTGAGCTGGGGCTGCTCAAATGGCAACCTGGGCAATAACCAAGAATATAGATCACCAGCAAACCATAGCCAGCCTTCCTGATTGGGAGTTACTGCTTTGGTACTACCCTCCATCCATCACTGCCTTGCTGGTTAATTTGGGAAACACCACATATGCGGCTTTAAAGAATAAATTATTGTATCTCACTCTGAGTTACCAAGCTTTCATGATGAAGGAGAAAGAAATGCAGTAGCTGTGCCTCTGTTATGTGTCAGGTACTGGGCCTGGTGGAAGACATGGTGACATAAACGGATCTTTCACTCACAGAGCTTAGGGTCTAGTCTGCCATTGTTGGAATAGGTAGAAGCTGGCCTTCCAGTGGAGATGCGGGCATGTCTGAAGGACCTGACATGTTGCAGAACTCCCCCTTTTGTGTTATTGTGACTGTGGACCTTGATTCTTTATTATCTCAGAATAATTCCACTGCATCGCAGGCCTCACTCTGCCTTGGCCCCTAGAGAGCAGAGTTCCCTGTCTTCTTTTTTGTAAACAGCTCAGTGTCTACTCTAGTCTTTACCCTCTTTCAATGGTTGTTCTCACCACAAATTAAGTATTAGAAGTAGATACTTCATCAGTTCACATGCACTTGAGTGAAGGAGTTGACAGAGTTTCACATCCTTTCTCTTTTAAAGGAAGAGCTGGGGTTATTCTAAGTCTTCTTCATTGTTCTTTTGGCATCTGTTCTTTTCTGCCATCATTCGGTCTACCACCCTGGATTCTGATTCATAGCTCTAAAAGGGATTTCATTTCCTTATACCCTTCTGTTTGTATTCCTCATTATTATGATATAGAAGGGGCTTTGTGACGTGACCATGGCCCATCCTAATATGTGCATAGTAATAGTAGTGTTAGTCGCTCAGTTGTGTCCAATCCTTTGCGACCCCACAGACCATAGCCCACCAGGCTCCTCTGTTCATGAGCTTCTCCAGGCAAGAATACTGGAGAGGGTTGCCATTCCCTTCTCCAGAGGATCTTCCCAACCAAAGGATCAAACCTGGGTCTCCTGCATTTAGGCAGATTCTTCACTGTCTGAGCTATAAGGAAGTCCCTAATATATGCATGGTGACCATTATTTCTCTCTGACAACAGTTTGCTGCAAATCTATGCTAATTGAGCTGGCTTTTGAGGTTTACTCACTTACCAAACTCCCCCCTACGTCTATGCCTTTTCTTATTCTATTTGTCTTCTCATCTTGAAAGGATTTTTGAGCTTACATGCCATGGTTTTCTAGCATGACCATTTACTCTCAAAATTTTACCACAAGTTAAAGATTGGATGAATTTGGTGATCTACAGATAGAAGTAATAGGATCTTGTAGTTTCATATCCTTACTTTTTTTCAAAATATGAGGATTGGGATTATTGTAAGATTCTTAATGGGCCTCTGAGCATCCAGTCTTTTCTGCCATTATTCCTCCTGTGACCCTAATGCCAGGTTAATTTCCTAGAAACAATCTCCTTTTTCATATAGGTCTCTGGTTTGTAGTACACATTTAGTGCTAAAACACACAATGTAATTTTGTAGGAGGCCAGAGATGAGGGAAAGCAGAGAGGTTAGGTAGTCTACTCAAGCTGGAGCCATGAGGAAGGTGTGAAAGAAAATGTGATACTTGGTGAAAGTAGGCTTTAGGTAGGTTGACAAATCCAAGAAAAGCTCTCTGGTTGTTCTCATTGGACTATTTCCTCCAGGGAAGGAGAAGGAGGACTGGAATCAACATCTATTGACTGTGTCCTAAGTTCAGGAACTCTGTCAGCTGCTCATACACTTAGTCTTCAGGGTAGTGCAAGCATAAAGTCCTATATCCCTTGACAGAGGCCTGGGGATAGCCATCAGCTTATATATAACTTGGGACTTGTTACACACTGACAGCAAGATAAGTGATAATCGTACTCATCCAAGAAAACCCATGCCTAGAAGCCCTTAATCACCATGACAACGAAGCTTTGTTGACCCACTCACAAAGTGAAATTATATGAGTCATTTTTTCCTACCAGAGTGCTACTTTATAAATGAATGTGACAGTACATTGTAAGATTTCATCTATTTGACTCTGATTTTTCTCTTTTAGGTATAATTTTAGCAGTGGTGTTTTTCCGGATGAAGAGGGATAAAGGCCAACATAATGCTGAAAGTGCTCAGGCATCTGAAGTCAAGCCTCTGAGAAACTGAATGTGAAAAAGAATGTTTGAGTTTATGTACCAAGTGCTATTTCAGTAACACAACCATTTAATCCCATACTTTTACTTTTCATCCAACATGTGCATGGCCAGTTTTACAGATAAACTCTCTTGTCTTTCGATATTTTATTACTTTTAGATATTTCATGTGCTATAGACATTAGAGATATTTTCCAATTTCTCATGACACTTTTCTACTCTGCAAATGCCATAGCTATTTCTCCAAACACAAAAATGTGTGTATTTTTCCCTCTTAGGGAATGAGGGGCTGATGAAATACTCTGTTTATTTTTGCTTCCTCAAGAGGTTTTATCAGTCACCCATCACAGAGCTTTCTGGATTCCATTTATGCTTTTTTCTAATTCCATCCTGTGTCTCCTTCCACCATATCTCCCTTGGTATTTCACTAATTTTAAAACATTTGTTGGAGAAAAGAACAAAGCAGAGTCTCAGGAAAAAAAATAAAAGGGCAGACCTGTCCCTCAGTTTGAACAGAAACACTTCATTGTTTGAAGAGGCCTGAGTCACAGACCCTGGTTGCAAACACCAACCACTCACCATGTTTACTCACCACCCACCATGCTCATGTGCTGTGCACGTTTCCTTTATGTGTATATTAATAAAGTTTTGGTTATTATATATTTAATGGTGAAGGAAAATAAGGAAGCATGAAAGATGTAGTGACAACAATCAAGAATAAACATTGGCTGTGGTTTTGTTTCTTGGATTTCTTTGGTTCTGCTTCATGGTTCTTTGCATTTCTTGAGGGAAGGAGTGGTTACCTCTCATTAATCAAAATTACCTCTCATGTAGAATTAACCCATAAAGAGGGGTCCACAATGAAATAAAAATTCACTGTGCTTATGATCATGGATTGGGATGTTCAAGGCAGGTACATGAGGAATTTTAAATTTTTAAATAAGAAAACCTCAGATTTGGAAGCACTTCTAGGACCTGGAGCTGTTGTCCAGCTCCCGATTTGAGTCTTTGAAAGCATTCAATATTACACAACCTCTCAGAATTTTCAGGAATTTTGGGGAAAACAACTTGCATTTGAAAAGGTGCTCCTACACTGATGGCTAAAGCAGGCTGTGGAATTCTGTTTTTCATAAATAACCCTCTTTGTGGGCTTTATATTTTTTTGAAAGCAAAAAAGACAAAAGAAATTATGTAAACTCTGTTTCTAAGACCTCAGTATTACTTTCTTGCATAATGTTATCCTGTGTCTCAGCATCATACTGAGCTTTTTTACCTGTTTTTTTTTTTTCACACAAGACTCGTTGGAAGTCTCATGATGGATGAGGTTCTCTCTTGTCTCACCAAATGCTGAAAGACCAAACAAAAGAAGACAAAAATCTAGGAGCGCCAAAAGCAAATCTACTGCACAAATTATACCCCAGCCTAAAGAATGGTCTAACTTCTATAGGAAATTTTCTTGTGTGTTTTTGACCAAAAGTGACTGTGATCTAGGTCACTTAAAACTGCGTCCTTGTTGTTGGTCAGTCTCTCAGTTGTGCCTGACTCTGCGACCCCATGGACTGCAGAATGCCAGATCCCTGTATCATTCCTGAAAGACAGGCAGTTCTGTGGCAGGTCTGCTCAAGGGGCTCAAGAACCTTCCTGCCTCAGTTCAGGGTTGTCCTCTCTAGACCAACTTGTATCACCTAATAGTAGACTGATCACACATAACCTTCTCATCTAAAGTCACTGATTAGTATTCATGCTTTTTCCCCTTGGTGGGCCCTCCCTCTAAACCTTCTACTCCTTTCATGACCAGATCCTACCCATTCTTAAGAGTCTTCAAGACCAATTTAAATACTGGTCCCTTTGGGAAGCCTTCTCTGAGGATACTACAGGGACCTGGCCACCATCTCCTCTAAACCTCTACACTGTGGTGAGGAAAATGCCAGGACCTATTCCCTCTGCTGGTGAGAGTGGTTCCATTTCCACTGGAAGACATCTTCCCCCCCCTTTCCCCAGCTTTTCCACACCCAGTCTGTATAGTTTGAGGCGTCAATTTCCTGTTTTTCCCCATGTCCCTAGACTCACTTCTAGAATTTTGTCGAAACTCTCAGAAAACAGCTCTCTTTAAGTACAATTTGCTAAACTAGTAGAAAATAAGCTTAGAGCATTCTCGTCACCATAAGAGGTAAGCCTGTTTCAGAGCAAGGCCCACAGAGAGTTCAGAGGAGGCTTTGAAAATGCTGAGTGCCTGTTCCAGCTCTGTCTGAGGGCAGCCTTGCTCTGGACTTTGCCATCCTGTGAGGCAGTATGTTCCTTTTTACTTAAAACTCAGTGGACTTCTGCCCTGGCAACTAGAAGACTGGATGTTTGTACCTTACTTGTGGACCTTCTGTTCCACAACTGGAGCGCATTTGACCTCCCCAACTAGTCTGGGGTTTCTCTGGATCCTTTCAGTGTCTCTCTGACAAGTCTTGGCTCATAGCGGCTCCTCCGTAGGTTTTTAAAGAATGAATACATGAAATACCTGATTCATTTAAGCCATTTATGCTATTGTCATTTAAGGGGCACCCATCAGACAAAATTGAAACTAATCCATCCTGTGTTTAGTTACGGTATCTTCAAGGATACCTTAAGCTCCCACTTTACCACCCTGCTTTTCCCTACATGTAAAGTGATGCACCGTTCAAACATCCTCAGAGCTGAAAGCAGTGGTGAGTGAGGCCTGTGAGTGACAAAGCCCGCAAGAGTTTCTGGATGATTGACAAGTGGCTGAGAGAGAGAGAGGGTCTCAGGAGCAGGGGTGGGGGTACTCCTGGGAGAAGCTCTGAGGAAAGCCTTGGGGGCTTCTGAACCGCAGTAAAGGAAGGGAAGAGATCTCGGGCGGTGGTGGTAGCGGCGATGGGGTGGGGGTGGTCCATGGTCCAGATACTCACAGGCAGGAAGCTAAGTTTACCTCGGGAGGTATCCAGGGCAAGAAGTATCCAGGGAAAGAAGGAAGGAATTTGTTTTCAAGGTTCTGTGTGATGCTATATGCATCATGGGAACTTGTTAAACTTGGAAACTTAAGAGTTATCTGAAAAGAAACGATGTCTTAAAATTTTATTTTTAAAATTCATTTAAACTATTTTAAAAGGTACAGTTCAGTAGCATTAAGTCCATTCACATTATTGGACAACCATCACCGTCACCCATCTCTAGAACTTTTTCATGAATGTGTAGAGCTTCTAAATGAAACAATTAAACATGAACTCCTCATCCCTTCCCATCCCTAGTCCCTGGCAACAACTGTTCTAACCTTCTGTCTCCATGAATCAGGTATCATACACTATTTGTTCATCATATCAGTGTTTTAAAACAGGTTTTAAAATAGTAAGAGAGAAAAAGTAGCATTCAAACCTAGGAGTTATCTTATGAGGAGACTGTCTCAAAGCTAATGCTACTTTCGATTTTGCTGCAAATGTCCTTCTACACTTAGATATACATTTTACACATCTATGAAGATATCCATACAATGCATACACAATGCATGTGGGTTCTCCAAACACACACACAGTCTCGTTGCTCCTAAATTTCTTCTCACTGAAGCCTGTATCTTTCTGGCTAAATCCCGAGACTATGGACAGCTGTGGATGGCCAGCTCTCTACCACAGGGGTGCTCAGTGGACACATGTTAGAATCACCTGGGGGAGTTTTTAAAAAATACTCACTCCAGCTCTAGCTGCCATCTTGCGTCCCCGCGTGTGTGCGCCCAACCTCAGCTGGTCTGCCCGAGACCACCTGAGCGTCAACCCTAGTCCCCCGCGCGGCCCCATTTCCGCTCCAACAAGATGAAAGAAACTATCATGAACCAGGAGAAACTCGCCAAACTGCAGGCACAAGTGTGCATTGGTGGGAAAGGAACTGCTCTCAGAAAGAAGAAGGTGGTTCATAGAACAGCCACAGCAGATGACAAAAAACTTCAGTTCTCTTTAAAGAAGTTAGGGGTAAACAATATCTCTGGTATTGAAGAGGTGAATATGTTCACAAATCAAGGAACAGTGATCCACTTTAACAACCCTAAAGTTCAGGCATCTCTGGCAGCAAACACTTTCACCATTACAGGCCACGCTGAGACAAAGCAACTGACAGAAATGCTCCCCAGCATCTTAAACCAGCTTGGTGCCGACAGTCTGACCAGTTTAAGGAGACTGGCTGAAGCTCTGCCCAAACAATCTGTGGATGGGAAAGCACCACTTGCCACTGGAGAGGAGGATGATGATGAAGTTCCAGATCTTGTGGAGAATTTTGATGAGGCTTCCAAGAATGAAGCAAACTGAATTGAGTTAACTTCTGAAGAAGATAAATCTTGAAGAAGTTACTGGGAGCTGCTATTTTATATTATGACTGCTTTTTAAAATTTTGTTTATGGATCTGATAAAATCTAGATCTCTAATATTTTTAAGCCTAAGCCCCTGGACACTGCAGCTCTTTTCAGTTTTTGCTTATATACAATTCATTCTTTGTAGCTAATGAAGCTGAAGAAGCCTAAGAATAAAGTTTGAGACAAAGATAAATAAAATTCTTTGCCTAGTATATGGTTTTATTTTTTATTTCATTGATACCAATTTGTACACAGAAGGCAAAATTGTTTATAGAAAGCTAATCATGGCATGTAATATGACTGATAATGATGAATGGAATCTGATTAAAGATTTAAAATGACAGTATAAAAAAAAAAAAAATACTCACTCCAGAGCCCCATCCCCGAATGAGTCAGCATCTCTGGGCAGGGTGTTTAAGCTTTAATATTCTGAAAAAAAAAAAAATCCCTGTGTGAGTCTAATGTGCAACCACGGCTGATATCCCTTATTCCAGGCAATCCTCAGAGGGGTTAGCACCAGGCTGGTGTGGAATATGATCCCCTGTGGGGTCTGAATCAGCATCTTTCTTCAGAACATCAGCTTCCCAAGCCTCTCAACTTTCTGGCACCTTTAACCTTAATCAGGCCTTAATCTTAACCCAGCTGGAAACACAGACCATGACCTAGAGCTCAGGGAAGGGGAGGGGGGGGTGGGGTGGTGGTGGGTGCTGTCAAGAGAGCCATTCCTCAGCCCTCAAAGATCCTTCTGCTGAGAGAGGCCTTGTGGGTACAGACCCAGGTCACCCTGCCAGCACATAGGAGCCTGTGAACTCCAACCATGAAGCTGAGAAGAAAGACATGGCTTTCACCTGTGGAAGAGCAAAATTTTGTAGACTAGAGCAAAAATTACTCTGAAAACACACATTTCTGTAAAGTGGTCTTCTTGTGCTTGGAGACTTGGTTATTTAAAGGGACATTCCTGACAGTCTTCCCTGTAGCTCACACGGTAAAGAATCTGCCTGCAACGCAGGAGACATGGGTTTGCTCCCTGGGTCAGGAAGATCCCCTGGAGAAGGAAATGGCAACCCACTCCAGTATTCTTGCCTGGAGAATCCCATGGACAGATGAGCCTGGCGGGCTACAGTCCATGGGATTGCAAAGAGTCAGATACGACTGAACGACTAACACTACTTCCTGACAGTGTTAAAGACAAAGAATATTTTTCATAACACAATTCAGTTCAGTCGCTCAGTCATGTACTACTCTTTGCGACCCCATGAACCACAGCACGCCAGGCCTCCCTGTCCAGCACCAACTCCCAGAGTCCACCCAAACCCATGTCCATTGAGTCGGTGATGCCATCCAACCATCTCATCCTCTGTCGTCCCCTTCTCCTCCTGCCCTCAATCTTTCCCAGCATCAGGGTCTTTTCCAATGAGTCAGCTCTTTGCATCAGGTGGCCAAAGTATTGAAGTTTCAGTTTCAAAACCAGTCCTACCAATGAACACCCAGGACTGATCTCCTTTAGGATGGACTGGCTGGATCTCCTTGCAGTCCAAGGGACTCTCAAGAGTCTTCTCCAACATCACAGTTCAAAAGCATCAATTCTTCAGCACTCAGCTTTCTTCACAGTCCAACTCTCACATCCATACATGACCAGTGGGAAAATCATAGCCTTGACTAGATGGACCTTTGTGGACAAAGTAATGTCTCTGTTTTTTACTTCCCATTTTATTGGTTTTCCACTTGTACCTCGAGCATGGTACAGGCACCATTCAACATGTCAAAAGGACTGTATGCTACGTGCTAGTCATGTATCAGCCATCTGGGCCCTTGGGACAAGGAAGGCTGCATCCTGACAGGGTAGATAATTCTAAAGGAGAAGGGACTGTCCTGGAACCCAGGGGTAATAATGTCCCCAGCTAGGGCACAAGTCACACCTGGGACCTCCACAAGTTATTTGTCTCCAATAGCCCTTGGTGTTTGGGGACAGAAATCAAAGCCCACCCCCCACCTTTTTACACAAGATCCTCATCCTGGGAGTGCATGGTTGGACAGAAAGAGGAGTGAAGCCGGGCTATGGAAACAAGGGCTCCTCTGATGGGGAGAAAGAGTTCTCACTTTTTCCATTGCAACAGCTGGGCTGAGGGGTAAGTTCCGGAGTTGGAAAGCTACACTGGAAGGGGAGGAGGGCAGACGTGAGGGAGGTGGGAATAAAAATAGCACCTGTGTGCTCGCAGCATTTTAGTTACTTGAATTAAGCACAGGACTGGGCGGAAACAGAAGGTATTTTTAGTAACCGAAGTTAAACTGAGACTTTCTGGCTCTTGGCCGAGAGAAGATCCCAGAGGCGGAATTTCCAGGGGTCTGCCACGGCCTTGGCTGGCTGTGGACACAAAGAACCGGGTAAAGGTCCCCTCAGGGGCAGGAGGGGAGAGGCCCCGGGGGGCTCCTTGCCTAGTGTGGGTCTCTGTGGGAGGATCTCAGAGCGCCTTTCTGGGGCCTCTGAAGGTGAAGCCTTCCCTGGAGTAAGCAGGCCGCGCGACTCGGCGCTGGATCACTTCTTGGAGTCCCGGTTCCGGTTCCGGTTCCTGCTGAGCCGGAAGTCGGTCCTGTGGTACGGCTTCCTCGGGGTGTGAGTTCTTCCGCGGTTGCTCCGCATCCTCCCAGCTCGGTTTCAGTGACCTGAAGGATTACTTGGGCCCGTGTGTTCTCCAGGAAGGCCCTTCAGGAAGTGGAGGCTGAGAAAGGGCCAGGCAAGGAGAAGTTCTGTGGGAGGCAAGGCCTGTGAGGGATGGAGGGAAGGAACCGCGAGGGTAAGGGGAGCCCGGGCTGTGACCGATGGGTGCTGGGTGTTAAAGGAGCCAAGGAGGGCGGGAAGACCTTTAGGAGGAGCCTCAGGCCTGCTGTGCAGCTCTGAGAGCCCGGGGCCAGGCCTAGGCCGAGCTCGAAGCAAAGACTGTTGGAGAAGCCCACGTTGGACAGAAGCCTCTGATCTCAGAACCCCTACTCCGCCAGGCTGCTGACTGGGGATGTGATCCTGAAGGTGGAGGTGGCGATCCTCCAGCTCCTGCAGTGAGGGGGCCTCTTGAGGGAACATCTGAGCCTGCCCCCACCCCCATCCCATGGCTGTCATAGTTAGGTGACCATCTTGTCCTTTTGCTTATCCATAGGTCAGATATTTGTCGAGTCTCCACCATGGCTAGAGGTAAAGAATCCTCCTGCCAATATAGGAGACTCAGGTTCAATCTCTGAGGAAAGATCCTCTGGAGAAATGAAATAGAATAAAATACACTCCAGTATTCTTGCCTGGAAAATCCCATGGACAGAGGAGCCTGGGGGCTACAGTCCATGGGGTCACAAGGAGTCCAGCACTACTTGGAGACTTAAAATAACAACAACCACATCAAGGTCTGATACTGAGCTAGGCACTGGGAACACAAATCACATTAGTTAGTAATTCTACAGCATTTATCATGTGCCCTGTACTGTTCTCAAAGCCTTGCAAAATATTGTCATTGAATTGTTACAACAACTGTATGAGGGAGGTACAATTATTATGTCTGTTGTACAGATCAGAAACTGTAATAGAGAAAGGTGAAGTATGTAACTTGCTCAAGGTCGCATACCAAGTAAACAACCCTAGAAGTTGTAACTCTGAAGTCCATGCCCCAAACTACCATATTTCATCTAATCTAAGGAACCATCTTTTATAAGATGCACTGTTATTTCAAGTGACACTAAGAAAGAAAGAAAGTGAAGTCGATCAGGCGTCTCTGTCCATGGGATTTTTCAGGCAAGAATACTGAAATGGGTAGCCGTTTCCTTCTCCAGGGGATCTTCCCAACCCCAGGATCGAACCCAGGTCTCCTGAACTGCAGGCAGACGCTTTACTGTCTGAGCCACCAGAGAAGAAAGACAAGAGCTCTGCAAATCAACTTTGCCATTCCATTATTAGTAAGATGCATCCTCAACTGCAGAGAGGTTAAAGCGTGAAAAAGAAAACAAGTCTTGAATTGATCATTGTTACAAAGAGGCACTGTCTCTGTTCTAAGGCACAGTTGCACAAGGGAGACAACTTCAATGATCGTTGTGCAGTGAGCTGAGCAAGTCACACCAAGGTGGCGCACACACGGACTGCTTCGGTGGCAGAAGGGGGCGATCTTCACTTCTATCTGAGGGTCTGGGAAGCCATCGCAGAAGTGGTGCCCAGCTCTACCTTAGGGTTTCTCCAAATAGAGAAGGGAAGGATAGAATTGGGAAATCTGGGGTATTTTAAGGGCCATGATTGCTAATACGAATGCTATTAATAATCAGCAGTAGCTAACAATAGCTAATCATTTAGTCTTCACCACGTGTCAGGCACCGTATTTAGAGCTGTCCATGCATAATCCCATCTAATCTTCACAGAAACCCTTTGAGAAAGCAACCTTACGAGGAAGAATCCCAAGGCTCAGGAAGTGAACAGATTCATCTCCTACAGCACAACTAATAGGTAATGTACGAGGATAAGGATCTCTGGCAGCCCAGCTCCCAACTCTCAGGTTTTAACTACACTGCAGAGCCACCTCCAGGAAGCAGGTTAGTCTTATAACAATGTACTATACACCTGAACTTTGCTTAGAGAGTAGAATTTCAGTGTTCTCTCTCTCACACAAAAGGTAAATATGTGAGGTGATGGCTGTGTTGATTTAATTAGTTCAGTGGGAAGAATTCTTTCATAACATGTACGTATATCAACTCATCACTTTGTATACTTTTAAGTCTCTTGCTATGTTATTTGTCCATTGCTATATTTCTCAATAAAATGGAAAAAAAAAAAAAAGAAGAGAATTGGTGATGAGACCTGCTCACCAAGATCACTCTCATCCACTGAGCTCTCCATTTCCTGGGAAAAGCACATGTGAGGGCTAAGCGTTGTCCAGCCCAAGGGTTGAAGAGAGACCTTTGGCATACCAAAGACCTGTCTCTGAAGTTGGGCAGAGGATGAGTGATGGGCAGGAGGTTCTGCAAGCATTGGTGCAAGATTGGGGGCACTCAGTCATTTCAATGAGCAAGTCTTTGCTGAAAGCTCATCTCAGGCAAAGATCTGTGCTGGGCATCCAGAGGACTTTTGAATGAAGTCGTGGACTGAGCGTCAAATGTTGCATGAATGAAATATAACGTTGAATTCCTTTGCAGGCCTCTCTTATCCAACCCCTACCCACTCTGACCTCATCTCCTGCCTCCTCCCTCTTACTCACCATGCGTTAGTCACACCGGCCATCTGGCACTTCCTTAAGGGGGCAAATTCCTTCCCCTTCTGTTCCTTTACATGTGCCTCTGCCTGGAAGATTCTCCTACTTCTAACCCCCTTTTTTGTGTCGGCCCTTTTCTCTTGCTTTAGGTCTCAGTGTTAAGTTGGTCTCTTCCAAGCTGTCCTGTCTGTTATTTTTACACCTGTTAATTTTCTTCCTAGCACTTTCATAGTGTATATTATATCCTTTATTAGTTTGCATCTTTAGGGGCAGAAACCTTGTTCGCTGTTGTATCCCATCACTGAGCATGGTGCTGGCATGTAGGAGAGGCTCTGTGTTTGAATAAGTGAATAGCTTAACTTAGAATCTAATTATGGAGCCAAGATGTACATCGATGGCAGAGAAGAGTTAGCTGCTGAACTTTCAATGAATGGAGAGAAAATGTGGGCAGAAAATGTCAAGGAGGTACAAGCACTGAACAGGGTGGGCAGAATCCAAAGACATAGGGATAACCCTGGAGAAGAACCAGCTAGGAGAGAAAACCCAGTCTGTGGGAGAACACAGAAATAGTTTTCTCTTCCCTACAGGTTTGAAGCACCTTCAGTTTCAGTACCTGCAGTCCGTCTAGCTTTACTTACCCCGTGCGCTCTCCTCCTGCTTACTGGAACATGAGCAAAGGCCACAGTGGCCAGTTGTCCAAACTTCCTTCCCCAGAGTGCTCTGGTGGACTCCCCTGGGGGACCAAACAACCCTGAGATTGAATTCGCCTATGGCTCAGCCCAGGAATGAGGATGTTTGGGGGAAACCAGCATGGATGCTGCCTCACCTCATGAAAAGTGATCCCCAGAGTCCATGGCTCAGAGGGTAAAGAATCAGCCTGCTAAGCCAGAGAACTGGGTTCAGTCCTTGGGTGGGAAAGATCTCCAGGAGAAGGAAATGGCTACCCACTCCAGTATTCTTGCCTGGAAAATTCCATGGACAGAGGAGCCTGGTGGGCTACAATCCATGGAATTGCAAGAGTTGGACATGACTGAACGACTAACACATGAAGTCCAGAAAGGACCTCAGATGGTCATATTTTAGAATCCCTTCAAGGAATGTAGACACAGATATAATTCATCAATTATAGTGTCTTCAGTCAGCTATTCTCCCTCACCCCGCATCGAGGTCTAATAGAGCACATTATTTGATTCACTTGCTTAAGAGTTGTACTTGCACAACTTTGAATTTCGTGAATTTCCACACTGTACATTTTGAAGGTTAAGACTTGTTACCATTTTACACATGTTCTGCCTTATTCATCTTACATGTCTAGTAGGATGTCTGTAGAGCATCAAGTCTTATTTTAATTATTTATTCATGTGTTCACTTCACCTCACCCCATCCCTATCCAGCACACACTCTACACAACTTGAGGGCAGGAGACCAGGTCTTATTATCATTGTAACTCTGCTGCCAGCAAAGAATCTTTAATAAAACAGTTTCTTGGTAAGTGTTGAATTAAACTGAAGCATTCTAAGACCTTCCAGAAGTTCAGTTCTCTTTTTTAGCAAAGTTGCCTCAATTCACCTGAGCCCAAGGTGGTTTGCCTATTAACTGTATAATCCAAAATCTGTGTCCTCCTTGTCAAAGACTATTAAAGGGCAAAGATCTCGTTTTAGTTTTAACTGGTCTGTGACTTAATTTGGGAAGCCTTGCCTTATCCACGATTAGACATTATTGAACAAGAATACAGAAAAATGAACTGAAAGTTAAAAATAACTTTCTGCTATAGTGAAATAACAATTTAAAACTCTAAGCAAAACTCTTTGCCACAAACCTCAACCCAGGAATCTAGCTATTTCAGAATTTGTAGGGATTTAATTGCCACATTTCTGCCAAGGACAATACCATGCAATGGAGCTAGGAATGAAGTCATTTGGGCATGTGTTTTCTGGAACTGTGCCGAAATAGTTTTCTTCTTGACATATGCCCAGCTCTTTAAAACAGCTTAGCATTAGTAATGCTCATAGTTTCTTTATAAAATCATGTTTGAAATATAAAGGAAGCATGGAAAGATGCTCAGAGTAAGGGAAAGGAAAGAAAAGTAAGGAGGAAAGCATTTGTTGAGGATGAGTGAACCCTCAACAAGAGTGCATGATGAAAACTGCTCTGTCAATGACAGCCTTATCCATTCAAAGAGTCAGCCCAATGATTGACATGACATTTGCCCCCTGAATTAGGACACTCTGAATTTAGCTAAGGATTATCTTCTTTAGGTTCATGCATTATTCACTTAATCCACAAATGACTATTACTTTTTTTTTATTCCTAAGAAATAGGCAGAAGCAGTGATGACAACCCTATGCCTTTGCTCATGAAGTTTCCTATCACTCATTTCACTCCACTCCTGTCAAGTCTTCGGAAGGAATTTTGGATGTTCCCTGACTCCAGGTTTAAGGACTCTTCCACCAAAAGGTTATAAAGTAAATGTTTACAGTAATCTTTGCCCACCTTGGACTGTTCCTATCTCTGGTATTTCACCACGATCAGAGTCTAAGATCATTTGGCAAACATTTTAAGGAAATAAAAGGTATGAAAATCCCTTTATTGAGGTCAGAACTATGGAGTTACAGAGAGACTTGGTAGACTCCCCAGCAGCTGAGAACAGTCAGCTAGAAAGTGATGCAGAAATTCATAAACCATATTAAAAGTTTTGGTGCCCTGGAAAAAGCTCTGCAATGTTCCAATCATTAAATTACTCAACTGAAATCACTTTCAGATGAGCAAATGCAGAACAAACCCAAGCTTTTAAACCACAACATATGTTCCAAAAGTAAAATGGAAAGCAATAAAGCAGAGTGGTCTGTTCCTACTCCCACCTGCTTATGCAGGTGATTTCAGATTTAATACAAAGACATCTCCAGTATGTCTGCCCTCAGAGCCAAATATGTAAAAATAATAAGCCTGGGCCACTGACTCAAAGGAGTTTAATCTTTAAATGGTTCTGCCAATTAGAGTGGTTGATGTCAGGACACTTAATACGTGGTAGATTTCAGTAATGTTCATTTCAGTGATATACAAACACACGGATAAATAATATCTGTGGTGAGAATAAGGTGAAAACTCTTGGCAAAGTAAGTATCCCTATGAAAGAATAAAAACAGAGGCCAAAAAATAAGACAAAAACTTGCAGACTAAAGTGCTGACAAAAGTCAGAGAAGAAAATCATAAAAAGGAGTAAGTGGTTGACAAGCTCAACTGTACTGAGGTGCCTTGGACTGATCAGTGTCAAGCAAATTTAATAACAACCTGGTGATCTGGAAGATGATAGTTGCAATTTGCATGCAAGATCAATTAAGTAGATGTTGCCTCCAACTCCCTATGCATTCCCTGGTATCATCCCCTTAACAAGAGTGTGGGTGGGGTTTAGTGACGGAATACTAGTGAATAGAGTCTGGAAGAAGTGACGGGTGTCACTTCTGATATTAGGTAAGAGAAAGACTGTGGTTTCTCTCTTGGGCTGCCCTCTCATTCTCACTCTCTGATTTGCTTGCTCTGGGGAAGCTGGCTGCCACCCTGGAGCTGTCCTAAGGAGACAGTCATGTGACAAAAGCCCTCCCGTTTCTGGGCAATAGCCAGGGTGAACCCGAGGCCTGCCAGCAGCCATGGGCATCCAAGCACGTTCCTGCAGTCATTTACTGTGTTAGGAATATGTATTAATAGACATGGATTGCTTTCATTTATCTCAAGAAGTACTACTGTGCTATTAATACTACTGAAAATCACATTGTAGCCATTCCCCGACCTAACAGCAAAGAGTGATGGCCCTATGGGCTTAAGGATAAACGTGGAAGATATCCTTCCTCAATGACCGAGCAAAGAAGATAGATGTCCTTTCACATTCAATTTACTCTTTAGTCTCCTAATTCATGGTTTCACTTACCATTTCAAGGTCTGTTTAGAAAATTCCAATCTGTTTTGACTCGATAGACAAAAATAGATGACTAAGAGCCAAAACAAAATATTTCAGAAACTGTGATCTTTTAAAATAGGATTTATTTTTAAGTCACTTTCTCTTTTGAAAAAAGATAACCTGAAGGAAAACAGTTTAACAGAACTGATTAACACAGCCATTTGGATGTGGTTATTTTGATTTAGGAAGTGTTTTGGTGTAACTGTTTTGATCCCAGTATTCCGATTAAAATGAAAAATGCTGTTTATTTTTAAAAATTTCCAAGTGATATGCCCAGTAAATTAGTGGATCTTTCTGTCCTGACCCTCCCTCACCCTGGATCACTCTGATCTTAATTTCCAGGTAGTAGTTGATGATGAGATGAAACTTAGGGGTTGGGTAAAGATGACAATTTCAGAGTACTGCAGAATGATATTTAAAATGTAAAATTTTAGTGGCACAATTTGGGGGGGGGATATTCAAATAATCTGATTATCAATATGGCCATTGCAAATTGTCAAGAACTTGGAGGTATATTATTTTTGCTAATATCTCTTTGCTTATGTGACCTTACTCAAAATGTGTAATATCCACTAATATAACTTAAGTAAATGTTTTCCAGATTTAAATGTAAATGGATAGCAGTTACACTAAATGCTCTCTGGAATACACTATAATGTAATGGTTAAGAATACAAGATAATATACTCTATAATATAGTATATAATACTATACACTATTTTAATCCTCTATAATATAATATATAATATTAGTGTAAGCCACTCTGTAATATAGTGGTTAAGAATTCAAGATAATATAATCCTATATTATACTAGTAGTATTGTTATCAGAAATGCATATGTTTAAGTTGAATCTAGGAAGGCAATTCCATTGATAACATCATAAAATATAGATGAGAATTATTAGGATTTCCCTGGTGGTCCATTGGTTAAGACTCTATGCTTCCCCTGTGGGGGGACATGGTTTTGTTCCCTGGTTGGGAAGCTAAGATCCTACAGGCTCACATGCCATGTGATGTGGCCAAAAAACAAACAAACAAACAAACAAAAGCTATGTAAAGTTGTTAATATTAGGAATTTCCAAACATGGTTGCATATTAAGAACCATCTAGAAAAATTTCACCTTCCTGTGAAGCCTAAGGAGAAAAATTTCACTTTTCCTGTGAAGAGTAAGGAGGTTTGGATTTAACTTCAGACCATAAACAACTAGAAAATAGGGTAAAATAGATGAAACGGTTGTTTTCATGCATTGGACAACAGGTAGCACATTGATTCTTGAGAGAAGGAAAAGAGATAAGATGAGCCCTGTGAATCCTGTGAATCCCCCAACCTTCTGCCTACAGGCAATTTATGGATCAGTGATATGGCAGGAGGGAATCCAGAGACTTGCTGAGTTGAAGAGATAGAGACAAAGTTTGGGGGAGACGGAGGTGGCTGAGCTTGTGGGATAGAGTTCCAGAAAGGAGGGAGTAACACAGAAAAAGAATTTACTTGTGTAGGGATTCCTTTGAATCTCTGCTGAGTACTATGCTGTATAAAGTGTGAAATTCCACAAGCCTGCGTACAGAATGACCAGAGTTATAAACTGAATAATTCCCAAAGCTCACACAGGGAGGAAAAAATTTGAAATCTGGTCAGTCAGTCTGATGAATCCTTTACATCATCTACAACATTCAGTAGAGGGCCCAGAAGAATCACATCATGGTAATAGGACTCTATTATTTTGGGGTGGCTAGACTAGCCTAGCTTCCCTGGTGGCTCAGCAGTAAAGAATCTGCCTGCAATGCAGAAGATGCGATAGACATGGGTTTGATTCATGGGTCAGCAAGATCCCCTGCAGAAGGAAGTGGAAACCTACCCCAGTATTCTTGCCTGGAAAATCCCATGGTCTGAGGAGCCTGGTGGGCTACAGTCTATCTAAGGGGTTGCGAAGAGTCGGACACAGCAGAGTACATACACACACACACACACAGTTATATTAGAAAAGATGGCCAAAATTAATGATCTAAAATCTCACCACCTGACCTGCCTCTTGAGAAACCTATATGCAGGTCAGAAGCAACAGTTAGAACTGGACATGGAACAACAGACTGGTTCCAAGTAGGAAAAGGAGTATGTCAAGGCTGTATATTGTCACCCTGCTTATTTAACTTATATGCAGAGTACATCATGAGAAATGCTGGACTGGAAGAGGCACAAGCTGGAATCAAGATTGCTGGGAGAAATATCAATAACCTCAGATATGCAGATGATACCACCCTTATGGCAGAGAGTGAAGAGGAACTAAAAAGCCACTTGATGAAAGTGAAAGAGGAGAGTGAAAAAGCTGGCTTAAAGCTTAACATTCAGAAAACTAAGATCATGGCATCTGGTCTCATCACCTCACGGGAAATAGATGGGGAGACAGTGGAAACAGTGTCAGACTTCATTTTTTTGGGCTCCCAAATCACTGCAGATGGTGATTGCAGCCATGAAATTAAAAGACGCTTACTCCTTGGAAGGAAAGTTATGACCAACCTAGACAGCATATTAAAAAGCAGAGACATTACTTTGCCAACAAAGGTCTGTCTTGTCAAGGCTATGGTTTTTCCAGTGGTCATGTATGGATGTGAGAGTTGGACTGTGAAGAAAGATGAGAGCCAAAAAATTGATGCTTTTGAACTGTGATGTTGGAGAAGACTCTTGAGAGTCCCTTGGACTGCAGGGAGATCCAACCAGTCCATCCTAAAGGAGATCAGTCCTGGATGTTCATTGGAAGGACTGATGCTGAAGCTGAAACTCCAGTACTTTGGCCACCTCGTGTGAAGAGTTGATTCATTGGAAAAGACCCTGATGCTGGGAGGGATTGGGGGCAGGAGGAGAAGGGGACGGCAGAGGATGAGATGGCTGGATGGCATCACCAACTCTATGGGCGTGAGTTTGAGTAAACTCCAGGAGTTGGTGATGGATGGGGGGGCCTGGCGTGCTGCAATTCATGGGGTTGCAAAGAGTCAGACACGACTGAGCGACTGAACTGAACTGAACTGAACTGAAAATCTCACCTTAAAAAATGAGATGAAGAAGAGTAAGTTAAACCCAAAGTAAACAGAAAAAAGAAGTAATAAAAAGCCAAAAACAATAAATAAAAAAAGTAGCCAAAATCAGTTCGTGTAAAAGCTGATTCTTTGAAAAGGTCAGTGAAACTGATGAACATTTAGCTGGACTGGTCAAAAAGGGAGAGAGAGACACACACAGAGACACAGGGAGAAGACACACATTACCAACACCAGAAATGAAAGAAGGAATATCACTATACATCTTACAGACATTAAACTGAGGTTACGGACAAACTTATACAAGCAAACTAAAAAATGTAGACAAAATGGACAAAATCTTGAAAGACTCAAATTATCAAAAGTGACTCAGGAATGAATATCTGATTCGTATGGAGTCAACTGAGCACTGATTCTCTGAATACTATTGAAAACCATTGGTTTTGATCAGATTTTATCTGAATACATCAGTGGGCCAAAATTATAGAAGATTTGAGCAGGATTATTTGTTTTTGTTGTTTTAGTCACTAGGTCGTGTCCTACTTTTTGCAAGTAGGACTGTAGCCTACCAGGTTCCTCTGTCCATGGGATTTTCCAGGCAACAATACTGATGTGAGTTGCCATTTCCTTCTCCAGGGGATCTTCCTGACCCAGGGATTGAACCCATGTTTCCTGAGTCTCCTGCATTGGCAGACAGATTCTTTACCTCTGAGTGAACAGGGAGAGCCAGAATTAGGGTGTCCAAATAAAGCCAAACCCATTAAACAATAAAATATGCAACTGCAACTGAACGCTGCACCACCAAACACATCTCCAAATAGTTTTCATGGCGTTGCTGAATGACTTGAGTCAATTGTCTAGGAGTTTTACAAACCTAGCCTTCAAGATTTAGGTGTGAAGACACTGTGCGTTGGCTTACTTGACAGCCATTCCCAATCCCCTTCTCTTTTGCTTATTTTCCAAGCCTTCTTTGCAGCTAGATAAAGGTGGCCAAATGCACCAACCTGGCAAGAATTATAAGCAGATATCTGCTAAATAGTGGGGGAATTACCTTGATAAAAGGTGAAAAAGTTCAGCAGCTCTCTTGCAAATGAGAAAATGTCAGGGACAGTAGTCCTAACATCTTTTAGCTGTTGAATTGGTAATGGAAATAATGGGCTTCTTATGGATTTTTTATTATTGATATGTAAGAAAAAAATCCCTATTTATTTGAACAGTTGATATTGAGCTTTCATTTACTTGCAACTGAGCAGTCTTAACAGAAGACTTGCTGTTACTATTTAGTTGCTAAGTTGTGTCCGACTCTTTCGTGACCTGATAGACTGTAGCCTGCCAGGCTCTGGTGGAATTCCCCAGGCAAGACTCCTGGAGTGGATTGCCATTTCCTTCTCCAGGGGATCTTGCTGACCCATGGATCAAACCCGTGTCTATCTCATCTTTCATCTTGTACATTGGCAGGTAGATTCCTTACTGCTGAGCTACCAAGGAAGCCCAAGAGAAGACTAGGGCACCTTTATATACCCCCCCATAACCAAGGAAACAACGAAGACAAAAAGGGAACTGTCGTTCAACTCTTCCCTTGATTGGCTGTAAAATCTTAGAACCATTCCTTTGCATCAGTGAGCCTGAGTTTTGACACCAGATTAGCAGCAACAATAATAGCTATGTAGTAAAAACAGTGCTGAGAGAAGAAATAAACAAGAGGCTTCAGAATCCTTTTTGGCCACTGGAAAGACACTATGCCAGTACAGGAAGTTTCTACACATCAGAATGGCTAAATCAAGACTGAGATTCTCCATGTGGCATAATGAAACTTGATTAAGCCTCAGTTTTAGCGCGAATAAGAAGAGTCTTGAGGTTTTTTTAGAGGTACATATGCTAACAAGGCGTCAGCTCTAAAGGGATCGGGAAAAGTAAATGAAGTCGCATTCAGTGTTTCCCCAACAGAAGCATGTGACAATATTTCATATGAAGGAATCTTTGCCTCTATGATTCACTGCAAATCCCATGACCCATGTGTCTTTTTACATGAAAAACCACCAAGGTTCCCCCCAGAATAACTCCTTGTTTAGCAGATATTTGTGGTCAAGGTTCAGAGAAGATTTTTTTTCCCCATAAATGGCTTGTGCTCTGTCCACTTGGAGGAAAGTAAAGCTCACAGAATTTCAAAAGACTGCTAGTGCCCAAGGAAATCCATGCAAACCACCTGGGCATGTAAGCAAAAGGAGCAAGAGAGTTATGTGCCACCTCCAGGTGACAAGGAAGGGCAGTGAGATTGGGATCCACACAACCACGATGCCTTACCTTTCTTTCTTGAAGCATGGAGCTTTATTTGCTCACTAGTCTAATTGCTTTCTGGCTTCCCATGGGCCACAGTGGTAAAGAATCCATCTGCCGACACAAGAGACACAGGTTCAATCCCTGGGTCTGGAAGATCCTCTGAAGTAGGAAATGGCAACCCACTCCAGTATGCTTGCCTGGAAAATCCCATGGACAGAGGAGTCTGGTGGACTGCAGTCTCCATGGGGTTGCAAAGAGTCTGACACAGTGGAGCATGCACTAACTGGTTTCTTATATAAAAAAGGGCTCTGGTATCATCCAGCCTCACCACTTACCACCTGGCTGTGTTGACATTGGGGGAAAAAACCAAGTTGTGTCTCAGTTTTGTCATATGTAAAATAAGGATGATAGTAGCTCTTCCATAGTAATAATGGGCTTCCCTGGTGGCTCAGGGGTAAAGAATCTGCCTGACAATGCACGAGACACAGGTTCAATCCCTACATCTGGGAAAATCCCCCAGAGAAGGAAATGACACCCTGCTCCATTATTCTTGCCTGGGAAATCCCATAGACAGAGGAGCCTGGCTGACTACTGTCCATGGGGTTGCGAAAGAGTCAGACACTACTTAGCACCTAAACAACAATAAGCAACTTTAATAATAATAAATTTATTGAGGTTTACTTCATACAGAACACTATTATAAGCACACTAAGTATGTTAAACTCCTGCAACCTTCACAACTCCATGGTGTAGACTCTATTATCATTATTGCATTTTAAGTTGAAAAAAGTTGAAGAAAGGGTAAGAACCTTCCTGAGGTCACATAGCTAGTAAGAGACAGAGATTACACAGAGGGTGACTATCAGGATTGAATGCAATAACGTATGTATGTACAGCCCTGCCTGGCGTATGGTACATATGTGCCACTACAAATACTAGCTGTTATTTCTAGGTCACGTTTTGCCCATGATGTCACCTTAGAAACAAGTATAGGAGTCTATTCCAAGTTATGAGTAGGGGATGTAACATAAATAAAAGCACTGAACCTTTTTTACTGAAACCTAATTTTGCAGGATAGGAACATGCTGGGTAAGGTAGTTCTAATCGTTTTCAAGGGAGTCTTTTCGGAGAAGCAGCCAGCATAGACCAGTCACAGAGACATTGTCAGTGGTGCACTAAAGTCAAGCTTGAGAAACAAATGCTGAGTTCTCACAATGGCAGGGGAATTACAAGAGAATATAAAGGGATAAACCTGTAACAGACACCATCCCACTCCTTCCGAAAATAATCTAGAGACACCCAATCCTTCTGTTTTTCTACTTCATAATAAAAGAGTCATTGGCTATCTATCTGCTCCTCAGATAAACCCATTCTATTAATATGAACTCTTAGAACATTTTTTCCATTCCCTGAGATACACTTAATTCTAATCCACTTTTGATTTCATCTTTAGCCAAGCTGAATTTTATGCATCTTTACTTGTATTGCCTCCAATTCTGTTTAAAACTATTCACTGAGCTCCTATCTTCTCCAAGATTTTTCCTGCAATCAAAAAGATTTATTCTTTAATGAACTTCCATGGAAATACTTTTAAGGGTTCTTTTTCTTTCTTTTTTACAACTCTCCAACACAACTTTCTGTTCCGACATTTGTTAGAAATGAGAACTTTGTGGACTGTCTTGTGATTTGTGATATTCTCAGAGAGATGATTCTTTCCTTTCTCAGAGGTCTCCCCTGTGGCTACATAAATATTTCTCCAAAGAACACATACAAATGGCGAAAAAGTACACAAAAAAGATGCTCAACATCATTAATTATTAGAGAAAAGAAAATAGAAACTCCAATGAAGTAGCACTTCACACCAGTCAGAATGGTCACCATCAAAACAATCTACAGACAATAAACGCTGGAGAGGTAGTGGAGAAAAGGGAATCCTCTCGCACTGTTGGTGGGAATGTAAATTGATATAGTCAGTATGGTGATTCCTTAAAAAAAAACTAGGAATAAAACTATCATATGACCCAACAATCCTGCTACTGGGCATGCACCCTGAGGAAACCATAATTAACAGAGACATGTGTACCCCAGTGTTCACTGCAGCACTATTTGCAATAGCTAGGACATGGAAGTCACCTAGATGTCCGCGGACAGGTAAACAGATAAAGAAGTTGTTGTACATATATACAATGGAATATTACTCAACCATAACAAAGACCCCATTTGATCAGTCCTAATGAGGTGGACCAACCTAGAGCCTATTATACAAAGTGAATTTGGTCAGAAAGAGAAAAATGTTATATATTAATGCATGTATATGGAATCTAGAAAGATGGTACTGATGAACCTATTTGCAGGGCATCACTGGAGAGGTGGACACAGAGAACAGACTTGGGGACACAGTGGGGGAAGGAGAAGGTGGGACGAATTGAGAGAAAAGCATGGAAACATGTATATTACCATATGTAAAATAGATAGCCAGTGGATATGTTTTTAAAAAGATGTGGTACAGATATGCAATGGAATGTCAACCATCCATAAAAAAGAATGAAATAAGGCCATTTGCAGGAACATAGATGGACCTTGAGAGTGTCATACTGAGTAAAGTAAGTCAGAGAAAAGCAAATAGCATATGATGTCACTTATATGTAGAATCTAAAAAATGTCCAAGTGGACTTATTTACAACATAAAAATAGAGTCACAGAGAAAATAAAGTTATGGTTATCAGGGGGCGAAAGAGCTGGGGGAGGGATAAATTGGAAGGTTGGGATTGACATATAGACACATCTACATATTAAAGAGATGACTAATAAGGACATACTCTAGAGCACAGGGGACCCACTCAGTACTCAGTAATGGCCTGTATGGGAAAAGAATCTAAAAAGGAGTGCATAACTGACTCACTTTGTTGTACACCTGTAACTAACATAATATTGTAAATCAACAATGCTATACCAATATACCAACTATACAAAGAAAAGTTAAAAAGGGACATCCATTCATTCAATGTTCAGCACCAATTATTTCCTAGGAGTTGGGAATACAAAGATGAATAAGATGTCATCACTGTCTTGGACAAGATACTAGAAGTAAAGGCAAAAAAAGAGTCAAGGCAGAAATCAACATAACATTGTAAACCAACTATACTTCAATAAAACAAATTTTTAAAAGAGTGAAGGCAGAGTTGAGATTTAAATACAGAACTCTCTGGCTTACAGAACTCTCTGGCTCCAGCACTTGTTTACATCTCATTGTGTTAGACACCCACTCATTGACTTACTCAGAGTTAGGCTCTGGGTGAGGTGACATGGCCAGGAAGTCATCAGGGCATGCAGCAGCTGTGACTTGACCCCAGAGCTTCCATACCAGCCCAATGCTCCTCCCAACACCACTGCAGTCCTTGACTGGGTACTTACCAAAATCGGGCAAATACCAGGATAAACACTAGTGGTAAAGAATCTGCCTGCCAATGCAGGAGACTTAAGAGACTTAAGAGACACAGGTTTGATCCCTGGATCAGGAAGATCCCCTGGAGAAGGGCATGGCAACCCACTCCAGTATTCTTGTCTGGAGAATCCCATGGACAGACAGAGCCTAGCAGACTACAGTCCATAAGGTCGCAAAGAGTTGGACATGATGAAGTTAGTTGGCATGCACCCATAAGACTGAGTGGGGTTGGGGGTGTGGTCTCCCTTGGTTCAAAGGCACCCAACAGAATGTGCAACCCTGTCCAGGTCCCCGTTCCCTCCCCACTGCTGCAAATGGTCACCCACTTTGCACCTCATCCTTTGCTCCTGCTTTCTTCCTGGGCTGTCTGCAAAGCACCAGAGACTTAGTGTAGGCTTTATTTATTCTTGTCTCCTTGAGGTTTTGCTTAGGTATACTTTCCAGTTTCCAAAGTGCTGAAAGATATATTGTTTTTTTTTCTTCTTTCCATGCAGTTTATTGCAGAGCCACTCACAGAATAACTCATTTTAGAAAGAGGTTGCTACAAATGTAGCACACACTTTAATTTAGAATTGTCCTTGCTGTCTTGTTAGAGCACCAGTCTTGACCTCTGGGATTTGTCTCACCTAATGAAGATTGCAGCCAATACGATTTTTGCCTGAATGTCTACAGTTTTAGAAGGAGGTCTAGGATTGTTTAAATACAGGTTAAACCCATTTAATTGAGCAAATATGTAAGGTCCATTGAAGTGCAACCATCAATAATAGAATCTCCCAGGTTGGAGGCTGAGGGGATAGCCAGGATGAATGAGACAGTCTATGCCTTCTGCAAGATTTTGGTTTAATTTGAAGGGAGGCTGATGGAGAGCAGGGGTCAGCAAACTTTTTCTGAAAAGAGTGATACAGTAAATATTTTAGGCCCTGTAAGCCATAACATCTCTGTAACAACTACTCAATTCTGCCTTTGCAGCACAAGAACAGCCGTAGACAATAGTAAACAAATGGACATGGCTGTGTTACAATAAAACTTTATTTATAAAAACAAGCTGTAGGCCAGATTTGGCCCACCAGCCATAATTTGCCGACTCTTGGTTTAGAGTGAGGTCTCTGCCATGAGATTGCCCGTGTTACAACCCCACTGCCTCCAACTGTGGGACCTTGGTCAATTCACTTAATCCCTCCAAGTCTTATATTTCTTATCTGTAAGCGGGAATGGGATAAAAGGTGCTTCACGGAAATGTTCTAAAATTGAATGAGATATGGTTTATGTAGGGCAATGGCTGATTCCTGGTAAGAATTCAATAAATGTTAATTATTCCCACTAAGCCAAGAGCCCAATCAGAAGCCTGTCTCTGGTGAGGGCATCACAGGGATAGAAGTAGAGAAAGGGGATCATAAACCATAAAGTGTTGTAAAAGAATTCCCCTAGAAATGAAAGGCTTTCACAAGGCCCTTGTGAAGAAGGGTGTGAGGATCAGAGAGATTGCTGAGTCTTTTTCTGATGGTCTCTTCCACCAACACATATGCCTGGCTTTGCCCTGCTCTCATTTCATCTTGTGTGAACTTCTGTTAGGGTCATTGATGGTTCCTCTGAGGAAACCAAGAGTTAACACCTGTCCTCACTCCACCAGGAGCCTCTCCTTCTGGGATTCCAGGACCTTGAACAGGGCTGGGCTCAGCGTTAGGTGGTTAGTGAGTATTGTTTTTGTATACTTTTCAGCGTTTAGGATTCTACATGGGTAAAGAAACAGCTCTGCTATAACAGCTCTGAGCTCTCCAAAGCCAGTCCAGGTTTGAGGGGGTTTTGGAAGGACCTTCCCATCATGCTGCTAACATCCTCCCCCTTTTGACCGCAGTTTCTAAGCTGGATCTTACCCAATCTCTGAAAGTCTGTTTTCTTTATTTCTAAAAGTCAAGGACTGATCCTGTAACACTTACAGAATGTTCTTGAATAACCAATTGACCCCTGATTATTCAATGAATAATCCTCTTTTACTCATAGGAATGAAAACAATAGAAGGTGCCAAAGCTAAACAATCCTAGCATCACAGTTCTGTGCTGGGTAGTGGCCGTGCCACTAGGCAGAGACCCAGATAAACAAAGTGAGTGGAAGCCAGACAGCCAGCTTTCCACCGCACCCCCGGTAGGCATCCTCCAGCGCCTTTCTGGCACAGCCTGGAAGGGGGGTGCCAAATGGGGACATGGCTGCCATCCGCCTCAATTCTGACAGATGCAGATCAATGAACCGGGCACCTAGCTCGTCTTCATTTGGATTGCTTTTGAAAGCCCTAGGTAGGGAGAGCCAACCGGCTCTGCAACACAATGTGCTATTGGCCTTGGCCAAAGGCTCTCCTGCTGCCTGCCTCTCCGCTGCGCTGAGTCACTCTCAACAGAAGAAGCGTCAGGAGGAAAGGGGCCTTTTTGCAAACATGTGGAACCAGCCTAACCGCATCCCAGGTCTTGGCACAAACTGGGCATGGCTACTCACTTCTGTCTGAGCCACAGAATCAGAAATGTAGCAGAAGTGAAGAATGGGGGCCTCGTAGAAGAACAAGCCAATGTGCCTTGGCAAGCTTAGCACCAGAGGCTGACACACACACTCACATGAGATGCCCACAGAAGGTCTGAGTGCTTCACACCAGAGCCCTTCTTTACCCTGGATCCCAGGTATGAAGGCTGCTATCCAGTCTTAACCTCCACAAACCTCCAAGAGGTTCTGTCACCACTTCACGCTCTCCCTGAGACCAGTCAGCGCTTGCTGGACTTGCTCTTAAACTCAGCCTTCTCTCTTTGACCTCAGAACCTTTCCAAGTGCTACACCTTCCCTCTGGAGCTCTCTTCTCCTCCTGATTCCCCTTCCTCCAGCCTTTTATCTTACTAACTCAATATTTATATCTCAGTTCAAGTTTTCCTTTATCCAGCTTCACCTGACCCTGCAGTGTAGGTCTGTATCTCTCTTCAAACCTCTTAGATCAGCTTGTAATCACATTTATTAGCAATAAGTCAGTAGTTAATGCAGTGAGTGTTTTATCCCCATTGTTAACACAGTTCCTGGCTCTAGAGCTGACCTCTTGGGACTTAAATCTTATTCCTGACACCTACCAGCTGTATAACAAGGGCAAACCACCACACCTGCCTATGCCTCAGTTTATTCATCTATAAAATGGGCGTTAGAATAGAACTGATGCTTTTGAACTGTGGTGTTGGAGAAGACTCTTGAGAGTCCCTTGGACTGCAAGGAGATCCAACCAGTTCATCCTAAAGGAAATCAGTCCTGAATATTCATTGGAAGGACTGATGCTGAAACTCCAATACTTTGGCCACCTGATGGAAAGGACTGACTCATTGGAAAAGACCCAGATGCTGGGAAAGATTCAAGGCAGGAGGAGAAGGGGACGACAGAGGATGAGATGGTTGGATGGCATCACCGACTCGATGGACGTGAGTTTGGGTGAGCTCTGGGAGTTGGTGATGGACAGGGAGGCCTGGTGTGCTGCAGTACACGGGGTCACAAAGAGTCGGACACGACTGAGCAACTGAACTGAACTGACATCATAGAGTCATTGGAATGATCAGTCAAGTGAACCCCTGAGGGGCTGGCTCTGCCTCTTCTCCTTGGTGTTGACACCTGCTTGGACTTGTGCATTCACAGGGATCAGTCAGTTCAGTCGCTCAGTCGTGTCCGACTCTTTGCACCTGTGTGCATTCACAGGTGTAGTCTGAACCTAAGCCTTAACCACTCCTGACTTCTTGTTTCCACCAACTGGTTTTGCCGTCAGATTGGCTCATTCCTGCCTGCTCAGCCCATGATTTTTTGCTTCAGTCCTGACCCTGTTTCCAGCCCCAAAGCGAACCGGGACATCAGCAGCCCTGGCTCCCGTCCAGGTTGGGTCCCCGCTCTGGAGGAAGGGGCACAGAGGTGACAGCGGGGAGGAGCCGGACGGACCGAGCTCTGACGTGAGCCACCAGCACCGAGAGGCTGGGAGTCCCTGCAGGGCAGAGACGACACGCAGAGCCGTGGGAGACTCCTGAAACCTGCCTTTCATCGCATTTCCCTACTCCCCTCCCTGACCTGGGCCGCAGGCTGTCACGCTCCCCTCCCAGTGACCCGGAAACAAACAGCAATGAGAATTATGTCGGTGGCGTTTCCCAGTATGATCACTCGTCTACTATGCTGTGATGGCATTTTACATGTTTATATTTTTATTTTATCTCAAATTAGTTTTTAAAAAATATTTATGTATTTGGTCGTGTCAGGTCTCGGTTGCCGCACCCCGGATCCCATGTGGGATCTTTCCGGGCAGCACACGGACTCTCTAGCTGTGGCGCACGGTTCGGTAGTTGCAGCTCACAGGCTTCGTTGCTTCGTGGCACGTGGGATCTTAGGTCCCCGACCAGGGATCGAACCCATGCCCCCTGCGTTGCCAGGCAGATTCTTAACCACTGGACCACCAGGGAAATCCCTCAAATTATCTTTTAATTATAAAAGTAAAATAAATTTACATGAGGGCTTCCCATGTGGCTCAGTGGCAAAGTATCCGCCTGCCAGGGCAAGAGATGCAGGAGATCTGGGTTCAGTTCCTGGGTCGGGAAGATCCCCTGGAGGAGGAAATGGCAACTCACTCCAGTATTCTTGCCTGGAGGATCCCACGGACAGAGGAGCCTGGCCGGCTCTAGTCCATAGCATTGCAAAGAGTTGGACAAGACCAAGGGACTGAGCACACAAGCAAATGTACGTGATTTAAAATGATCAGAAGCACAGAAAAGTTATGAAAAAGCTCTCTCACAACTTACCTATACTTAAAAGTCCCAGCCCTTTCTGGGGGGTGTCCACAGTCTATTGTGTGTCTTTCTAGAAAAAAAGAAGTCACTCAGTCGTGTCCAACTCTTTGCAAGTCCATGGACTGTAGCCCACCAGGATGTCTGTCCATGGAATTCTCTAGGCAAGAATACTGGAGTGAGTTGCCAACCCCTTCTTCAGAGAATCTTCCCAACCCAGGGATTGAACCCAGATCTCCTGCATTGCAGGAAGTTAGTTTCTTTACTGTCTGAGCCACCAAGGAAGCCCTGTCTTTCTAGAAAAATGTTTGCCAAAATGGATTTATGCAAAAATATCTGTGCAAATGATATATCATACACAGTGCCCTGCACAAGGGCACTTCTTTCAATAAAGCTGTACCTTTGTTTCATTTTAAAAGATAGAGACTGAAGGAGAAACAAAGATTCAAAATACCACTTGTCAACCTATGCTAATTCTTCAAATATTTTTGATATATGACTCATTCTTCTCAAGGCAATAGCATTCTGTTTGCAAAATTCAGAAAGGTCATCATTTCAAAACCAAAGAAAAACTTTGGTCTTAAATGGATAATGGTACTTGTACAGAGTGGGCATTTATAACTGATAGTGATACCACAGCTGATAACATTATTAGAATATTCTAAAGGAGAAGGCTGCCCAAGAGGAGCTGGTTATTCCTTCCCTTGTGCCACTGTTATCCCTTGAATACTATAGCCACATCTGTATTCCATATTTATAATTGTGTGTTTGCATTTCTTTCCTTTTGAGTCTTTTTTAGCTTTCAAGTCGCACGGACTCAGTAGTGTCTGGGACATAATATGCAATCAGTCTTTGCCCTGTCAGTCTCTATGTAAAGGCATAGCTTCAACTCTTAAATATAAACAAGCAACCAAGGATCAGCAGCCTTGAGGAAAGCTATGTCTTAAGATCCAGGATATAGGGAACCTAACACAAGGACAGGGAGAGGATAACCAGGATGATGGCAGAAGTCAGTCCCAGGACCACAGCTCTGCAGCAGGCCTACGAGGAGACCAGAGATGAAGGAGCAGAAGAACAGAGGATGTCTCTGAGGAAAAGTGTGATTGATAGGTTACCTGGGGCTCTTCTGGTGGCTCAGGGGTAAAGCATCTGCCTGCAAATGCAGGAGACGTGGTTTTGATCCCTGATCTGGGAGGATCCCACATGCCCCAGAGCAGCTAAGCCAGTGTGCCCCAACTACTGAAGCCCAGACACCCTGGAGCCCACGCTCTGCAACCAGAGAAGCCATCCCAGGGAGAAGCCCGCACACCGCACCTGGAGAGCAGCCGCCACTCACCACCCCTGGGGAAAAGCCGGCACAGCAACCAAGACCCAGCACAGCCAAAAGTAAATACGTAAATAAAATTGTTTAAAAACATAGGTTGCCTGATGTGTTTGATCACGTTGAGGGAAACTTTACAGCTTTGTAAGTGAGTCTGGCTGTAAATTGGTGATAAATACACAACATAAACTAAAGGAATAAAAAAAAAACAAGGTCCTTAATTCCAAGAAAAACAAGCCCTTCTACAGGAAAGCAAAATAAACAATGCTTGACTATATATAAAAATATAAACACAAAATAGTAATTTAACCAGAACTTGGGATATAAACATACTTTGGATATGAATGTACTTGAAAAATGTATAGAGATGGAAGTGAAGTGAAAGTGAAAGTCGCTCAGTTGTGTCCAACTCTGCAACCCCATGGACTATACAGTCGATGGAATTCTCTAGGCCAGAATACTGGAGTGGGTAGTCTTTCCCTTCTCCAGGGGATCTTCCCAACCCAGGGATCAAACCCAGGTCTCTCGCATTGCAGGCGGATTCTTTACCAGCTGAGCCACAATGGAAGCCTAAGAATACTGGAGTGAGTAGCTTATCCCTTCTCCAGGGGATCTTCCCAACCCAGGAATCGAACTGGGGTCTCCTGCATTGTAGGTGGATTCTTTAGCATCTGAGCTATCAGGGAAGCCCATGGAGATGGAAGAGAAGTATCGTATAGCTTATCTTTCAGGGTATAAAGTCAATCAATAATGTCTATAAAATCAGGAAAAATAGCAAGAAATTTCTGTTAAAGCACATTACTTAGACACTATGGAGATTCCATAGAAAATTAAAAATAAAATCACCACATAATTCAGTAATTCCTCTTCTAAATATATATCTGGCTTCCTATGTGGTGCTAGTGGTAAAGAACCCACCTGCCAATGCAGGAGACATAAGAGACATGGGTTTGAGCCCTGGGTTGGGAAGATCCTCTGGAGAAGGAAATGGCAACCCACTCCAGTATTCTTGCTTGAAGAATCCCATGGACAGAGGAGCCTGGCAGGCTATAGTCTATCGGGTTGCACCAAGTTGGACATGACTGAAGTGACTTAGCACACACAGCACATATATATCCAAAAGAAGTGAAAGCAGGGTCTTGAAGAGGTATTTGTATGCTAATATTCATTGCGGCCTTATTCACAACAGCCAAAAGTGAATATCCATAGGTGAATACGTGGAGAAATAAAATGTGGTGTACAAACACAATGGAATATTATGTAGCCTTTGAAAAGAAGGCAGTTCTGCCATTTATGTTCACATGGGTGATTCTGGAGGACATTATGCTAAGTGAAATAAACGAAGAGACAAATACTGCATGAGTCCACTTATATAAGATAACTAGTCAAATTCATAGAAACAGAAAGTAGAATGGTATTGTCAGGGCTGATGGGGAAGAGGGTATGGAGAGTATTGGTCAATGTGTATAGAGTTGCAGTTTTGCAAGATGAAAAAGTTCTAGAGATCTGTTGCACAACACAGTAAGTATAGTTCACACCACTGAACTGTACACTTAAAAATGGTTAAGGTAAATGTTGTGTTATGTTTTCTAACCCAATTTAAAAAGATTCGTAATTAAAAGACACTTGCTCCTTGGAAGAAAAGCTATGACAAACCTAGACAGAGTATTAAAAAGCAGAGACATCACTTTGCTGGCAAAAATGTCTGTATAGTCAAAGCTATGGTTTTTCCAGTGGTCATGTATGGATGTGAGAGTTGGACCATAAAGAAGGCTGAGCACAAAAGAATTGATGCTTTCAAATTGTAGTGTTGAAGACTCTTGAGAGTCCCTTGACAACAAGGAGATCCAACCAGTCAATCCTAAAGGAAATCAACCTTGACTATTCATTGGAAAGATCACTGGAAGATGCTGAAGCTGAAGCTACAATACTTTGGCCACCTGATGTGAAGAGCCAACTAGTTGGAAAAGACCTGATGCTGGGAAAGATTGAGGGCAGGAAAAGAAGGGAGCAACAGAGGATAAGATGGTTAGATGGCATCATCAACTCAATGGACATGAATCTGAGCAAACTGTTGGGGATAGTGAAGGACAGGGAAGCCTGGTGTGCTGCAGTTTATGGGGTCACAAAGAGTCAGACACAACTCAGCAACTGAACAACAAAAAACCTTCATCAACTGTACAGTTAAAATATGTGCATTTTATTGTACGTAAGCTATGCCTTAAAGAATTTGAAATCAGTAAAAAAAAAAAAAAAGAAGAAGAAGAAGAAGCATGTTACTTAGAGAAAACACAAGAAGAAATAGCTCTTTTTAAAAATCTCTTTAAAGAGGTCATCCCTGGGGGTGGGGGAAGTAGAGCAGGGACTACTAGTTCATCCTACAATTAAATGTTAAATGGTATATTTTGTTCATATATTGCTCAGAAAAAAATAAACAATAAACTTAAAAAATCCATTCAAGGACATGAGTAAACATTAAGTTTTCAACAGAAAAATAGGTCAAGACTACAATTCAAGAAATACAAAGAGCTAATGAAAATAAGAAAAATAATTCAAAGTTATTAATAGCCAAAGAAATCCAATGATGTACTATTTTTCCTATTAAAATAACAAATAGTCATAAGAAATCATGTCATTCAATGATGGCATAGAGAGAATGAGATGAAGGTTTTCACATGCAACTTTCCAAAAGGGCACTTTGAGAGTGTGTATTAAGGTCCTTTGGGCCATACTTTTTGACCCAATGGCTCTAGTTTTGGAATTAATCATACAGAAAATTAAGGATTAAATCACAGACATGGACAAAAAAATATATACAAAAGAGTTAATCATTGCACCATTATTTGAAATGTTTTATTATAAAAAATTTCAAACACAGAAAAGTTGAAAGTATAATGAACTCCCATATACTGTTCACCTAAGTTCAACTGTTGACAATTTGTCACAAGTTAAATTACATGATCTCAGTAGTTAACAGTGGTTACGTCTGGCTATTGGGATTATAGGTAATTTTTACTTTTTATATCATATTTTTTAGCTTTTAGTAAAAACAAACATCAACACTATATGACTCAGCAATCCCATTACTAGGCATATTGTTGTTCAGTCGCTCAGTCGTGTCCGACTCTTTGCAACCCCATGGACTGCAGCACGCAAGGCTTCCCTGTCCATCACCAACTCCTGGAGCTCACTCAAGCTCATGTCTATCATGTTGGTGATGCCATCCAACCATCTCATCCTCTATCATCCCCTTCTCTTCCTGCCTTCAATCTTTCTCAGCATCAGGGTCTTTTCAAGTCAGTCAGCTCTTTGCATTAGGTGGCCAAAGTATTGGAGCTTCAGCTTCAGCATCAGTCCTTCTGATGATCTTTCCAGTGAATATTCAGGGTTGATTTCCTTTAGGATTGACTGGTTTGATCTTGTTGCCATGGGACTCTCAAGAGCCTTCTCCAAGGCTCTCTTATAGATCTTCTGTGTATTCCTGCATTTGTTCTTAATCTCTTCTTCTTTTGTTAGGTCCATACCATTCCTGTCCTTTATGTGCCCATCTTTGCATGAAATGTTCCCTTGGAATCTCTAATTTTCTTGAAGGGATCTCTAGTCTTTCCCATTCTATTGTTTTCCTCTATTACTTTGCTTTGATCACTGAGGAAGGCTCTCTTATCTCTCCTTGCTATTCCTTGGAACTCTGCATTCAGATGGATTTATCTTTTCTTTTCTCCTTTGCCTTTCACTTCTCTTCTTCTCTCAGCTATTTGTAAGTCTTCCTCAGACAACCATTTTGCCTTTTTGCATTTCTTTTTCTTGAGGATGGTTTTGATCACTGGCTCCTGTACAGTGTTATGAACCTCCATCCATAGTTCTTCAGGTACTCTGTCTATCAGATCTAATCCCTTTCTATTTATCTCTTCCACTATATAATTGTAAGGCATCTGATTTAGGTCATACCTGAATGGCCTAATGGTTTTCCCTACTTTCATCAATGAAAGTCTGAATTTTGCAATAAGGAGTGCATGATCTGACCCACAGTCAGCTCCCGGTCTTGTTTTTGCTGACTGTATAGAGCTTCTCCATCTTTGGCTGCAAAGAATATAATCAAATCTGATTTTGGTATTGACCATCTGGTGATGTCCATGTGTAGAGTGGTCTCTTGTGTTGTTGGAAGAGGGTGTTTGCTATGATCAGCGCACTCTCTGACAAAACTCTGTTAGCCTTTGCCCTGCTTCATTCTGCACTCCAAGGCCAAATTTGCCTGTTACTCCAGGTATCTCTTGACTTCCTACTTCCTATACCCTGAGAAAAACCCAAAATTGAAAAAGACACATGTAACCTGATGTTCATTGCAGCTCTATTTACAATAGCTAGAACGTGGAAGCACCCTAGATGTCCATCAACAGATGAATGGATAAAGAAGCTGTGGTACATATATACAATGGAATATTACTCAGCCATAAAAAGGAATGCATTTAAGTCAGTCCTAATGAGGTGGATGAACCTAGAGTCTATTATAGAGTGAAGTAAGTCAGAAAGAGAGAAACAAATATTGCATACTAACACATAAATATGGTATCTAGAAAGATGGTACTGATGAAGCTATTTGCAGAGCAGCGTTGGAGACACAGGCTTTGAGAACAGACTTACGGACACGGCTGTGGTGGGGGTGGAGAAGGAGAGGGTGGGAGGTATGGAGAGAGTAACATGGAAACAAACATTACCATACATAAAACAGACAGCCAATGGGAATTTGCTGTATCACTCAGGAAACTCAAACAGGGGCTTGATAGCAACCTAGAGGGGCGGGTTGGGAAAGGAGGGATATTTAAGTGGAAGAGAACATGGCTGATTCATGCTGATGTTTGGTTGAAACCAGTGCAGTACTGTAAAGCAATGATCCTTCTACTAAAAATAAATAAAAACACAGATCAACAATTCTCAATTAATATTTCAGCAAAAAGAAATTCCTGATAAGTGATTTGTTTATTCAACAAATATTACATAGTGAGTTGCTTCCTGTGTGTCATGCCATGTTGCCTTCCCACCACTAATACCATTTATAAATTCAAAATGCCAACCTTCAGAAGCTTTAGTAAAGTCGGTGGTGAGCTTCTCTAGGTTTTTGTTACCAGTTCACCTTGAGAGAAGTTTGTAGGTTGCACATCATTTACCGAAACTAGGAGTGAGTTTCCCTCTGGGTCAATCTGAAACTGCATTTATTTCTTCTATTCTATTTCTTCTATTTCTGATGACCCTGGAACTTGCCCTGAATTCTAGCTGGTTGCCTCTGTTAACTGGTCTGAACCACTCTCCTCCACGCTTGCCTGCCTGGCTCTCACATACCCGCTCTGGAAGGCCTTGCCTGAGCCCCTCGTACCTGTTACCCCAGGAGAATGAGAGGTGCTCCTCCCACCTCCCACGACCCTGCAGTGCTGGGGTCTCTTGCAGATGGATTTTCCCTCCATCTCCTGACCTGCTCCCTACACCTGGCTCTTGGCTCTTGAGGACAGGGCCTGCCTGATCCCAGTGTCACAGGACAGAGAAGACCAGGGGGGCCAGCCCCCGACTCTGTTGCTTAGAATATCATTCCTTTTCTCTGGAAGCTATTCAAAATAACTTGTTTTGGGGGGTTTCTTAACTTTACCGAGAGAAATGCCTGAAGAAGATATGGTTTACCGTCTGGCTACCAAGCAGGGGCTCAGAAATTTTGTCCTGCCGCTGATCGCGAGCCTCAGTTAGGGCAGCTTTTTCCTCATCCAGAGGGCAAACAACAAGGTTCAACTGTTGTTCCAGTTTGGGAACAACACGGATCATCTTCCCAAAGTCTGCTGTGGGAGGAAGGGTGGCCGGGGAGGAATCCAGAATACAAGCTCTTTTTGAGCTATCTGAGCAGAATCCTCTCTCTGGGCAGATTTGCTTCCTCTCTGAGCTTGTTACCTCGTTTGTGAAATGGTTAAGTCTGGACTTGAAGGCATCTCAGGCCTCTTGGTCAACGTGAGTCAGAGCAGGGCCCTTGCTGGAGTCCTAGCTAGGGGTGGAGGGGATACCATCAACTCAAATCCCTAGAAAATACCAGACAAAATCAGGGGAAAGGAAATTCAGAGCAGGTCTCCACCCTGGGCAGGTGTTCCCTCCACTTTGGAGAAAAATTAAAAACCCACCTCAAATGCATGCCCCTACTTCAGCCTATTTTTTTGTGGTGTGTCCCTGGCTAGGGGCCTCGGGGCACAAGCTCACCTTGACTTGCAGCTGTTTAGTTGGTAAGTCGCTTCTGACTCTTTTGTGACCCCATGGACTGTAGCCCACCAGGCTCCCCCGTCCATGGGATTTCCCAGGCAAGAATACTGGAGTGGGTTGCCATTTCCTTCTCCAGGGGATCTTTCCTACCCAGGGTTCGAACTCGTGTCTCCTGCACTGCAGGAGGATTCTTTACCACTGAGCCACCGGGGGAGGCCTTGCAGCGGGGAAGATGCTTCTAACATATGATTTGCAGACTTGAGAGCTGATTCGTGGTTATGGGGATGGCGCAGCTGAGCTGGAAACAGAGTTCCGCACACAGGGCTGCCTGATGAACAAGGGTCAGGGACTCCGTTAGCTTCGACCTCCTGCTAGCTGGCCCGAGCCCAGGGCCTGCCTACTGGGCCAGGCTGCTCGGTCACCAGTGAAAGGACTGCTTCGCTCTGGTGGCAGGCTGCTTTGGGGTTGGTACGTCTGAATCATTTTCAGAAACAGCAAATGGACCTCGGGTTCAGACGCCCGTGTATCATGTGTCACAGCAGCCTTCAGAGAAGCGTCACAAACGGGCAGACGGAAGATCAGGCAGGAAGTTAGGGCACCGTTTAGAAGAGGGCACATTACTGCAAAGGTCCTCACCATTTATCTTTTGAAACAGAGACTGCCGCGGGGCTTGAGAGGGTGTCGTGCTGGAATGAGCTCTTCCTGGGACAAAGTAATTACCCCCCGGCTCCCCAGCAACTGTGGAGACCAGCGACCAGCGGCAAAGGGCCTCTGACTAACGTGAACTGAATTTTAAAAGGCGCAATTTTGCCAAAAAAAGAAAAGCAGGACAATAATGAAATTCATAAACATTTGAGTATGACATTTATGACTTCTCTCCTTATGTGCTTGAGATATTTTTCTTTGATGGAATCCAGGGCACAGAGACTTTACATCCTGACTATTCAGAATTAAGTATCTCCAACTTTGAGTATGACTGCCTTGTGACAAAACAGAGCGCGGGGCAAGCGTGGAACTTGTAGCTTCATAAGGTCATAAAAAATAAAACAGAAGCCATAATAAAATGTGCTTCCCAGTGCTTTTTATTAAAACCTGCTGGTCTGACTGCTCACAGACAGGCCTAGCCCACACCACCTGATGCAAGCCTGGGTGAGTGGCCAGCCTGACGTGTGGGGTAGATTTAGGCCCTTTGGTGGTGCCTCCCACTGTCTTCCGCACTGATTTCCTTTGACCTCTAGAGTAATTTGAAAACAGATGATGTTTGCCATGGAAAGTTCTCCTCTTGGAACTGTGCCCAAGCTTTTGATATGGGAAAATTCTTGCATCAATTGCTTAATAATTCCCAACACACATCATAAAACCCTCACAATTTAGGGTACTTAAGTTCACCCTACCAAAAATAAATCAATTTATTAAAACAACAAAGGGAATTTATTTCCCACAGTAAGTGGAGAGAGGGAGAAACCAGCAGGGCTGCTGGTCCCTGGGGCGGAAGAGAAGTTTTTACCCTTCTTTCCCCTTGCTGTTCAGTTGCTCAGTCGTGTCCGACTCTTTGTGACCCCATGAACTGCAGCACGCCAGGCTTCCCTGTCCTTCACTGTCTGCTGGGGTTTGCTCAAAATCATGTTCATTGAGTCAGTGATGCCATCCAATCGTCTCATCCACTGTCGCCTCCTTTTCCTCTTGCCCTCACTCGTTCCTAGCATCAGGGTCTTTTCCAAAGAATCAGTTCTTAGAATCAGGTGGCCAAAGTATTGGAGCTCCAGCTTCAGCATCAGTCCTTCCAATGAATATTCAGGGTTGATTTGCCCTTCCTTGCTTCTAGAGCTGCTAATCTGCTTGTTCAGATTCTCAGACACTGACTGGGTCACGTTCAAGCAGGCGAGGGTGCTAGGAGTGAGTGGCTCCCTCAGCCTCTGTGTGTGGTTGAAGTACAGGAGTCAGGACGGACCGGCCCATCTTCCTTTCTCTTCTCAGTGGGGGGAGCCGGGAAAACACTCTCCTTTCCCTGTGGGGAGCTTCTCTCCTTTGCTGCCAACTAGAAAATGAAGAAGTGGACACAGGAGGAAACTGAGGGCTGCCCTTAAGGCCTCAGGCCTCTGGGCCACTTTCTCCAATCCATCTCTTTGCCATTTGGCACAGACCAGTGGTTCTCCAACCTCCATGAGCATCTTAATCACTGGAAGACCTTGTTAAAACCCAGACTGCTGGACTCCAGCCAGAGTGTCTGACTCAGGATGTCTGAAGTGAGACCTTAGGATGTGCATTTCTAATGAGCTCCCAGGTGATGCTGAAGCTGTTGGTCCAGGACCACGCTGTGAGAATTATGATAAAGTAATATTTTGCTTTCTTTTACAAATTAGATGTTCCCTGTCCCTTGCTGAATACCATCAAAGCCTCTCTCTCTCTGAACCCTGAAATGAGTAACAAAATTATTAAATTATCCCAGTAATAGACAATGGATTTTATGATGCAGTGATGAAGGACTCAAAGGTTTTTAACCTAAAGAGAGAGAGGCAAAGAATCTCAAGGAGAAAGCTGTCCACATGTCCTGCACAGACAGTTCAAAAAGGCCTGAGCAGCTATGAGAGAGGGCCTGGTGGACATGAGGAAGGATTTCCGAGGATGATTAAGCAAGTTCGCTGAAGGGGCCTGGAGAAATCTTATCCTCAGGGGTCTCTAAAAGCAGGATCAATGACCATCACTTGGACTGCTTGAACCTGGATGAAAATAAACATTTCTAGAAGAGTTGTAATTAGCTTGACTCTCATCCTCTTCCAGGAACTATGCTAAATGCTTTATTTTATTTTATTCTCTTAATAATTCTATAAAATTGGTGCTCATATCACCATTTTACAAATAAGGAGGCAGAGACCACAAGAGCCTCATGCTCACTACACCTGGAAAGTAGCAGAACTCAGGTTCAGACCCATGTCTGTGTGATTCCCTGTCCGAATTTCAGGTCATACATGAAGTTGTAACTAGCCATTGGTGGTTTGTATCTTCAGATTAAAGAGCCATTCCTGTCCCAAGAAGTTGGGAAGAAGAAAATTCCCTGTAACTGAATGAAAGACACATGATTGACAAGTTTTGATGGGTTGAGAATTAGGGAGTTGGGGTAGAGGATGTTGGAAGCACACAGGCCCTGGCCAACCAGTGAGGAGGTGGGGTGGGGGTGGGGGGACAATATGAAGAGCCTGGAACCCATGGAGCAGATCACACTGAAGAGGGTGGAGAGAAAGGAAACTCAGCTCACAGTTTGTAGCTTTCATAATTTTGCTTGGATCAGATCTGCTAAGTGTAGGCATTATCAAGGTAACCCAGATTCAGGACAGACTTACTCAAGATGGAAGTTTGTTTCTCTCTGATGTGAAAGCCCAGGCTGGTAGAGCAAGTTTCCTTTGTGACAATGTCAGGGGCCCCAGAAGATGTGGCAAGAATACACAGAAGAACTATACGAAAAAGGTCTTAATGACCCAGATAACCACGATGGTATGGTCACTTACCTAGAGCCAGACATCCTGGAGTGTGAAATCAAATGGGCCTTAGGAAGCATTACTATGAACAAAGCTAAAACGGAGGTGATGGAATTCCAGCTGAGCTACTTCAAATCCTAATAGATGATTATGTTAAAGTACTACACTCAATATGTCAGCAAATTTGGAAAACTCAGCAGTGGCCACAGGACTGGAAAAGGTCAGTTTTCATTCTAGTCCCAAAGAAGGGCAATGCCAAAGAATGCTCAAACTACTGCACAATCGTGCTCATTTCATATGCTAGCAAGGTTATGCTCTAAATCTTTCAAGCCAGGCTTCAGCAGTATGTGAACTGAGAACTTCCAGATGTACGAACTGGGTTTAGAAAGGGCCAGAGGAACCAGAGATCAAATTGCCAACATTCCTTGGATCATAGAGAAAACAAGGGAATTCCAGAAAAACACCTACTTCTGCTTCATTAACTGCACAAAAGACTTTGTGTGGATCACAGCAAACTGTGGAAAATTCTTAAAGAGATGGGAATACCAGACCACCTTACCTGTATCCTGAGAAACCTGTATGCCAGTCAGGATGCAATAGTTAGAACCAGACATGGGGCAATGGACTGGTTCAAAATTGGGAAAGGAGTACGTCAAGGCTGTGCATTGTCACCGTGCTTATTTAATTTATATGCAGAGTACATCGTACGACTTGCCTGGCTGGATGAAACACAAGCTGGAATCAAGGTTGCAGGAGAAATATCAACAATCTCAGATACGCAGATGATACCACTCTAATGGCAGGAAGTGAAGAGGAACTAAAGAGCTTCTTGATGAAGGTGAAAGAGGAGAGTAAAAGAGCTGGCTTAAAACTCAGCATTCAAGAAACTAAGATTATCACATCTGGTCTCATCACTTCATGGCAAATAGAAGGGGGAAAGTGGAAGCAAAGGCAGATTTTATTTTGTTGGACTCCAAAATCACTGCAGACAGTGACTGCAGGCATGAAGTTAAAAGATGCTTGCTCCTTGGAAGGAAAGCTATGACAAACCTAGACAGCATATTAAAAATTAAAGACATCACTTTGCCAACAAAGGTTTATATAGTCAAAGCTATGGCTTTTCTGGTAGTCATGTATGATATGAGGGTTTAATCATAAAGAAGACTGAGCACTGAAGAATTGATGCTTTTGTTTTGAGTTGTGGTGCTGGAGAAGACGCTTAATAGTCCCTTGGACTGCAAGGAGATCAAACTAGTCAATCCTAAAGGAAATCAATCTGAATTTTCCTTGGAAGGACTGATGCTGAAGCTGAAGCTCTGATACTTTAGCCACCTGATGTGAAGAGTCGACTCTTTGGAAAAGACCTTGACGCTGGGAAAGATTAAAGGCAAAAGGAGAAGAGGGCAGCAGAGGATGAGATGTTTAGACAGCATCACTGACTCAAAGGACATGAATCTGAGCCCAATCTGGGAAATAGTGAAAGCCAGGGGGGCCTGGTGACCTGCTGTCCACAAACAGTCAGACACAACTGAATGACTGAACAATAGCAACAAGGATGCATGTGACCGCCTGACCCAAAGCCATTCCACAAGCATTACACGTTTACTCTTCAGGACTCGGCCAGATGTCATTCTCTCCAGAAAATTATTTGGATCCTATAGTTTCATTCTAAACCTCCAGGCCACTCTCCTGTTATAGCACTCCTCATTTTCCTTATCTTCCAATTTATTTAGTTGGCCACACCCAGCTTCAAGACAGGTGGGATCTTAGTTCCCTGATCAGGGAACAAACCTGTGCCCCCTGCAGTGGAAGTGAGGAGTCTTTACCACTGGGCAGCTGAGAAGTTCCTCTTATCTTCTTGAGGCTGAACACTATGCTGATTTTGTCTCTAACCCCAGAACAAAACACAATGTCTGAAAAATCTCTTAGTAAGTATATGTTGGGTCCAGTTAAAACTCCAAGAATCAAGTTGTACTCAACACTTCTGTGTCATGCACATCACAAACCAGTGGCTAAGAGTTCTGTCCCCTGGCTGGGAATTCACCGCCTGGGTCTGGGCCTGGCTAGAGCAGAGCCGTCCCCTCTCCCGCAGGCCACATGGGAGGAAGAACTGGGCCCGGGAACCCCCTTGGAGAATACTCAGGTCTCTGAGCTTTTCACATTATTTCAGATCTGCTGCCTTGTCTCCTGGCTCAGCGCCTTATAGGCATGTCAGAGCCTTTTGTAAAGTCCCTTCACAATGGCGATGAAAGGCTAGCAAAGCGAGGCTCCATCCAGCCACCGCAAGGAAAGAAGTTGTCGGAGGTAGTTCCGCTTCAAGTCTGAGGACAACAGAGGTGATCAGCTTTTGGCCCTTGGTATGGGCTTCCCTGGTGGCTCAGACTGTAAAGCGTCTGCCCGCAATGCGGGAGACCCGGGTTCGATCCCTGGGTTGGGAAGATCCCTGGAGAAGGAAATGGCAACCCACTCCAGTATCCTTGCCTGGAGAATCCCATGGATGGAGGAGCCTGGTAGGCTACAGTCCACAGGGTAGCAAACAGTCGGACATGACTGAGCGACTTCATTCATTCATTCATTCAATTTTCAGGCATCGCATGGAAAGGTATTTCAAATCTGGCAAAAGATCTGAATCTGTGTCCCAACATATCTGCAATCAAAGAAGAAAGGTCGTATTATTTGTTTCCTGGTATTTGCAAACCCAAGGACCAGACACTGAATGGCCGGGCTGTCTTTCCTTGGATGAGGAAGAACTCAGACGAGAGGGTGCTACCCCCTGGGAAGGGGACAAAGGTCAGATGTCACTCATTCATTTGTCACCCAGCAGTCACCCTCCCAGCCAGGCCCTGTATCGGGACCTTCAGAGATCAAGACCCACTCTGCTGAGCTGTTACCACCAGGCAGGGCGTGACACGTGCAAGGTTGTGTGATATTGTAACAAAATGCTCTACACAGCTTAAATGTCCATTGCTTACAGTCCACTTAATAAAGTGTGACCTCCTCATGTTAGCGGATGTCAGACAGCCATTAAAAAGAATACTGACTGTAAGATATGTTGTTATGAGAAGAAAGGAAGCTTCAGGACAGTGTCAGCTTTGATTAGTATGAAAAAGAATCTATTGATCTGTGTGTCTACACACACATACATTTGGGCACGTGTGGTCTTAAATGCTTACTGGCTTATTGTTGATGCTCTGGGAAGGGAAACTGGATAATATAGGGTGAGAAGAAGATGCAACATTCATTTTATATATATTTCAGGCTTCCCTGGTGGCTCAGCAGTAAGGAACCTGCCTCCCGATGCAGGAAATGTAAGAGACACAGATTCAATCCCTGAGTCAGGAAGATCCCCTGGAGGAGTGCATGGCAACACACTCCAGTATTCTTGCTTGGAGAATCCCATGGACAAAGGAGCCTGGTGGGCTATGGTCCATAGTGTCTGAAAGAGTCAGACATGACTAAAGCAACTGAGCATGTATGCATGCACACGTAAATATATATATTTCAATAATGTGTGAACCTTTTTAAAAAAATCTTTAAAGTAATTGCTCCTTTTTGAATTAAAAAAAAAAAAGCAACCTGAGGAGGGTTTGAATACTACTCTTGAATACTGTGCCAGACACTGGGTGTGTGAGCATCACCTCATTTACTCTTCATGAAACCCGTGAGGAAGTTATCATGGTCCCCAAACACTCGGTGAAGGAAGACAGAGCCACTGTGGAGAGCCAAGAGGGGGCCGGAGCTCCCGGCCCAGGTGTTGAGAGCTGACTGAGCCTCCATTTCCAGAGTGAGTCTGAGGAGTCAGGTTGGGAAGGCAATGCCCGGAGAAGAGAGCCACAACCCGGCCAGGGGGCCAGGACGGCTTAATGGCACCAGGGTGTTGGGCATTGCTTCCTCCTGACATCTGAGCCCTGGCAGGTGAGGAGGATGAGCCAGGAGAAGAAATGGGGGTGAAGTAGGGGGTGAGAAGGGCATCGAGGGGACAGAGCAGCAAAGGCTGACGAGTGGAGGCTGAGGGGTGACGGTGCCTTGCTGGGGCTGCCCGTCCTGGGGTGACGAGTGTGGGAGGCAGGCTGCAGACAGAGGCTGGAGACGGCCAGGAGCCCCCGCAAGGTTCAGACCAGGAAAGAAGGTGTGTGCCTGCTCCTTCCTCATCATCTCCACACTGTTGTCTGTCTTTTTTCAACACTGATTGCTGTCTACAAAGGGCTTCCCCGGTGGCTCAGCAGTAAAGAATCCATCTGTGTTGTAGGTGATGTGGGTTCGAAGATCCCCTGGGTCAGGAAGATCCCCTGGAGGAGGGCATGGCCACCCCCTCCAGTACTCATGCCTGGAGAAGCTCATGGAGAGAGGAGCCTGGCAGGCTTACAGTCCATGGGGTCGCAAAGAGTCGGGCATGACTGAGTCACCGGGCACGCACTGCCTATAAAATCCTCTTTGTAGTCCACTTGTTTACTCTCTGTGTCCCTCAGCTAATATATAAGCTCTGGAGAACTAGGACCTCGCGTGTCCTGTGGGCTCCACCATCTGCTTGCCTAGAGCAGCATGGGGTAGGCTTGGGCTCTCAGCATTGAACAAACGGGTGAAGACTGGTTGACTGGGGGCCTGCTGTGCACCCCATACCCCAGTCCTCATCTTGCAGGAGGGAAGTTAAACACAGAGCTGTTCTATCTCCCCCTAGGTCCACTCCCCACCTTCACCACCCTCTCGGCTTCCTGGGAGGTGGGCTTGGAGGGGCTGCCTCACCACCGTAGGGGCTCCCTTATTCTCTAGCTTCTTGGAGGGTCCAGCCAATGGCAGCACTGGCAGGAGATCAGGGAGAGGGCCTTCCGTTAAGCCTGTCTTTTATTTTCTGTACGCTGAAGCTTTGACATCTTTGACTCCATCAGACCCTGGAGTGCCCCCTTTCACAGACAAATAAACCAACCCAGTGTTCCCGCTACCAGCTGCCATCTTCATCAGCTCTCACACTCTGGGCCATAGTCCCCTGTCCTGCCCACCCCGGACCAGGTGCCAGATGACTAGAGGCAGCCCCTACACCCACTGTTTAGCCTAGCCAATCCTAAGGAAGACTAGCTTCCTTATCCTGTCTCTCTTTTTCCTTCCAGTGGAAACCACAGGAAAGGCTCTTCTTGGTCATGTTTTCTCCTGCTCCTTCTGCCCCCTGACCAATTATAGGACCTCCCGTGGACGCCTCACACAGTGGAGGGCCATACCTCCTATTTCTGAGGAAGCATGCATATAAAAATGTCTTCCTTCGCGAGTCATTTCGTGTCTGTGTGTCTTGAGGGACTGGATTAAAACAAGACCCGAGTACCATGAAAACTGGGCACAGTGAGGTCGGGGTATGTGTTCCCTCGACACCCTGCCCTTGGAGGGCTGGCTGCACCCCTCAGGCGAGTGACTTCACCTCCCTGAGCTTTGGCTTCCTCATATGTACAGTGGAAATACTAATATATCCACCTGGCAGGCTTGTTCTGAGGGATAAACAGACAATGTACCGTGTATGTCTTCCCATGAGGGGAGCTTTTTCTCCCTCTGAAAACTTACCCCTCAGAACTAAAAAGGAACTACCTTTTATTCGTGTCGCTATAAGGGTGTGTGTCAGAGGCCCTGTGATAGCCTCTCAGACTCACTTGGTTTCAAGGTAACTCTCAGCTGCCACCGGTGGTGTGCCTTCACACAGGGGTAACGACAGCCTCCCACCTCCTGCCGCACCTTCTTCCCGCCCCTTTGGGGGCTCCCTGCAGACGCTGCCATCTTGCTGTGAGGCCCGTTCAGTGCCCACACTGAGCGTCCACAGGGTGGGGGGAGCTCTAGCTCCCCAAGGGCCAATACTGACCCCAGGGAGACTAGGGGGGGATGAATTCGTCCCCCTCGCCGACCCGTCCCAAGAAGCAGTTGTAAGGCCTCTTAGAGGGTGTCTTGAGAGATGGCGCCCTTGGTTCCCTTGATGCCAGCAGGGGTGCAGCTCAGGAATGCACCCCGTATCTGCTGCTGCCCGGCGCCCCGCTCCTGCCTGCGGTTCCCTGATAGACTGGCAGCTGGAAGGCTTTGTCTTCTGTGGAACCTGGGCCGAGACACTTGAGGATTCTTTTCCTCTATTTTGACAAAGTACTGTTTGAGATGGACGAATTGTTCTGAGACAATGTTCTGCTGTCAGCAGCAGTTTGGAGTGGTTATAAGGGTTGCCTTACACAATGGATTTTTTCCAAAGGAGGCAGATTTAATACAGATATAGTCATAAATCTGTATTATCTCAGGATAATACGGATTTAGTCATAAATCTAGGGATATGACTTCATAAGAGCAAATACTAGATATCGCTGAAAACAGGCCTTTAAGGATCACTTTTAAAAGCAATAATAATTTTATAAATATCATAAATACACATTTAGAGAATGAATGAAGAGACGCATCTGTGCTAAGCCTTACAGAAATGGATATCTGGGGCCTCAGGTAAATTTTCATTAAGAGCATATTATTATATTGATTCAAAAAGCAATGTTATCTCAAAATGGCTTAGTGGGAAGTAAAGGTGATGTGTTTTGGAAAACTGTTAGATGCCTCAAAATGTGACTTTGGTTGTGACAAGGACAGTGACAGTAAAGAAGATATGAAGAACTAATGTACAATGGTTTCATAAATGTGAGGTGGGAATATTTAAAAGAAATATTTCTAAGTTAGCAGTATTTCTAAATCACTACAATATTTGTAATGTCTTGGTAAATTAATAAATGTAGCAGGTAGACATTTGTCTATTTCATTTATATTTCTAAAAGAATATATCCTCACATTGGTCAAAACCTCTTTTTTGATCTTCAGTCTTTTGAAAGTGGAGACTCATCGTTCTTTTTGTGTTTGCTGTCTGTTTAGAGAGTTGTGGTACATAGAGGGGTTGCACAAAGGAAGGAGTTGACAGACACTAGCCCCTTTGCCATCTCACTTCCTGAGTAATAGCTCAAGTCTCCTTGCTCTTTGCTGCTTAGGCTGTACCAGGCGCTAGTTCACTTTGCCCTGTTTTCGCTAATGAGGGAGCCAGCCTTGGGCCTAGATGGGCCCTGACTCTTTTTACCCGATGTGTCCTGGCTGTCTTTCTACTATATAGCTGACGGGGGGTGGGGGGGGTGCGAGTTAAATTGGGATCATCTAATTTTTGCTGATGAAAATGATACCTTATTTGCCCAAGAGATATGATTCTTGGGAGACTCCATTCCACTTGTCTTGAAGAGTCAGGGTACCTGCCAATTGCAGGTTAGAGCCACAGAGAAGACAGATGCAGGGCAATATTTCTTACTGGGAATTTTTCCTCATTACCATAGGGGCAATGATGCTCAGAGGTAGCTAAAACCAGACTGACACTACTGTGGCTGCTTTGAGTAAAGAGAATCACTAATTTTTGCCCTTCTTAAAAGCAGAGATGTTACGTTGCCAACAAAGGTCCATCTAGTCCAGGCTATGGTTTTTCCAGTAGTCATGTATGGATATGAGAGTTGGACTATAAAGAAAGCTGAGTGCTGAAGAACTGATGCTTTTGAACTGTGGTGTTGGAGAAGACTCTCGAGAGTCCCTTGGACTGCAAGGAGATCCAACCAGCCCATCCTAAAGGAGATTAGTCCTGAATATTCATTGGAAGGACTGATGTTGGAGCTGAAACTCCAATACTTTGGCCACCCAATGTGAAGAACTGACTCATTGGAAAAGACCCTGCTGTTGGGAAAGATTGAAGGCGGAAGGAGAAGGGGATGACAGAGGATGAGATGGTTGGATGGCATCACTGACTCAGTGAACATGAGTGTGAGTGAACTCCAGGAGTTGGTGATGGACAGGGAGGCCTGGCGTGCTGCAGTCCATGAGGTCACAAAAAGTTGGACACGACTGAGCAACTGAATTGAATGGCTCTTCATCAGGTGTTAGGTTGTTTCATTATTATTATGGTTATTACTGCTTCCACTTGGAGTCTTCACTGGCTCCTTAGTAGCTGGTCATTGTAGACAGGATCCGTACATAGATGCTACCATGTTCTCAGGAGCCACAGGCAGAAAAGTTACCATTTGGGTATCTTCTGATGGCTGGAGAAGGAAAGCAGTTGATAGATGCAGTTATTGGGACCAAGCTCTTGAGTGGTTTCTGGGTCTCTGATCACCTAGCAGGTGAGTCTAGAGCAAGGCTCTGAAGCCAGCTCCAAAAAAGGAACAGGAAAATGGCTTCTTCTCATTAGCTGACCAGGTGACCAGTGAGAGTGGAGTGGTAAGGACTTAGGTTTGGGGTCAGGCAGGCCAAGTACACGTTTCAGCTCCTCTGCTTACTATTTCTATAACCTTGAGTGTATTAACCTTTTTTGCTTTCCAATTCTTTAGTTCAAAATGGGTATAATAATAGCTTCCCCCTTTCCCCTTAAAGTTGTTGAAAGAATTATATAAAATAAATATGGGAAATGCTTGGCACATTGTCTGGCATCAAGTACTCCAAAGATGTGAGCTATTGTATTGACTATATTACATTTTCTTTAGATAGCACTTGACTACACGAAATTCTTCTCTGTCAACGACATGTGCTTGCTCTCGATATACTAAGTACATCATGACTCTCCTCGACAAGTTCTGAGAACTTCCCCCCCAATCACAACCCATGAGAAACAAGAAAAATAGACATGAAGTCATGATTAAACCCCAAACAGTTCACATGGGTTTAGGGAATGAATTAATCAACTGATTTAGGCTGATAAGAAATTAGATAAGGAGTTCTTAAATGAAAAACAAAGGATGTTGCAAAAACTGGTTGAATTGTTTCCTATCGTGGGGTTCCTTTTTAGTGATCTTGGTGGGCCAAACAGGCAAAGGAGAAAAGTAGCTCAAATTCCCAGATAAGCAAAACACCTGTTTTCATTCAGTTCAGTTCAGTTCAGTTGCTCAGTCGTGTCCGACCCTTTGTGACCCCATGGACTGTAGCCTACCAGGCTTCTCCATCCATGGGATTTTCCAGGCAAGAACACTGGAGTGGGCTGCCATTTCCTTCTCCGGGGGGATCTTCCCAACCAGGGATCGAACCTGGGTCTCCTGCATTGTAGGCAGACGCTTTACCGTCTGAGCCACATCTATCATTACTAAGTCTGAAGCAATTGGGTATTGTTCTAGAATCTTTGAGTGAGGCCTTAAAAAAATGAAATACTATCCTAAAGGACAGCAAACAAGAGAGGGCCATTATCTCCCCTTGACCCTTGCCCCCCAGGCACTCAGCTCCTCTCCCGAGAAGCAACCAGAGTCACCAATTTCTTATGCATCTTTTGGAGATATTCTGTACAGAATCAAGCAAAAAAAAAAACTTTTACCCCCTTTTTTGTACAGATAGCAACATACCAAATGCATTGCTTCATATTTTATTATTCTAGTCAACAATGTATCTTGATAATCATTGTAAAGTCAATACTGAGAACTTCCCCATTCTTTTCAAGGCTGCAGAGTATTCGCTCTTATGCAAATACCATCATTCATTGAGTGAATCCCCTCCTGATGGACATTTGGGTTGTTCTCAGTCTTGCTATTACAAAAAGTGCTGCGATAAATAATTTCTGACTTATGACATTTCTCACCTGTAGAGACAGAACGTTTTAAAGAAAATGTTTCTTAATCCTTTGGGGTCAGGATGCCCAAATACTCTGAGAAACGTGTGTAAGTGATGTCCCTCCAAGACCAGGCCAGGGCACCAAGCCCCTGGCTGCGGTGAGGGTGGGCTGCCAATGGCCCGAAGCTACCTCTTTCTCCAGGGTGCCACCCTACTAGATTACCCCAGCAGCCGTGGCTCACCCAGATGGACAAAACTGCTGCCAATTCTGTGTATCTCATGTTCCAGGGTGCCCCATAGGATCACGTTGAAGCTGGACTTGGGTTGAAGCCACCTTCTCACTTGGTTTTATTCTGTGCCTTGTCCTATTCCCCTTAGTCTTTTCACCTTGAGGTAACTCCCTCATGCACCCAAATTCCTGTTTTAGGCTCTGCCTCAAGGGTACCCAATGTAAGATAATGTTTCTCCTAAGAAAAACATACATACAGATGTCAAAGAGAATTTTACAGATAATTTCAGAGAATTCACTGGGCCTCTCCGAGTTCCAGACCAACACAGGGCTTTACTTCGAAACATCCTAAAATATTCACAGTCTCACAAATACCACCTTATATAAGAGATTACTTTATAGTCAGCTATTTCTTCAGTACTTTAACTTCTCTATTTCCTTTTCAGTGGAAGATGTTGACTTGATTAATTACCTTTAGAAATTCAAATATTTTAATCGCTAATTGGACTGTTCACTATTGATGGGTTAGGAAGTGGAAATTTTTACCACAAAATAGGCTCCAGTTCTCAAATGCATGCCCAGGGTAGAGTGTTTTTCCCTTTGGGAAAATAGTGGAAATGAGTAATCTTTCCAAGTTGCTTCAATATCTGATATCCTTTTGGGGGAAAATGTGGGAAGTATTTTCTCAATCTTTTGAGGTTAGATGCTCTGGTTTTCTCAGAGTTCCATAGAATTCTGAAGGACACATTCTGCTGTAATTTGCCAGGTTTTATTACCCGATTTTCAAAAGTTGTAGGAAAATTGCTTTCTTAATCATTGGTAAATTCAAATGCCACAGATTCTTCCAGTTGGGTTTAATGAATCAAATAGGTCCTGAAGAATGACTTTCCTAACCAAAATGGCATCTAAGTAGAGCAGTCTAAGTCTCCATGTCAATTACTGAAGCTTTGTTTTTAGTGCTGCCAGATGTGAGGAGAAGTGATGGATAGGAGCCTGAATACTAGTTATTAACAAAAACAAGAGCAGCATTAATGGCAGCTGCTATTTACAGAACATCTGCTACCATAGCACCGTGCTAGGCATTTGCTAAACAGTTTATGTGCATTGTCTGATTTAGGACAATCCCATAAGATAGGGCTCACATATGAGGAAAACGAGGGGTCAAGAGGTGCTTCTTTTTTGACTTCAGTGATATCAAATCAAGACTCTCCCAACTTCTGCCTGATAAAAAGCAAACAGAAGCATTATGATTGTGATTGCTACATTATGGATGGAATTGAATGGAAAAGAAGGAAGAAGTTAGGAGAGATGGGGCTGGGAGGACTTGCTGAAAATGAAACTTACCCCTAAATGTGCTGTTGGCGAGGCTTCCATCTCCACTGACCATGGAGAGGGCCTTGGGGTGGCAGTGGCTGGCTGAGGACCCCTCCAGGCCTGTGAAAGGGGGGGATTCTCAAGTGTGAACTAAACATAGTCTTCTCCTTTCTGCCCTCCAGATTCTGAATCCATTTAGAAGAAAATAGGAGTAATACAGGGTGCAAAATATCTGCTTTCAGGATAGTCAAGCTGATGGGAGAGCATGACTGGAACTTTGGACAACTTAGTGATGTAACCCCATCCCCCAGTTTAAGCTTTGGGAACTGGGCACAGGAAGGCAGCCTGGAGAATCGGGCACAGCCTCACACTTGTGGGACTGAGGCTGTGAGACAGGCAGAAGGAGGGACTGCGTGTGTGCCTTTGACTCATTAACTTTGCTCAGCAGAGGACCTGAACATCCAACATCCAGGGCCCAATGAATGTCAAACGCCAGTCATCTCAGCAACCAGATAAATCACTCTCCCCATAGGGGGAGGACTGGGAGTTTAAGAAAGGGGCCAGAAACATTGTTCCAGAAGCCTTTCCTCTGGAGAATAGGACAGATGTTCACTCTCCTCTACAGAAATATGAAGACAAATATGAACCTCCTGCCTCAACCCTCCCCAGCAGGAACCTCTGTGGTGAAGCCCCACTTGCTCAATTTTAATTTGCTTCTAACAGATGCCACATATCCCGGGAATTCAAGACCAAGACTCAAATAGAACAGAAGCATAAAGATACAAAGTGCCTCACATTCCCCACTACTGATAAAAATAAACTACTGCTCATACGCCACTCAAGTGCAGATATATGACAGTTGGATGTAGAAACACATGCAGTATATAGCCCTTGGGGAGTGGCAAAAATGTTTTAGACAGGAGAAAATCTAAATGACCTGGGATATGGTGATGATTTCTTAGATACAACACCAGATGCATGATCCATGCGAGAGATAGTTGATTAGAAAGACGTCACTAAAGTTAAAAATTTCTGCTCTGAGAGACTGTCAAGAGAATGCGAAGACAAGCCAGGGACTGGGAGAAAATATTTGCAGAAGACAGTCAAGGACTGTCATCCAAAATATACCAAGAACATTTAAAGCTCAACAGTAAGTAAACAAACAACCTGACTTTTTAAATGGGCGGAAAATGTGAACTGATATCTCACTAAAGAAGATATACAGATGGATAATAGGCATAGGAAAAGATGTTCAATATTATTTGTTATTAAGGAATTGCAAATTAAAACCACAATATTATACACCTTTTGGGCTTCCCAGGTGGGGCTAGTGATAAAGAACCTGCCTGCCAATGCAGGAGATGTACAAGACATGGGTTCAATTCCTGCGTCAGGAAGATCCCCTGGAGGATGAAATGGCAACTCACTCAGTATTCTTGCCTGGACCCCATGGACAGAGGAGCCTGGCAGGCTATGGTCCATGGGGTTGCAAAGAGTTGGACACGACTGAAGCAACTTAGCATGCAAGCATGCCTGCACCTGTTGGAATAGCCCAAATTCAGAACAGTGCCAACACCAAACACTGGTGAGAATATGGCACAGTAGAAACTCTTGTTCATTACTAACGGGAATGAAAAATGATACCATCACTTTGGAAGACAGTTTGGCAGTTTCTTAGAAAACTGAACATACTAAGTATACAGATTACCACACAATCCAAAAATCATGTTCCTTGGTATTTACCGTTTAGCCCAAAGAGTTGAAAATTTATGTCCACACAAAAATCTGCACATGGATGGTCATAGCAACTTCACTCATAATTGTCAAAACTTGGAAGCAACCAAAATGTCATTCAGTAAAGGGCATGGTGTAAACATAAAGCTAATCAAATGAGAAAAACAAAGGCTTTTCATGAACTTGCTATATAGGAAGGCAGTAACTAATCAAATGAGAAAAACAAAGGCTTTTCATGAACTTGCTATATAGCAAGGCAGTTGGCCACTCACAATTGATAAGGACTCAAAGGCAGCAGAAGAGTAGGAAAGTTTATAGGCGGAAAAAAGAGGAGCCTTCAGGTACGCCTTGTTGGAAGCCATTGGCATGGGGGAGCTCCAGAGGACTACCTAGAAGTGCGGCACCCTGGGTGACTGGTTAGAGGACGTATTTGGTTGGCCCTAAGTTGGAAGCTGTCAGTGAAACAGATCGCCAGTCCAGGTTGGATGCATGAGACAAGTGCTCGGGGCTGGTGCACTGGGAAGACCCAGAGGGATGGGATGGGGAGGGAGGTGGGAGGGGGGTTCAGGATGGGGAATACATGTAAATCCATGGCTGATTCATGTCAATGTATGGCAAAAACCACTACAATATTGTAAAGTAATTAGCCTCCAACTAATAAAAATAAATGAAAAAAAAAATACCACCAAGTGCTGGCCACTAGAGGCAGATTATTATAGAAGTTATTGTTTAGCTCCATGGATTGTCACCAGAGATAGCAACTTGGCTTCCTTGAGTCTGACTTATACCAGGCTGACTTCTGAGTTGCTTACTGAAGATTAGTAGAGGTTGGCTTCCTGGGCAGTTTACTGTAGGTTATGGGTCAAAGTTCTATTTTTATGTGGGGTCTGACCATTGTCCATTTATATATTCAGTCTCTCAATGGATAAGTTAACTGTGGTGCATCACACGTTAGAATATTATTCAGCACTAGAAAGGAGGTATCAAGCCATCAAAAGACATAAAGGAAACTTAAATGCATATTACCAAGTGAGAGAAGCTAGTCTGAGAGGCTGTGTTCTGTATGATCTGTCTGTATGACATTCCAGAAAAGGCAAGTCTATGGAGACAGTAAAAATATTGGTGGTTGCCAGGGGTTGAGGGGGTGTTAATTAGTTACACAAAGAGGCCTGTAGACTGAGGTGTCTCTAATGGAGAAGAAGGCCTATATAAACCAACCAAAATCTAAGCCTAAGCTTCAAGGTTAGGAAATGGAAAGCTGAGGACAAGCAATCACAGTTTGTGACCAACAGTCCAATAGACTCTAAGCTACAGCTTATCAAATAATTTTCTTTCTTTGCTTCACACCTTGTCTGTGTAGGTACTTCCCCAGCTCCTGCTTGAGGCAGGATCATCACCACTTCCCATTTGATGCTGCCCCACTTGAACCAATGTTTGCTCTAATAAATTAAAAAAATTTTAATATGCCTCAGTTTATGATTCAACAAGGGCAGGGGAGGGATGAATAAGCAGAAGACAGAGGACATTTTAGGGCAGTGAAACTGTACTGTATGATATTATAATGTTAGATAGGTGTCATTATAATTTATTAAAGCAAAATGCACAATGCCAAGAGTAAACCCTAATGTAAACTGTAGACTTTGGGGAATTATGATGCACAGGTTCATGGATTTCAACAAATGAATTACCCTTGTGCAAGATGTTGATCAGTGGAGAATACTGTGCATGTGGAGGGGAGACAGGTTATGGGAACTCTATATTTTCTGCTCAGTCTTTCTGTGAGCCTAAAATTACTCTAAAAAATAAAATCCACTTCAAAGGAAAAAAGACTGTTTTAGAACTAGACAGTGGTGATGTTTGCACAACATTGTGGAATATACTAAATGCTACTGAATTGTGTACTTCAACAAGGTTAATTTTACATGATATGAATTCTGCCTCAATGTTAAAAGAAAAAAAATGCAGAGGTGTTCACACACAAAACCAAAACAACACCTGTGGTGAGCATCCTACATCTTTTTAAACTGGTTCACTGCTGGGACTCGGCCACGTCCAGGCCCGCCTGGAAGCTGTGAGCTGGGCTGCTGAGGGACAGAGGTCCACTTGAGAAAGGACCTGCTCTGACAGGAGGAGAAAAGGCAAGCTCGGTCCAGAAAGGCAGAGGGCAGGGTGACTAGAGAACTAGATGTTTCTGGCCCTCACCTTTCCCTGGTGTAAATGTGTGTCCCCCGTCTTCCAGGCCGACTGGGCTGCCCTCTCATTTACCGTCAGGCCCCAGCTCTGCCTTGAGAGTAGGTTATCCAGTGCGCACTCAAATAGTGCTGACGCTTCCCAGGGGCTGTGCTGTTCACACATCCCGCTGGGGCCTCTCGCCACTGGTACCAGAATTCTGCTCTGGTTTTTCCTCACACTGCCTCTGACCCATCCGCTGCCTCTCCTTGCCAGACAGGCTTCTTCCCAATATAGGGCCATTATTCTGGCTGTAGGTTTTGTAATGATGGAATTGTTATTGAAAGGGTGACCTCTCCCAGGGCCTGGGAGTGGGCTCTTGTCCAACATTCAGAAATAAATTGTCCAGGGAGACACACTCTTTACAAAGTGAGAAACTTTATTGGGAAGGGGCGTCTGAGCAGACAGCAGCAGCGGGAGGGAACCCAGGAGCACTGCTGTACTGTGTGGCTCAGTCTCAGGTTTTAAGGCAATGGGGTTAGCTTTCTGGATTGCCTCTGGCCAATCATCTTGTTTGTGCCCGTGTTTGATCTGACTCAGGTCCTTCCTGCTGGTGCCTGCATCTCTTAGCCAAGATGGGTTCCAGCACAAGGATTTCTGGGAGGTTGACTGGACGTATTATGGGCTGGTGTCTCCTCCTTCCTTTTGAACCCTCCTGGATTCTTTCAGTTGGAGGTAGCTTGTCAGTTCCATGTTCCTTGTATGAATCTCCTCTTGTGAGATCACTCGTGCCAGTGGTTATTATCCTGCCTGGCCAGGGTGGGTGGTTTCAGTCAATGGTTCCCTAACAGAATTACATCAGTTTCCCTAAAGCCCTGGGTCAAATCCACCCAGGCCAGACTCCTGGCAGAGGCCACACTCCAGCACGGGCCATCACTGTGCCCCTGGAGCCTGTCCCTCAGAATAGAGGTCTACTTCCAATGTTCTCTCTCCTTGAAGTCTAGAACCATCTTCACGCCTCCCCCTTCTCTTTTCTTTTGGACTGGCCCAGAGGAAGCCAAAAGTCAGAGATCATGAAAGCCAGGATAAGCTAATAGTAAAAACATGACATTATGTCAGAGAAGGAAACATTACACAAACTCCAAAAAGAACTCAACCTCACAAGCAATCAGAGAAATACTCATTTAGTATTTAGCATATACCTACCAGATTGACGAAAATGAGAAAGACCAGCAATACCAGCTGTTAGCAAGGATGCGGAGCAACATGTCTCCGCTACCCGCTGGTTGTGAGAGTCACATGCAATTAATGGGGAACAGTGTTCAGCAAGAGCGCATGCTGTGTCGCTGGCCTCAAGAGCCCTACAATCCCTTCACTTCATGAAGGCAGAGCAGATCCTCTTTGCATCAACAGGAACATTCTGGATCAAGGTCTGGCCTCATCTTATAGTAACCTCTTTGCCAAAGCAAAGTCTCCTTAGGATGGCTCTGCCCCCATCTCCTCAGGCAATTGGCACAAGAGGCAAGCCTGGGGTTCTTCTGCCTCTGGTTCTCCTTGAGGTTCCCAGTAAGGCAGGCCAGGGCCTGGGATCCCTTGGTGCAGTGCTTGCAGCTTGACCAACATCTTCTCGAGCCACAGAATACAAAGAAATTATGAGGGACTAAAAATAGCTGCAGATGTGTGCAATTGGGGCAAACTATGAACATGCATGTGTGTGTGCTAAGTCAACTCAGTTGTGTCTAACTCTTTGCCACCCTGTGGACTGTAGCCCATCAGGCTCCTCTGTCCATGGAATTCTCTAGGCAAGAATACTGGAGTGGGTTGCTGTGCCCTCCTCCAGAGGATCTTCCCAATCCAGGGGTCAAACCTGCATCTCTTATGTCTCCTGCATTGGCAGGTGGGTTCTTTACCACTCATGCCACCTGGGAAGCCCAAATTATGAACAGTAAGAAACTAAAAGGCCAAAACCCAACTGCCACACCTGAGGTGCTGGGAGCAAAAGCAGGGTATTACAAACGATCCTACACAGAGCACCACCAGGGGCGTAAGCAGACCACCTAAGCCACTCTCCGGGCTGACCCACCAATCCAGCCCCACTCTCACCCTTCCCCCTCACCCCAGGGATTGAACGTGGGCATCTGATACGCATTCTCACTCCCTCCTGCTGGAGCTCAAGTCCCAGCAAAGCCTTGCCTGTATTTCTTTTCTGGCTTCTTATCAATTTGTGTGGATTACATTGTCCAAGGGCCAAGGCTGCCATGCTGGGTCAGTGTCACCAAGGTGGATGAAGGGATCTCCAGCTCCTTCTGCAGAGCAGCCTGCGGCAGCCTGGAGCTAGCCCTGGGCCTTGCTTTAGGGCTGGCATACTTCATGCCAGAGTCAGTGGAACCTTCGGCCCTGGGCACAGCAGAGTAACCAATGAAAATGGGAAGATGTAGCGATGCTCCCGCATCAAAGGAGCATCAGTATCAGTTTGTGAGACAGGGGACACTCATGCTCGGACACTGTGCCTGCGATGGCGGTCAGTGGTCCTGGGACGTGCGCCTGCAGGGACAGAGCAGGAATGCGGGCATGCAGACATCTCGGGTTGATGAGGGCACACTCCTCACTGCTCCAGGAAGCTGGAGCAAAGGCCCTTTCACTGAGGGAAATAAAGACAAGAACCAGATGGTGATGACGATCATGATGGTAACATGTTGATGCTCCAATTTTATACCCTGCTTGCATAACCTGGAAACCGGCCATAAAATACCAATAAATCAGGAAATCCTCCAGAGCCAATTCTGTATAACGTTTCTCAAAGGGAGCCCTTCAAATTAGCATCAGCATCAAGGGCAAAGTCCTTTAGGCCTGGATGCTCAGATCCTACCCTAGGCCTCCTGAATAAGAATCGCTGAGTGGGAGCTGAGGAACCTACATTTTAAGGAATTCCCCGGATGACGCATGTTTCCTATCCATCAGGGGAGGCAGGAGCTTCTTTGCAAAGATGGCCATGCCTCTGATGACCCTCGGGCTCAGGGTCTGAGCTCTGCTTCCTCCTCCTCTCAGCTCAGTCTTTTCAGCAATGACTGGGGAGCCCTGCACATTGAAAAAGGTTCAAGAGTTGTTTTCCAGGCTCATTCCAGTCTCAAAACACAAACTCCTTGCCCCAGAATTCCTTTTAAGAACATTTGCTTTGTAGAATGTCTTGAACAGGCGATGTTTATCTTCCTAATGGGTTGTCGACATTATTTTTTGCTTTCATGGTGATTTTGTGAAACATAAGATTTGGGATGTGTCTTAACACAGTTTCAGGCTGTTGTAGCCTGAAAGCCACTTGGGATTTCCCCTTAATGTACGTTTCACACAAAGGAAGAAAGGGGCAGTGGGCTGTGTGCAGAGTTTCAGGCTCCTTCACCCCTTGCCTTCCCCTCGTGTGCAGCCCTCATGGGGTGGGTTCTAGGTCAACTTGCCTTTTAGGGTTTACCGGGTTACCTGAATTTTTTTCTGTGGGTACTCTCTGTATCTTCTTCTTTTCTCATTTTTTTCTCTTCCAGAAAAACTCTTCTCTAGAGTTTTTAAAAGTAATGATGCAAAAGAGAGACCCAAAACAGGATTTTACACATTGGCTTGAATTTCTTGTTACCCACAGTTTGAGATGTTACTTAGTTACCAGAAGAGTCTGGCTTGGGCTCCAAGAAAATTAGTTTGACACTAAAAACTTAAAAGTGCCAGATGTGCTCACTGTTTAGACAGGCTTGGCCGATGAAAAGTTCCAGAACTGGAAAGTGGTAAAAGCATGAAACCCACTCAGAATCCACAGACCTCTGCATTTATGTGTTTTCCCCTCTCTCTTTTTTTTCTTCTCCTGGACGTTTAATTGCCTATGGGTGGACAACAAATCTGTGTTCTTGCAAACGTGTCTCCTCCTGTCATGAATGATTTATCCTGTCTTTTCCCAGCGGCTGTTCTACATTCCTATGAAAATAAAAATAAAGTGCCCCTGCTCTAGAAAAGGAGGAAGAGGGAATCTTGACTGAGTTCCCTATTTTTTTTTTTATTTATAGAAAATCACAGAGGAGGCAGCATTGCAATTTATAAATATGTTTGTTATATCTCCCCTGCTGAACCCATGTTACACCACAGAGGGAAGTCTGATCTAGTCCATCTGGGGTGGGGCCCCTGAGAACTTGCATTTTTTAACAAGTTCCTAGATGGTGTTGATGCTGCGGATCTAAGGACCCCCAAGTTGAGAACCAGTCAGAGCAATGATTATCTCAACCTTGGCTGCACATTTGAAGCACCTCGGGGGCTTTACGAAGCTGAATGCCTGGACCCACCTCAGAAGAGCAGGTGACGTGAGAGCCACGTCAGCACTTTCAATCACTCTGTGTACTTGACCGCTTCGGTCGGGGCTGACACTTTGCAACCCCGTGGACTGTAGCCCGCCAGGCTCCTCTGTCCGTAAAATTCTCCAGGCGAGAATACTGGAGTGGTTTGCCAAGCCTTCCTCCAAAGGATCTTCCTGACCCTGGGGTCGAACCCGCGTCACCTGTGTCTACTGTATTGCAGGCGGGTTCTTTACCCCCCAAGCCACCTAGAAAGCCCTTCGATCACTCCAGGGCTGTGTTTTCTCAGTCTTGGTTGCACATCGATTGCCTGGGGAATTTTTAAAACCCTGGTGCCTAGGCTTCTGCCAACTTCAGACCTATTCCCAGGCATCAGTGGTTTTCAAAGCTCCCTAGGCGGGTCACACATGCAGCCTGCAGGGTGAAGAGCGGCCAGAACACAGGCCCATTAGCGCTGAGCAGTTGCCAGTCGCTCTGGGATGTGGGCGGGCCCTTCAGAGTAAACCCTAGTTTACTGGTCACTTCAAGAGCGGTTGTTTGTTTTTGCTTTTTCCTTCCTGTCCTTTCTCCTCCTATTAAGTGGATTTTGAAACAGAGGCTCTAAATCTGCTGTGTTAATGCTGGGGGGGTTTTATGCAACATTTTAATTAGTCACGGAAGCAAAAAGGATCACCACACTCTTTCAAGGTCAGGGAAGCCACCACTTTGAACAAGCGGGCTTGACCTTGCTATTACCTTCTTTTGAAGGTGGGGCAGAGGTTGATGTTTACCGGGGTAGACCAGATGGCCTCATTGGGAAGGTGACATTGGGATGGACCCCAGGTGAGAGGTGAGGGAGCCTGCTGGTGGTTCCAACTGGCCGCACACCAGCCTGTGACTGCAGGCTGTAGAGACGAACACATCCGACCCCGGAAGAAATGGAAGCAGGAAGGGTGGTCTGGGGAGGTCTGTCCAGTGCTCAGAACAGCTGGAGGATGGGGGACCAGGCACCTCAGGACAAAACAGGAACTCAGGGAGGCTTGGAAAACACCATTTGGCTCAAGCCTGGTGCTGAATGTGACTTAAAAAATATATATTTATTTACCTATTTGGCCACACTGGGTCTTAGTTGCAGCATGCAGGGTCTCTGTTGGGGCATGTGAACTCATGGTTGCAGCATGTGAGATCTGATTACCTGACCTGGGGTTGAACCTGGGCCCCCCGCATTGGGAGTGCAAAGTCTTAGCCATTGGACCATCAGGGAAGTCTATAAATGTGATTTTTTTTTTTTTTTGATGAGGGACCCAAAGAACACACTTTCCTTTCAAAGAAGCTGGTTTAGACTAAGTCACTTTATGGAATTCTTAACCACACACAGACCTTTAAATCTGAAGGGATGCTTCATGATCACCCAGTGTAGTTCTCTCCAAAGTAGGTTTTACAGAGCTTTGGGCATTTCCAAATGTTCTTTGAGGGGTCCACTAGGAGATAAGCGGGCTTCCCTGGTGGCTTAGATGGTCAAGAATCCACCTGTCAATGCAGGAGACGTGAGTTTCATCTCTGGGTTGGGAAGATCCCCTGGAGAAGGAAATGGCAACCCACTCCAGTATTCTTGCCTGGGAAAATCCCATGGACAGAGGAGCCTGGTGGGCTACAGTTCATGGGGGTCACAAAAGAGTCAGACATGACTTAGTGACTAAAATCACAACAGGAGACAAGACAGGAGGTAAGAACCATGGTGAAGCCAAGCTGTGGCCTGGGGTGGCCCTTCAGTTCAGTTCAGTCGCTCAGTTGTGTCCAGCTCCTTGTGACCCCATGGACTGCCGCACGCCAGGCCTCCCTGTCCATCCCCAGCTCCCGGAGCCCCTATCCCCCACCACAGACATCAGGCCGAATCAATAAGGCACTTGCTGTGCGGCTTCAAGACAAGAAAAGACAATGCAGGGCGCCTGCTCATTCCTGCCAGTCTCCCTTCTAAGCAGTTGCCGTGGGTGAACTCATTCAGTCCTCACCAACCCTGTGAAGCTCTGTCCCCCTCCTGCTGGCAAGGAAATGAGCCCAGGGAGGCCAGGGCCATTGTCCAGGGTCCCTGTCGTCAAGAGGCCGAGCTGAGACTCACACTCATGGTGTGCAGGGCCCCGGCTCCAGCGCTGGGCGCTCCGCCTTCCCGGAGGCCGAGACTGGCTCCCCCTCCCGCTCGCCTCCTGAGTTGGCTTGGCCACATGACGGGGGTTCAAGGCTTCTCCACCCACAGTTCAGCCAGAGCTCCCCCTGTCCCACGCCAGGATGGCAAGAACCTGCTTCTTTATCTACAAGTGGGTGCCTCTGTCTTTGCGGCTACAAACAAGCGGAGGGTCTGTGTCTGCTTCCTCCGGCAGGGTGGGCTGTGGGAGCCCCCAGGCACCCCCATGCAGCCCCAGGTCCCTCAGAGCCCTTCTCTGGCTCTCCCCAGGCAGCCTGCCTCTCAGGCCTCCTCCTGGCCCAGCACACAGAGCCAGGACGGGCTCTTCACGAGGGCCAGGCGGGTCTCAGGGCCGACAGAGGCGGGCAAAGGCTGGCCTCTCTGCAGCTCAGGCGTTGTCCTGTCCTCATCCTGAGCAGGTCCTTTCCTCCCTCCTTTTGCAAAGAGAGGGCCCCTGGGGTCTCACCTCTCGCTCCCTTCTCTCCAGAAGAGGCCCTCCCCTCACATGCTTCAAGTGCTTACTCCGGGGCTCGCCGCCCCACTCTGTTTACAGCAATGAGGTACGGGTCGTGGGTTCTCGTAACTTGCCCTGAGGTTGATTCAGGCCCTCTGAGGTTCTTCTCTGAGCTTTGCAGGTCGAGGTTGAGAGGACGGAGCCCACTCCAGACCCTCTATCAGATCAGCCTCCTATTAGAGCCGTTTGGAGGAGAGGGGTGAGTAACCTTGCCAAGCGGAGGACTAGCTAACCAGTTTCTGGGGAAAACCATGCAGCTTTTGAGTCAAAGGCTGTTGCTCCTTTGAGCCGACCCACACCTTGTGGAGTAGCCTTTGTCCTCTAAGTGTGGCTGGGGGCTTTGCTCAGGTGTCTCCCTTCCCTGCCTGACCTGAGCCTGTGGTCCTTGCAGGTCAAGCCACTTTCACTGCAAATGGCCCTTCATTCCAGGTGCTGGATTCTGCACTTCAAACATGTAAAACTCGATTCCAAGACTCTGCACACTGACATAAGTTTGTTGGATCCATGTAACTTTCAGTTTCAAAAAAGGAACTCAGGCTTGGGGAAAAAAATGTCTGAGACCAGATATTGAAGGTCTTTGCTCCTCATTTTATATTTCAGAAAACTCACTGCGAGGAGATGAGACATCTCTGACATGGTTATTGAGCTCAACTTACATGAAAGAAAAACAAGCCTCGCATTTTCCAGGAAAGAGTTTAGGGAGAGAAAGACGTGACTGAGAATCCTTCTAGAATAATGAGCAAAGTGCCGATCACAGACCTATTACTTGTCCTCCTTGAGGGCCTCACCCTGATACCTTCTCTCCTTTCTTTTGGGGTAGCTTAGATAGGAAGTGTGGCCTTGGGACAGTTTCATGTCATTGTTTCAAGCCTATACATAAAGCCAGATCCTGGCAGTTTCAACCGTTCTCCCTCCTGGGCTGTTTGGAGGCCTGTACCTATATTCCACAAGGCAAAACCTGATTCTCTGGAATGCAGCCGTTGTTCCTTTTTAGGCTCTGGGACAGTTTGTTTAAGATAAGGAGAGGACTAACAGGCTGGATTTAGAGTCACCGAAGGAAAGACTGAGACAGCGGTTGCAGGCTATACCTATACAGGCACAATGACCTCATCCCTGGGGAGGGCGCCAGGGCCAGGGAAGGGCGCCCCACCCAAATGGCCCCTGGTCACTGCCATTTACAAGAAAAACTGTCCTCATTTTCTCTCTTCCTCCAGTGATATCCCTAGATGGCTAATTCTTACCCTTGGAGCTGTGGGGCTTCCCTAGTGGCTCAGACAGTAAAGAATCTGCTTGCAATGAAGGAAACCCAGGTTCCATCCCTGGGCGAGGAAGATCCCCTGGAGAAGGGGAAGGATACCCACTCCAATATTCTTGCCTAGAGAATCCCGTAGACAGAGGAGCCCGATCGGCTATAGTCCAAGGGGTCGCAAAGAGTCAGACACGACTGAGCGCCTAACACTTTCACTTCACTTTACCTGAGGAGCTGTGGGGTTCAAGAGTGAACTGGAGTGAGAAGCAAAAAAAAAAAAAAAAAACAGTATGCTTAAGAGCTGAAACTGCTGCAGGAAAAACATGGGGCCCAAAAGGGATGGTTAAGTCCCAGGTCTCAGGCAAGTGCCTGGAATGGGCCACCACGTGAGGAATTCAAGAACTTCCCAAAGCAGAGTGAAAGCAGATTTAGTCGGGGAGACACGCGCTCCATAAACAGAGTGTGAGCCATCTCAGAAGACAAAAGGCCCCAGGGCAGGATGTTGTTGGTTTTTATGGGATGGGTAATTTCATAGGCTAATGAGTGGGAGGATGATTCCAACTATTTGGCAGAAGGGGTGGGGTTTCCAGAAATTGGGTCACCACCCATTTTTTGGCCCTGCGTGGTCAGCCTCAGAACTATCTTGGCTCCAGAGGGTGTGTTGTTTAGCATATGCTAATGCCTTACAATAAGCCCATGAGGTTCAGGGTTCCCTAAAAGTCAAATCTTCTGCCATCTTGGGCCTTATCAATTCTAACAAGTTTATGTCACGTCCCTAATGGCCGAGTCATTGTTTTGAAGGTTGTGCCCTGCCCCTTTCGCACCTGTTTCAAAACCAACTCCAATCCTTACCGACCTTGTGATCTTATGTCTCCATCTTCTGACACTTAAATGGGGTGCCATCAGACATTTGTATCATGATGATAGCAATTAAGATAAGGCAATATTTCTGGAAAGAGTTGTCTGAAGTCTGTTTCAGCTTCTGTGTTCCATTGTGTCTCCGCAACCCTCTTCAGCTGGTTTTCTGTTCCCAAACGCTCCATATGCTTCCCTTGCCTTTGTCTAGATCACCGATGGGCTTCCCAGGTGGCTCAGTGGGAAACAATCTGGAGACACAGATGTGGGTTGAGTCCCTGGGTCGGGATCCCCTGGAAGAGGACACGGCAACCCACTCTAGTATTCTTGCCTGGAGAACCCCATGGACAGAGGAGCCTGGTGGGTCACAGTCCATGGGGTCGCAAAGAGTCGGACACAACTGAGCGACGGAGCGTGAGCAGATGACTGATGATAAGCCGGGTCACTTGTCTGTGACCATCTTCCTGACCCATCTACTCTACTCAGCACAACTGCCACTCCCTCCCCGGGGGCATCCACGACACCCTCGCCCTTCCCCCTCTGCCCCTCCATCTTAGGGCCTCGGACAGCGCCTCCTGCCCCAGCCCTCCACCCCTCAAGGCTGGGCCCTTCTTTCTTTCCCCTTACACCTAGGTGATTCCACCTAGTCTCAGAGCTTTAAGGGCCATTTGGAAGCCAGCGACACCCAAGTCAGCATCACCAGCCTTGACCTCTTCCAGGAACTCCACACTTAGGTACCCAGCTTCCCACAGGACCTCACCACTTAGGCGCATAATGGTCACTCCATGCTTAATATGGCCAAAACGAGACCCTTAATTCCCACTCTTCCACCTCTCCCTCAAAAAGGCCTGCATCTCAGGCTTGGCTTTAGAAGCTACCTTTGATTATTCATTCTTCTCAACCCTTCCCCCTTCCCCATCACCCCCTTTCCCACCACCATAGTCTAATCCACAGCCTGTTCTGTCAACTGCGTCTCAAATCCTACGTCAGTCCACCTCCACTCCTACTACCCTAATCCAGTCCCTTGTATCTATCCCCTCTGGACTTGTAGCATCATCTCCCTGGGTTTTCCTTCTACCCTGGCAGATCACACCCTCACCTGCCTCTGCAACCTGGCCTTGTCCATTCTCTCCCTCATCTATTCTGCTGTTGCCATATTGACCCTGTTAAAATTTCTCATACTTGCCAAGTTCGTTTTCACTTTAAATCATTGACTCTAGACATTTCCCCCATCTGGAATGCTCTTTGTTCTGATGGGGCAAACAGCCCCCACCACTTCAAAAATGCACTTAGTATTTGAAAGCAAAGGGCACATAAATGTTTACATTATTTGCCACTTTAGATAATCTACACCATGACTATATTCTTTCATCTGGGATGATTAGGAACTGTCGAGAGAAAAACGGAGACACTCAGAAATGCACCTTTCTTGTTAATAAGGTACTGTGATCCCAAACTGAGGAATTCTATGAGGTTATATGGTCCGTGACTCAGAGTGACTCACACTCCACCCTGAGTTTGATACAAATCCCTTCCTGATGCTAGTGGGAGATTTCTGTGGGTAATTTAATTAACTGGACCTGTTGCTATGTTACCAGTGCATCACTTCTTGCTAAGATTTATCCCCCCTTTCTCCCAAAACAGTCTCCGTGCTGTCTCTTAAACTTTAAAATTGACAATGAGCAATACTTTTAGGACAGACATTGTAAGGCTTAAACACGAAGGTCACAAAGACTGAATCCAATTTTCTTTTCTAAAATGAGACATAGAGGAAATGACACACAGAAACATTTCCCTGGATATGACAGGCTCGATTGTTTTGCTAAAAGTGCCAAAGCGCGCACCCCACCCTCCCAGGGTGAAGTCAGGTAGGCTGCAAACACCTCGGTCACCATTCAACTATTTTGCAGTTTGTCAGTGGCTTCCGAAGCTCGTGGTCTTTGGGCCCTAGAGGAGACGTTTGCACTTCAGGTTGAGGTGCGGGCAGCTGGGAGCAAGTCCATCATGTTGGGTGTTTTCAGACACCTGCATGTCTGCTCTGGGAAATAGAAGTTGGTGGCAACGATCATTCTTCCACTCCCTGCAGGCTGTGTGGCCAGCATGCCCCCAGACTAGGGGGAAGGCCGAGACTGACAGATAGAAGGTGTGTGATCTCCTGATTAGCCAAGACATTCAGAAAACGCTCATTCTCCCCATATTTGAGCCATGCCCTATTTGCCATCTTATGCTACCTTTGCCTGGGCTTCCCTGGTGGCTCAGAGGTAAAGAATCAGCCTACAATGCAGGAGTTGCGGGTTCGATCCCCGGGTTGGGAAGATCCCCTGGAGGAGGGCACAGCGGCAACCCACTCCAGTATTCTTGCCTGGACATCCCCATGGACGGAGGAGCCTGGGGGTCTACAGTCCCTGGGGTTGAAGGGTTGGACATGAATGAAGTTACTTAGCACGCACGCACACACACATTCCCTTTGCTCTCCTTCGGTGACCAAGGTGTCAGAGGCAAAGTCCATGCTCCAAGGCAGTATGTTTCTGAGAATAAGCTAAAAAACTAAAACAGGGAAACAATTTAAATGTGAGCAAAACCCTGGTTCACGCTGTAGTCAGCGTTAAGTTTAGGCCTGGATTCACGATGTTGACCTGCTGCTTATTTCTGCAACCATAAAACAGGTTTATTCAGGATCAGCAGCAAGTTCATTATTCATTTTTGGCTGCACTGGGTCTTTGTTGCTGCACCCGGGGTTTCTCTGCTGTGAAGAGCAGGGGCTACTCTCGAGTTGTGGGGCATGGGCTTCATGCCTGGCTTCTTTTGTTGTGGAGCACTGGCTCCAGGGCAAGCAGGCTACTGCTGTGTGCGGGCTCTAGAGCGCGAGTTTAGTCGTTGCTGCACGTGGGCTTAGTTGCCCTGTGGCATGTGGGATCTTCCGGACCGGGGATCGAACCCATGTCCCCTGCACTGGCAGGCAGATTCTTAACCACTGGACCACCAGGAAAGCCACAATCAGCAGAGAACTGGAAAAAAAAAAAAGGAACTGCATCCATGGAAAACTGAAGTGAAGTTGCTCAGTTGTATCTGACTCTTTGCGAACCCATGGACTGGGGACCACCAGGCTCCTCCATCCATGGGATTTTCCAGGATAGAATATTGGAGTGGGTTGTCATTTCCTTCTCCAGGAGATCTTCCCAACTCAGGGATTGAACCTGGGTCTCCCACATTGTAGGCAGACGCTTTACCATCTGAGCTACCAGGGAAGTCACATGCAAGTCCCTGCGCAGCAAGGGAAAGACAGCACTTTTATTGGGGAAAAGGAAGTTCGGAGGGCTAGAGTAAGCCAGCGGTCCAGGGCTCTTCGCTGGCAGAACTGTTGCCAGGAAAGAGGAGTCTGTGTTCCTGTTGGGCTCTGCTGTGATCTCAGGACAGAACAGCTCCCTCTTTTGGTTTCCCAACTCTATTTAATTAAGGTTGCTGTTGATGAACTTTTCACAGCAACTACTATGCGAAACCCTCAAATGTGTGTTTTTACCTTTCACTCTTTTTGAAGGATAAAAGCAATAAAAGAAAAAAAAAAAAAGACAAGAGTAAAAAGTGACTAATCCCCACCAGATTTTTAATCTCAGTACCTGTTTCCTGATAGCAAGCTCAAGTAGGGGGAAGGGGTACAGACAGGAGTCTGTTAAGAGTCCACAACTCAATCGCAGATGACTATGGAGAAGGAAATGGCAGCCCATTCCAGCATTCTTGCCTGGAAAATTCCATGGACAGAGGAGCCTGGCCAGCATTAGTCCATGGGGTCTCAGAGAGTCAGAAATGACTGAGTGACAAACACTTTCACTTTCACATGTTTGGCACAGACTAAACAGGTTCTGTTCATTCTTTTATCTAAACTCCAGTGTTCAAACTAGCATACCCAGATAGCTATTACTATCTCCATTCAATGGATGCAAAAAAAGGCACAGAAAGTGAGATAAATCTCTCTAGATCTCAAAACTAGTCCATGGAAGAGGTCCGCCTGGCCCCCGGTTTTCTGGTCTTGGCACTCCCAACCCTGCTTCCTTCTGCAAGGTTCCTTCTCTGATTCCTCTGGATATCCATACCTGCTCCAGCATCTCCAGGACTAGAAAAATCAAAGAAAAGAGCACAACCCTGGCCAGACACTTCATTCTCTTCTTGTTACGGTCCTCTCATTCTCCTCTACTTCAATGAATGAAATGATTAATTTGTAATGAGATAGATTTTAATGCACACAAACATTTTGTTCTGTCTTGGTACTTTGGATCATTTTTGCTGTGTTGTCAGTAGGAAATGATTGTCAAATTAATCCAAGCATCAGGATCATCTGGAGAAACTTCAAAATATATATATATATCCAGGACCCCATTTCAGACCTGAATCAGAATTTCCATGGCCACAACACGTGTCTCTGTTAAGAGGTGTGTGTGTGTGTGCTTGCACGCGTGCACGTATTTGTTGATAACAAGATCTCCCTTCTTAGCAAATTTCAAGTATACAATACAAATAGTTAACTACAGTCATGTTAGTACATTAGACCTCCACAACCGATTCATCTCATAACTGACACTTGGTTCCCTTTGACCATCTCCCCATTTCTCCTCCCCGCCCCCAGTTCCTGCTCCTCTGTTTCCATGAGCTTGACATTTTTAGGTTCCACACATAAGTGAGACCATGCAGTATTTGTATTTGTGTTTCTTCATCCAGTTTATTTTACTTAGCCACAATGTTCTCTCAGTTCATCTCTGCCATTACAAATGCTAGAATTTTCCTTTTCTTTTGGCCATGCCTCATGACTTGTGGGATCTCAGTTCCCCCACTAGAGATTAAATTTGTGCCCCCTGCAGAAGGAGCACAGAATCTGAACAAGGGAAGCCCCAGAATTTTCCTTCTTTTTAAAGGCTGAATAATATTCCATTCTATATATATACACTCTACTTTCTTTATCCATTCACCATTGATGGGCATTTAGTTGTTTTCATACCTTGGCTACTGCAAGCCATGCTACAATGAACATAAGAAAGGAGATATCTATTTGAGATCCTGGTTTCACTTTCTTTGGATGTATACCCAGGAGTGGGATGGTTGCATCCTAAAGGTAGTTCTGTTTTTAATTTTTTAAGAAATCTCTATATTGTTTTCCATAATTAACCTTTAAAATCAAGCTTCTTCAAAGTACAGAAGTGTGTAAAATATGCCACAACTTTGTTTAAAGGGGGGATTATATATATATTATAATATATATATTATAATATATATATTATAATATATATATATATATATTCTCTGGTGGCTCAGACGGCAAAGAATCTGTCTGCCATGCAGGAGACTTAGACTCCATTCCTGGATCAGGAAGATCCCCTGGAGAAGCAAATGGCTATCCATTCCAGTATTCTTGCCTGAAGAATTCCATGGAAAGAAGAGCCTGGTGGGCTACAGTGCATGGGGTTGTAAAGACTCAGACATGATTTTTTTCTCCATCAGCCTGGAGGACATCACAGTTGAGCCGTCGAGAAGAAAAACTACCATGTCCACTGCTTTGGCCAAACCTCAGATGTGTGGCCTCCTGGCCAAACGTCTGCGATTTCATATTGTTGGAGCATTCATGGTCTCCCTGGGGTTTGCAACTTTCTCTAAGTTTGCTGTGGCTGAACGAAGGAAGAAGGCATACGCAGATTTCTACAGAAATTGTGATTCCATGAAAGATTTTGAGGAGATGAGGAAGGCTGGTATCTTTCAGAGTGCAAAGTGATTTGGAATATAAAGAATTTCTTTGGGTTGAGTTCCATGAAAGTTTGTCACTTTCCTGTGTTCCTAAACTATGAAACTATGACTATCTGGGGTGAGAAATAGTCTCTCAATAAATAAACAATTAACAACAACAACAACAAAAGAGTCAGACATGACTGAACAATTTTGACAAAATAAAAGATACCCAAGAAACTGGTAATGTTGGTTCTCATGGGGAGAAGCTGCTTTCTTGCCTGGAGCAGAGCCACCCAGCTGAGCACAGTTGAGGTCAACCAAGCCTCCAGCAGATTCACAGCTGTGTGAACAATACAAATAATTACTGTTTAAAACTAACAGAAATAAATCATAAAAGTGCTGTGTATCTCACCATTATGCTTCAATAATTCCCTGCTTACATATTTAATCAAGGAAACTACAGTGTAAGGGTCAGGCTCTGGAACCAGACGGCTTGTGTTTGAATCCCAGTGCTGGTGCTATCCAGCTGATGTCTTTGGGCTAATCACCTAACCTTTCTGTGCATGAGATTTCTCACCTGCAAAGTGGGAATTATCATAGCTATTGCTGTTCAGTTGCTAAATCGTGTCCAGCTCTTTGTGACCCCATGGACTATAATCTGAAGGCTCCTCTGTCCATTGGATTTCCCAGGCAGGAATCCTGGAGCATGTTACCATTTCCTTCTTCACTTATGAAAGGGCCAATCTCAAAGAGCTCAGTGTTTTCTAACATGCATTTTAAAATACAAAACTATTAATATATAAAGTGTCTTGTCTGTATACCACCTAAAATCACCTTTTAAAATACCAGTTGGCATTATGCTGAATTTGGGCTACACCACTATTACATAAAAGAGAGAAAGGAGGGAAATATGCTCAGCAAGAGCCCTTCTGGAGCCCTAGGAGGAGGGCGGAGTTGCACTCACGGGACTGATCAGTGACTCCAGGAGGAGCAGCCCCGCCCAAGGCTGGCACCAGCAGAGAGGCTCGTGTTGTTTTCGTGAACCTACGGAGTCCTCCCCGTCTCTGCAGTATCTGCCCATTCCAGGATAGTGAAAGGTATTGTGAGATCATTCAAAGAGGCTCTTCCAGAAATTTAGGCTGAAAATTCCCCCTGGGATAAGAAGGAGTGTGAGGAATCGATGTGTTTTCCTAACCTTTAATTCTTTTTTTACCCCAAACCATCAAATTTAAAAAACTTTTGGTCAACCTAAGACTTTACTAATATCATAAGGATGAGAGAGTGTTCTCAGGCTCCCCCCAAAAATCTAAAGATGAAGTAGTAAAAGGGAAATCTAGAATGTCAGTCACAGGGGAAGAATACTTTGTAGCTTCTAAATTCAAGCACTTAAAATATCAAAGCTATCCAACAGCATACTACCATGAGCTGGATGGAATTGAACAATTTTTTTCACCTTCATAAACATGTGTATATATGTGTATATAAGAAATACATCTTTAAAACTGTTGATAATGTTTTTTTGAGAAATTTTAAGCTATTTTTGAAAAATGTCCAAAGCAGAGAAAAGCAGAAACATTTACCCTAAAGATGGACAAGAGCATCCCTGAGAACCGGTGATGGTGGAAGTGTGCCTTACACCACTGTCTTCTCATTTCCCACACCTCCAGCGAGGTCTGTGGGATGGTTTCCAAGGTAGACCAGAGACTGAAGGCCAAGGCTTTCATTTCCTAGTTCTGTTTCTGCTGTTTACTTCCACAGAACTTTGTGCATTATCTCGTAAGAAAAATAGAAATAAAGGCTTAAATGAGCTAGTTACAAAGTGGTTTTAAATAATTAAAACAATTATGATGCAGAGATAACACTCATGTATACCGACACGTATGAAGAGTTGCAAACATGGAATCTGAATGCTAAAAGAGATTTTAGTTCTATCTCTCTTTTGACAGATGAAGAAACTGAGGAACAGAAATGTCAAATGACCTGCCCAAGGTCACACAGTAAATTCTTGCTGTTGGAGATTAGGACATAGGTCTCCTGATGCCATCTAGTACCTGAATTGTAATGTACATGGAACAGAAAAGTCCATGTCCAGTCTGAAAATGGAAAATAAATGGATATGTTTGAAGAATAATTACTTTAAGTAGAGACAAATTTTTTTTTCCCTTGATACGGGTAGAGGACAAGGAAATTAGTATAGATTTTAAAGGTTGCTGCTGCTGCTAAGTCGCTTCAGTCATGTCCGACTCTGTGCGACCCCATAGGCTGCAGCCCGCCAGGCTCCGCCATCCCTGGGATTCTCCAGGCAAGAACACTGGAGTGGGTTGCCATTTCTGTCTCCAACGCATGAAGGTGAAGTCGCTCAATCGCGTCCGACTCTTCACGACCCCATGGACTGCAGCCTACCAGGCTCCTCTGTCCATGGGATTTTCCAGGCAAGAGTACTGGAGTTAAGTGATAGTAAAGATAATAAGAGACGTTAAATAGTGCATCATTTAGTAATAATAATATGGCTAAAATGACACAGTAGACATTACATGGCAGGCCCTGTGCTTATTACCTCACTTTTTCCCATGATATCCCTGTGAGATTGAAACTCTGCTTATCTCCAATTCAGCAAAGAACAAACAGTTTTACAGAAATTTTCCAGTGAGATGGCTTACACTTGTGGGTGGTGGATGAGCTCAATTTTACAGCCTCACTTTGACAAACGCAAACAGATGAGAGGCCTTTCCAAGAACAGACGCCGGGGATTTAAAACCTGCCGTGGCAAAGGGGGCTGAAGGACTGGATTTGGAGTGTTCCTGTGAAGTTAAGTGCATTTATACACTCATTTAATCCTCTCAGCCACCAAAAGACCTGGTTACTAAAGTTTTTTTTCGTTCCATTTTACAGACATGGAAACTGAGAGAAGAGAGATCAAATAACTTGACAGAGGTGGAGCTAGGATTTGACCCCAGTTCTGTTTCCTTCTGATTCCAGGCTTCTGGCCAGCATGCTCTGCTTCCTCCTGTGCCTCAGTTCTTTCATCTAGAAGGCAGGAGTTAAAGCACCACTCGCGAGGTTTAAGAGAAGATTACACTGCACAATGCCAGGTAAATGAAAGAGCTATAGCTATAGGTGCTCTGGGAACGCTATTTTTGTGGGGATGAGATGGTAAAGAAACCTTGGTCTGGAACTGTAGAATTTAGAACTTGGAGTCTTCCTAGGAATCTTGGCTAATTTTTTCCCCCTAAATTCTCAATGCTAACATTCTCCATGTTTTCTTGCAGTTTCCCTTCTGCATACGTTACTAAAATATGCATGAAACCCCAAGATGCAAATTCAGCTTTCTCATGAAAACCATTACCATTAAAACACTTTGTCAGATTGGTGATGAGGGGGGTTAAAATCAAAATAGCAAGCTGTCTCCCGAAGGGTTGTGGTTCCTGTCGACCTTGAGATTCTGAAAGAAAATAATTGAAGCAGGGCCTGTGCAAGGTTCCCACAGAGATTTATGAACAAAAACTTAAACACCTCAGCAATGCAGCCTGTGTTTAAATCGCTTCATTGTCAGTGACCTCCAAGCAGAAGATCTGAGAGGAGGGTGTTTGAGAGCTCACAGCAGGAGAGACACCATGGCGGAACGGGAAAAGCATCTCTCTTGCAGAACTACCTGGACACCTGGACACACAGGGCAAGTAAAAGCTCTTGAGTTGAATTAAAAGGTGAGGGGCCAAGACCTGGTGGGCCATGCATGTTTTTAATTCGTTGTCTGTCCCCGTTAGCGTTTCACATCTCAGCCTTGACCACAGATTTGTCCCCCACTAACATGTATACTCAGACACATGCTTAACTTTTCAAAATAGAATAGTTTGCCCAAAGAGAACTCTGGGACATTTTTTTTGTTAAAACAGTGTCCGTTTCTTAGAATTGGTTCTAATCAAAGCCAATGGTGACTTAATGTCTTAAAACTGCCTCAGTGAGACATTTCTGAATTCAGTCTACAGGGCATTCACACTTTGGAAAACAGATAAACCTTCAACGAGTCACAGTACAGGTAGTTTGTTTCCATTCGGAGAATTGACCTTAAGCTTCGTAATATCAAATCCATTCTATTTTTCCCTGTGTTTTTTTCAAGATTTGTTCCAGATAATGCTTACATGGTAACCAATACAAATAACCAGTCACCCAACTGAGGGACTTCCCACAAGGGAATATGGAAATAAGGATACAGAGACAATGCTGGCTTGCTTCCCTGAAATGATTTCATCAGTCAGCCAGTTCAGTCGCTCAGTCGTGTCCGACCCTTTGCGACCCCAGGGACTGCAGCACACCAGGCCTCCCTGTCCATCATCAACTCCCAGAGTTTACTCAAACTCATGTCCATTGAATCGGTGATGCCGCCCAACCATCTCATCCTCTGCTGTCCCCTTCTCTTCCTGCCTTCAATCTTTCCCAACATCAGGGTCTTTTCCAAGGAGTCAGTTCTTCGCATCAGGTGGCCAAAGTATTGGAGCTTCAGCTTCAGCATCAGTCCTTCCAATGGATATTCAGGACTGATTTGCTTTAGGATGGACTGGTTGGATCTCTTTGAAGTCCAAGGGACTCTCAAGACTCTTCTCCAACACCACAGTTCAAAAGCACCAATTCTATGATATCATAGCTGTACCCAAATCCAGCATTTGTTCTCATAGACACACACATAGCGTTCACCCTCAACCAAATTCACCAACCCACCTGAGTCAGTTTTTTCATAGTAAGACTGAGATCCTTATTGTGAAGAAAAGGGAGATGGCGATGTACTTCAGTCAGCTCTCTCAGACGTCCTCAGAAGCCAACTTATTCAGCTTTGGCCAAGTGGATGTACAGTCAGCTCTCCCTATCCACGGACGCAGAACCTATGGATCTGGGGTGCTCACTGTACTACATCATTTCATATGAGGGACTTGAGCATGGCAGAGTCCTGGACCCAATCTTCCATGGAAACAAGGGATGAATACAGTTACATCGTCACATAAGTCCTTCTACAGATGTTTGGTGTAAAGAGGTTATCAATTTCCTCTGGAAACCAATTGTCAAACAGAGTCACTGGGACTTAAACAGGTTCACTGGTTAAAAAAATAAGCCCACGTGAAAATGGATGGGCGGCAATTCCACTCCTAGGTATAAACCCAGACTCCAACACAGGGACTCAAACACATACTTGCACACAAATGGTCATAGCAGCACTAACCACAATAGTCAGAAGAAGGCGGAAACAACACAAATGTCCATAATGTGATGAATAGATCAGCAAAACGTGATGCCTCACATTGTATATCATTCAGTCTTAAAAGGAATGAGTTTCTGACCCATGCTACAACATGGATGAACGTGGAAAACATGCTGAGAGGAAGAAGTCAGACACTTGTTTCCATGGAAGATTGGGTCCAGGACTCAATCCGGACTGCATGATTCCACTTACGTGCATATCCAGAACAGGTGAGTCCATAGAGACGGGAAGCAGATTAATTGTAGCCAGGGTCAGGGAAAGGGGGGGTGAGAGAATGGGACTTGATGCCTTAAGGGGAACGCAATTTCCTTTTTGGGTGGCGGATATTATTTGAAACTAGGTAGAGGTGATAGCTATACAACATGGGACTGCACCAAACGCCGCTGAACGTACACTGGGAAGCAGTCGATTTTGTTACGTGAACCTCAGCTCAACAAATAGAAAGAAAGGCCAGGGAATGAGACACAGACCCCACCAGAGGAAGGAGCTTCGCTGTTCCTGCCTGTGCTGCATCTCCAGCCCCATGGCCTCTCTCCCCTCTCGGGGATCTCACTGGTTTGCTTGGATATGCAGCCGTTACCACTCAGGTTTCTATTGCCTGACGTGCGGCAAGCAAAAGCACCGAGACACCGAGGTTTGCAACAGAGAGAGGGTTTATTCACAAATCAGCCACGTGAGGAGGCGGCAGAACCTGTCTCAGACTCACCTCCTCAAAGGCAAGGGGCTTGGGTATTTATGGCATAAGGCATAAATAAGAGTGTGAGCTGAGGCATGGGCAGTCTGGGGAAGGGGCAGTATTTGTCATTCTGCACAGTCATGACTCCAGGCCTCCCCACATTAAATGTGCAGGTACATAGCACCATCCAAGGGTGGAGTGACCTTAGCCTTCGAGAGGTCACCCGGGGTACACTTGTGCATGCCCAGTTGGAGAGTTGGTGGTTCTAATCAGTCTTAACTAGCTCCGCTTGAACCAGACACAGCATACTCCAAGTTCCTAGAAAACAATTTGGGCAAACATTTATTGCTTAGCCTTGAGGACACGCAAGCCTTCACCTTGATTCATGAAGGCAACGGAGAGGGATTTGACCAATGATTGGCTTCAATGGCACGGAAGATGAGAAATCTCCATGCCACCCACTTGTCCAGCCCATCAATGTGCTTCCAGTCAGCTGCCATCCCCAGCTTGGTACTCACCTTCCACTTCCAGTGACAGCTGCCCTTGGCTGCTATTCAGAGAGGGTTTGCCAGTACCCATTGGACAGTAGCTGCTGAGGGCCCAGGACCCTGTCTTTACCTGGGTACCACTTTGCTCATCCTCATGTTGCCTCGGAACTTCAGGGAACCAGGCAGTTAAAGGGTTCTGAGGTGTCCTTCTTGAGGCCAGAGAATTCTGACCTATATATGGGGGGTTTTCCTGAAACAACAGAACACTTTTCAGATTCAAGGAAATGAAAATTGGATTGTTGTCTTAGCCTGGGTCACCCAGAAAGCAGAGCCTGAGACTAACGCACACAAGCAAGTGGGTTATTTGGGAAATGATCCCATGGAAGAGTGGAGAAGGGCGGAGTGGAACTAGGAACCAGGGAAAAGGGAAAACCAATATACAGATGCATTATCACTTTGGCCTCTGCGACAGGTGCTGCTTGATCTTGCCTGAACTTTGTGAGGCGCCTCCTGCATGGTATCTTCTCAGGACTACCAGCCTTAATTACAGTAGGGGGAAATATTTCTCCATCACTGTCTGTCCCCGCTTGATCAAGGGTGGTCCAGTAGTACTCACATTTCTGAATTGCACATTTGTGAGTGCCCAGCTCCTTGGAAGAAAAGCTATGACCAACCTAGACAGCATGTTAAAAAGCAGAGACATTACTTTACCAACAAAAGTCTGTCTAGTCAAAGCTATGGTTTTTCCAGTAGTCATGTATGGATGTGAGAGTTGGACTTAGAAAGAAAGCTGAGGGCCGAAGAATTGATGTTTTTGAACTGTGGTGTTGGAGAAGACTCTTGAGAATCCCTTGGACTTCGAGGAGATCCAACCAGTCCATCCTAAAGGAGATCAGTCCTGAGTGTTCATTGGAAGGATTGATGTTGAAGCTGAAACTCCAATACTCTGGCCACCTGATGCAAAGAGTTGACTCATTGGAAAAGACTCTGATGCTGGGAAAGATTGAAGGCAGGAGGAGAAGGGGATGACAGAGGATGAGATGGTTGGATGGCATCACCGACTCCATGGACATGAGTTTGAGTAAACTCTGGGAGTTGGTGATGGACAGGGAGGCCTGGTGTGCTGCAGCCCATGGGGTTGCAAAGAGTCGGACATGACTGAGCGACTGAACTGAACTGAGTGCCCAGCAGGTTCTTGTAGCGTCTCACACGCTGGCACCAGAGATGCCCAGGCAGGACAGGACACATGTGTTGGCAGCACTGGCCTGTTTGGAGCCCTGACTGGGCTGTTTGATCAGCAGCAGCTGGAGCAAGCGGAGGCTCGTGGGACCTGCACCGACTCGGGGCATGAGTGCCACAAGGACGTGGGGCGAGCGCCTTAGACTTGGAAGCAAACATCTGATGGCGGCATCTATGAATAGCTAGCGTATTCCCGCTTGTGTCTCCACAGGTCTTCATTCTCCCTGACCAGGCAGCCATCGTCGAATAAACTCTGCCTGAAACCTCCTTCCAAGCCTCACGTGTTGACTGGGCACCATCTGTGTGCTAGTCACCGGGCATCCGGCAGCAAGACCACGACATCCTTGCTCTTAAGAAGCTTACATTCTAGCGGACAGAGATAGACAACATAAACCACAAAATAAACAAGAGACATGTCAGATTAAGTGCCCGAAGCTGAACCAGGGTGGTGTGCTGGGGCTGGGAGGGCCAGCATCCCTGCTTACTATTGCTTTGAAGCATTATGCAGGTGGGTGGTTTGGCTTCTGGTTCCGGTTTCCAACAGCTCTGTGACTCATTCCCATTTTCTTTAAAATCTATTTCAATTCTTAGTCAGACACAATTGCACAGTTTTTAAGTCTAACACTTAAAAACAAATTCATGATTCATAAGATCCTATGACACATACTAAGACCAACAATGTCTTCTTAGAGAAAATGTGAGAATCATACTTAATTTACTGTTCTCCTTTGCATCCCTCTCCCACACTCTCTCTCTCTCCCACACACTCTCTCTCTCACACACACTCTCTCTCTCTCTCTCCCACACACACTCTCTCTCTCTCTCTCACACACACACACACGCACGCACATCAGCTGTACTTCCTGCCATTTCTCAAACCCACTCTCTTTTTCCGGCTCTCCATGCCCACAGCACGTGTGGTCCAGCCCTCTGCCGCCTCTGGTCCGGGCTCTGTGCGGCTTCCTCTTGACTGCCCAAGTTTTGCTTCGCTCTGCAGCCTCATTGCCTGGTATCTGGAATAATTTTTCTTTTTGTACCTTTTACCCACCTGTCTGTGTTATACCCTCTAGATTTTCGAGGAATGACTATAGGCAAATATTTAGCTAGAGAACTGCTTTCCCAATGAATGACTAGAATGACAAGATACCTTCCTGTGTCCGCTCTCTAGCCTGCGCCTCCCTCATTCCTTACCTTTCTTATTGCATCATCACTTCCTGATCCTTCTTCCTCCTGGTGACCCAGATCTGAATATACTTTGATTTATTGTTTTTAAAATGTACTAAAACTGAACACAGCATTTCAAATGCGGTCTGAACAAACCACAGTGGTTCTATTTCTTCTTTTGAACTAATGTTATTTTAAAACAACAACAAAAATTTATTTATCTATTTGGCTGCACCAGGTCTTAGTTGTGACTTGTGGGATCTTCAGTCTTCATTGTGGCATGCGAGATCTTCAGCTGTGGCATGTGGGGTTTAGTTCCCTGACCAGGGATCAAACATAGGTGATGTGCTGTGGAAGCACTAGATCACGTGTCGAACTAATGCTTTTATTAAAAATATCAGGTTAGCCAAAAAGTTCGCTTGGATGGAAAAATCTGATTGAACTTTTTGGTCAACCCAATATATTTGAAGAGTGCATCTCTGAGTTTTGACACATAAATACACCTGTGTAGCCACCAGTCCAAGGTAGAGAACATTCCCGTCACTTGAAAAAGTTTTCTCTTGCCCTTTTGAAATCGTGTACAAGCCCCAGCAAGTAAAATGCTGACTCAAGAGTTAATGAATGGGAGATGTGAAGATGGAGAAACAAAGAATAGCTATTGGGCTAGGGAGCTGGTAACAATTTAGACTATAATTCTGCCACACAACAGAATCACTAAACTTTCAGTTTCCTGAAAGATATAGCTAAAGGCCTGACGCACATTCTGAAGCAGTTTTTACAGGAAGCAGACCACCCTCCACATGAAAACTGCTGACCACAAGAACATAGACCCTAAACTAGTTGAAACCAGAAGGTTGAGGATGCTTGAAACTTCACCTTGATGCCAGCCAATCTCCACGTGCTGATCATGCCCCGCTCCTTGAACACTAAAACTCCTCTCTCTTCTCTAAAAGGTGGGTCACACAGTCTTCAGGGCCTTAGCCCACTGTGGCCCCCTTTGCCTAGCAAAGCAATTGAAGCTTCTCTTGTCTACCCACCTGAAACTCTGGCTCTGTGTTTCTATTCATCACTGGTGAGCAGAGGCCAAGTGTTGGCAACACGGTCTTAGTCCAACCTTACCAACAGTAGCAACCACTATTCTGATTTCTCCCACTGTAGATTAGTTTTGCTAAACCAGAATTTCATCCAAACAGAATCACAGAGAATGGACTTTTCCGTGACTGGCTTCTTTCAGTCAACACAATGCAATTGAGCTTCATCCATGTTGTTGTGTATGTTGGTAGTTAGCTCCTTCCTACTGTTGAGTAGTATTCTGTTGAATGGTTATACCACAGTTTGTTTATCCATTCTCCTGTTGACGGTCAGTCATCTGGGTTGTTTTCAGCTTGGGGCTATAATGAATATAACTTTTATACACATGTAATTTTATTGACTTTTGTTTTTATTTATCATTTTTCATCTGGGCTTTTATTTACCCAGGAGTGGAATTTCTATATCATAATGTAGGCAGATGTCAATTTATAAGAAATTGACAAATAATTTTCTGAAATGGTTGTGCCAGTCATGTATGAGAGTTACAGTCCCTTGCTCCACATTCTTGCTAACACATAGTATTATAAGTTATTTTATTTTTTCATTTTAGCCATTCTTATGGATGGAAGTGGTCATTGTGGTTTTAATTTGAATTCACTCAGGGAACTTGATCATCTTTTATATGCTTAGTAGCCCTTCATATATCTTCTTTTACAAAGTGCTTGGTCAAGTCTTTTGCTCATTTTTTTTTTTTAATTTTTTTATTAGTTGGAGGCTAATTACTTCACAACATTTCAGTGGGTTTTGTCATACATTGATATGAATCAGCCATAGATTTACACTTATTCCCCATCCCGATCCCCCCTCCCACCTCCCTCTCCACCCGATTCCTCTGGGTCTTCCCAGTGTACCAGGCCCGAGCACTTGTCTCATGCATCCCACCTGGGCTGGTGATCTGTTTCACCATAGATAGTATACATGCTGTTCTTTTGAAACATCCTACCCTCACCTTCTCCCACAGAGTTCAAAAGTCTGTTCTGTATTTCTGTGTCTCTTTTTCTGTTTTGCATATAGGGTTATCGTTACCATCTTTCTAAATTCCATATATATGTGTTAGTATGCTGTAATGTTCTTTATCTTTCTGGCTTACTTCACTCTGTATAAGGGGCTCCAGTTTCATCCATCTCATTAGGACTGATTCAAATGAATTCTTTTTGACGGCTGAGTAATATTCCATGGTGTATATGTACCACAGCTTCCTTATCCATTCATCTGCTGATGGGCATCTAGGTTGCTTCCATGTCCTGGCTATTATAAACAGTGCTGCGATGAACATTGGGGTGCACGTGTCTCTGTCAGATCTGGTTTCCTCAGTGTGTATGCCCAGAAGTGGTATTGCTGGGTCATAGGGCAGTTCTATTTCCAGTTTTTTAAGAAATCTCCACACTGTTTTCCATAGTGGCTGTAAGTGGTGCTGGGAAAACTGGTCAACCACTTGTAAAAGAATGAAACTAGAACACTTTCTAACACCATACACAAAAATAAACTCAAAATGGATCAAAGATCTAAATGTCAGACCAGAAACTATAAAACTCCTAGAGGAGAACATAGGCAAAACACTCTCCGACATAAACCACAGCAAGATCCTCTATGACCCACCTCCCAGAATATTGGAAATAAAAGCAAAACTAAACAAATGGGATCTAATGAAACTTAAAAGCTTTTGCACTACAAAGGAAACTATAAGCAAGGTGAAAAGACAGCCCTCAGATTGGGAGAAAATAATAGCAAATGAAGAAACAGACAAAGGATTAATCTCAAAAATATACAAGCAACTCCTGCAGCTCAATTCCAGAAAAATAAATGACCCAATCAAAAAATGGGCCAGAGAACTAAACAGACATTTCTCCAAAGAAGACATACAGATGGCTAACAAACACATGAAAAGGTGTTCAACATCAGTCATTATCAGAGAAATGCAAATCAAAACCACAATGAGGTACCATTACACACCAGTCAGGATGGCTGCTATCCAAAAGTCTACAAGCAATAAATGCTGGAGAGGGTGTGGAGAAAAGGGAACCCTCTTACACTGTTGGTGGGAATGCAAACTAGTACAGCCACTATCTTTTGCTCATTTTTATTGAGTTGTCTTTTTATTATTCAATTATAGGAATTCTTGATAGTTTCTGGATATAGATATAGATATATATACTGTGAATATTTCTCTATATGTGTGGCTTACCTTTTCGTTTTCTTTTTTTTTTTCTTTTCATTTTCTTGATGGTATCTTCTGAGGAAAAGAAATGGCAAATTTTTATAAAGTTCAATTGAACTTTTTTCTTTTATACTTAGCACTTGTTTGTTTTGTCTAGCACATTTTAGCAAACATATTCTCTTAAGTTTTCCTCTAGAAGCTTTATATTTCAGGTTTTTGGTCAGGGCAATCCATGATCTAATGAGTCAACTCTTCACATCAGGTGGCCAAAGTATTAGAGTTTCAGCATCAGTCCTTCCAATGAATATTCAGGACTGACTTCCTTTAGGATGGACTGGCTGGATCTCCTTGCAGTCCAAGGGACTCTCAAGAGTCTTCTCCAACACCACAGTTCAAAAGCATCAATTCTTTCGTGCTCAGCCTTCTTTATGGTCCAACTCTCACATCCATACTTGACTACTGGAAAAACCATAGGTTTGACTATATGTACCTTTGTTGGCAAAGCAATGTCTCTGATTTTTAATATACTGTCTAGGTTTGTCATAGCTTTTCTTCTATGTCTTCTAAAAGAAAATAAAGTTTGTCACTGTTTCCATTGTTTCCCCATCTGTTTGCCATGAAGTGATGGGACTGGATGCCATGATCTTAGTTTTCTGAATGTTGAGTTTTAAGCCAGCTTTTTCACTCTCCTCTTTCACATTCATCTAGAGACTCTTTAGTTCCTCTTCTATTTCTGCCAAAAAGACTTTTGATATTTGAGGTTTTATATCTGAGGTTTTTGATATTTCTCCAAGCAATCTTGTTTCCAGTGTGTGAGTCATCCAGCCCAGCGTTTCTCAGGATGTGCTCTGCATATAAGTTAAATAAGCAGGGTGATAATATACAGCCTTGATGTACTCTTTCCCCAATTTTGAGCCAGTCTGTTGTATGTCTGGTTCTAATTGTTGTTTCTTGACCTGCATACAGATTTCTCAGGAGGCAGGTAAGGTGGTCTGGTATTTCCATCTCTTTAAGAATTTTATGCAGTTTGTTGTTGATTATATATATAAATTAGTGTCAAGATTTAAATTTATCTCTTGCCTCCAAAACCAGCAACATCTCACAGGCTGTGTTGCCTTTCTAGGTAGTTAGTCCCCTGTCCAAGCAGCATGCCATCAGAGGAAGGAGGGCAGTCAGAGAAAAACTGTTCAAGGCCCTTCAAACTACCAGTTTAATTATAATTGTAATCATAGTTTTGCCCAATGGCTGGAAATACATATCAACCTCTAAAAGAGGCAGAGAGAAACAATGTAGAAAGGCTCATATTACTAACAACATAACTCACTGCCTCTCTACAGTATCTTCTCATCAAGAAAGGGTGAACAATGGATGGATGAGTGACCAAGGTGTGGATTCAGCATTAAATAATCCAAGATAAAGATTCATGTAGGGAAAACATGAATCCTGACTCATTCTTACTGGCAAGAATTGTGCTGCCAAGTCAGCATCTGTTCCCTTTGTCTGATAAAGGTGAAAGCCCATCTCCAAGATGAGATACTTAGGGAAAGAAATAGAATCACACAACTCTGGTTTGCTGGAAGTAAACCAGACAGAACCTAACTTTTGCTGCTTTGCCCAGTTCACTGAATTTATAAAACAAAAGTAAAAATCAAGCCTTAGAAAGAAGAAGGGAGGAAGTACAGAGAGAAAACAAGATTCAAAGCTGCATCCATGAGACTGCCCTAAGCTTTCCTAAATTTTTTCCCAAACCAGGAAGAACCATGAAGGGTTTATTTGTGTATTAATCAGAATTCTTTAAGTTTCAAGCAACAGAAACCCAACTCCAGCTGTTCAAGGAAAAAATAAACATGTATTGTAGGCTTACAGGATTGGTAAGAGTGGATAGTGTCAAGTATGGCTGGATCTAGTTAAGGCAGCAATTCTCAAAATGTGGTCTGAGGATCTTGGAGACTCACTGAGACCCATTGGGGTCTGGAAGGTCAAAACCATTTTCATAACAACACTAAGATAAAGTCTTAGTCCCTTCCACTGTCAGCATCTTGAGACCATAGGGTTGTTTTTCTCTCACTAGGGAGGAGAGAGGATCCAGTTTCATTTTCTAATTAGACTTTGGGTCCAAGTTGTATTCCGTTTTCCATTTGTTCTCTTATAAATGTACAGTGGGGTTTCCCAGGGGTCACATGACATGATATCAAACAGACAGAATGCAGGAATAGATAGCAAAATTCAATTGCTCTTCTACTAAACTGACCATTTAGGGGGTTTTCAAGCGTGTAAAACAATGTCATGCTCTCCAGCAATTATTTTGTTTGAGATAATATTATTTTTCATAAAAATACATTAATTATTTAAATAAGTAATGGAGCTATTGTTACTTTCAAATGAATTAATATTTTAATTTCTTTTCCAATTTTCAAATACAGTAAATATTGATAGATATATCAATAATTCTTTGAAGTTCTCAATTAAAAAAAAATCAAGCCTTTCCTTCATGTCTAGCCATTTATTTCTGGGAGTCTATCTGTGTGCCCCAGACCTCTGGATGGCAGAGTTTCAGTTCATCATTTTGCCATTTTAACAGCTTTTCAGTTGTGCCCCATGTACTGAAAAGTTTGCAAACTCTGTGCAATGGCTTGATCTTAGAACTGTAAACATTTTCAATGTGATGAGGCATTTATAAACTGGAAGTACAGCTAGGGTCCAGTGCTTCCAGGTATAACATATACTACCAAGAGGTTCTTAATAAGATACATTGTAGATTTCTCCTGCCTTTGAGTGGGATCATGTGAGTTTTTATGAGTTTACCCATGAGTCATGAGCATGAGACTATTAAGCAGACAATGTGGGATCTTCATCTAGATTGATAAATCCTATAAAATCCATCCCACAACAGTGTCAGGAGGCAGTTTTGCAGAAGATGTTGATAGACATTTTGTAAAAATTTTTAGCTCTGATGTGGTGAAATCACAGCACTTTCCTGGTATTTTCTACATTATACATATCTGTGTAACAGCAAAAAAAAAAAAAAGATTAAAATAATCTAGAATAGAAATACAGTTTATGAAGTAAAATGCCTTTAACTTTTATTCATTCACTCCCCAATCATTTTTTGATCACCTGTTATGTGGCAGGAACTCTTGCTTGCTATTTAAACATGACCTGCTTACAAGGCTCTTAATCCCATCCCACCATTCTAAGCAGCTTATCAAAGTAGCCTTTCCAAACATTTATAGTTCACTCCCTGAGTGGATCCGGTTAGTGCAATTTTCTTCAGTTCCTCGGAGTCTAGTAATGCCTTCCTTTACCCCCTTGGTTGCCCACCCTTTAATCTTCCTCTGCACCCACTTCTTGTTTGAAACAGACTTTGCTCAGCACTTTGCCAAAACATATTCTCATCATGCACCACAAAACTGATACCCCAAAATGTTTCCTTTTCCCAGCTTGATCTCCACACATCTCAGCATCTGGTGTCCATGTATTCCTGGATTACATTCAAGCCACACCTCAGTATGTGTCCTGGTCACATGGTTGTTACAATTTTGAATATCACTCTTACATATATTGCTGTGTAACCAATTTGCATTTATAAAACCACTGTAAATACTCTTCTTTCATTCATTTGCCATACTGAGACATGTTAGAGGGCAGAGGCTATTTATAAATAAACATAGATGTATAGATATAGATATTTATGTCTAGTGCAGTACCAAATGATGGATCATTATACATTTGTCCATGACAGTTTGAATTTCAGAGGAAAAGAGAAATACCATTTAAATACCATTTAACCCTTTACTTAAAACTTCTGTCTACACTGTGTTTAATGCGATGTTTAAACTCTTCTATTTTTCTGAAAACAGAAAATATTTAATGCCATACAGAAAATATTTATATTCATTTCAATTCAGTCGCTCAGTTGCGTCCAGCTCTTTGTGACCCCATGGACTGTGGCATGCAGGCTTCCCTGTCTATCACCAACTCCTGAACCTTGCTCAAACTCATGTCCCTTGAGTAGGTGATGGCATCCAAACATCTTATCCTCTGTCATCCCCTTCTCCTCCCACTTTCAATCTTTCCCAGCATCAGGGTCTTTTTCAATGAGTCAGTTCTTTGCATCAGGTGACTGAAGTATTGGAGCTTCAGCTTCAGCATCAGTCCTTCCAATGAATATTCAGGACTGATTTCCTTTAGGAGTGACTGGTTTGATCTCCTTTTTAACAACATTTGAGAGATCTGTTGTCAACTTCATGCAGGTGAAAGCTTCTGTGAGATGAACAAGACCTTCTTTCAATGGTAGTGCAAGCTTCTCTGTCAGAAATTGTACAAAATTATAACAACTCATTGCATTGGACCTCCACAGCTTTATCAGAGGCACTGAGAGAAAATGCTCATAGTGATCCATCACAAGGAATGGGAATTCTGCAAGATGCTAAGATATCTTCACTTAGTCATCAAGTCCATGTAACTTTAGGTGATGTGAGCTCTCATCTAAGTCCTAGACTTCACCCTAATGGATGTTGAACAGACACACTCACAAGATAGCCCTAACTCTTGTTAAACCTGCAGTCTTCATCCTCAAAAATGCTTCACACAAATGGGGCAACTAACAAATATTTACTGAATAAAATTGAGGAATTGAATGAATGGAATTGGACTCTGTAGCCAGGGGTTGCTACTGTCCTCAAATGATAATAAGATTAAATGATGAGAATTACACTTTCTAACTCTAGCACTGGTCCTGGGGAAAATGATTTTGAGTCCTGTGGATAGTCAGTAATTTATCTTTCTCTTTAAGTCTTTCCTGTTTGCTTATTTCAAGATAGAATTAAAGCCTACCAGCAAGTACATTTCAGAAAGGAGGTTAATTTGCAGATGAAGATTCTCTAAAGCAGACATTCTTCAAATAGGCATCAAACTATTCATAAGAACCAAAATGTTCACCAACAGATGAATGGATAAAGAAGATGTGACACATATATACAATGGAATATTACTCAGCCATGAAAAAGAATGAAATAATGACATTTGCAGCAACACGGATGGACCTAGAGATGATCATACTAAATGAAATGAGTCAGAAAGAGAAAGACAAATATCATAATATATCACTCATATGTGGAGTCAAAATATGACATAAATGAACATATCTACCAAACAGAAACACACTCACAGACATAGAGAACAGACTTGTGGTGGCCAAGGGGAATGGGGGTTGGGGAGAGGTGGGATGGGAATTTGAGATCAGCAGATGCACACTATTATATATGGAATGGATAAATAACAAGGTCCTACTATATGGTATAGGGAACTATCTTCAATATCTTGTAATAAATCACAATAAATAAGAAAAATAGTATATATTTACATGTATATACATATATATACATTTTAACCACAAAAATTAATACAACACTATAAATCAATTATACTTCAATAAAATGAAACTGTTATAAGGCATCAACTCACTTTCCTGGGTGAAAGCCACATGCGATTATTTGCTCAGTCCTCTCATCCCCTGTTAATTCCTTTTCTCCCTTCCTAGTTGTATAACAGCAGAAAGTAAGATATCAAAATCCCTCTATCCTGTTCCCAACCAAAATAACAGAAATCCTGAATCATAGCACCCCAAGGCCCAAATACTAAATCTGATTTCTTCTCCATCTACTCCAGAAAGAAGTAGATGCTTTCTGCAGAGAAAGTGACTGGAAGAGATATGAGACCTTGCATGAAACCCTGTGTCTCCTAGTGAATCTTCAAGGGCCAACTGAAATCATGCACAGAGGCAGCTGGTTTCTGATCGCTGCATATGTCTCCTTGGGACAGACATGTTCGCAGCCTGGATGAACAGGAAAGAAACACCAGATGTGCGAGAGTGGTGCAGAAGGGTGGGTAAAAGGACATGAGAATTAAACCTGACCTTTCTCCTTGCTCCAAAGGATGAGACGATCCTAATGCTACAGACATTTATTTGTACTAACAAGCTCTTATTTCAAAATGCAATTACGCACGAGATGATTAAGCCTACAGCACTGGCGATTGCATTAAACTCAATTAAGTCCTCTGCAATCAGAGTCATTATTTGGGTACAGAGGGGGAAAAAAAGATGCACATTGCAGTTACCAGGAGATGGAAAAGAAAATGATCTAGGGCACAATTTCCAAAATCTGCTGCATAAAATCTATCAGAAAAGCTTCTTAAAAACACAGATTCCCTTTTCCTTCTCCCCACCTCACACCAGCTCTGAATCAGGAAAGACTGATGTAGGGGCCAGGACTCAACATGATAAAAAGCTTCCTGGGTTGTCTGATGCTGGTAGCCCAGGAATGGGCATTGAGGAAGCACAGGTCTTGGACACTGGTTTGCTGCCCTAATCAAAATTCAGTCTGATCTTCAGCTTGACAGACGTTAAATTTGACATTGCACTAATGCTGATTGGGACTGATCCACCTACAAAGTTCACAGGAACTTATGTATAAACCAGAATGCCAGCTCAGTAATTATAAGGAGGGCTAACCCTTCTAGGAGATCAAAATACCCATATTTGCCATACAGAACACCTGGACAACCACACATTTAATCAGATGGTTGCCTGCTATTGATCTATGAAATCAGATCTAACAGGTGTTCCCAATGGCATTTTCATTCAGGCTACAGAAGCAAAGCAGTAATCCTTGTACCACTGATGTATAGGCATACTGATGTATGCCTCAGACCAGATCTCCTTAACTGTGGCCAGAGCTGGAGATACACTGCCAAATTCTTGCCCTCAGGCATACTTTTCTAGATTCTGTATCTCCTAAAAGCAAACCCAGAGAAGGTTCTGCTGCTCACCGTGCTCAGGCAGCTCGCCTCTTCGGGGCAGATTTTCCAGCCTCGACTGGAGTGGTGTTGTGCCATCCCTAGTGGGCATGACCAGACACTTCCTGGGATGTTGCTTCTTACTCTGTTTTATAAAATAGTGTGTACTTTACATAACAAGGAAATCTTTACTTAAAAAGTTATCTACGTGCAAAACTGCAGGTGATGAAAAGTTTTCATTGTTGGTTAATTGATTTGCAATGAAAATGATATTGTCATCCAGATTTTGCTAACATTTTTTTTTAAGATGTTTAGTCTCTCTTATAATAGCGCACATACATTTTACTAAATTTCCAGTTTCTTTGTTGAACTCACATTCCATTCATGCTTCTCTGGTCCCCTATGTCATACTCCATGTGCTCACACCACCAGTATCTTGGTGACTCCTCAGATGGGATAAATTTATTATCTATCCTGCTGTGATCTGACGCTCAGTCTTGTAAACTTACCTCCCAGTGGGGAGGAGACTTGTAATACATGTATAATAAGAATAAAAAAAATAAGAAAGTGTGAATGCTTTGAAGAAACTAAACTAGACCAGACGGTAGAAAGGGGTAGAAAGACTGGAGCTGGCAGTTGGTCAAGGAAGCCTTCTCTTCAGATGTGACATTTATGTTGAGAGACAGAGCCTCATAATTATACCCTCAAAGCATATTTATTTCCAAAGCCACACATATATCTCCATCGTGAATACAGACATTGTTTAACTAAAAGATTCAGTACGCGGTTTTGCTAAATTTGTTATGAACAGCTACAGGGGAAAATAAATGTCTAGATAGTTTGAAAACTATTCCACTGCTAAATACAAGAAATACCGGGTACAATATAACAAATATTTATAAATATACTGTTTCCAAATGAAATATATATTTAAATTAAGAGATGGGCTCACAATAAACTAAAAGAAATCATCAGTCACCAAAAATAATAAGGAAAATGAAAGCCAGTAAGGTCAACATGAGACTTGGAGCTTCAGCTACTGCAGGGAAGGAGTTTGGACACTAATCCCTACGTAGGGACAGGAGATAAAGCCTTCAGCCTGAGAGACAAGAAGTTGGAACTGAAACTGCAACATGAAGCCAGGATAAAAGACTGCAGAATTTTAAAATAAATTTTTAAAAAATCCATCAGCTTTGGATAGGAGTTTGTTTGTTTGTTTGTTTTTAAGATCTCCCTGAGGATTTATAGCCACATAACCATCTGGTGTTCAAATTCATGCCATAAGCAAGATGTGGAAAACTTTAAATTGAGATAATAGCATAAAATGTGGAGTTTAGCTGGTGATGGTCCTGGACTGTCTTACAAAAGCATAAACAACACCTCTCTTAAAGAAGGTTCCCTTAATGTGTCTCTGTCAGAATTTCAAGAGATTAAATTTTAATGAGGCCAAGTTCGTGGTCTAAAACTGCAAAACATATGAGGAAACAGTAATGTGAAAAAGAGTATGCAAAGAGTATAGAAGACAGAATTAGAATTTTAAATGTCATAATTCTTGAATAGGAGTGATCTTTAAAAGGATTTAAAGGATTAGCTATATAAAAGAAGGTCTTAAGGGAAAAGTACAAGATTCTCTGAAAAAAGATCAAGCTGACCTTTAAAATAGAGTGAAATAGAACTTTTAGAAATTAAAAATATGGCAATAAAAGCTAAAACTTGTTGGATGTGAAAATATTTACATATTACATATCTAACAATGGACTTGTATCTGGAACATGTAAAGAACTCTCTAAATAAATTGTTAATACATATAATAATTTAGATGGATCTCAAAGACATTATCTTCTTCATGGATCACAGCTTTGTCATGGTGATAGGGCCTGTGTAACTCAATAAATCTATGAGCCTTGCCATGCAGGCCCACCAAAGACGGACAAGGCATAGTGAAGAGTTCTGACAAAATGTAGTCCATTGGAGGAGGACATGGCAAAACACTCCAGTATTCTTGCCACAAGAACCCCATGAACTGTATGAAAAAGAAAAAAAATATATGACACCAGAGGATGCACCCCTCCCAAGTTGGAAGGTGTCCAATATGCTACTGGGAAGAGCAAAGGGTAATTTAATAGCTCCAGAAAGAATGAAGAGGTCCATTTCTGCTGGTCCAAAGCAGAAATGATGCTCAGTTGTGGATATGTCTGATAATGAAAGTGAAGTTTAGTGCTTTAAAGAACAATCAAGGTAAATTGGACATAGTAAAGTAGGAAATGTGGGCAAGAGTGAACACTGACATCTTAAGAATCAGTGAACTAAAATAGATGGGAATGGGTGAATTTAATTCAGATGACATTAGATCTGTGGGCAAGAATCTCTTAGAAGAAATGGAATAGCCCTGTAGTCAACAAAAGAGTCTGAAATGCAGTACCTGGATGCACTCTCAAAAGCAACAGAATGATCTTGGTTTGTTTCCAAAGCAAACAATTCAACACAGCACAGTAATCAATCAGCACAGTAATCCATCCCAACCACTGATGCTGAAGAAGCTAAAGTTGACCAGTTCTAGGAATACCTACACGATCTTCTAGAACTAACACTAAAAAAAGATGTCCTTTTCATCCTAAGGTGATTAGAATGCAAAAGTAAGAAGTCCAAGATACCTGGAGTAACAGGCAAGTTTGGCCTTGGAATACAAAATGAAGTGGGGCAAAGGCTAACAGAGTTTTGTCAAGAGAACACACAAATTTCCAACAACACAAGGGACGACTCTACACATGGACATCACCAAATGGTTAATACTGAAATAAAATTGATTACATTTTTTGAATGGGAAGATGGAGAAGCTCTATACAGACAGCAAAAGCAAGAGCTGGAGCTGACTGTGGCTTAGATCATCAGCTCCTTATTGGCAAATTCAGACTTAAAATGAAGAAAGGGAAAACCACTAGGCCATTCAGGTATGACCTAAATAAAATTCGTTATAATTATACAGTGATGAATAGATTCAAGTGATTAGATCGGGTAGATATAGTGCCTTGAGAACTACAAACAGAGGTTCATAGCATTGTACAGGAGTAAGGGACCAAAACCATCCCAAAGAAAAAGAAATGCAAGAAGGCAAAGTGGTTGTCTGAGGAGACTTTACAAACAGCTGAGGAAGAAAGAGAAGCAAAAAAAGCAAGGGAGAAAGGGAAAGATATATCCAACTGAATGCAGAGATCCAGAGGATAGCAAAGAGAGATAAGAAGTCCTTCTTCAATGAACAATGCAAAGCAGTAGACGAAAGCAATAGAATGGGAAAGACTAGAGATGTCTTCAAGAAAATTGGAGATTTCAGCAGAATATTTCATGCAAGCATGGGCAAAATAAGGGAGAGAAATGGTAAGGACCTAACTTAGGCAGAAAAAATTAAGAAGTGGTGGCAAGAATGCACAAAAGAACTATACAAAAAGGTCTTAATGGCCAGGATAACGAGGATGGTGTGGTCACTCACCTAGAGCCAGACATCTTGGAGTTTGAAGTCAAGTGGGCTTTAAGAAGCATTAGTATAAACAAGGCTAGTGGAGGTGATGGAATTCCAGCTGAACTATTTCAAATCCTAAAAGATGATGCTGTTACAATGCTGCACTCAATATGTCAGCAAATTGGAAAACTCAGCAGTGGCCACCGGACAGGTAAAGGTCAGTTTTCATTACAATCCCAAGAAGGGCAGTGTCAAAGAATGTTCAGACCATCAGACAATTGCATTCATTTTGCATGCTAGTAAAGTTATGCTCAATATCCTTCAAGCTAAGCTTCAGCAGTATGTGAACCGAGAATTTTCAGATGTACAAGCCAGGTTTAGAAAAGGCAGAGGAACCAGAGATCAAATTGCCAACATTCTCTGGATCATAGAGAAAGCAGAGAATTCCAGAAAAACAGCTACTTCTGCTTGATCTATGCATTGACTATGGTAAAGCCTTTGACCATGTGGATCACAATAAACTGGAAAACTCTTAAAGAGATGGGAATACCAGACCATGTTACCTGTCTCCTGAGAAACCTGTATATGAGTCCAGAAGCAATAGTTAGAATCTTACATGGAACAACTGACTGGTTAAAACTGGGAAAGGAGTTCAACAAGGCTGTATATTGTCACCCTGTTTATTTAACTTACATGCAGAGTACATCATGAAAAAGGCTGGGCTGGATGAATCACAAGTTGGAATCAAGATAGCTGGAAGAAATATCACCAACCTCAGATACATAGATGATAATCACTCTAATGGCAGAAACTGAAGAGGAACTAAAAAAGCCTCTTGATGAGGGTAAAAGAGGAGAGTGAAAAAGCTGCCTTAAAACTCAACGTTCAAAAAACAAAGATCATGGCATCTGTTCCCATCCCATCACATCATGGCACACAGATGGGGAGAAAGGGGAAACAGTGACATATTTTATTTTCCTTGGCTCCAAAATCCCTGAGGACAGTGACTGCAACCATGAAATTAAAAGATACTTGCTCCTTGGAAGAAAAGCTGTAATAAACCTAGACAGTATATTTAAAAGCAGAGACATCACTTTGCCAACAAAGGTCCACATAATCAAAGCTATGATTTTTTTCCAGTAGTCATGTATGGATGTGAGAGTTGGATCATAAGGAAGGCTGAATGCCAAAGAATTGATGTTTTTGAATCATGGTGCTAGAGAAGACTCTTGAAAGCCCCTTGGACTGCAAGGAGATCAAAGCAGTCAATCCTAAAGGAAATCAACCCTGAACATTCATTGGAAGGACTGAGGCTGAAGCTGAAGCTCCATACTTTGGTCACTTGATGCAAAGAGCTAACTCACTGGAAAAGACCCTGATGCTGGGAAAGATTGAGGGCAAAAAGAGAAGAGGGCAGCAGAGGATAAATTGGTTAGATAGCATCACTGACTCAATGGACATGAATTTGAGCAAACTCCAGGAATAGTGAAGAACAGGAAGCCTGGCATGCTGCAGTCCATCAGGTAGCGAAGAGTCAGACATGACTTAGCATCTGAACAACAGCAACAACTAAGACATTACACGGAGTGAAAAAAGTCAGTTTCAAAGGATTATAAACTGTACAGTTCCATTTATATAAAGTTCTCAAAATGAAAAAATTAGACAGGTAGAGAGCAGATCAGTGGATGTTCAGATTTAAGAGAAAGTGGAAGGGATGTGAGACTATAAGAGGCAGCATGAGGGAATTCCTTCATGGTGATGGAACAAGGCTGTAATGCTGGTTATATGAACCTACACTTGAGATAAATGTCGTAGATTTATACTTAAATACCTTAAAATATGAGTGCATGCAAAAACTTGTGAAATCTGTTCTTTATTTGATAGTATTGTGCCAATCAACTCCTTCCATAATCCATTCTAGCTGTTTAATAAGTCACCATTGGGGAAAGTTGAACATAGGTATTCGTGAACTCTCTGTACTATTTTTGAAACTGATGATTCTATAATTATTTTAAAATGAAAATTATTTCAAATTTTAAAACTATAGAATATGTATACATTTTAAAACTTAATGGACATGTTAACAACAGACAAGTCACAGAAAAAAGAGAATTGATCTGAAAGACTGATCTGGGGAAATCACCCAAAGCCCATCAACCCAGGAAGATAAAGAGAAGAAAAGTACAAAAACATTGAGACATGGAGGACAAAGAGGTGTTCCACATAAGTCTAATGGGAATTGCAGATAGGAAAAACAGAGACAATGTAGGAAAGAAGCTATCTGAATAGATTGTGCTGAGTTTACAAAACTGATGAAAGACATGAGCCTATAGATTCAAAAAAGCCCAACAACTTGCAAACTGTGTAAATAACAATACACTCACCCTCAGACATACTGTAATCAAACTACAGAATACCAAGGGAAAAGATATTTTTTAAAAAACAACAGGCACGGTTCACTTTATCTGTTGCTAATCATTATTTTATTTGCACCAAAAAACAAACTGCCTGGTGCTTTCTCTTGTATTTACATTTGAAATCTGCTATCCAAATATACCAGTAACTCAGAATATCTACAGTTTATTACTTTGGGGAAAAAATTAAAAACACTCTGCACTGCCTAAACTTTTGTGCAATCCCAGTAGTAAGAGCTGAGTAAATCTGACAGGCACATGGTCCTTGCTGGCCAAGAACCAACCAACAGGCTGTAAGTCTGCTTTAATTTCACTCAACTTGTTTTCACTGCTATAAATAGTGAATAAATCAAACCCACCCTTCCTTCCAACTCAGTCTGCAGCACAATGACAGCTCAGTGTAAATACCCTTCAATTAATTTGTTGGGCACTCAGAGGGTACAGGTTTAGCTCCACATATCCCTTCTACCTGGGCTACCAGGCTCTAACTCTGAACAGGGAAACTGAGTGAAGAGAAAAACCATGTAGCTCTTTTTTCTTCTTCTTCCTCTTCTCCCTTTCCTATTTTAAAAAAATTTTCTCCCCCCTCCAACCCCATCCCTTCTTCTTCATCTCTTTTACCTAGTGAACATGAAACTTCTCTGTGAAACAGGCAATTTCATTCAAAATGGGGTGATTTACAATATAGGGCAATGGGCTGTTTCTGACTCTTCTATAAAGCTCTTAAATCTCTGAGTCTTGTTTTTACCCATCTCTAAAATGGTGCAAAAATAAAACCCTATAATACTGCTTATGTCAGAAGAAATACAGTGTTACAGCCCAACACTTCACAAACATGTTTTACCACTGTATTCCACTGCAACATAAGCTGTAGCGGAAATGAAAATCATTTAACTTTTTAATATATTTTTCAACTGACACTTGATTAATATGTCAAGTTGACAATAAAAAGACAATCCTTAAGGATTCATTGGGACACTGTGGAAGGATCATTTATCTCTTTCTGTTTGATTTTTGGTGAAAGAGTGAAGGGTGAGGGGCCATTTCCTTTGGAGTTGGCTGAAAGTAGGATTACATACATGGAGCAAATTCTTAAAGAATGAGAGTCATATGGAAAATCTACTTACAATTTCCTCATTTGGGGGATTTCCATGACTCTCCCCCATTGGAAACTTTCTCCATTTTTCACACTGTCCATGGCTTTGATGGACTCTGACAAGTGTGTTTCTATAAACAGCAGTTAAAAATGGGACATATTGTGAACTTCTCAGTTCTTGGAGTAGGAATAACCAGAAAGAACTATGTAGGAAAGAAGGCTGTATCATCTCTGCCCGTATCAAGATCTCCTCATGCACATGGATGGAAAGGGTCCTCAGCTTGTCCTCTCGGATCTGGAATGGGGGTTCCACTCTGTTTCCAGAGGATCTGCACGAGGGGGTCATGTTGATGTCATGCAAATATGATTCAGTCTCTGGTCACAGGTCATCTTGATGTCTTCGTGGCTTATTTTTAATTAAGAAAAATTCACAGTACAGACATATGCAAGATTTTTACTTAATTTTTATACTTATTGGTGCTCAACTCTACAGTTTTTCATCTCTTACTCAACAGGCTACTCTCCTTCTGTCTCTCTTCATTCTCTCTTCTTTGTTCTCTCATCATTTACTTAAAGTGCTGACTTTCAAAAAATTCTGTTCAATGAAAACAATGAGAAAATGGCAAATCGCTGCCATGTTCAGGCTGGCAAACTTTGGCAATATTAAATAATTATACATATGTTTAACCATCACTATACATTATACCAGAAGTCCACAGTTGGCTAATATCACACTACTTTTGAAAAGTAAACATTTTAGCAATAAATGTTCCAAGGTGACATGGAAGTATTTTCACTCCTAAAATTTCCTATACAGATGTTATACATAGAGTTAGTATGCATAGAGATTCTCTTGTTCCAGATAATAAATTATTCCACCAGGTTGTATCCTTCATGTACAGAAACCTCCAGGCTCTGTTTGTTTCAACATTCCCTGCAGCTGTTCCTTAGATTTTTGCTACATAATTACTGTTTATTCAAAATCTCTCACTTGTTAGGGGTTTACCCACAGAGCTCGCACATTTAGCTTTCAAAACGTTATGATTTTTAAGCTTTTTGTTTTTTATGCTAAATGTTGAAGGTGGCTTTTAGCCCTAACCAAAATATTTGCATGTTGCTAATTACATCTCTGTGAACCATCAAAATAAAGTCTGTAGAAGAATACATGGAAAATGTGCATCAAAGTTCGTTATTGCAATTTCAAATCTTTTGGAACAAAGAACCTTGAAACATGAGAAAGTACAAATACAGGCACCCTCTTGCTTATGAACAGTAACAGGAAAAACAGCTGAGAAGTACTGAGTGCTTCCTGCGGGCCAGGCCTTCTCTGAGTACCTTCCACACTTAATCTTTAATTAACCACATGAGGTAGCTGGTATTATCAGCCCATTGAACAGATGAGAAAATTGAAACCTGGAGGGGATATGTCAGTTGCCCAAGGCCTCTCAGTTAGTAAGTGATGCTGTCTGAATTTAAATACAGGCATTCTGACTGCAGTGCCCATGCTTGATCCACTACAGGATGCTCTCCTTATGAGGAAACTTCTCCACGTTGGTATATATATTTTAAATTCAGCATCCTCTGTACTAGAAAAAAAGAAAGAAGAAAGGCAGGAGCTTCCTCCTACTGCCCTGATTCTGGTCCCCCTTTCAATCCACCACTCCCTACGCCTCCCCACTACACCCTCTACCCTGACAAGAAATGGGAGAAGCCCCCAGAGGGCATCCAGTTCCATAACAGTTGCTTTTCCTCTTAAAATTTATTTAAAACATCTAGACTCTGTCTTCTAGAAGTTGGCAATCCAAATAAACAATATGAAGAGGCATATAGTTTAAAATTTAAGAAAACAATATAAGAAGGCAAATATAAAAAAACATGAAAGTGAAAGTGAAGTCGCTCAGTCGTGTCCGACTCTTTGAAATCCCATGGACTGTAGCCTACCAGGCTCCTCTGTCCATGGGATTTTCCAGGCAAGAGTGCTGGAGTGGGTTGCCATTGTATTCTCTACATAAATTAATATAACATTGCAAATCAACTCTCCTTCAATAAAATTTAAAAAAAGAAAAAGAAAGAAATGGCAGATGGCCAAGTTACAAGGGAGATCTGCGTGAGCAGCCTGGTAAGGGTAAGACCACGTTGCAAGGGTTTAATTGAGACTGCAAAGGGCGGAAGTGATTCTGCTGCCCTCTGCTGCTGGACTTGATTTAATTAATTAAGTAGGACAAACAGAAACATTTACTTGACAGTTGTTTAGTTGCTAAGTCATGTCTGACTCTTTGCGACCCTGTGGACTATAACCCACCAGGCTCCTCTGTCCATGGGATTTCCCAGGCAAGAATACTAGAGTGGGTTGCCTTTTCCTGCTCCAGGGGGTCTTCCCGACCCAAGGATTGAACCCACATCTCCTGCATCGGCAGGTGGATTCTTTACGACGGAGCCATCAGGGAAGCCTATTTGCTTAACTACCAGCCGTGAACTAGATGCTTCGTGCTGTTTAAATTACTTTTCCCCAGTCTTGTGAAGAAAACATCTTTCCTTATTTTAGTTTTTTAGTATCCATTACTACATAATATACAGTTTAAATGAAGTTCAGGGAGGTACTGCCTGGTGGGCTACAGTTCATGGGGTCGCAGAGAGTCAAACTCGACTGAATGACTAACACTTTCACTTTTTCAGAGAAGTACTATAACTTGCATAAAGACACACAGTGAGTCAAGTTACTAGACTATAAGTTTCACAAGGGTAGGACCCATGAGTTCCGTTCATCGTCATTTATGCCTACATAGATAGCAATGCTGGGCATACAGGATAGGATGATTTTTCAAATGAATGAATCAAGTTCGGTGGCAAAGTTAGGTCTAATTCCAAAGCCCATAAGCCTTCCGAATATCCACTGCTGCCTCTCAAACACTCTTGTTCCAACAGAAGAGACTGTGCTATTGCCAGTTTTGCAACTGAAGAAAGCTCACGTGGAGCCATGAAGACCCAGAGCAGCCAAAAATAAATAAATAAATCTTTTTATAAAGTGCTTAAGAAACAAGAGTGAAGAAGCTGAGACTGAGAGACATTATTTCTAAATGTGATTATAACCTCACTTTGCAAATTACCCAGCAGATAAACCAATCAAACAAGTCAGTCAAAGCTAAATTCATCATGTGTACATCAAAACTGACAAGTAAGTAAATGTGTATGAATTTTAAGAAACGTATTTTAGGAGAGGAAGTGCCCCTCATCCATCCCAAAACTCATTCTTGGGCCAAATTGTCTCAAATTACAGGGGACAACTTTTCAGAATTTTTTTAAGAGAAAATTATTTTCCTAAGGTGACATTTCTCATATAAATTTCAGAAGACAAATTCATGGCAAACAGTGGTCATATATTTTAAACTAATTATTAGAAGTTGAAAGGGAAGAGATTCAAATATAACTTATATAAGTTGTACTTTCTGAGTCTTATTAAAAACACTTGGAAAAGACATTTCATTATAAAGAAAAGGTCTGAACCACAGCAATCCATGTGTTTCTGTCATGGGGGGAGGGGACAGACATCATCCTGATAGTCACCTTCTTCCAAGTACAGCTGGGAGCTGGGAGGCTGTATAGTTCATTCACAAGCATTGTAGATGAAAATAAATTTCAAGTCTGCCTATTAACCAAATGCAAGTCTGGAAAATCAGCTGGACCTTCTAAATATCAGTTTTTCCATGTGTAATGTAGGGTTTAAAGTGCCTGGTCCACTTGATTGACAAAGTTGTAGGCAACACAAATATAAAGCTGGTAAGAACTATCAAAGCATTATACAAATGCAGGGTCATCCGCATTATCTCTTTCCTAAAAGATATTTTTCATCCAATCCCATCCAAACAGAGGAACAATCTTCAAGCAGTCATGTTGCTGTTGGGTTTTCTCTGTGCCATCATCTTACAGAAACACAGAACTGACCGGCTGTTCAAGAAGTCTCCAAGTCAAGCTGCCTTTAAGCACCTTGGGGGGGGCGGAAATATGATCTTCTCTCATCTAGAGTTGCAGATGTTTGCCTTTTGGAAGCTTCTAGATGGTCCTGAGGTTTTGAACTTCCATGAAGCTTCTAGAATCATATATCCCCTATAGATACGAGTATATGATTTCCAATTCTGAGGTGGAAAACCCCCATTAGCATCTTTCCCAAAGTAAAATCCAAGGAGGCTGTGGCCAGGATCAGCTTTGGGAGGCCCCTGAGACTTTGCACTGTGGCTCTTTCCAGAGGTTGAGCCTAGACATCAGCGTTCTCCCTCTGGGCCCCATCTGGGCTAAAGAGGTGGTTGGGACTGGGCCTGACTCTCAGAAAGCCGGCTGCTTTCTCCCGGCCCAGCCCTGGGCTGCTGCTGTGTCTCGGGCTGCTCGTGGCAGCTCTGCAGCTTTGTGCGGAGGTGGATAATGATTGCCGGTCAGAGTGTCCCTGTCGGGACACCCCGTGAATGGCTCTAAGTGCAAGTGAAGATGTTTGAGGGTGTGTAGGAGAAGACAGGTAAAATGCAGACTGAGTCATATTTGAGGGTTACCTGGAATAAGGTAACAGAGGGCAGTGGAGATGTTTGCCAACAGAAACTATTAAGTCACCATATATCTATTCAGCACTTCTTATGTGCCAGGAACTTTAAATACATTACCTCATTTAATCTTCCTAAGAATTAATCCTTCTGGGTAGAGATCATGGAACTTCTTCTACAGATGAGTAAATTGAGGTGCAGAGTCTCATTTCCACAAAAGATTTATCCAGCACCTATCTTTTTTCAGACACTGTGAATATAAATAGTGACAAATACAGAGCATTATTTTTGAAGAACTAATAGCCAAGAGGAGGTCAAATATCTTGCCCAGGACAATGTCCCTGACAGGATTTAAGAGTCGGAATTTAAGTATGGATCTGTATGCTGGAAGCTTCATTTATTTGATTAATGCGGTCCAGAGGCAGATATTGAGCACATACTGTGTGCCGGGCACACTGTCAGGGCCAGAGCAGCTGAACCCATAAGTCAGACCGGACAGAGTGGGTTCCCAGCTTCACGGAGCGTAACCCCTGTGCCGCCCGGGGAACCGCTCAAGAGCTCAGAGCGGCTGTCCTCGTCTCCCACCGAAGCCTGCCCCCAGATTTTAGGCTGGTCTCTGGGGCCCCAGTTCACGCTGGTTATGTCAGGCACCACGGTGGGGACATTTCTAGGTGATTTTTCTTTCCATTTTCGGACAGAGATATTTTCTTGGAGAAAACGCCGGTTCTGGACAGACGAGATCGTTCCTAAGTGAGAGCAACACAAGTAAGTAAATGAAATAAAATGAGAGACGGAGACCCCCTATGTCCAAAGCCGGTTCCCGGTGAGGCGCATGCAGCCTCTGGGCCCCTATGACACACATCCTCTGGGCTGAAAGTAGCAGAGGGGCCCTCTGTCCTGGGGCTGCGTCAGTGGCCACGCAGGAGCCACGCACAGCCCCGAGCTGCCGGCTGCCCACGCTCCACGCGGGGTCCGATCGCGGTCCTCCGGCCGCGTTAGCAGGATGGGAGGGGTGTGTGTACGTCTGAGGAAGTGTGATTGCCACCGCGGGGAGCCGAGCCCTCTGCGCACACGCCCGCTCCCCGCTGAAATCCGCGGGGTTTGCAGCCCCCCAGCTCCATCTGTTGACTGTTCCCGGCAACTGTCGTCGCCTCTCCGGAGCCTTCTCAGCGTCCCAGGGGCTCTGATTGATTCTTTCTTCTAATTTCCTTCAGCTTTTGACTTCAGTGTTAATCGTAGGATTAAGCTTTGTGTGACTAACCCTTGCACTGCCGGACGGTAATTTTGTGTTGGTTCCTAGTATTCAGGAAGGAAATTGTCTCTGCCATTCTTTCTTTTAAAAAAAACAATTTTGTTGTATGGTTGATTTGCACTGTTGTGTTAATTTCTGCCGCAAAGCAAAGCTACTCAGTTACACATGTATATTCTTTTTCATCTTCTTTTCCTTTATGATTTTTCACAGGATGTTGAATAGATCCTCTATGCTGTGCAATACGATCTTGTTATTTAGTCATCCTCTATATAATGGTTTGCATTTGCTCATCCCAAACTCCCCATACTCTGTCCCCACCCTCCACCCCTTGGAACCACAAGTCTATTCTCTACGGCTTCGAGTTTGTTTCTGTTCTGTAGATATGTTCATTTGTGTCATAGTTTAGATTCCACATGTAAATGATATTATATAGTGTTTGTCTTTCTCTTTCTGAGTTACTTTCCTAGTGTGATCATCTCTACTTGCGTCCATGTTGCTGCAAACGACGTCATTATTTCCTATGCATACCACAGAGGTGGACTGATGTTCTTGGTTCAGGTTCCTGGCAGGAAAGCTGTAGTCACTATCACACCTATTACTTTGGTCCTCTCTCTTGGCTGTCGTCTTGGCTTTACCCACCTTTCTGGTGTCCCTACAAAGCCCATTTACACTGTCCTCCGCCCTCAGCATGGCTGTATATTCCTTTCTTTTCTGAGGTGTGTCTGGGAGATCTCTCTGTAGCACCGAAATGTTCTCTTTGCTATTTACCTAGCTCTTTTCTGTAATTCTCCCAAGCTTTGTCTGCATGTCACATATCAAGCTACTCAAGTATTTTGACAAACAGATGAATGACTATCTACCCACCCCAGCCTATATTTTTCCACTAAAAAAAACATACCAATGATGAAGATGGAATTTTTCTTAAACTGAATTTAGGTCAAATTTAGCCCTGATAGGGGAAAATTCTTTGTCTATTCCTTGGCACAAAACAAAGTTTAATACATGTTTATTCCTCTCGTTCCTCGGAAGAAGTCATTTAGCCTGAACTGTCTTAGAGGCTCTCCATTCTTAGATATGCATGAGCCCGAACTCAAGATGAGAGCTGTCAGAGATCTGTGCGTGGGCATCTCCACCTTTCCTAAGCAATCCAGTATGGCAGAGCTTGTGAAATAATCAAATTCTGGAACCGACATGGCCCTTCGAGATCATCTGCATTGATCCTTAGGCAATTTGAAAGGCTTTAAAATAGACTAGTAATGTTAAAAATAAGTGGACAGTGAGATGGTGGTGATTACTGGACGATCTCATCTTAGTTTTTCTCTCAAGCACAATCTCCAGTGATAAACTAACCATACTGAGTAATTGTGCCCAAGAAGGATCCCCTTCCCAAGAAATGATCTGCTTCCCTTGGGTTCATGTCCTTTGATGTATCAGTTGCTTTACAAAAAAAAAAAAAAAAAAAAGCCACTGACTTAGGGTGGTCGTTAAAGAGACACTGCAGGCCCCTGGTGAGATCCCATAACTTTTAAACTGGAACGATTCCCTTCAGAAACCACACTACCTAAACCACATACCTAAACACAGGTGTGCCCCCAAACGAGGGGACCTGGCCTGCAGCAGAGAGGACAGGCTTTGGAGTCAGGCACACGGGGTGTGAGTTCAAAGTCTGGCACAGTCTGGTTGTGGGACCTAGCGTCAGGGAAGACAGTCATGCCTCTGTCCCTCAATTTCCACATCTGCAAACTGGGAGAGTAATACCTTTCACTGGAGATTGCTGGGGAAGTAAAATGACTTCATGTATGCAAAGTGCCTGGTAGATGATAAACATCAAGTATATGGTACTGATTTCCTATCATGTCATTGAGAGTGGGAATGCAGACTGTAATTTTTCCTCATGGTGGTCTACACCCACTGACATAAACAGATTTTCTGACAAATATGATACAGAAGGCAAAAGAAAGGCACTTTGCTGTTGTTTTAAATGTTGAATTCCACTTCCGCTGTGTCACTAGATATGCCTTGTCTTGCTTAGAACTGTATTCACACAATATTTTCTCTTTTAATTTGCTATCATATTGTTAGCACCTCTCATGTATTTTATTAGGTGTTTTATATGCATTTTTCTTGCTTGAGACTCCCAATAATCTATGGAAGAAGTGTTGTTATTCCAAGATTATAAATAAAGCTCAGTGAAATTAAGTGACTTTTCTGAGGTGACACAGGCTTGCCAGCCATGAAAACCCCTCTGGATTTTGGAGGGTGTATCTATGTGTGTGTGCACATGTGTGGGTGTGTGTAAGGCTGACTTGTTTATGTGCATGTCACTGACTACATTTGGCAGGCATGTACATGAGTTCTTTCTTCCACAATGAAGGTGACTGGTGTTCACCAGATATTTCTTGGATAAGTAAATCTTCTCTTTCTCTTCGGACCTTACTTGTAATCAGCTCTGTCTGTGATATAGCTAGCAAGGTCCATGGATTGGAGTTTTCCCCTCTGGGCAGAGTACTTACTTTTGTATTTGCTCTGCTAACTATCTGGGATGAAGCAAAGATCATGTATGGTCTCTTCTCACAAGCCTTGTACTGTCTGGCCTGTGTCTCCCCTCCAGCCTCCACACTAACTACTCTCCCCCAGGTTCCCTGCATGCTGGCTACACTGGGCTTCTTCCAGTTCTTGACAGTGCCATGATTCTCCAGCCTTGGGGTCTTTATGCATTGCTCCATATTCCCGGGGCATCAGCCCCTTCTACCCACTCTTTGTGCTCCTGCAAAGTCGCTCGGTAGTGTCCAACTCTCTGAGACCCTATGGACTATAGCCCACCAGGCTCCTCTGTCCATAGGATTCTCCAGGCAGGAATACTGGAGTGGGCTGCCATGCCCTCCTCCAGGGAATCTTCCCAACCCATGGATCGAACCCACATTTCCTGCATCTGCTGCACTGCAGGCAGAGTCTTTACTGCTGAGCCACTGGGGAAGCCGGTACCCACTCTTCAAGTCTTAGCTACAGTAGAACTCCCACCAGAAAACCCCCTTGGCCTCTGTTTCAGTTATCTTTTGTGCAGAAAAAGCCCCCTCAAAAGTGAGGGGCCTGAAACCACCACCATGCATTTGCTCATGAGTCTGTGGAGATGGGCGTCATGGGGGAACAGCTCACGTCTGCTTCACGTGGCCTGGACTAGCTCAGCTGAGGGTGGGGACCCCCGGTGGCTTCACTCACACGTCAGGCACCTCAACTGTGCCTGACTCACTCTCTCCCCATGAAATGTCTCTGGCTGGACTTCTTCATGTGGTGGTTGGTTTCTAAGAGGAGTCCAGACACACGACACAAAGCAGTTATCACATGTGCAGTAGAAGGGAAAGTGGAAGGTGCCAGGCACCCCAAGGGGCATGCTTGGAAGTCATGTGTGTCCCTCCTGCCTCTTTCTATTGATCAGAGCAAGCAGGCCCTTTCTACTGATCAGGGCCAGCTCAGATCAAGGTGGAGGGAAAATGGGCTCCATTTCCTGAAGCGACAAGCGCTGAGAGGGTTGGAAGGAAAAGCTGGTGGCCATCTTTGCAGCAATCTTCCACACCCTCCCAGGCTAGATAGTTCTAATAAACAGAGAGCTATTTAGCTATCTATTAGCTATCACTAATAAATAGCACCACCCTCTTCTCTGTAAAGGGGCTTCCCTGGTGGCTCAGCTGGCAAAGAATCTACCTGCAATGCGGGAGATCTGGGTTTGATCCCTGGGTTGGGAAGATCCCCTGGAGAAGGGAAAGGCTACCCACTCCAGAATTCTGGCCTGGAGAATTCTGTGGACTGTAGAGTCCATGGGGTCGCAAAGAGTCAGACACGACTGGGCGACTTTCACTTCACTTCTCTTTAAAACTAAGAGCACTTGTAGGCACTTATTCAATGTCTGCCTATATTCTCCCATCACCTCTCACACTAGCCCGTAAAATCTATTAGAACAGAAATATTGTCTGTCATGTTCATTGTTAATTATACACATGGAGTGAATGAATGAATGAGTAGGTGAGCATACTGTAGTCCAGGCACATAATACAAAACAGTTATCACATAGGCAATAGGTGATTTCTTGTTGATCATAAGCTTGACACATAAAGTCCTATGGCCTTGCTCTCCTCCGGAAATACTGACATGTCATGAGGACTGAAATTTGGCGATCTCTAAAGGCACAGAAAAGCTCATGGTCTTTTAGACAACTTGGAAAATCCTGATTTCTCTAGGAGGGAAAGGCAATGATCATATTGTCAGCAATTTTTCTTAAAGTTATTGTGACTTGTTTTTGGTGCCTGGAAAGCTGTTGCTGCAATATTAGAATATCTTGCCTTGATGTTTGTCTAGAAGTGGCTGTTTTGGAAACACATTGGAAAATCCCTTCCCCCGTCCCCATCTGTCTTTTTTGTTCTAAATATTAACAAAAACCAGAAGGGGATTTCTAGAGAACAGCAAAACCAAACATGGCTATGCAGCCTTCATGGGAGTTTGTTTTAGAAACTCACATTTCAAATGCTAAATTAACTGCAGGCTTATGTGAGGGAAAAAGAGAAACTTCTGAGAACCAGAAGAATAAAGGAAAAGAGTAAGCCAGGGAAATTAATCAATGTACATTTCTTTTGATGTCATTTTCCATGAGAACAGAGCAGGATGTGAGGCACAGGGAAATTAGGACTTTTTCAGCCAAAGCAAGGCTTGAAAAATCTGGTTTTGACCTATGAGTCATTTGCTGCACATTGATGCAAAACCGGGCCTCACTGGTCCCTGGCCATCTCTTCGGCCTTCATCTGCCTGAGCAGCTGAGCTGAGCTGAGCCAAGGCAGATGACAAGCAGAAACTGGATGATCAGCCACCCCTGTATTGTGTCTCCCATGCTCCACTCCATATTAATGATGCTGAGGTGCTAGGAGTGTTTGCAAGCATTTCTAAGAATAAAGGAAGGCCTGTTGGTAATAATGGTTCACTGCAAACTTTTAAAAACAGCTTAGTAAGGAAGAACTCTGATTTGCTTCAAATTCCTGTTAAAAAACATATATATATATATACATATGTTTGTGTATTTGTGTGTTTTAACTTTTCCATTTCAGCAAGTTGAAAAGATAGTCTGGAAGTAGGCGAATGAGTCAAGCATGGCCTCTTAGCCTCCTAGACCAAACACAGCATCTCAGAGCTAAGAGCGGCACCTTTTTCATGTGGATTTCTCGGCCTAGGATCATCATTTATTTCTTTATAAATACGTACAAACAAAGTTTCTAGGCAACCATCAGGAAATAAACTAAGGAGTTCTGAAAAGCAGAATACTGATGTTCATTTTATTTTTATATTTTGCTACTTAGAAAATCTCTTCCACTGTATACTCACCCCCGCCAACATTCCTTCATAAAAACAATGGTAGTTTGCAGGCTTTTTTCACCACCAAAGAGGGAAACATTTCTTGAGCCCCAACACATTAAGTATCAGAAGCAAATGCCTTTACAAAATCCCATCAAGGTAATGTCCTAATGGTGCGTCTTTCCACCTAAAACGTAAATCAAAGACTGCAGGCGATTCCACAGGCTTCTGGTATCATCAGCTCCAAGCAGACTCCTGTCACTGTTGCAGAGTTGCCTAGCAACGAGGCTCACTCTTTCCTGCTCTTTTACTTCACTGGTCCTTGCAGGGGTTTTTGCTTTGTTTTGTTTTTCCGTTTGTTTTGCCCCACAAGAGCAGAGTCTGAACACACAATCCCTGCAAGGGTGGCTTCGAAGGAAGTGGGCACACTGGGACAGCTGTTGGTGACTTCCTCCCAAGCTCCAACACATGACCACTGGGCTGTCCCCTGACCCAGGCTGATCTAAGCTCAGCAGCTCCTTCCATTAGCCCCATGATTGGCCCAAGCTGGACAGGGTCCTTGGCTAGCATGGCCAGGATAGCGTCGCCGTTCTCAGAGGCTGAGCTCTGGAGTGTCTCCCTCATTTGGGAAGTGGTGGGGAGACACTTATTCTGAAGCAGCAACAGGATCCAAGCTTATTACTCCAGCTTAGGAGGTTGTGAGAGGAACAAACCACAGCAGTGACCATCAGCCTGGACAAGAGGGTGCAGAGGAGAGCCATGAGCCTGCAGGAGAAGCAGCACTGTGAGGGCCCTGGGGTGCCAACAGTGCGGGTATAGCTCCGAACCCAGGGCTGGGGCCGGGTGCTGGAGCAGTGAGCCAGGAAGACGTGTGCCAGGTTGGACATACTGAATCTGAAGTGTCAGAGGAACAGAGAGGCCAACGTTTTCCCCCAGGTGTCCTCCGGGAGGTCTGTCACCAGAGAGGGCATCCCAGGAGCAGGTGCTTTACTAGGCAACTTCCTTCAGATCATAAAGACACCAAGAGGAAGTGGGCACGCTGGCACAGCTGTTGGTGACTTCCTCCCAAGCTCCAACACACGACCACTGGGCTGACCTAGGCTGATCCAAGTGCCGCACTGCCCCCCGCTAGCTCCATGATTGGTCCAAGCTGGGCAGGCCTTGGCTAAGGAATCAAGTTCCCGGCAAACGCCTTCAGTGGAGGCTCAAAGGGCAGAGGTTTTTCATCTGAAAAGATCTGAGTCTAGAGCATGTTCCTGGCCATTGAATGCTGCCCATTTTTCGGAAGGAGAGAATGAAACCAATTTCCAGAGTCGGTAAAGAGGAGAACCAGGCAGTCCCGGTGGAGATCCAGCCCTTGAACCCAGCCAGCTCTGAGGCCCAGCTTCTCCTTCGCTGGGCTCCAGGAGCTAACAGAGTCCCTTTTTGGATGAAGCAAGTTCAAGCTGATTTTCCATCATTTGCAACTTAAGGAGTTCTGGGGGGTGTCATATTGCCATCCCAATTTTACTGAGAGGAACTGATTCGCAGAACGGTTAGCTAAGTCCCGTGTGATCACAAGAACACTTTAGAGCACAAGCTTTGGAACTTGAGTCTGCCTAGACTCCATGGCCAGCGTTCTTTTCTTTATACCATTTGCTTCTCAACTAGTCCCACAACTGGGGCGCTCAAGAGAAGAGGTAAATAAACAGATGTGTTTGGATCTCTGCACATTGTCTGTAATCCTCCAGTGAAACCATCTGTGACATTTTTAGATGCCTGATGCCATGAAAAACAGGAGATCTGCTCATTTTACAAATGTTTTCCATTCCTTGTGTGATGATAACTCTTCCACCTGCTCAAGCTTTACAAGCAAAACACCTACTTTCAGCCCAAAAAGAATCATCAGGCAGGCTATTTGCAGCCTGCCACTTAAAGGGAATGGGAGAGAACTTTGTGTCTGGGGAGCAAGTCTTCACTCAGGACCATGGTAGAGATGGGGAGAGGTGCTCTAAATGGGTCAGCCATCCACCTTCCAGCTCTCGAGGAACCAGAGCTGACTCAGGTAAAGGAAGTGTGGCTGGGGATTCAGGATTGCATAACATCATGAAACCTTCTCTCTAGAAATTTCTTGTTAGCATGTGTTGGCAATTTCTGAGCTTGTTTGTTCCAAATTTCAGACTCACAGAAGACAGATACTGCTTGGTACAGGATGGGTTGAGAGGCGAATCTTAAATTACCCTCCCAGGAGAGGGCCAAGGTCACCGAGGTGAGCAGGACCACAGGAGCCAGAGCAGAGAGGGTGGTGGTGAGTCAGGTGGACGTCCTAGGAGGGGTCCACTAGAGCATGATGGTGGCCCAGAGGTAGTGATAACATACTCTCACCTAGCTCTGCAGGACGTCCTAGGAGGGGTCCGCTAGAGCATGATGGTGGTCCAGAGGTAGTGATAACATACTCTCACCTAGCTCTGCAGGCAGGACCGTGGGAGAACCACGAGATCACAGCAGATGTTAGTGGTCTGTGAGCAAATGTGAGACACAAACGGGAAACCAGGAACAAGGACAGGTAGCTAGTGTGGTGAAAAATAGTCATCGTTACCAGTTACTCAGTCCTCATGTACACAGCCTTGTCCAGAGCTCTTAATTACGCTAACCCACGTAATCCCCACCTCCCCCTATACAACAGGCACCACTGCGCTGGACAAGCAAGTGAGCAAGAATGGCGAGACTGAGCAGCTTTCCCAAGGTCACACGCAGGAAAGAACAATGCCTTGGCTTTGAACCCAGACAGTTCAACCCCAGAGGCCCCATGCCTTACCAGCATTTTACTCAGCAAATGGGGCAATGAAGTACAGGTATTGTTCTTACAGGGGCCCTATCTGAAGCCACTGATTACAGTCAGGCCCGATGGGGGCATTTGGCTTGTGTTTTGCTGTTGTTTTAGATCGACTTTATTCACCACTTGACAGAACGTGTCCAAGGGGTAATTACTCAGAAACACTTTATTCTTCCAGACTCCACATATGTCTTCACGTTTGAAACTGTCTACATCCTTGTGGCTACAACAAACCTTTCTCTATGGTAACCCATAATGATGACACCATTACGCCCCACAGCATGTGATCAGTCTGTCCCACATACAGATACTCAACTGTGTCATCCTAGGCTTGTCCAAAGGCCCCAAAGTCTGGACATGTGTATTCACAGACCGCCCAGTCCTTTCTAGAGGAAGGCAAGGGGTACGCTGGCTGTGAGTTTTGTGGTCATGTAGAAGCTGCTGCTGTTGTTATTGAAGTTCTAACTGTGGCATTCCTCTTAATGCCTTTTTTTTTTTTTTTAATGCCTTTTGAACTAGACCATACCATGCTCATGTATACCTTCTGGAGGCATTCCTAAGCCAGCTGAGCATGGGTTTTTAACATATGCATTCAGAGTTGGGAATGGGGTTGGAGGGTGAAGAAGCAGGTTGGGCACGTGGGTTTTAAACAGATAAACCACCAGAGGGAGCTATAGTGGAATGCCTTCAGGGGATGGAGCAATTCATATTCGGAATCACTCCAGAGCCAGTGAAAGAAAGCCTAGTCTGGGGCTACATTTCTGTCATGAAGATTTGCCATCTAATTCCTGCATGTTTAGCTAATTATATTTTCTCAGCTCCCCTTAATTATACAGACCAGATGCTTTATGACTAGAAATAAACACAAAAAGAGAAAGAGCATCAAAGACAAATCGTCTATGACGAAGAGTCATAAATCGCAAGAAACCAACAAATTAAGTAGTCTAGTCACTGTCACACTTCACTTGCTGCAGTCCGTCTTCTGCATTCAATTAGTTTTAGCGCTGAGTGTAATGGTAAGCATTTTTTAAAAAATTGGAGCCAAAGTATTTTGGTTAATTTCTCTTCTTTTTTTGAATAAGCAGTAAAGGAAAATATCAATGCTAATTTTCAAATCCTTTAATGGAAAAATTCATCAGCTGGAGAATGTGTTCCAGAAAATCCTTTGGTAGTGTTCATCTTTTAAAATTAATTTTTAACTATAGAAGTAACACATGAATACATTATCTTTGTTAAAAGAAAGTCCCCTTTGAACAACATCCACAGTCTTCCCCAACTCTCCATCTCTGCAGTGATAATCGGGATGTCCTGTTAGTATATTTTCTTCCAACTCTTCTCTAGTTATTTATGTAGGTGATGATAATCTATCTGAAGGACAAGCTTCCTTATACCCTTCTGATCAGCCAGGTTTGAGTGAGGTCTTACAAGATACTGCACAGAGCACCAAGCTTGGATTGGGTTGGCCGACACTTGAATCTCTGTTCCCAGTTATGTGGCTGACTTTGCAAAAGCCATATTAGTGTCCTGCAAACGAGGTGAGCAAAACCTACTTCACACATGTGCTTGTTCATATACTCCACAAATATTTTACTAAATCCCTTCTAAGTGCCAGGCACCTGGGCAAAGCTTTGATCTAAGGCAGCTCACAAAGAAGTAAACAGACAATTATAGTATGATATAGTATGGTAAGAAGCATGTCCTAGAAGTACAGGGTGCTGTGGGATCATGGCACCCGGGAGTCAGGGATGTGTTCCCGGAGGAGGTGATGACGATACTACAGTCTGAATGATGAGAAGGCATGAATCAGGAAAACAGGAGTCTGGGGTGTGGGTCAATGTGCTGGAAGTTTGGGGAGGTAGGAGCCATTTCCTAGACAGATAAAATGTTCTGTCCAAAAGTTCCTTGGTTAAAGAAAATGAAATACGTATTAGATTATTTTTAAGTTTAATAAGCTGAAGCTTGGTTGAAACAGACAATTTGGAGGGGACATAACTAAAGATGAGAGGGGGAAGCTTGGCAAGGACTTTATGTGAGGGAATCACAGCTGGATCCCAAGGACAATGGGGAGGCACTCAATTTAGCCAGGGACATGCTGTGTTCAGATCTGCCCTGGAAACAGTGAGTGCTAATAATATTAGCTGTTACTAACCCATTGTATTCCTTTAGCCAACATCACCTGCACTGTCGTCAGCAGTAATTGTTACCTAAGAATCAATTTCCAAGAGAAGAAGAGAAAGAAAGAGAAGGCTGGCTGGGGTGGGGGGAGTGTGTGACAGTTGGCAGCAGTCACTTGGAATCAATATTCCTTCACGTGGACCCTGCATCCCAGTGGTCCCAGTGGAGTCCAGCTGTGACTTTCACCGTTTTCCTTCCCCGAAACCAGAGACCAAGAAAAGAGTGAAGAAGAAAAACAGAGAAATCTTCCCAGGAGCATAGAATCCAGAGACTCGGGGCTCCAGGTCGTCACTGGCTCTGTCCTGTTGGGTGGATTTGTGCTGTTTTGGTAACCACTTGGCAGACACAGGAGTGGGACCATCAGCTTAGAGATGCCAGGCTCCACTATGCTCCATGGGATGCCTGGAGCCTTGCTGTTCTCAGGGTCTCTCTCAGCTCAGAACCGGGTCATCAGACTGGAGACGAAGCTTACAATTTGTGCTTGTGTTTTCTTGATGAGGCCACCCTCATTTCTCTTCGTTACACTCTCCGTGTCTCACGTCTTCACTGTTAAAGCGGGGGGAGGAGGAGAGGTCATAAAGAAAATGGTAGACACTGCCATCTTTTCTTGCTCAGACATTCCATGATTCTTGCACTTGGGGAACCTGTTCAGAACAATTCAGTGGGACCCAGAGTCTCTGATTCTTCTGGGGAAATCACTGCCTTCATAAGGCATACGATGCCAGGCCCAGCCAGATGTCTACCTGGGGATGAGGTCACAGAAGCACCCGCAGCAGGACAGAGACAAAGTGCCAGGGGGCCTTTGGAAATATTAATTGAGGCATTTCCCCTCTCCTCATTGGAACCGGACCACATTGACTGTGCTAAGGAGGGGAACACGCAAAGGAACCCCAGGAGAACTGCTCCATTCTTGGCTTTGAGTTCCAAGAGTCTTAAAGTCCTGATTCTTTAGTGGCAAGAACAGTAGGATGGGAGTTGGGGAGGGGTAGATTTCTTTGGATTCAAAAAGCTTCGCTTGAAACATCTGGTGCCAAGCCAAGAGGATTGAGAGCCTAGAACAGAGGTTAGCAAACTTTTTGTAAAGGGCCAAAGACCTCAAAAACCCGCACTGTGCAGGAGGCTCATAGACGGCAAGTAGACAAATGCTGCGTTCCAGTGCAACTTCGTTCACAAGCACAGGCTTCACCAGGTCTGTCACTGGAGTCCTAGCCTAGGCTGTAGTTTGGAAACCAAAGAATAAGAAAGAATAAGGTCCTTTTCTCTTATGGGTCTGGGGAAAATGTTTTGGAAGGGAATGGAAGAGGAAAACAGGGAAACTGAGCTTCTAGAGTAGCCTTCATCTCTGCCCTCACTTGGGTGGATGAGCTCAGTGCTAATCAAATCTTGAATGGGTTTGGAGGTTTGGGAACACAGGGCCTTGTGCCCAGACATTCTTCCTAACTGTCAGAGGAGACAGTCCTAAAGAATGCCCCCACACACACCCTCCTAGGATGGCTGCAGGAGAGCAGAAAAGGCCGTGTGGTGGGGTTAGCAGAGAGGATCTGAGTCAGCCTTCCCACACTGCCGGCTCTTACTTTCCTTCCACAGGACAAAGAGGAAGCTGAACTTTCCACGCTCCAAGCAGCGGTGTGAGGAGCCGTGTGGAGCGTGTCTTTGGAGAGTCCTGCGCTGGTTAAGAGGATGGTGAGGACTGGGGAGGGCAGACCCCCTAGCAGAGCCAGGAGGTGGACCGCACGGGGAAGTCACCTTGGTCAGAGTCAAGTGGGTGCTTGGTCAGCAGGAGACCCCTCCCAGCTCCCAAGCAGTCCTCGGGATCAGCCTTGCTGAGAGAAGGGACAAATGGTACCAGTGGTGGGTGCCCAGGGAAGAACGTCCATGGAGGCTCAGGGTTCTTTCCTGACACCATCACGGGTATAAATTGAAACTGAAATCGCTCAGTTGTGTCTGACTCTTTGCGACCCCATGGACTGTAGCCCACCAGGCTCCTCCATCCATGGGATTTCCCAGGCAAAAATACTGGAGTGGATTGCCATTTCCTTCTCCAGGGGATCTTCCCGACCCAGGGAGTGAACCTGGGTCTCCAGCATTGCAGGCAGATGATTTACCAGTGAGCCATGTCACACAAATTCCTCCACTTAAGTTCCCCCGGGGCAAGAGGAAGGAAGAGAGAAAGGGAACCAGAAACTGAGGATTAAACCTAAAAGGGACAGGTCCTAAACAGGAATCACCTAGAATTGGCAAGATTAGGTTTTCTATCACAGCCTGAGAAGTGAGTCTTTGAGAACAAACCTAAGTTCAAGTATAGGGAAACAAATTATATTTGGGAGCATCAGGCTCTGACTATGAAATTGAACCAAACCATTTAGGATAAGAAGGGAGAAACCAAAGCAAGATCATGAAAAGGTGGGCAGGTCCCTAAAGTAGACAGTGTTTGAACCTCAGGGACACATATTCAAGTCTGTTCTGGGCTTCAGGTTATATAGACAGTCACTTCAGCCCCATCAGTGAAGCTCAATGGAGTATGAAAAGGCATAAGTTTTGACTGGAGGAAAGCAAGGCCTCATAGGCTAAGGTGCAGGGTCTTTCTTAAGTCTGTGGGTATGGCTGGTTCATACCTGCAAGCGTGTCTAGCCCATGTAAGTGTCATCACTTCAAACAAACATGGACATCTCGGGGCAGAGCTGGGGAAGTCTTGAGTGCTCAGCGTCTCCTGTCAAATTCCACAGCTTATGATTCATGGTAAAGCATCTGCCTGCAGTTCTGGAGACCAGGGTTCAATCCCTGGGTCAGGAAGATCCCCTGGAGAAGGAAATGGCAACCTACTCCAGTACTCTTGCCTGGAAAATTCCATGGACGGAGGAGACTGGTAGGCTACAGGCCATGGGTTCGCAGAGAGTCGGATACCACTGAGCGACTTCACTTATGATTCACAGGGTAAGTGATGATCCGGCATCTGACACAGGGCTTGCCTGTAGTAGTCTGAATTAATTAGCTAATGAATACCTCTACCATTTCCTCCTGGTCTGGTTATTCGATCATCTTGTCACTGTTCCATAGCAATTACGCCGAACTGTAATTATCTGTTGAGCTCTTCATCTCCCCTGATGAACTCAAGAGAAAGAATGGTGCCTTCTTTATTATTTCTAGCTTCAAATTTATGTTAATAGATAGAACATTAAAATGAATTTCAGAATACTCGGTCGATCACTGCTTCCTAAGAGAGAAGCAGGAGGCTGACCGAGTCCAGCCCGATCGGTGAGGGGTCGTGTCTCCTGCGGGCCAAGACACTACTGTCTTTCCCAAGTTCCATTTTACAATCTGTTGTAAACATGTAGACCCATAGTTTAAAGCATTGAAGACATCATCTGAGATGGAATACTTGTAGCATTTTAAGGTACTTTTGTATTTTCATTCTGTCTCAGTTTATTTCCATACAAGGGCTCTCAAAGTTTTAGGGCTGGTGACGATCAATACTGAACATTACGCAGAAGATGCACCATTGACACGAACTGATGGTGGATGAATAACCCACTCCATCACAAGGAAGAGGAAGTGACTCTTTCCTGCCCAGAGAGAAGATATCACAAACCCTGCCAAAGTCAAGGCAGTTTTCACATGACAAGCAATGCTTGTGTGAAATTAAATGAATACACAAAAAGCATAAACAGCATTAAAAAGATAAAAACTCCACCTTCACCAAAAGTTAAGGCCATTTTTGTCAAGAACATAGCATGAATCAATCACTAGCATCACAAAACAGTTTCCATTAACTCCCAATAATCAGAGGCAGAACTGGATGATCAATTAAATTGATGGTCCACCTCTATTAGTTTTCTATTCTGCTGTAACAATTACCACAAACTGTTAGTGGATTAAAACAACACAGATTTATCTTGCAGTTCTGGAAATCAAAGTCCCAAAATCAAAGCATTGGCAAGGTTGCATTTCTTTCAGAGACCCTAGAGGAAAACTCATTTCTGTGCCTTTCCCAGCTTCTAGAGGCCACCTGCATTTCCTGTCTCATGTTCCCTTCCTCAAATCATTCTGACCTCTGTTTCTGTCATCACATCTCAGAGACTGACATCACATCAGACTCAGAGACTGACCGCCCCACCTCTCTTATATAAGGACACTTGGGATTACATTGGCACTACCTGAATAATCTAGAATAATCTCCCTACCTCAGTTCAGTTCAGTTCAGTTGCTCAGTCATGTCCAACTCTTTGTGACCCCATGGACTGCAGCACTCCAGGCTTCCCTATCCATCACCAACTTCCGGAGTTTGCTCAAACTCATGTCCATCGAGTTGGTGATGCCATCCAACCATCTCATCCTCTGTCATCCCCTTCTCCTCCCGCCTTCAATCTTTCCCTACCTCAACATCACTAACTTAATCACAATAGCAAGTCCCTTTTGCCATTGGTAATATATCCATGGGTCCCAGAAATCAGGACATGGACATCTCTGAGTGGGGGTGCGGGGGGAGATTATTTAACCTATAATACCACCCATGACATGAAGTCAGAACCAGAGCAAGCCTGCCACAAATCCCTTGATCTGCCTGACCCTGGATAAAACACTCAAGGTCTGGAACAACCAGAAAAATAGTTAGCTAGAGCTCTTCTCATAATTTCCTCTCCTCTTGCTCCACCATGTTCTACATTCAGTCAGAGATGGTCAGAATACAATTAGGAAAGCAGTGAGATTGGGACTCCAGGGACCAACAGAGGCACACTGCATCCTGGGAAATGTATTTCCTACAAGTAAAGAGCTGTGGGAAGGGTCAGTGGCCAGAGGACCCTAATAGAAATGCATTCTGGGAGTCGTAGGCCATCATGTCCTAGCTCTGTCAGAGACCCTGAACCAGGCAGTAGAGATAAGAATGCAGTCAGTCTCTGGTCAGGAGAATTGATTGAGATAAATGACGGCTAAAGAGGGCATTGTGCACATCCTCTTGCCATTTATCGAAGGAGCTGAAAAGGGGCTTTGGTCTCCTCTTTTGGTTTGGCTTCTTTCAGTCCAGGAGCCCTGCTATACAGTCTAGAGAGATCTTTCCATATCTGAACCACAACTGAGAGCTAAATTCAAGTTCTATCCTTTGGCATTCCTAAGTCCAAGCAAAACAAGGAGTAAAGATTTCCAGTTCTCTTATGAAAGGTGTAATTAGGACCAATCCACTCACTGAGGACAACTAAAAAAGCTGGAAGAGAAAAAATTTTAAAGCATCAAAGAATAAACATGTTAGTGAGGAATTGCTGGGTTCAAATCTAGGAAAGGATAAGAACTCAGAAACGTAAATCCAGTGGTCAAAGCTGCCTTTGTCCTGAAAGCATTTGCTGATAAGAAAGAAACAGCTGGATACTGAGTCTGGCGGGTTTCCAGGCTCAAGAAGATGAAAGTCAAAGCCTGGACGGAACACACTAAAAATACTGTGTTAAAAAAAAATCCCCTATTTAAGCTGGGAACCCAAAGAACCTCAGCCTCAGAATAAGGTGAACCATCAGGAAGCCTTGTAGTGACCCATAGCCCAGTTTTACCACATGTTGGCAGTGGAAGAAAATTCAAGACTTAGATGAAGGGAATCCTAGACTAGAAATACCGTTAGGTACCCAGCAAAAATAAATGAAAAAGCTCTCAAGATAGACATGTCCTTATCTTAGGTCTCATAATTAATATTGTAAATAACTTTTCAAAAGCAATGACTAACTCAGAAACCAGAAACTAGAAATTCAGACACCATAGTCCATAAGTTAAAAGGAGCAGAAAGACCAGAGGTACAAAGCCCTAACTATGAGATGCACAAATACTTAACTATTAGAATTATCATGTTAAAACTATAAAACAGTTAGACTTACTGTGTTTTAGAGGTAAAACACAGGCTTAAGGGTTTCAGCTGAGACCTGAGAACTGTATTTTAAAAACACTATAGCAGAGCTGAAAAGGAACCAAATAGAAATTACATAGTTTTAAAATGCAATCTCAATAGAGGGTTTAATAGAAAATTGTCCATAGCTGAAGAGAGACTTGGCAACGTGGAAGATGAGAGAAGAAACTATGAGATGCAGCACAGAGAAACCGAGATGGGAAATACAAAAGTAAGAGTAAGAGACTCCAAGGATTCCCTGAGAAAGTTCAACAGGTTTTTGAGGTTACGGAAGAAGAGAGGGGAAAGAAGGAAGCAGAAGCAATATCTGAAGAAAGAAATAATTTGGACATGGATATCAGATTCTGTCGGGAGCCGCCGGAGTGCGCCCAAACCTTGACAAGGCCACGGGACGAGAGAGGAACCTGCAAGGCAGCTCTTCCCCTCGGGGTTGTCCCGGGGGCCCGGTATGTCCCTTTCTTCTTTCTGTCTTACTGTTGTTGGGCTTTCTATTAATTTTTGGAAATATAATATATAGTAATAAGGCCTCCCTGGAAAAGTCCAAGCCTTTTTGGAAATGTTCATGATTGCTCTGGCTCAGGACATGACCATAAACACCAAGTCAAAAAAGAAAAGGCCACAGGTATAGTTTGGCTGCTTGCTTAAAAGATTATAATGTTCTAGAATAGAAAAGAGTAGAGGCATTTAGATTTAGAAGTAGATACACTGCTTTAGTTTACTTGCTCCTTGGTTGAGAAGGTTTTCATTATTGCTATTTCCTTGCTGCTATTTGTTCATTGTTTCCCTTTCTTTAAACAACATGGAAGATTATGGGTATTTTTGTAGAGTTAGGAAATGGGGTAGATAGGATTTCAATAGAAGATTTATATTAACCAGCTTCACTGCCATTATCTCACTATTAATAGAGGTGTTTTTGCTGTTTAATAGTTAATCATTGTAAATTGAGATTTTGTGGTTTCAGGTAAAGAAAAATATCAAGGTTTTTCTCATGGTACTATTCTCAGAAACGTCAAACATGTTACTGTGACCCTTCCCATGTATTGTTTTATTACCCAAAGAATTCATACTATATCTGGAATCTATGGAACATTGTTTTTGTTAGAATGAGAATGTTAGGCCATTGAGGCAAGAAGACTATGTACGGGACATTGAAGAAAAAACCCCGTAATCAGGAACGTTCTAGATGAATGCATAGGGGAAAAACATGGGAAAGAAAAATATTGACAGAAGCACGAAACAATATCTTACGTAATATGTGGTGACTTAAGGGGGAGGTAATGTTCATTCTATAAAAACTGAGCTGTCCTAAAAATAAAAAAAAGCTACTTCTTCTACCCAACCTTCTGTGTGTGTCTGTCTTCTTCCTCACCGACGCCACTCATCCCTTAGGTATTCCTGGTCCTGCCGGGGCTGAACCTTGGCAAGATTCCCTGAATATTCCATCAGAGCTTAACTTCCCCAAACACTCCCCGGTTAGTGGCCTGGTTAGTTCAGAGCACATGGGAGTCCCCCAGGAGGCAGCAGGGCCTAATGCCAAACACCAGTCTGAACACCTCAGCTATGAAGAAGCCCAAATGCTCTGCTGGAAGAGAGGCGGTGAGCCAGAGGAACAAGGAAGGAATGTTCCAACCTGAGGAAGTAGCATGTGCAGAGACTGGATGCCAGGAGGAGGGAAGAGACAAAGGCAGAGAGGGAGAGAGAATATGAATGACTGTAAAACAGAAAACTGTTCAGTATGTCTGGGGCATAGAAGGGGATGACAAGATGATTAAGGAAGTCCCCAAAGGCCCATGAAGAACCTCATGGGCCATGAGGACACTTAGGTCTCCTTGTGTGGGGTATGGAATTTAAGAAGGGATATTAAAAAAAATCAGTCTGGGTAGAATACAGAGAGTTGATTAGAGTAGGGCCCACTCAGAGACTGTTGCAAGTCATCCAGATGACAGCTAAGGGTGACCTGCTTCAGGTAATGGCACTTAAGAAATGACGATACCTAATGTTGAAGAAGGGTGCAGAAAACAGGCATTCTTAAATGCTGTTGTTGAGATACTTGATGCAACTATTTAAAAAGCAATTTAGGAATTTATCTGTTGTTGTTGTTCAGTCATTCAGTTGTGTCCAACTCTTTGCAACCCCATGGACTGCAGCACGCCAGGCTTTCCTGTCCTTCACCATCTCCCGGAGCTTGCTCAAACTAATGTCCATTGAGTCAGTGATGCCATCCAATCATCTCATCCTCTGTCATCCCTTTCTCCTCCTGCCCTCAATCTTTCCCAGCTTCAGGGTTTTTTCCAATGAGTCCTCTCTTCACATCAGGTGGCCAAAGCATTGGAGCTTCAACTTCAGCATCAGTCCTTCCAATCAATATTCAGGATTGATTTTCTTTAAGACTGACTGGTTTGGGAATACATAATAAAGCTTAAAAACAGATAGAAGTTTTGACTCAAATATTTTCCTTCTAGGATTTATTTTAAATAAATAATTAAGAATGTGTAGTTTATCTCAATATTAATTATGAAAGGAAAATATTGAAAACAACTAAAATGTTCAACATTGGCATCATATATATGTACCCAAATAATACTTTAGACAGTAAAATCACATTTAAAAGATTCATTTTCCTCCTTATGCTTTTATATTTAATTTTTTCTGTTGATCTATATGAACTATTTTTGTAATCAGGAACAAACTAGTGAAAATATTTAGAATTTATGAAAACATATACAAAAATTTACAGAGAACACAGGAACAAGTTCCAAAAATGAAAATTATGTAAAGCATATGCTTCAGTCACTAGAAAATAAAATTCAAAAGTAACACCATATGTATAAATGTCTCCAGCCAGGAGGGAAGCAAGCAACACTACATTGTATTTATTTCTCAAATTAAGTAGAACTGGTTTGAGTCCCCACATTCCAGACTGGTGTGAAGTTATGGATTCCATTCTTAGACATTTATCCACCATGGGTCACTTACACTCTTCTAAGGGGTTCATTTTAGGCAGTTTAAGAAGGAAAACAGGCAGGCTCTAATTCTCGAGCTGAGAAGAATTCTAGCTTCTTTAAGCCTGCTGCTGCCTTCGCCACAGTTGCTCCTTGCTTCACAGAAAAATTTTGCCAGTCTGGGTCTTCCTCTATCTGTCCAGAACTGCTGGTCCCAGCATCCCAAGTAATGCCTCAACTCTGTCTTTAAAAAGGGAGCAGCTTTGTGAGCAAACCCACTTCTTCCACATGAAGCTCACTCCCCTTACTTGGGCCCCAGTATTGCAGCTCTTAGTACCTGGACCTGTCTTCACCCACAGCCACTTTCCTCCAAGGTCCTATACTTCAGAGATGTTTTGCAAAAGTTGGTTCCATCGTCTTCTCATCCTTAAACCAGTCTCTATTCCCAGGGCTTGGAGACCACACTTCAAACTGGAGCGCTTTAGTTTTTTTCATCCATTATCACACTTCCCCAAACCCTCCTCCAAAATTAAAGGTGCATCACGTTCCTTTCTTTTACAATAGGGCTTGTTTGTCTATGATGAAGGGTCACACTTTAGAAATACACACAAAAAGCCTTTTTACTTGAAGAGGGATGAGGATGGAAAGATAGTTTCCATTCTTTCCTGATGAGTTACTATTCCCCAAGGACAGATCAGAAGACTTTCTGCTGAAAGAGAGACAATAGTATAAAGATCATCCTAACCATAAAGATAACAAAAACTTAAAAGAAAGAATCTTGGACAATAAGAAAACAAAACAATTCTCCTAAATAAATTTGGGGGCAAACCAAAAGCTAAAACATAGTTTATAGACAATACTACATTCATTTGAAATTTATGGAATATTGTCAAAGCTATGCTCAGAGACAAATCAGTAGCCTTAAATGGTTTCTATGTTAAACACGATAAAATAAACTCCAATTAAGTATTCAGTGTAAGAAATTAGAAATCTAACTTAGGCAGACTAAAAGAAGGTTAAAGCTAATTGAATTGGAAAACAGAATCCGTAAATTGGTTCAAGTTCTGTTTCTTTGCCGGGAAAAAACAGCAACAAAAGCAGTTACAAGAAAAATCTTTAGTAAATCTAATTAGTAAAAGAAAGGAAAGCAAAATAAACATAAAGCATTAAAGGGAGGGATGTAAGAAGAGACAAATGTAAAAACCTTAACAGAATATAAATTATTCACTGGGGAAATGTAAATTATCAATATTTATCCAAAATGTTGACAGTTGAATACACTGTCATGTAAGAAATTAGAAACTTTTTCAAAGAATCGTCTATAAAAAAAGAGCTCAGAGCCAAATAAATGTTACCAATTCTACACTAAGTGAATTACCTTAGAAAACAGAAAAGGGTAAAAAAAGACTTCACAACCTATTTTGCAAAACCAGCATTACCTTAATATTGAGATTTAACTAAAATAACAACTGAAAAGTGAAATTATTGATATATATATATGTATTTGTGAAGGTGTTAGTCACTCAGTCATGTCCAACTCCCCATGGACTATAATCCACCAGGCTTCTCTGTCCATGGGATTCTCCAGGCAAGAATACTGGAGTGGGTTGCCATTTCCTTCTCCAGGGGATCTTCCCGACCCAAGGATCGAATCTGGGTCTCTCACATTGCAGGCAGATTCTTTACCAGTGGGATTGCTGGGTCATATGGCAGTTCTATTTCCAGTTTTTTAAGGAAAATAAAGTCAAAATGGACTAAAGATCTAAATGTAAGACCAGAAACTATAAAACTCTAAGAGGAAAATATAGGCAGAATCCTCTATGACATAAATCACAGCAAGATCCTTTATGACCCACCTCCCAGAGTAATGGAAATAAAAGCAAAAATAAACAAAGGGGACCTAATTAAACTTAAAAGCTTTTGCACAATGAAGGAAACTATAAGCAAGGTGAAAAGTCAGCTTTCAGAACGGGAGAAAATAATAGCAAATGAAACAACTGACAAAGAATTAATCTCCAAAATATACCAGCAGCTCATGCAGCTCAATACCCCCCCCCCAAAAAAAAAGAACAACCCAATCAAAAAGTGGGCCAAAGAACTAAACAGACATTTCTCCAAAGAAAACATACAGATGGCTAATAAACACATGAAAAGATGCACAACATCACTCATTATTAGCGAAATGCAAATCAAAACCACAATGAAGTATCATCTTACTCTGGTCAGAATAGCTAGCACCAAAAAGTCTACAAACAATAAATGCTAGAGAGGGTGTGGAGAAAAGGGAACCCTCTTACACTTTTGGTGGGAATGCAAACTGGTAAGCCACTATGGAGAACAGTGTGGAGATTCCTTAAATTTTTATATAATTTTTAAAGTTTACTTTCCACTTACAGTTATTGCAAAACATTGGCTATATTCCCCATGTTATACAATAATCCTTAAGTCTGTCTTATACCCAATAGTTTGTACTTCTTTTTCCCCCAACCCTATATCACCCCCCTCCCCTCTCCCCACTGGCAATCACTAATTTGTTCTCTATATCTGTGAGCCTGCTTCTTTCTTGTCATATTCACTGGTTTGTTGTATTTTTTAGATTCCACATATAAGTGATATCATACAGTATTTGTCTTCCTCTGTCTGACATGCCACTTAGCATAATGCCCTCCAAGTTCATTCATGTTGATGCTAATGGCAAATTTTTGTTCTTTTTATGGCTGACTAATATTCCACCTCTTCTTTATCCATTCATCTGTTGATGGATACTTAGGTTGCTGCCATATCTTGGCCATTTGTAAATAATGCTGCTATGAATATTGGGGTGTGTCTTTTCGAATCACTGCTTTTGTTTTCTTTGGATACATACCCAGGAATGGAATTACTAGACCATATGGTAGTTCTATTTTTGAGAAACTTCCATACTGTTTTGCACAGTGACTGCACCAGTTTATCAATTTCTTTTTGATGATAGCCATCCTGGCAGGTATGAAGTGACATATTTCACCACGGATGGTTTTGACTTGCGTCTTTAGTCATGTTGGGCATTTTTTCATGTGCTTGTTGACCATTTGCATTTCCTCTTTGGAAAAATGTCTATTCACTGCTTCTGCCCATTTTTCAATTGGGTTGTTTGTTTTTTGACACTGAGTTGTATGAGCTATTTACATATGTTGGATATCAATCTGTTATCAGTCATATCATTTGCAAATATTTTCTCCCATCCAGTAGGTTGTTTTTTTCATTTTGTTGATGGTTTCCTTTGCTGTGCAAAATGTTTTAAGTTTAATTAAATTCTATTTGCTTGTTTTTGCTTTTATTTCCTTCACTTTAGGAGATGGGTCCAAAAAACATGGCTGTGGTTTATATGTCTATGTTTTTCTCTAGGAGTTTTGTAGTATCCATCAACCATATATTTCTAAACACTATTTTGATTTTTAAAAACCTATGCTATAAATACATTTCAAAAAGAAAAGAAAAGAGATCAGTTCAATATGTCAAAATGTCATTTGATAACATTCAAAACCCAATGCAAGCTAAAAATGTCTTGGTAAAATGAAAAAGGCTATTTACTAGATATAGCATAAAAGTATAGCATATAGTATATATGTATATGTAGTAAATATAGTGCATCAAACTACCAGTCAAGATCACCCTTAATGAACACTGGAGTTGTTTCCTGTGAAATAAGGAATAAAAAGGAGTTGTTCATGATCACTCCTCTTATGTAACTTTAACTTAATAAAAGCAAAAATAAACAAAAGGGACCTAATGAAACTTAAAAGCTTTTGCACAACAAAGGAAACTATAAGCAAGGTGAAAAGACAGCCTTCAGAATGGGAGAAAATAATAGCAAATGAAGAAACAGACAAAGGATTAATCTCAAAAATATACAAGCAACACCTGCAGCTCAATTCCAGAAAAATAAATGACCCAATCAAAAAATGGGCCAAAGATCTAAACAGACATTTCTCCAAAGAAGACATACAGATGGCTAACAAACACATGAAAAGATGCTCAACATCACTCATTATCAGAGAAATGCAAATCAAAACCTCAATGAGGTACCATTACACACCAGTCAGAATGGCTGCTATCCAAAAGTCTACAAGCAATAAATGCTGGAGAGGGTGTGGAGAAAAGGGAACCCTCTTACACTGTTGGTGGGAATGCAAACTAGTACAGCCACTATGGAGAACAGTGTGGAGATTTCTTAAAAAACTGGAAATAGAACTGCCATATGACCCAGCAATCCCACTCCTGGGCATACACACCGAGGAAACCAGATCTGAAAGAGACACGTGCACCCCAATGTTCATTGCAGCACTGTTTATAATAGCCAGGACATGGAAGCAACCTAGATGCCCATCAGCAGACGAATGGATAAGGAAGCTGTGGTACATATACACTATGGAATATTACTCAGCCGTTAAAAAGAATTCATTTGAACCAGTCCTAACGAGATGGATGAAACTGGAGCCTATTATACAGAGTGAAGTAAGCCAGAAAGAAAAACACCAATACAGTATACTAACGCATATATATGGAATTTAAAAAGATGGTAACAATAACCCTATATGCAAAATAGAAAAAGAGACACAGATGTACAGAACAGACTTTTGGACTCTGTGGGAGAAGACGAGGGTGGGATGTTCTGAGAGAACAGCATTGAAACAAGTATACTATCAAGGGTGAAACAGATCACCAGCCCAGGTTGGATGCATGAGACAAGTGCTCAGGGCTGGTGCACTGGGAAGACCCAGAGGGATGGGATGGAGAGAGAGGCAGGAGGGGGGATCGGGATGGGGAACACATGTAAATCCATGGCTGATTCATGTCAATGTATGGCAAAAACCACTACAATATTATAAAGTAATTAGCCTCCAACTAATAAAAAAAATTCAAAAAGAATGAAAAAAAATGTAATAAGAAAGGAAAGTACGTTGAAATAAGATAAGAAAGGCAGAGTCAGATAAATCATTGTTTTTAGATTACACCATTTTCTATCTACAAAACTCAAGTGAGTTAATTTAAGCTATTCTAATTCATAACGAGTTAGTGAAGAATTAAGAGAAAGAAGAGAGGAGAATGATTGGGAAAGTGAAAAAGAAAAGGAAATGGCAAAAAAAAAGAAAACAAGAGAGAAACCATTGTCTCTGCCTTGTCATAAACACCAAAGTCTAAGCACTAGCCTCACTGTTGGAAGTCTAACTCAGTAACAGAAGATGCTTTCTTTCCAGGGATTATATGCTGAGTGCGTTTTATGAGCCAAGAATTGTTTATGTTCTTTTAGAGAGTGCTGGACAGTTTGGAGTTGCTGCGCTGAGACTCAGACACTGTGAGGACAGACATGTCTTCATGCCCAGGCCCCAGAGTCTCCACGCACTCACTCACACACCTGGAACTTCATTTGTGTAACTGGGGGCTGAAAGAGGAATCGGGAGAGGAAGGATGAGCAGGGATTTTTTTTTTTTTCTGTCTCCTTGAATAGTGTTTAATCCCCGAAACTGAACTATAATATTTCTTGAGACATTTGGTGGGTTTATGGGCAAGAAGTTACGCCTGGAGGTGAAGAAACTGAGAGAAACTTTTGAGGCTCTGAGCACAGTCTGAGATATTACAAGGCTCAGGAGACAAAGCAGCAGGAACTGGCTAAGAGGCGATTGGCTTCTCCTTCATGGAACCCAACATTACTCTCTACCCACAGGAAGTGGGAACTTTCGGAACAACTGTAGGGATAACCTTGATATGAACACTGGCATTCTTGAGAGCTTAGACTTCTCTGTAGCTCAAATGGTGAAAAATCTGCCTATGATGCAGGAGACCAGGGTTCGATCCCTGGGTCGGGAAGATCCTCTGGAGAAGGGCATGGCAACCCATTCCAGTATTCTTGCCTGGAGAATCCCATGTACACAGGAGCCTGGCGGGCTACGGTCCATGTGGTCACAAAGAGTCACATGACTGAGCGACTAACACACACTCTTGTGAGCAAGAGGGGCTTACACCCAAGTGACCTTCAGGAGCTGCAGACTTGGATAACTGGGAGCTAGAGAAGAAAAGTGGCAAGACAGTGAACAGTCACCCCTGGAGACAGTCTGATTTGGAAACTCACACTAGCCCTGCCCTTTTGGACTGCCAGATACTAACGTGATACACTTCAAGGACACCAATTTCTAGTACTTCAGGGCATAGGAAACTGACTCACTGGTTTTAAAATTCATATGGCAAACACAAAAGCTCAAAAGGAGTGAAGGCAATCTTAAACAAAAAGACTTTTAAAAAGCCTGAAGACTTAAACCCCCACATACAAAGACTTATTATAAAGCTTTAGCAATTAAGATAGTGCGGCACTTCAATAAGCATAGACAAAAAGACCAGTGGAGCAGAATACGAGTTACACATGAACAAAAACCTACCTTACAACAGAGGGGATACTGTCATATCCTTTTCAGAGGAGAAAGGATGATTTTTTTCATAAACAGTGCTGGGTCAATTGGTTATATAATGGAGGAAAATGTATCTTGACCCCTACCTCACATCAGAAACAAAAATGAATTTCAGATGAATCACAGGCCTAAATGTAAAAGGTAAAAGTAATAAATCTTTGAGAATATAACATAGAAAATCTCAAGATCTTAGAACAGGCAATGATTTCATAAATAAGACACAAAGGATGCTCATCATAAAAGAAAAAACTGAAATATTGTACAATGTTAAAATTAAGAGCTTCTGTTCACCAAAAGACATCATTAACAGAGTGAAAGTATTAATAGGATACTATTAAAACTATTAATACTTTACAGAGTATTAATGATACTCTGAAAAGTATCTTTACAGGTAGGACAGATATTTGCACAGAGTAGGGCAGGATATTTGCAATACATATATCCAACAAAGCCTTATACCAAATACATAAAGAATCATACAAATCAATACAAAAACCCACAGATGACTCAATTAAAAAGTGTGCAAAAATTCTAAGCTATTTCACAAAAGAAAATATCCAAATATTCAATAAACATATGAGGAAATGTTAGATTTCCTTAGCCATGAAGGAAATGTACTTTTTCTTTTTTTTTTTTTGGAAATGTACTTTAAAACCACTAAGAGATACTGCTATACCTCCAACAGAATGGCAAAAATGAAAGTAAGAATACCAAGTATTGGAAAAAATACAGAGCAACCAGAACTCTCATAGACTACTGCATATACAAATTGGTTCCAATCACCTTAGAAAACTATTTAGTAGTATCTACTGAAACTAAACGTATGCATAGCCTGTGACCCTCTAGCTTCACTCTTGAGTATATATATATACACTCAACAGAAACACAAGCATATGTTCATCAAAATACATGTACTAGAATTTTTAGGATTTTCAGAATTTTCATAAACCACACTACTTTTAGGAGCCAAAACCAGAAAGTTACTATCTAAATATCCACTAACCAGGAATGGGTAATAAATGGCAGAGTATTTGCACAAAGGAATATTATATGGCAATGAATATGAATGGTCCAGAACTAGTCACAGCCATATGGAAGAGCTACTATTAAGTCCACTATACAGAATAATTGAGGCTCAAAGAAATTAAATAACTGGCACAGGGTCACATAGACCATATGTGGTAGAAAGTAGACTGGGATTGAAATGTTGAAATCCAAGGTCATGTGAAAGATTACTCTAGTTTTCTTGAGATTCATTTGATCCCTCCCAATAACCTTCATTACTCTATGCTTTTTTCTCTGTCTGTTCTACCTGGAACACCCTTACCTCTCTACTCTACCAAGAAAATTTCTACTCAGTTTTCAAGGACCAGCTTAAGGTCGTTTCCTCCCGTGAGGTGTTCCCTTATTCCTCAGCCTCCTTCCTCATCTCCAGCTGTTAACAACAGAGATCCCAAAGGACCATAGCAGGTACTGTGAACGAGGGAGGCAGCGGATTACGATAGGGAGTCATGAGGACTGTGAAAAAATGTAGTGGGCAAACACCATCTCAAAGTAAGAGCAACTACTCCATTCCAACTGATTGCTGCAAGTCAGAAATACAGTATCCTGAAGGCAAAAGTCTAGGTTTTTCTATGAATCTTTCTTATAAATATTGCTTTTTAAAATTAAAACCAGATACAAATTAAAAAACAAACAACTGTATCAGGCAAACGCAGCATGTCCAAGGACCAGATTTAGCTTATGGATCCCAATTTCAACCTCTGTTTAAATTGGCAGGGTCAAACAAACTCCAACTGATTAAAAACTGACTTCTTTCCTGGGGTTTTTCCTTCTTCCTGCTGGAGATACTCTTCAGATATAGCAGATGAGAGTTGCCTACTAAAATTCCAAGCCTCTCCCTGGTAGCTCAGATGGCAAAGAATCTGCCTGCAATGCAGGAGACCCGGGTTTGATTCCCAGGGTCAGGAAGATCTCCTGGAGGAGGGCATGGCAACCCACTCCTGTGTTCTCACCCAGAGAATCCCATGGACAAAGGAGCCTGGCTGGCTATAGTCCATGGGGTCGCAAAGAGTCTGACAACTGAGTGACTAACACTTCACTTTCACATGACCTCCCCCCTAAAAAAACCTTTGAGGAAGGGATGGAAGAAATGCTTTGGGTCCCCTTCAAGCCCACCACCACTCTTCAATAGCCTATGATGTACTCACTCAGAAACTATTCCTCATTACTGGGTGGTTTCTCCAGGAAGCACGAGAGAAAAAATGAGGCGGCATTTGAAATAGAATGAAATCTGCCACGTTGGGGCAGTATAACCACATCGTGCCAGCAATCCCTAGCCAGCCGGGCTGCCGCGGTCCCAGCCCCCCATCCCTGAGGAGCAGCCCCACGCAGGGAATGAAACCCACAAGGAGGGAGAGGCTGACAGACAGCCAAGCATCTGTTTGGGACATTATCTCTGGTTTAGAGCAAAAATTGAACTGGAAAATACCTAGATCCATGTTTTGTGGAAGAATCAAGAGGGAAGTTCAGCAACAGAAGAAAATGCATTATCTGGGCTCTTATTGGTATTTTTCCCTTGGGGGTTTCAAAATGAGGAGTTTACCTCTATGAGTTAGCCAGGTAAACAACTTGTCACAGATCTGATGTGCCTTAGAGGCAATCTAAGGGAAAAAACGCTTTTATTAGCACCAAACATCCAATTTCTTTTTTCTATTCAATAGATGGGCAGGGGCGCTTCCCTGGTGGTTCAGTGGTAAAGAGTCTGCCTTCCAATGCGGAGATGCAGGTTCAATCCCTGGGTCAGGAAGATCACCTGGAAGAGGAAATGGCAACCCACTCTAGTATTCTTGTCTGGGAAATCCTTTGGACAGAGGAGCCTGGTGGGCTACAGTCCAAGGAGCCGCAGAAGAGTCGCACACGACTCAGCAACTGAACAATAAAAATTCAAGAGAACTGAATAAAAAGACCCAAGCTTACAAAAAGGTCATTTCCAAGTGTGCTGTTCCTTTAATTTTTTGGAAGTTACAATGCATTTTTGTACAGAACCAAAGCAACGTCTGAGAATTAACTTCTCATGAACAAGTCAAAAGAAACAGTTTAGCCCGTAATGAAATGAAAATACGACTTTTGCATTGAAGAATAGAAAATAACTCTGTACTGAGAAAGAATGACTAACACACTGAATAATTCAGTCATCATTTATTACATATCGCTTTGTGCAAGATGCAGGGGATCTGAGTCTAATGTTTGGAGGACCAGCGGAAGCCCTTGAGGGCAGGGAAATTGCAGTGCGGGCAACAGTAGCTGATGAAAGTGGACGAAGGAGGAAGAGGCGGTGAGAGAGGGAAGCCACGAGGGGTTGTTCTTTCTAGGACCTGACTGGGGGCAAAGGAGAAGGTCATCACGATAACTGGAGAAAGATTCAGGAGCAAAGGGTCAGAGCTCTTTGAGTATGCTTTTAGGCTGCTGAAAACAAGCCAAGACAGAGGGGAAGCAAAGACACAGGTTAAAGGAGGTATAATCAACAGACGTATATTCTTGGGACAAAAGACTACTAGTTGTCTGGCTCTCCAATCTCTGCCTACCTAGTAAAAGAACCCTGATTGTATCCAGGGTACTGATGTACTTAGCCTAAGGCCACATTCTCCAGCCTCTCTTGCAGCCGGATGTAGCTCAGTGACTAAATTCTGGCCCAAGAGATACAAGTAGAGATTTTCGGTGGAACATTTAGGGAGACTGCTGACTCAGCTGGGAGAAAGCCCTTCTGTCCCTTCTGCTATTGAAACCTATAAATGTTAAAAACGGGAGACCTGGGTTTGGTCCCTGGGTTGGGAAGATCCCCTGGAGGAGGGCATGGCAACCCACTCCAGTATTCTTGCCTGGAGAACCCCCAGGGGCAGAGGAGTCTGGCGGGCTACAATCCATTTGGTCGCAAAGAGTTGGACAAGACTGAGGAAGTAAGCACAGCACAGTCAGCTTTATTTCTAAGTTTTGGATAACTTTCCTGAACACCTGCTATCTGGAACGTGGATACAGGGGCTGGAGCAGCCCTAGGGACGGAAGCTGCGAACTATTCATAGAAAGGCAGGGCAGAAAGGAAGCCTGGGTCCTTGATGAACCATCAAAACAGCCCTGCACTACTTACTCTCGGGCTTCTTTTATGAGAGAGAGGGGAGAGAAACTTCTCTATTAAGCCATTGTTATTTTGGATTTCTCTGATGTGCACTCAAGTTTAATCTTCTAATGGAGCAGGAGGCAGATAGAGTGAGAAATCATTACTAAAGCATGCTGGAAATCCAGTGGACCACTGCACTCAGTGAAGGTGCCTAAAGGCAGGGATTCTGGCAGGGAAGCCTTAGTGAAACCACCAATGGAGATATGGAGGACATAGAACTTTCCGGAACACATACAGAGAATGAAATGGCGTGTCATACGAGTGGGTAGTGGTGGCTTAACTACAATCTGGAAGAGGAAACGGGAAAACCAACGACTAAGGGGGAACTGATAAAGTTATCCCTGAAAACTAGGGTGGGGACAGCATATGGGGAGATAGAATGCCACTAGTTTGTTCAAGGTTCCAAAAAAGCTTACTTAAGTAGTTTTCTCAAAGCAATCCCTCTTTGGAATTTCACGCTATACATTACCATGTACTCTGTGTAGCCTTATACAGTATTCATGCCTTATACCTGTATATTACTGTCTGCTTGATATACTCACACCTACATATTACTTTCCAGGACTATATTCTCAAAGCCACATTTGATCTGTTGTTGTGGGTAATTTAAGAAAACTTCTAGGGTAATTTTGACTGTGTGTGACTTTTGTCCTTGTGTAGACTTAAGAACCTAATCTCCACCTTAAGATGTGATTCCACCTAGAAATGCTGAAGGCAAATCTGATTAACAAGACTGGTGGAGAGGTGAGACTTAAACCAAGAGAGAAGGAGGGAGGTGTAGAAACAGATCAAGTTGTTGGCTAGGGAGTAGGAAATGAGGCAAGTTCTCACTTGACCACCTCAATGTCCTTGGTATGAGACAAGCCATCTGTTGAGAGCCAATGGGGACAGAAATAGGAGGACTTTTGGGAGCTTGGGGAAGTGATGGAGTTTTGAAATAGCTGTTCTGGGGAATGGGCTTGGGAACCAACCAAGGACTTGCAAGAAGATTAGAAAAGGGAAACTCTAGAGCCTCGGTCGTGATTTGGATCCCGATGGGCACGCTCTTCCTCTCTGTTTCCAGTCCCTGCTGGGGGAATTGGGGAATAGGGAGGAAAAAGATCAAAGCAGTTATGCATTAAGCCTGTTCAGAATTCAGTTCAGTCGCTCAGTCATGTCTGACTCTTTGCGACCCCATGAGTCGCAACACGCCAGGCCTCCCTGTCCATCACAAACCCCCAGAGTTTACTCAAACTCATGTCCATTGAGTCAGTGATGCCATCCAACCATCTCATCCTCTGTCGTCCCCTTCTCCTCCTGCCCCCAATCCCTCCCAGAATCAGGGTCTTTTCCAGTGAGTCAACTCTTTGCATGAGGTGGCCAAAGTATTGGAGTTTCAGCTTCAGCATCAGTCCTTCCAGTGAACACCCAGGACTTATCTCCATCAGGACGGACTGGTTAGATCTCCTTGCAGTCCAAGGGACTCTCAAGAGTCTTCTCCAACACCACAGTTCAAAAGCATCAATTTTTCGGCGCTCAGCTTTCTTCACAGTCCAACTGTCACATCGATACATGACCACTGGAAAAACCATAGCCTTGACCAGACGGACCTTTGTTGGCAAAGTAATGTCTCTGCTCTTTAATATGCTATCTAGGTTGGTCATAACTTTCCTTCCAAGGAGTAAGCGTCTTTTAATTTCATGGCTGCAGTCACCATCTGCAGTGATTTGGGAGCCCAAAAAATAAAGTCTGACACTGTTTCCACTGTTTCCCCATCTATTTCCCATGAGGTGATGGGGACCAGATGACATGATCTTAGTTTTCTGAATGTTAAGCTTTAAGCCAACTTTTTCACTCTCCTCTTTCACTTTCATCAAGAGGCTTTTTAGTTCCTCTTCACTTTCTGCCATAAGGGTGGTGTCATCTGCATATCTGAGGTTATTGATATTTCTTCCGGCAATCTTGATTCCAGCTTGTGCTTCTTCCAGCCCAGCGTTTCTCATGATGTACTCTGCATATAAGTTAAATAAGCAGGGTGACAATATACAGCCTTGATGTACTCCTTTTCCTATTTGGAACCAGTCTGTTGTTCCATGTCCAGTTCCATGTTGCTTCCTGACCTGCATATAGGTTTCTCAAGAGGCAGGACAGGTGGTCTGGTATTCCCATCTCTTTCAGAATTTTCCACAGTTTATTGGCATCACCGACTTGATGGACATGGGTTTGAGTAAACTCCGGGAGTTGGTGATGGACAGGGAGGCCTGGTGTGCTGCGATTCATGGGGTCACAAAGAGTTGAACACAACTGAGCGACTGAACTGAACTGAACTGATTCTCACCAGAAAAGGGTGGTAGAAGCAGTTTGCACTCACTGGGAGCCAAACGATAGTATACACTTACAGTTAGTTTCTCTCTAGCTTTTCGGTTAACTCATGTCATTTGTCGTAAGATAGTCCCAAGGGCTCCAGGCTATCTGGAAATTCTGTAAAATATTTCACTGGTCTACCATACTGATGACATTATGTTCATTGAACTAATGAGAAAGAAGTGGCAAGTATATTGGAGGCCTTAGTAAATGTTTTAGACTTATTATAGAATTAAATTCTGTTCCTGATCAATAGTAGGCATTTAATAACTATTGAATGATTGACCGAATACAAGCAACTGAGTGGCCTGTAGCTGTCTGCATGCTGCAGAAGCCATTGTTTAGAAGAAAGATTTGTCATGAAAAGATCCCTGCAAATAGCAAGGAATTCACCTGTACCCTACCTGTGAAGACCAGGAGAGCTTACACGCCTGTTGCCGCTGTTTCTTCCTGCTTTTGAAGGCATAACTTTCTTTTTCTTTAAAAAAAAAAAAAAAATCCTTTGAGGTTAAAGCTATAGTAATCCGAAGGGTACGGCACTGGCATAAAATCATACAAATAGACCCATGAAACAGAAATAAAACATGCATATTTGGTCAGCTGATCTTCAGGAAGGGTGCCAAGAACACCCTGGAAAGGACAGTCTTTCAACAGTGAATTGGTGTGTGGAAAATTAGATATCTACATGTAGAAGAATGAAGTTGGTCTCATACCCACCCCACCCCATTTTTGCCTTTATCTCTCTAGCCCACTTCTTCTCTGATCTCCGGTCAGAAGAGCAACCTGTCTATGACCTCACGTACCTCACAGTGTATCTAGGCTGTCATATATCACTGCCCACAGCTTTGCTGGTGCTGGTTTAGCCAAAAAGGGTTCTAACTCCAGAGTGAGCTGGACCATAAAATTCCCAGGAGGTAAGTAACCATGAACAATGGATTCTTTTTGGCTTCCAAAGTTCTCCTTTCTTTTTCTCTGGCTCCCAACCTGACTTGAACTATGCTTTCCCTCTCTGCTAAAATTCCAGATTCAAATACCAAAGACCCAATTCTGGAATAGTGGCAGGAACAGCCTCTCAGACCCGCTCTTCAATGAAACAGTCATAACTGCTGACAGTTACTTTTAAAAACTTAACCATTTGAAGTCTGTACAGATTGTCCTAGGGGCATACAGCCAGTGAAGCAACGTTTATTCAAGAAAACCTACTAAATCTCAGTAAGAACTGTGAGAATCTATGGCATTTGAGCTATGAACTGCTCCCCGCCTCTCCCTGCCCCCAGAGAAAAGTAGGATGTATTCTTCTGCCATAATTTGTAGGTTATGAAGAAGCTGGCACATAACTGGTCTTGGGTCACAGAGAAAGTACTTGAAACAGTCAAAGAGAATGACTCTATTTTCTGCAATTTCACATGCTCACAAAAGGGCAAAAAGATAGCCTCATGATCCTGCTTGGAGAATTCTTACACGGTCACAGCTCAAGTGGTCTAGTCTCAGAATGGACACTAATTTGAAGAAACACAGCTCAAACAGGCATTTCAGCTTTACTCACCTCTCTAAAAATTTTTAAAAATCTAAGTCATAATTCATGATTAATCTTTAAACCCTTTTTAACTCCCTGGTGGCTCAGCTGGTAAAGAATCCTCCTGCAATGCTGGAGACCTGGGTTCAATCCCTGGGTTGGAAAGATCCCCTGGAGAAGGGAAAGGCTACCCACTCCAGTATCCTGGCCTGGAGAATCTTTACAGTCCGTGGGGTTGCAAAGAGTCAGACTTGACTGAGCCACTTTCACTTTCACTTTCACTCACTTTCAACTCTTCTTTGAAAGTGAAAGTGAAGTTGCTGAGTCATGTCTGACTCTTTGAGACCCCATGGACTGTAGCCTATCAGGCTCCTCCCTCCATGGGATTCTCCAGGCAAGAGTACTGGAGTGGGTTGCCATTTCCTTCTCCAGCTCTTCTCTGCTAAGTCACTTCAGTCGTGTCCGACTCTGTGCGACCCCATAGACGGCAGCCCACCAGGCTGCCCCGTCCTTGGGATTCTCCAGGCAAGAACACTGGAGTGGGTTGCCATTTCCTTCCCCAATGCATGAAAGTGAAAAATGAAAGTGAAGTCGCTCAGTCGTGTCAGCCTCTTTGCCACCCCGTGGACTGTAGCCTATCAGGCTCCTCCCTCCATGGGATTCTCCAGGCAAGAGTACTGGAGTGGGGTGCCATTTCCTTCTCCAGCTCTTCTCTAGAACCTACTAAATCCTCAGGCCTCACAGTCTCCTCCATACCCTCCCTCTGCCCTCCTGTCCAGTGGGTCTGCTAGAGTCTTTCCACCTCTTTTGTCCCTTCCCCCTTGCCAATCTAGGGGCTTCCCTGGTGGCTCAGTGGTAAAGAATCTGCCCGCAATGTAGGAGATCCAGGTTCGATCCTTGGGTTGGGAAGATCCCCTGGAAGTGGAAATGGCAAACCAATCCAGTATTTTGGCCTGGAGAATCCCATGGACAGAGAAGCCTGGCATGCTACAGTCTATGAGGTCACAAAGAGTCGGATACAACTAAGCGATTAACACATCTCCCCCATCTATGCAGTTGGCAGAGGAGGCAAAGGAGGAAGATAACAGGACAGCTAACACCCAAGTGATTTTGCCCAGTTGCACTTCAGTCACATTAAGCTTCTGCGGTTTTAGACTTTATCATAGTGTTTTTGTGTATGTTGTTTAAATTTGTGTTTGTAAAAGAATTACCATGTGTTAGTGGGTGTTTTTTTGGCAAGTTATCTTCTTTCTGTGGACAATGGCTTCTGTGTGCCTCACTGGTGCCCTTCGTCTGCATGTGAGTTTGACTATCTTGGCATTATGGGTTCATTTCCCTTCCTGGGAAAAAAGCCTGCCTCTCACCTCTCACAACTCCTCAACCCAGGTGACTGGCAGAGCAGACAGACCAGCAGCCAAGCCTACAAGCAGGCAAGGGAGTAGCTGCTTCCCGACTTTGTTGCAGCTGCCCCAGGGCTGGAGCCTGTTCAGAGCCGGAGCGAGGAGGCTTCCTTTCTATGCAGGCCTGTCAGGCATGTAGTAGGAGCTCGAGAAAGCTGCTCTGATTCTGTTTCTGGCTCAGTGTGGCAAAACTATTGGTCTCTTCTGTGTCACACCAGTCTCTTAGAAGGGCAGTGAGGGTAATTCAGATGAAAGCAGCTACCATCACAAAAGTTGGAGACAAAGTTCATGTTTGGTCACTGCGGGAGATCATTCAAACTAAGGTTTCAACTCTGTCCTATATCCAGTGTCTTCTCTGATCGGGGTCACCGTAGCCCATATCCTGAAGAGTTGTCTTGCTAAGGCCTCTCTTGGCTCAACTATATTCCTTTAGTTACCTAAGAAGTGGACTTTCTGCAGAGGGACATGGATTTCCTTCCTCGCAGGGCAATCTGACCTTTCCCTCCCTTAGCCACCAAGAAACTGAGCTCCATGTTCATGAGCAAAGGCTGCTAAGGCTAGGAGGCTCCTGCCAGATGCTGCCCCCTGCCTTCTCTTTGACTTGATCCTTGTCTAAAAGCGCAGGGGAGATGAAACACGCCACCCACGTCTCTCCACAAAAGATGCTATATTACTTCATCCGCGTTTGTGAACACCCAACACAGCCGACCACTCCGATGATGTCAGAGTGTCCTGGAGTAGATAGCCGGTGGAGAACCATTCAGCACAGCATGCGATTCTAAAATACAGTGCTCTCGAAAGTAAATATAGACACTAAAGGGAATGGTATGAAGTTTAAATCGTGGCATAAAAAATATGTTACGTAAGAGTCTAACCTTCATGTTCAGTCCTTTTCTCTCAGGACACATTTCCCTGATTCTTGTTGCAGCTGCCCCAGGGTTTGAGCCTGTTTAGAGTCTGAATGAGGAGGCTTCCTTTTGAGTCATTTTTGCTATTATAGTTCCAGATCTTTCGACATGCATACATACATTTAAAATAAAATCAGATTGTACTGATTTTGTGCATATTGATTTGAAACCTGTTTGTCCACTTTATGTACCTGTGCTTAGTCACTCAGACGTGTCCGACTCTTTGGACTGTAGCCCACCAGGCACCTCTGTCCATAGGGATTCTCCAGGCAAGAATACTGGAGTGGGTTGCCATTTCCTTCTCCAGGGGATTTTCCTGACCCAGGGATCAAACCGGAGTCTCCTGCATTGCAGGCAGATTTTTTACCAACTGACCTACCTTTTTAGGTATATCATGTTCATGGATTGGAAGAATTAACACTGCTAAAATCTCCATTCTACCCAATCTACAAATCAATGCAATCCCTATCAAAATTCCAGTGGTGCTTTTCACAGAAATAGAAAAAAAAATCCTAAAATTCATATGGAACCAGAAAAGACCTTAAGTAGCCACAACCATTTTTTAAGTAAGAACAAAGGTATAGGCATCACACCTCCTGATTTCAATATATATTACAAAAATTGAAAGTGAAAGCAAAAGTCACTCAGTTGTGTCCAACTCTTTGTGACCCCATGGACTACAGTCCATGGAATTCTCCAGGCCAGAATACTGGAGTGGGTAGCCTTTCCCTTCTCCAGGGGATCTTCCCAACCCAGGGACTGAACCCAGGTCTCCCACATTGCAGGCGGATTCTTTACCCGCTGAGTCAGAAGGGAAGCCCACTACAAAAAATAGCACAAAGCAAAATAAAGTGAAGAACAATGAAATGAGGTTTGCCTATAAATAGAAACCTCATTTAAAGTGGCTCCAGGAGGGGCACTCTCATGCTCCACCTCTGGAATTCAACTGCAGACCCAACTGGAAGAGCTGTACCTTTGCAGCTCCACAGGAAGAAAGTTACAGCATGACTACCCAGTAGGAGGAAGGAACAATTTCTCCTTGCCTGGCAACAGCCCAACCATTGAGACAGTCACAACTCAGCCAATGAAAATCCACTACACTCCAAATTCTCAGTTTTCTCCAGTGGACTCCAATGTTTATAACAGATTCTCCCACTTCTCCTCTATTGAAAAAAAAAAAAGTTCCTCTCTTGTGTTCTCCAAATTCGCCTATGGTGTGCCACAGATTGCATGTCCTAAAACGCAATGTTCTTGCTGTTCCCAAATGAATCTATTGTGCTAGTAAAAGAACTCACTGCATTCTGAGGGTTTGGAATTTGGAAGCAGCTTTTCTAGCCCAGGATCTCTTTGAGGCTATACACGTGCCATAGTTGGAGTTGCCGACTTCGGAGTCTTGACTGGAGCTGTGACATCTGCTTCAACTTCACTCATGTGACTGTGGCCAGGAGGCACCAGTCCCTGAGGATGTGGCTCTCTCTACAAGGCTGCTCGCAACATGGCTCCTCCAAGAGCGGGTAATCCAAGAGACAGTAGGTGTGACCAAGACAATATTTGCACCGTCTTTTATAATCTTATCTGAGGAGGGACATGCCATCACATCTGCTATGTTCCATTGGTCACACAAACAAATCTTACAGAGTATACAAACTATACAGTGTATAAATACCAGGAAATAAGGATCATCCGTACATGACTACTGGAAAAACCATAGTTTTGAGTAGACAGAACTTTGTCAACAAAGTGATGCCTCTGCTTTTGAATACACTATTTAGGTTTGTCATAGCTTTTCTTCTAAGGAGCAAGTGTCCTGTAATTTAATGGCTGTAGTTACCGTATGCAGAGATTTTTTTTTTCTTTCTGCCCAAGAAAATAAAGTCTGTCACCGCTTTCACCTTTTCCCCTTCTATTTGCCGGGAAGTGATGGGACCAGATGCCATGATCTTAGTTTCTTAAATGTTAAGTTTTAAGCCAGCTTTTGCACTCTCCTCTTTCACCTTCATCAAGAGGCTCTTTATTTCCTCTTTACTTTCTGCCATTAGAGTGGTGTCATCTGCATATCTGAGGTTGTTGATATTTTTCCCTGCAATCTTAATTCCAGCTTGTGATTGATCTAGCCCACATTTCAGATGATGTACTCTGAATACAAGTTAAATAAACAGGGTGACAATATACAGCCTTGATGTACTCCTTTCCCAGTTTTGAACCACTCTGTTGTTCCATGTCTGGTTCTAAATGTTGCTTCTTGGCCTGCATACAGATGTCTCTGGTATTCCCATCTCTTTAAGAATTTTCCACAATTCGTTGTGATTCACAAAGTCTCTAGCATAATTGAGGAAGCAGAAGTAGATGCTTTTCTGGAATTCCCTTGCTTGTTCTATGATCCAGTGGATGCCAGCAACTTGATCTCTGGTTCCTCTGCCTTTTCTAAATCCAGCTTGTATATGTAGAAGCTTTTGGTTCACGTACTACTGAAGCCTAACCTGAAGGATTTTGAGCATAACCTTACTAGCATGCAAAATGAGTGTAACTGTATGGTAGTTTGAACATTCTTTGGCCCTGTCCTTTGGAACTGGAATGAAAACTGACATTTTCCAGTCCTGTGACCACTGCTGAATTTTCCAAATTTGCTGGCATATTGAGTGCAGTACTTTAACAGCCACATCATTTAGGATTTTAAATGGCTCAACTGGAATTTAGTCACCTCCATTATCTTTGTTCATAGTATTGCCCCATAAGGCCCACTTGACTTCACACTCCAGGATGTCTGGCTCTAGGTGAGCGGCCACACCATCATGGTCATCCAGGCCATTAAGACCTCTTTTGTATAGTTCTCCTGTGTTTTCTTGCCACCTCGTCTTTATATGTTCTGCTTCTGTTAGGTCAAAACTGTTTCTGTCCTTTACTGTGCCCATCTTCGCATGAAATGTTCTCTTGGTATCTCTAATTTTCTTGAAGAGATCTCTAGTCTTTCCCATTCTATTGTTTTCCTCTATTTCTTTGCATTGTTTACTTAAGAAGGCTTTCTTATCTCTCCTTGCTATTCTCTGGAACTCTGAATTCAGCTGGGTATATCTTTCCCTTTCTCTCTTGCCTTGCACTTCTCTTCTTTCCTCAGCTATTTGTAAAGCCTCCTCAGACAGCCACTTTGCCTTCTTGCATGTCTTTTTCTCTGGGATGGTTTTGGTCACTGCCTCTCACTGCCCCCTGTACAGTGTCACGAACCTCCGTCCATTGTTCTTCAGGCACTTTGTCTACCAGATCTAATCCTTTGAGTCTACTTGTCACTTCCACTGTGTAATCATAAAGGATTTGATTTAGGTCATACCTGAATGGCCTAGGGATTTTCCCTATTTTCTTCAGTTTAAGCCTGAATTTCGCAATAAGGAGCTCATGATCTGAGCCACAGTCAGCTCCCGGTCTTGTTTTTGCTGACTATAGAGCTTCTCCATCTTTGGCTGCAAAGAATATAATCAATCCAATGTCGGTATTGACCATTTGATGATGTTCATGTGTAGAGTTGTCTCTTGTTTTGTTGGAAAAGGGTGTTTGCTACGACCAGCACGTTCTCTTGGCAAAACTCTGTTAGCCTTTGCCCTGCTTCATTTTGTACTCCAAGGCCAAACTTGCCTGTTACTCCAGGTATCTCTTGACTGCCTAATTTTGCATTCCAATCCCCGAGGATGAAAAGAACATCTTCTTTTGGTATTAGATCTGGAAGGTCTTGTGGGTCCTCATAGAACTTGTCAGCTTCAGCTTCTTCAGTATCAATGATGGGGACATAGACTTGGATTACTCTAATGTTGAGTGGTCTGCCTTGGAAACAAACTGAGATCATTCTGTTGTTTTTGAGATTGCACCCAGGTACTGCATTTTGGACTTTTTTGTTGACTATGAGGGCTACTTCATTTCTTCTAAGGGGTTCTTGCCCTCAGTAATACATATAATGGTCACCTGAATTAAATTTGCCCATTCCCGTCTATTTTAGTTCACTGCTTCCTAAAATGTCGATGGTCACTCTTGCCGTCTCTTGCTTGACCATGTCCAACATTCCAGGTTCCTACACAATATTGTTCTTTACAGCATCAGACTTTATTTTCCCCACCAGACACATCCACACCTAAACGTCATTTCCACTTTGGCCCAGCCACTTTTTTCTTTCTGGAAGCTACTTAAATTACCCTCCACTCTTCCCCTGTAGCATACTGGACACCTTCCAATCTGTGTAGAGTAGGGCTTATCTTCCCAAAATAATGAACAAGCCCAATAAACATTTTCTAGGTTGGACTGAACTAACTGAATTAACTGGCAGTTCAATCCAGCTATAATGTTCCAAGACTTTGATGAGTGACTGATTAGGTCACTCAAGTTCAGTTGTCAAGTTACCCCATACCTGAGTAGAGCTCAGTGGTCATGTACTATGGTAACCAAGGAATCAAGAGAAAATATTGATTGTGTTTGAATTAAATGTTATCAGTTTATTAAATGTGAGTATACAGACATGAATGACTAATGGCAATATGTAAATCACACAGATGTCTCTTACCTAACCACCAGCCCTTCCTCAGCTAGAATTAGTCAAGTCTCCCACCTGAGTGTCTAGAAGCCAGATTTCAGCCTGGCTGTGGCTCTGGCTCACCTCGGTTTACTTCTTTCTCCCAGTCCTGCCCCTACTAACTCTAACACCCATCTTTGCTCAGTTAGTCTTCACCTTCTCCGGTAGTTCTTTCTCTAAGTGTATGCCAGCTGCAAGGATGCTACAGTCACTGTGTACAGCTGACCCTTGAACAAGGGATTGAACGTCCCAAGTCCACTTATATGTGGATATTTTTCAGTAGTAAATAATACAGTGCTACTTGATCTATGGTTGGTTAACTCTGTAAATGTGGAATCACAGATACAGAGTAACGGTAGATCCAGGTGAACTGAGTATATAAAGGGCTGACTATAATTTATACTGAATTTTCTACCGTGCTGGGAGGTTTGGGGCCCCTGTTACCTCCTTGTTCAAGGCGCAAATGTATATACACCTAAGGCTGTCTCTGTGGCTTGTATCTTTCTACCTCACCTCCCACTATGGAGATTTCAACACGTGAACTGGGGAGCTGAGGAACTGCATACTTGGACATCCCCATGCATGGCTGATCCTGTCCCCGCTTGGCACATTCTGTGGGTGGCTCCATTCCTCTACGTGTTAGACTAACTGCTTGGCTACAGCGGCGCTTGCTGCTGCTTCTGAGCATCTTTGTCTCTGCTTTCCAAGGGCTCACTTGGCTATCGGCCATTTGACAGCCCTCAAGTCTTCTCAGTTCCAAAGGGATCACCCTGGTTATACGGAGAGACCAGGCCGTGTGATGTGGGGATTAAACACACAGAACTTTGGAACGTCCACATATGGCTTTGTTCGCTGGGTGATGAGGGATAAGCTGCCTCACCTCTTTGTGTTAGGTAAAATAGGGGAAATAATACTTCAATTTAAGGATCATATTGGTCAGGTCCTGGCAGGAAAGTGATTTCCCCTTCCGCTATTCAAATGAATGGATTACTCACAGAGGTGCAAGCAAGGATGAGGAAACAAACAAGGGTTGTTGAGGCACCCAGAGACGAGCAGCAGTAGGAAGCCATTAGCATCCCTAAAGCTGAAAGGCAAAAGGGAGGAAGAGCCCGCCCAGAACCAGAATTGTGGAAGAGGGGCTGTAGAACGGACGGGCACAGCTAAGGCTGGAGGTGCAGCCTGAAGCCTGGAGAGAACGAGGAAGACACTTCCCAGCATCTCTCTCATCTCACCTGCGGGTGCTGCCTATGGGCTGAATGGAATGGGAATCAGGAGACGAGAGAGCCTGGCAGAGCAGCTGGAGAGCTGGGCTTCCAGGCGCACAGAGCAGGGCACAGAGGGTTTAGTGAAGGGGCTGAAGAACCAGACGAGACCAGCAGCACAGGATTAAATGAGAAAATATACAGTATGCTTTCCACAGGACCTGGCACATGGCAACTGCTCCACAAAGAGTGATTGTGGTTATTGTTAGTATCACGAAGGCTGCAGGGTCACTGGAGTTTCTGGTTATACCTGAGGCTATCTTTGCCCCTCTAAGCAAGTCGTGAGGCTCGGTTTAGTAATGCACTCTCTCTGGTCTGCGAACACCAGAGCTTTAACGATCTAGTTTCTGTTTTCATCAGCTGAAATCAGACTGTTTAACCTGTCCCCAGATTTGGAGCAAGAAAAATTAATTTCTGAGCAAAGTTCTTTTGAGAAATCTGTCCATCTGGGCACCACAGATCCCCTTACATATGGCCTAAGACTTTGCTTTGTCCCTCTTATCTAATGAGCCAAGACGAAATGGTCACGCTAATGGAAACTGCTTTGCACTCCAACTGCTGCAGCCCAAGCATAAAATCCATGATTTCATAAGGGCTTAAAAATGTTTTTAAACTCCCTTACCTCACCACTATTTGGCTGCCTGCCGTCTTTCCCGTTTTGCTTCTGTCCCCGTCACTGGTCCAGGGTGTCAGACGACCTGATGCTCCCTGCCCCCTTTCCTGCCTCTAATCACACCCCTCTTTCCTCACCTTTCCTTTTTTCTCCCCTTAGATCTTGTTTCACATTTCCCACTCTTCTCAGTTTTCATGCTTGAAGGCTGGCCTCTCAGTCAACACTGCCAGCCAATCGAATTGGTCTTGTTGTTCAAGGAGATGGACTGATTAAATCACCGCAGGTGAAGATAAAAATCTTTGGTTCTTTGACTCTTCTTGGCTGCTTGGTGTGGCTCCGCACTCCAGGTTTGAGGTTTCTAAAGGGCTGAATGTGATGACTAACCTCCTTGCACCCGTGCATGCTAAGGCACTTCAGTCGTGTCCGCCTCTTTGCGACATGGTCAGGCTCCTCTGTCCGTGGGATTTTCCAGGCAAGAATACTAGAGTGGGTTGTCATTTCCTTCTCCAGGAACCTCCATGCACTGTAGTAGTCTGAATGTTCAGTTTGGTTGAGTGTGTGCTGAAGACAGAAGTGAGTCAGTGACCCTGGTATAGCTTAAAAAAGCAGAGAGGTGTGACTCTTAAAGACAGTATTAAACGCCCCTCAGGGTATGAAGGTGAACCAACATGAAATACTGAGTTATTTTGGAGCTAGGTACCAGGTACTTCCAAACAGCTGCTAAAGTCCTTGGCAGATCCTCAAAGGAACACTTCTCCCAATCTGTGTAAAAGGAGCTGGGGGAGGGGACAAGGGTTAGATGGGGACCATTTAGCAAAGTTTTGCTGGGGGAAATAAGCTGACTTTGGGAGTCCAATTGACTCACTTGAAAATTGAGTTATTGAGGCCTCTTCCAATGAACACAGTAAGCCTTCTCCTCTAGAGGGCTAAACTCGTGATGGGCCTATCTGTACCCTGGTACTTTAATTTTTTCTTTTGAATATTCTTTGCAACAGGGAACTAGTTCAAGTTTTAGAAATCATTGGTTTTTACCTATAAAACAAAACTGAAATTACTGGAATAAATTACTTCTCTACATCTAGGTTGAAATGTTAACTTCTGACAAATGAAGAAGAGAACTTCTTAAAGTTCACTTAGGCTTCTTTTAAAATTGATTATACATCTCTAATGTAAAATAAAGTGGATGCAGAACGTTTTTTATTCAATATTGTGTTGGCTCAGAAAAACAAACAAAATCCACAGGCCTTGACCTTAATTGAAAACCCTGATGGACAAACAAGATAAAGTTAAAAAATTATTAGAACAACTTAAAACCAGACATGTATACATTTTAGGAACCTAAATATTGGCTATATTACTGAGCCTAAACTGTGTGGTCCTTAGAGTATATGCATTGAATAATGATTAATGGAACATGAAATGTGTGAATTTCATCATTCTTGATATATTTACTTTGAAGACTTAAAATTTGAAAGCTATTTAGAAGACAATGCTGCATACTGTTAGGATTCAATCCAAGGTATAAATTTTGTCATAAGAACCAGGCTGGCTGGATTTAACAGGATTAAGCTTGGCTTTCAAAGTTACTTCTGAAAGGAACAAAAAGTGACCTTCATACTGTAACAAGTTTATTTAGATACCATTTACCCAGCATGTTCAGGTCTCAGCTACAGTAAATAGTAGTTGTTTTATTATTTATGAAAAAGCTCAGAATTAAGGTATGTTAATGAACAGACTAAGGAAAGCAGTTGTCTAGACCCTCTTACTACACCCAAAGACAAAGCTAACGATAACGCATATTCAGGCATGTGTTTGACTAGTGAGCAGGAAATCTTGGTCTAGGAAGAATTAATTTTTTTAAAAAGCTGAGATATTCAAGTGAGTTACATTATTCTAGTCCCAATTTAACAGTCAGCATTTAATCCACTTCCTTTCCCATTCCAATCCTAGCTATGGCTGATGGGAGTAATAAACCAAGACCATCAAAAACTGGAGGGGACATATATATACCTATGGCTGATCCATGTTGATGTATGGCAGAAACCAACACAATATTGTAATTATCCTTCAATTAAAGAAAAAAAGAAAAGCAAACAAACAGGAAAAACCAAGGTATAATTTGTCTATTTTTTATAGGATAGTCATCAGCTCAGTTAATGAACTTTTAACTCAATAAAGTTATCAATGGGAGAGGTACAGAGAAGTCATTAGCAAAGGAATGCTCTCCAATCCCCCCAAATTTTTCACCAAGTTTCATTTTCATTGCTTGTTTAAAGGGCATTTTTTAAAAAGTCCTACCATTAAGGTATGGAAGATAAAACTCGTTTGTAATCTATCATGTTTTTGATGTTAAATCTATACTTCAATCAAATAATATCCCTGGGAATTGATAACCTAAGTTAGCTTTTAAGGGGGAGAAGAAGGGGCTGATGATGCACATCAGCAGTAGATAAACTATTCTATTCATACTATGGAATGCTACTTGGTAGTAAAGAGGAGATTATGCATACACTCAACATAAGTGAATCTCAAAAAAAATGAACAAAAGTCATATACGAAAGAGTACATATTACATGATTTCATTTATATGAATTTCTAGAACAAGTAACACTACTTTATGGTGACAGAAGTCAGAACAATAGTTCTATGGGGAAGGATTAACCAGAAAGTGGCATGAGGGAATTTTCTGCTGGAGTAATGCAAAAGTCCTGTATCTTTACTGGGGTTGTGGTTACCAAATCTCAAATTACACATTTAAAATCTGTGCATTTTATTGAATGTAAAGTATACCCCAGTTTTTTAAAAAGTACTATCTATCTAGAGGATCCTAAAGTATAAACTATCACCATAGAAAGCATCTAATGAATCTATTAATTAAAAAACAACACAGGTCGGTCTTTCACAAAGCAGATACGAAGCTTTAATTCACTGTGGGCATTTCTGACTATTCACTATATAATACATAAACTTTTCACATTTCTTCACACAGATAAATCTTTTATAAGACTTTTCTTCCTTCCAAGTACTGTGTACCATAACACCATTGCATTTAACTAGCTAAGGACATATTATAAATACCATGAGCCACTGACTAAATACAGAAAGTGACACGTTAGAAAGTATAAATTAAAAATGCTTAAGAAAGGCTGAATACAATGAAAGTTTACATGTATTCTTTAATTCTAGGTATCACATCACAGTGACAACCAATTACAATAAAATCAAAACTTCTTTTAGATGATAATACATTCAAATTTTTAACATCCAATTCTTTTAATTTCCACACTGTTAATACTACAGGCTTAACACAACCAGCTTTTAGACCGCAGACCAAGTTTCTTGTGTAATAATAAGAGCAAAGTTTCTTGTGTAATAATAACTACTATCTTGATCATGACCAAAAGAAACCAAATTTATATATACTGTACTATATAGAGATGAGACTTTATTAAGTATAATATGGAACTCTTTAGTAAAGGTGTTCAAGAGAAATTCAAGTAGTAGCCTGAAAATGAGTTTTAATTGCTACTGTATTCTACATACATTCCATTAAAAAATGAAGTCTCTGTCAAAACATTTATAAATAAGTATATAGTATAATAGCTTTTCCCCCTCCAAAATACCAGCTGGGAGAAAATTTCCAAGGTGACCAAAGGAGGGAAAAAAGGGGGGGAAAAAAAAAGGCCTCAGAAAACAAACATTATATGGTCTTGTAAGCGGCAATCTTCCAGAGTCTATTTTCAATTGGAATAAATTCTGCAGCCAATTCTACCTTGCTTCGGTGTCCACAGTCCAGAGTCCTTGAATATCTAGTTCGGTATTCTACAGAAATCTGCAAGGACTCCTAAACACCCCTCAACTAATTACACAAGGGAAAACAGATCATGTTCTGTATTAAAACTTATGTGAAAATTGAACATAGTCATAGCCATTCTTTTAACAGTGATGCTAGAATAAGTGATGAAATATATGCACAGCTGTACACGAATCACCATTAAACACAGGAACAATACACCATTTGATGCATATCAAATAAGCTCCCCAAAAGCCAATCTGAATATATTTATTTTCATTTACTTTGATACAGCGTTGGAAGGGTCTGCATATAATTACGGAGACTGCTGCAAACAATATTTGATGCTATTAAGTGTTCCATTAAGCATCAGGCATGCACAATAGTTACTTTAAAGAATTTCTCATGTATGTACGTTAACATTTCTATTTATAAGCTACAATATGTTTAAAGCATTTAGTAATCTTTAAACCAATTATTTAAATTGACCTATACCTAAGTGGGGAAAAACAACAACAAAAAACTTCATCTCAACACCTGAAGGTAATATTTAAACTTTACTCCCCCAAATTATGTAAATTTTTAATATGTCATCCTTAAAATTCCAAACATGACAAAAATTCTTACCACTACTTAATTAGAAGTGTGATTTCTCAGCAGCAGTCTACCCACCACACACTTAGAGCATGCCACACTTCAGGGGTTTACATGATAAGAGTGATGTGCTGGTGGATGCAGATGACCATAATTGAACATATCAGTCTCTTCTCTTCATTCTGGATCTTTCATTTCAAACTAAATAAAGCTTTTCATTAATATAAACTATGACTTTTTCTCCCCTTTATTTAACACCAATAAGAGAAGATAAAACACCTTTATTGTCTTCAACTGCTTGGCAAAATAGAAAATGTTCCAAATACATTAGGTAATCGGGTGAAGGGTTAGTGTTTTCTCATTAAGAAACATTCCAAGTCAAATGATCACACACACTGACAAATTCAAATTGCCTGGTTCTCGGTCCTTTATGGCTTAAAGTAGTGGATTTGAAAACTACTTTGGGTTAAAATAAAGTTCATGAATAATGCACAGGTTATACATCTAGGAAATCATGCAATAAATATATGTTCTCACGTACACTGGAATCTTGGTGATGAAAGGGGTCTGCAGGTGTGAACAGTAATGTTTCTTCATTTTACCAAAAGAATACGCCCAGCAAGTTCCTTGCTTTGGGCCTACTCAAACCCCTGTTTGCCAGGTCATCCTGATTTTCTCAGATTGATAAAAGCAGCCAATGTCCTAAGCCATCTGTGGTTAAGGAACTGACGGGCCTCAACTGCAGGTGCTGTGAGGTCCAAACTAAGCCGAACGAGACTCTCAGGATCCTGCCACTCTGCTACAAAGTCAATTTGGACTACCCAGCAGACTAGAGTATCAAATAGAGAAATGCTGAGAATGACCCACTGGAACTATTTATTACAGTATTATCTTTAAAAAAAAAAAAACTATCTGTCCTTTAAATCTATTTGAGAATCGCCTTGGTAAGACCCACTCACTGTTCCTGGTTTTGATATGCCCCTACAACATGAGAATTGAACTGAACTACAATGATTGTAATGTCATCTCTGTACATCCGAGCAAGCTCTTCAGGAAGACTAAGCATTTTGGAGAGGCGCTCATGATCAACAGCCCCAAACTCATTGTTGCCCACAGCATGGCGAATAAGGTGGGTTGCTGCATTCTGGTCCTCAAACACTGATGACATCTTAGCTCTCCGTTCTGTTAAAAGGCCATGCATCTGCCCCAGAGTCACCTTATAGCCACCAACGGCTATTGGCTGCTGGTGATGCATGCCTGTTAGGTACTCACCCACAATCCTAACCACATCCTGCCTGTGCATTGTCTCCCACAGCCCATCAGTTGCCAGTATCAGAAATTTATCCTGTGGCCTTAATCGGTGGTAAGTTACTTCTGGTTCAGCAGTGAGATAAGGAGGTGTGTAATAATTAGGAGGGATGAACTTGGTGTATTCATTGTCATTCAACTGGTCTGGGCCAGATTCTATCACTCTCTTCTGAAGGTCAATGCTCCATTTGAACTTGACATCTCCAAAAGCCCGAAAAGGCATCAGCAAGCCAAGCAGCCGATCCTGTTTCACCACACTCTTGGCCTCGTTCTTGGGGTGCTCCAGTTTCAGCCGTTCCACTTCTCTCTCATTCTGAGCATTGTGGTCATTAGATAGCGTGACTGCCGACCAAGAGCCGTCCTCTTCCTGCACCCCCAGCATGGCTCTGCTATCGCCAGTGTTGGCCACATGAAGGTCAACGCCATCCACGTGGGCCACGCAAGCTGTGGCCCCAGAAAATGCCACTCGAAGCACCAGGTAGTTGAGGAAAGAATTGGGATCTCCGACTTGAGCCTCCAAGGAGATGTCATTATCAAGCCTCTTGAAAGCATTAATCAAAGCCTCCTTAACATCAATATCAGTTGACTCCCCAGTGTTGAGGTCAATAAGCTCTTGCCAGTAAGTCCTCAAGCTGTTGAAATATAACTTGGACGCCTCCTTACTGAAGTAATCGTTGGGGTGCTTGTGCCACTGGAGAATGGGCAGTAGGGCTCGACCACTCTCCACGGCATTTTCAATCTCCAGCAAAGTCTCGTGGGGTAACAAAGAGACAGCAATATAATAAAAGAGTCTTTCACTAACTGCCTGGGAGCAAGCACAGCCTGCGTGGCCATCGAAAACCCCCAAAAGCATCCCTCTGGTCTGCAAGCAGGTTGCTGCACTCCTCCGGTCCTCAATGGGTGCGTTTGCGGGCAGCTGATTGCTGTCAAATCCAAGGACAGAACTGACATTTTTGCCATCAAATTCTGGCACTTTGAAACTGTACTCATTAGCTTTCAGGATGCTATTGACTTGGGGAGGTGTGAGGTAAAACTTCTGCGGCGTGGAAGCATATCTCCTTCCTTGGGTGTACTGCCACCAGCTCTCCTTTGGCCTGTAAAAGGTAGCATACGCTGGATGGGGTGCGTATCTTGGGCGACTCTGCGGAATATAAGGGGGTGAGCAGCAGAGATGTTTGTGGTGGCAGTAACATGCAGTGCCATAGATTCTGCTCAGTTCACAGTTACGAATCAGAGGGAAAAACAGTTGAGTTGGTGCTGGCATGGCATCAGAGAACAGTGGCAAGCTGGAACTTCTGACTGGGATTCCTAGACAGCAATTTCACAGGTAAGCACAAAGAAAAAAGTTACATTCAGATTACTTAATCTATTTTTGCTTTCATAACAGATATTTAGCAGGTGAATTTACAAGTGTCCTGTGCCTCCTAAGGTACTATATTTTACACACATACCATGTACTATCTCTACAGGATCTCTGCCAAGCGCACTTGATTACTTAATGGAGCCAGGAGCAAACTGTCTTCTAGCTTTACTTTTCTCTTTGTATTTCTTTATGCAGCACAAACTGGGCAGAATGTACAACAGATCTGGCTGGGAAGAGCGGAGGAGATGAAGGTTATATAACATTATGCAGTGGCAGTCGACCTGGCCAATTACCCTTCTCTTTATCCTTAAAAAAGGCCATGGGTCTCCCATATTGCACAGGGACTTCTCCCATTTATGAAGATCCTGTTTATAGAGCCATGTTCAATGGTTAGCACTTGATACACCTGGGTATCACCATATACGTGTTGGGATGCAGCCTCAACCTGTGTGTATTCATGAATTATTGGTACAATATATACATATGTCACTATAATTAACACGTACAAGAAAAATCTTACATAATGGATAAAAATAGAAGTTCCAAAATGCCCTCCTTGTATCCAGGAGATGGTCTTGCAAACAATGCTTCTCCAGACCACTGTGCCGATTTGGCAAGTTTAGGGACACAGGTCTGCCACCAAGTCACCAAATAATCCTGGAAAAGTGGGCAGGTTTCATTTATTCATTAATTTTACTGTATTTTTTGTGATTAAAAAAAAAAAAAGCAAGTATTTTAGTAGCTCTAAAACTTTGTTAGTAACATAAATGGTCTCAGTTCTGGAACTTAATTTACTTGTTAGTATTCTCCTCTGCCTATCAGCCGTAAAAGAAAGCTACAGAAATATGATCTTCATCTATTACAGACCCCAAGTAGAATTTACCCCTAGAAAACCATTCTCTTACATTTTAAAAAATGGTTATCTATTTGCCCTTGGAAATTAATAAACAGTGAAACAGTAGTCTAATGGACTAAGGTTTGGCTTAGAAAGGTAGAGCATTATACTTGTGAATAAATGAAAATCGTATCACTTATATCTGGAAGTGGAACACTGAAAATATTTCGATGAGCATTTATCTAGAAAACGTAATAAACATGTACCACTAAGCCAGGTAATGTATACAAGAAAAGAATCCCTCTTGTAACACATATTTCCCCTGAATTCTTGAGGTATTGCCTCAAAGTATTCACCTGGCCTATAAACAAATAGGCTTTAGAAATATCTTAAATAAGGAAACAAATGCAATAAACAAAAAGGAATAAGGAATAGAAAACCACTTGAGCCTTAATATCAACTATTTTTTCCTAAGGTTGAACACATTAAGAAAAAATTTTACAAATATCATAGAGTATTAGCTATATTATTACATTATTTTCACATACCCTCTTTTGAAAAACAGTTAGAAAAATGATAAATGGAATGCAGGGAGCAAACACTGAATTTGCTTCGGTAACAAGCACTGTGTAAGCAAGTTATATAGAACCCCTTTTGCATGTGATAGAATGTACCGTTATTTTAACTACATTATTTAAGAAGAAATTCGTTTACAAAATTGAAAACAAGATTAGGCAAGAGAAGGTAAGGAATAGAATTCTTGAAATAAGAGCAATAACTAAATAACGTCTGAAAGGCAGTCTTGAAAGACAGAAGTTCCAGAAAAACAGGAATCTATCAAGAACAACCACTTAAATAACAGCACTTCAAACTGAATACCTGAAAGTCATCCAAAGGTTAAGTGTACATGACTGAGCCAGGAGATGTGCTAAAACGCTGGGCCACATGACACTGGCTTTCAGATATGAACCATAACTCTTGCTAGGTTTGTATGCAGAAAGCACATGGACTCATTTCATACTTTGTATGAAGATTATTTCTATTATTAAAAATGTAAACATACCAATTTTCATGAAAATAAATTTTCTCTGTAAGTTTATATATGTCTGCATTTAAGCTTACTTTAACATGTAAGAATTTTAGAGGACAAAAAATACCTGTGTTTCTGTATGGAATGTAGATTGAATCAAAGTACTGTTTGTGTTTGGAGGCAGGGTTTGAGAGACAGATGTGTAACAGAATTGGGCTATATGACATCTGATGAAGAAATAACAAGACCAGGAAACCCACACTTTCCTTAAATTCCTTTGTTTTGACAATCCTCCTGTTTTTCTAATTGACTGCAAAATGAACTATTTTGGCAAAAGAACTGATTCATGCAGCAGATGCTTTGAATAGGTAAATTCAAACACCAGGCACTCAAGTAACATACATTTTCCCCTCAGGCATAAATTCTCAAGATTAAAAAAAAAAAGCAGAGTGTCAATTTTATTAACTCGATCCTTCAATTACTCAGGGGTTTATGGACTGAGTATGGACTGAGACTCCCAACATGCCTCTAAAAGTCAAATTCTGAGGGAAGTTACCTACTCTGTGATTAAGGAGCATTTGTTCACCACCAGTACAAGTGACATACTCTCTTCATCAGACCAGTTACTCCTAGAAGTCAATGTACTTTTGAATGCTTTCATAAACCGTAAGTGAACATTCAAAAAACTCTTGAGTATCCTTCTGAATATCCTGTGATTCAACAACAAAACTCCATGAAATCAAAACTCTTGTTGACAACTTGCTAAATCAACGAAGTTAAAGGGTTCTGATGCGGCAATAAGAACAGCAGCAAGGTACAGCTGTGGTAAACTGAAGCACCGTCAAATTTTCAAGTTATTTATGGCCACAATTTCACTTAAAAATTCCCATCCCATGATCCAGACTTAGCCACCTTAGGTACAGCATCTTAGTCTTAGGCAGATTTTGCCAGTGACTAATAAGGCAAGATGAACTGTAAGGAGAAACAGGAAAGAGACCCATCCATTCTTACTGATGTACTCTGCAGGGCTTGTGCCAGGAAATGATTCCATTTTATCAATAAACTCTCAGAACAAACTAATTAGAGAATGCAATTACTGCCCCGACTCCAGAGCTCTTCAGCTCTGCAAAGCTTTTGGTGTAAATGGGAAAAAAAAAAAGCTATACTAATCATTAAATGTGTCAGAACCCCAGTTTATGTAATCCGATTGCATTAAACACCCTGCATAAAGACTCTCTGCGATTTTTCAGCATTTTTGGGCAATGTTTAGCCATTTCACAGCTCCTGTTATCTCTATATGAATAAAGAAACCGGCTGCCTTTGGAAGACTCCGAAGCCCCAAGTCAGCACTTGTTTGATCAGTTTCCTTTGTACCCTACCTGAAAATGGCACTCACTTAACGCACCAACTGCTATTCTGGTGCAGGATCCCTTTGTACACCCCCCCCCCCCCTTTTCTACCTACCTCACCTCTTCATTCCACACAGACCCACCTAAGACCATCCACACGCAAAATCAGTCATCATCCTTCCTGGGTACCCAACGCCAGGTAGTTAAGGGAATACCTACCAATTCGTCTGGGCCCGGGACACACACACATTCTCCTGTCATCACAACACGGAGCCGACAACATCCACAACCCGCGCGGAGAGCAGCAGCGACAGCGGCACCGGCCCATTGAAAAGCAAGGCAGAGATGCTCGTTAGAGGAGGCGTCGGCAGGGGAGGCGCGAGAGGAGGAGGGGCGAGGTCTCGCTGCAGCCGGGTGAATGGGGCTAGGAGGTGGGGTGGGGTGGGGTTGGGGAAAGAGGATGGAGGCGCAAGACAGGGAGTGGGGAGGAGGGCGGAAACCTAACCAACAAACCCACCCCTCGGGAGCCGCGGAGCTACAGCTGGAGGCGGCGGGGGCCAGGACGCCGGCGGAGGCGCGCCCCGGGACCGGCCCGTCCATCCAGCCCCGGCGCGGAGCCCACGGGAGCGCGGCATCCTCCGCCCGCCCACGCCGCGCCGGCCGCAGACCTGAAAACCGAGGGTCGGCCCGCGGGGTCACCCTGGAACCGGGGTGTGCGTGTGAGGGGTGGAATCCTCAGGCCGAGCGACTCCGCGCCACCTGAGCCGCACCTGCCCCGGAATCCACCCTCGCGCCGGCCCTCACGGCGCTCCGGGCGCGGCCAGCGGGCCCACACCCCCGCCCAAGACCTGGAGCCCCGCGGGCAGCCCCCTGGCGCAGTCACGCCCGCCGCGGCCCCGACGCCCCTCGAGCGCGCACCTGGCGCCCCCAGGCTCGTCTCCTCACGCGCGCCGGCCGCCCCCCTCACAACTTCGGGCGGGCGGAGGAGGATTCCGGACGGTGCGGCTCGGCGCTGGGGTGAGGGAATACGAACCGGGCACTACAGGGGGAGGAGCCGCTTCTTCTCAACGAGGAGGCGGTGGCGGCGGGGGCACCTCCCGGCGGTCCTTCCTCACGAGCCGCCGCGACGCCCGGGAGCGCGGCCCCGGGCCCCAGGCCGGCCCACTCCGCCCCGCCCCCTCCCGCCCCCCCAAGCCGAGCCGGGCCCCCGCCCTGCCCCGCCCGAAAGTTCGGGCCCGAGCGCTTCCCGCCTTCCCATTGGGTGCGCAGTGGCGAGGGGGCGGGGCGCAGCGGAGCGGGCAGCTGCTCGGCGCGTGGGGGCGGAAGAGCCTCGCGCTCCCCGCCCGCTTTGTGACGTCACGAGGGTCAGACACGCCCATCCACTCCGCGTGAGCTGCCCATTGGCTCCGAGGGCCCGCCTCACGTGACCGCGCCCGCGCCCGCGCCCGCTCCCGCACCCGCTATAGCCGGGTGAAGGCGGGGCCGCGCGCGGCCGCGGGCTTGACTGAAAGGCCTGGAGGGAGGAAGCGCCCGGGTCCGCACGAGCGTCCCCGAGCGGGCAGGGCCGGTGAACGGCCATTTCCCGCAGACAGGCTTCCACGACGCCAGGCACCTCGGCGAGCCTTCTTCCCTCCTTACGGGGGTGGGCTGGGGCTTCGTAGGTTTAGGCTTCGAGAGGAGGCTCCCTTCCCAACGGGAAGCTAAATTCCCAGAGACGGCCCTACCTGGAATAACAAGGCATGAGAGAACCCCAGTCTATCTGAGGCCTGGTTCATGGGATTCTTTTCGGAGCGTTGACTTTGGAGCATGTTTTCTGTCATTTTCTGGACAAGTCTCAGGGCCCAGGGAGAGAAAGGCGGTCTGAACAGCAGCCAGAGGAGGTTGTGATGAAGGAATTCTTGACTCTGTCGAGTAGGTGTGTGTGGTCACATTTTCTGGAAGAAAGAAAGTGAAGTCGCTCAGTCGTGTCAGACCCTTTGCGACCCCATGGACTATAGCCTGCCAGGGTCCTCCATCCATGGACTCTTTCATGCAAGAGTACTGGAGTGGGCTGCCATTTCCTTCTCCAGGAGATCTTCCCGACCCAGGGATTGAACCCAGGTCTCCCGCATTGTAGGCACACCACGTTTTCTGAAGGGCTTTGAAATCAGTGTTTATTTGCCGTGAATAGGAAAAGAGTAGAACGCACAATGCGAAAATGGGAAGAACCCTGGACTTTTTGTGTCAGGACCATCATCCAAGTCACTTCCGCTCCGTGAGAATCAGTTTCCACTTCTGTAAGCTGGATTGGGGTGGCCTTGGCAGTCTTGGTTAAAGGGTAGACATGGCCGGGACTGCTTCACTTGCTTCTGTCCACACGTAATCCCCTCTTTATTAACCGAGTCATTGATAGTGGCTTCTGAAAACTTCTTTGGAGATGGTATCAGATAGATCATTGCACTTAGCCTGCCTACTGTTAAAAACAGTTAACTGACTTATTAAGCATATCTGCTTACTAGCCGATAAAATTTCCCAAATTGATGTGCGCAGGCTATAAAAGCTGTCATATTAACAGTATTGTGGAGTTTTGTTTTTGTTAATTTGTACTATCTGATTTTATGTAATAAAGGATAAATTTTATAGACACAAAACAGTGCCAGGAACTGGTTCTTTATAGCTCCTAGATCTTTCCAGCTGCCTCCTCTATTCTTGAAATAGAGAATATTTTGGCCCAGCCCCAGGGTGCCCACGGAACTCTTGTGGCTATTTTTATGTGGCCTTCATCCATTTTACATGGGTCTATCTGCCTCACATCAACCCCTCTTTTTTACTTCTCAAATGAGCTTCCCATAAGTTGGTAAGTATTTTTTTTCATGGTCTTTTATTCTGTTGAGTATCTGATTTATGTATGTTTTCCATAGTCTCATAGAGGCAGTATAGGGTGGTATAGTGGAGTGAGTAAGAACACAGCTGGAGCTAGACTACCTGAATTCCAGTTCCAGCTCTGACTCTTGCTATGTGGTCTTGGGTAACTTCTTCCTGGCTCAGTTCTTTCATATATAAGATAAGAATAAAACTAGTAACATTTTAAAACTTTTTACCCTCACAGGTTTGTATTAAGTGAGTTGCTATATATATATATCATGCTGAGTAAGTACAAGCAAGTAGTAAGGGCTGTGTAAGTATCAGCTATTATTAATATTATAGACAAGTCCAGGTGAGTGTGTTTGTTTTATTGAAGACTGGAGGTAGGAGATGAATACACTCAAGTAGAATATATTCTACAGCTAAATACTAAATATTAAGCGATTATACAGCTAAATACTAAGCAATTATTAATAGAGTGGAGAGTCTTACAACCTTAGGATATCAGGTTAAGGTGATTTATTTACATGAGGAATGTCACTGCCTCTTAACCCCTACTTTACAGACATGGAGACCAGGTAGTTGAATGTAAGTGGATTTTTATTTTGAGAGTTTCTGCCTGAGGACTCAGAAATGAAGTTTACACTAGGCTAGTTTGCTGTCTATAAAACTTTTTCTATTGTGAAAATAAAGTCATGAGACTCCAAGATATATATATAGCCATAGCAATGATCTCTTTAGATCGCCTTGGTAGCATATACCTTATTCCACACCAGTATTGCCATTATTCAGAGCCCTTTAAAAATGACCTTTTCAAATAGTTTTTGGATCTGCACAGGAAACTCCAACTTATTTTACTATAACTGGTACCTTGGTTTTTATTCCAAAATAGTATTGATTCTCTCTTGGTAATATTCTTAGTTTTGAACAACTTATTTCTGAAAATAACACCTACTCTCAAAAAATTGATATTTGCCACCACTAAATATAGTCAAAAGAATTTGTCCTGAGACTTGAAGGCAATGCCAAAGTATTTCTGGAATCAGAATAAAGGATCCCCCAAAGCAATGGCTTTGCAATAAAAGTCATTTAGAGGTGTAAGTTTTGTTCTCTAGCTGCAAAGTTATATGATTCTGTGACATGTATGTTGTAAATAAAGTTATAGTCCTTCTGCACAGGAACCAATTGCTTGTACCACTGGGGGAGGTTCTTTAGTATCTCAGCCTTGTCTCCCCTCTGGCCTGGCTTTCCTCCTGTCTCTAGATGGAGCTCCTTTTAGTCACCCAGTGATAGGCTTGCTTCAGTTCAGTTCAGTTCAGTCGCTCAGTCGTGTCCAACTCTTTGCGACCCCATGAATCGCAGCACGCCAGGCCTCCCCGTCCATCACTAACTCTCGGAGTTGACTCAAACTCATGCCCATCGAGTCGGTGATGCCATCTCATCCTCTGTCGTCCCCTTCTCCTCCTGCCCCCAATCCCTCCCAGCATCAGGGTCTTTTCCAATGAGTCAACTCTTCGCATGAGGTGGTCAAAGTATTGGAGTTTCAGCTTCAGCATCAGTCCTTCCAATGAACACCCAGGACCTATCTCCTTTAGGATGGACTAGTTGGATCTCCTTGCAGTCCAAGGGACTCTGAAGAGTCTTCTCCAACACCATAGTTCAAAAGCATCAATTTATCAGCGCTCAGCTTTCTTCACAGTCCAGCTCTCACATACCATTGGAAAAACCATAGCCTTGACTAGACGGACCCTTGTTGGCAAGTAATGCTTCAGAAGTTCACCTTTTATCACATGGCCATCTGGCCAAGGCCAGAGCAGGTCTGTGGGTTTGCTGCTCTGATCTCACAGACTGTTTTAGCCACCAGAACACCTGTTGACACTAACATTGGAAGGCATGGAAAAATAGCACCAAACAACCCAGGATTTTTGTAAGGGCGGGCAAGGAGAAAGGAGGAGGGGGCTTCCCAAATACTCCAGTACAAGGAAAGCACTGTGCAAAAATACATATTTTTGTTAACAGAATGCTTTTTGTGACACCAAAAATGAAAGTCAGTACCTGAATTACACCCTTAACACATAGTCATTTTCTTGCCCTAGAATAAACCTGGAAATGAGCAAGTGCTTAGCCAGATTGGCCTGGTATTCTTATGGGTGGATGATATAAACTCTTGGGTTATTGGAGGTTAGCTGTGACAACATGGAGATGGTCCAGTAGAATCTCAGTGGTGCCAGACAGGAAGCTTAAAATAGACTTGCAAGTGGGTCTGAGATGCTGTTCGCCTGATGGCTAGTGAGTTAACCGTGGCCTTTGCCAAAATCAACAATTAGAGGAAAGAGAGGCTGCTAGACAGTCTTTAGCTCCTTCTTCCCTCCAGGTCTTGGATAAGAAATCAGCAAGTACTTACTATTAAGCATTAGGTACTTGTTTTATTATCCTGGGGGTGAGAATTGCTTTCAAATTAAATTTATTTGGAGTTACGTGCTGAGATCAACAAATCATCTGTAAGAAAGAAGCAGATCATGTACTGTGACTCATTTCTTGTGGGTCAGAGGTTATAGGTGCATTCAGACTTATTTAATATTTTTTTAAAAAGTAGTCCATTCTCATCAGAATTCACGAAGTAGTAGTAGTTTGAGGGAAATATATGTATCATTGTTCTCTTGCCAAATTAGAAACAAAAATCTCCTGCATTGACTTAACATGACAACGAATATGGAAAGTGGGTATCTGGGGTTGCTTTCCTTCAGAAATCCCTACTAATGGGGTTATCTTTGAGTATTAAGGATGATGTGCGTGGGGGGAGGGGTTTTATTGTCTAGCCATCAGACAGCTAGGCTGTAAAAAATTACACTTTTTCAGTGTGTCTCTATAGACAATTCTTCAGAATACAGGAGGTAAAAGGTGAAAGGTTTCAGGGGAGCTGAAACCTTGGGGTGGATCCAGAGCACTTTACAGTAGGTACCAGGTCATGAGTGCCCCTGAAGCAGGCCATGCCAATCTGCAGGCTTCAGCAAAAGCCCCCACACTATGTACTCAAAAGTAGTAGCTGCTGATCTACACACTTCTTAAAAACTATAATTCTCTGCTTACCTGGACACCATACCTGTAAGAGTATAAGCTTCCCAAGGACAGGGATCATGTCTCTTTTATATACCCATATACACCCACAGCTTGGCATAATAGTGAGAACTGATGGGTAGTGAATGCTTACTTCATACTGTCCTCTATTCTAAGTGCATTGTCTGGTTGTATCCTCATAACACTCATAAGAGGTAGGTGTTACCATTATATCCATTTCACAGAAGAAGACTCTCACTGAGGGTGATTTGCACTGTTTACGTAAGTAGGAAGTAGTAGAATATCCATCTTGCATTCTGAGGCACTATGTTTTAGTGACCACTGCACAAAATAGATGCCCAGTAATGAACTCATGTCAAACTACAGAAAGTTTCACATTTTCATTATGTACCTGAGGATAAACTATATCTTTGCAGGATTTCCACCCATGTTACTGTGTCTGTAACTAGCAGTAAGTTTTGCACAAGTAAGCGTGTCATCACTGAATAGCCATTCTTGTCAGAGCACTGCAGGGTTTGGTTATGGTTTTTCAGGAAAAACAGTTGTAGCTAGTTGAGTAGCCACAGCTGGTCCCCTGCTTGACACCTCAAGATACTAGCAGGAGCATCAGACCCTGACTGACAAAGTGAAAGACAAAGCAACCACATTTTTCTCATTCTTGTGGTCAAGGGGCTTTTCCAGCCCACACAGGCACAGAGAAGGTCCTCAGGATTCAAGGGAGGGAGAGGGAGCCAGCCCATAATATGTCCCACCAGCTTCCCAGAAACCTTCACACTGGAATCCATCTTGACTGAGAGATGAGTGCACATCCACCAGAGAGGGCCCTGAGTCAGGCCAAATATGGAGACAAGCAAGATGACTATTCAGAGACAATCTGGAACATTGTCCATATATAAACCATGTAAACAATCCTCATTCCACACTTCACTCCAGCTCCACCTGTGTTCTTCCACACTACTTTGCTTCTAATAAATGCTTTCTCTGCCTCACAGTCTGTCTCTTTGCTGAATTCTTTCTTCAAAGAAGACACGTTTCCTGCTTCAAGTCACTGCATCCGTTATCCCATGAGATCAGCTATAAAAGCATATTTTCCTTGGAAACGATGTAAATATTTGTAGGTGAATACCTAATGTATACCTAAAGAAGGCTGAACACCAAAGAGTTGATGTTTTGAATTGTGGCGTTTGAGAAGACTCTTGAGAGTCCCTTGGACTGCAATGAGATCAAACCAGTTAATCCTAAAGGAAATCAACCCTGAATACTCATTGAAAGGACTGATGCTAAAGCTGAAGCTCCAATACTTTGGCCACCTGATGTGAAGAGCCGACTCTTTGGAAAAGACCCTGATGCTGGGAAAGATTGAAGGCAGGAGGAGAAGAGGGCAGCAGAGAATGAGATGGTTGGATAGCATCACTGACTCAATGGACATGAACTTGGGCAAACGTGGGAAATAGTGAGGGACAGGGAAGCCTGGCATCCTGCAGTCCATGGGGTCACAAAGAGTTGGGCATGACTTAGTAACTGAACAATATCACCACCTAATGTATTCAGTTCACACCCTGGTAATAAACTATAGTTGATATATGAAGTAAATAATTTAATCTGTTTAAAGCTATATGTTCAGTTTAAAAGAAAGCACTTTTAACTTTAGTCAGTATCCACATGAGAGGGGAAAGTTTGAGAGAAAGAAGACAAGAAGAATGTTAGTAAGAGTTATTGAATTATGTGTCCAGTTTCTGCTAGGAATAATGGACTCCAGAAGTCTAATCAGAATATACTAAAGTACAGTATCTGGGTTGTGATTTTATCCCTTTTTAAGGCATTGAGATTTTATAAAATGAACATAAGTTGGAGCCAGAGACACCTGAGTTCAAATCCTAGCTCTGCTGCTTACTAGCTGGTTAATCTTCAACACTTTAAAAATCTAAACAGTGTTGTAAGGGTTAATCATAATCTAAAAGAAAACGCGAAATGATGGCTGGCAAATAGCTCAAAGTGGTAGCACGAAAATGAGTCCCCTATTGCTGCCGTAACAAGTTACCACAAATTCAATGGCTTAAAACGGCACACAGATCTTGCAGTTCTGGAGGTCAGAAGTCTAACGTGGGTCTCTGTTGGCTAAAATCAAGGTGCGTCAGCAGAGCCACATTCTCTTCTAGAGGCTTTGAGGAGGATCTGTTTTCCTGTCTCACCCAGTATATTCAGAAGCTGCTACAGTTCCTTGACTGACTGCTCCTTTCTTCACCTTCAAAGGGTGAGAGCAGCATCTTCAGGGCACTCTCACTGTGATTCTTCTGCCTTCTTGTGATTACATCGGGCCCATTGGGCAATAATCCAGGATAATCTCTTTATCTTAAAGTCAGTTCATTAGCAACAGTACATCCATATGCAAGTTTCATCCCCCCTTGCCATGGAGCACACAGCATACAGTTCCAAGGGACTGTGGTGTGGACATCTTTTAGACAGGGCTGTGGCTGTGCATACCACAGTGCTTTTCACCCTTGACACTTGTTCATTCATTCATATACTTACTAAAGGAAAATACGAATAGTATAGTAAAAGTATCTTTACCTCCCAAGAATTCTGTTTCGGTAAAGCGCTTCAGTTCAGTTCAGTTCAGTCGCTCAGTCGTGTCCGACTCTTTGCGACCCCATGGACTGCAGCACGCCAGGCCTCCCTGTCCATCACCAGCTCCCGGAGTTTACTCAAACTCATGTCTATCGAGTCGGTGATGCCATCCAACCATCTCATCCTCTGTCATCCCCTTCTCCTCCACCTTCAATCTTTCCCAGTATCAGGGTCTTTTCAAATGAGTCACTTCTTTGCATCAGGTGGCCAAAGTACTGGAGTTTCAGCTTCAACATCACTCCTTCCAATGAACACCCAGGACTGATCTCCTTTAGGACGGACTGGTTGGATCTCGTTGAAGTCCAAGGGACTCTCAAGAGTCTTCTCCAACACCACAGTTCAAAAGCATCAATTCTTTGGCACTCAGCTTTCTTTACAGTCCAACTCTCACATCCATACGTGACTACTGGAAAAACTATAGCCTTGACTAGATGGACCTTTGTTGGCAGAGTAATGTCTCTGCTTTTTAATATGCTGTCTAGGTTGGTAATAACGTTCCTTCCAAGGAGTAACCATCTTTTAATTTCATGGCTGCAGTCCCCATCTGCAGTGATTTTGGATCCCCCCCAAAATAAAGTCTCTCACTGTCTCCACTGTTTCCCCATCTATTTGCCATGAGGTGATGGGGCCGGGTGCGATGATCTTAGTTTTCTGAATGTTGAGTTAAAAAGTGCTTAGATTTATACATTAAAAAATTAGCTGAGGCAGTTGCGGTGGGCCAAGAGCATGAGTCGCTTGCCTGGGCGCTGCCCGCTGTCCCGCTGCCCTCTGAGCGCAACCATGTCCCAGGAGAAGCCCAAGGAGAGCGTGAAGAGGAAAAAGGACCACATCAACCCTAAGGTTGCCGGGCAGGATGGCTCCAGGGTCCAGTTCAAGATCAAGAGACACGCACCGCTCCGCAAGCTGATAAAGGCCTCCTGCCAGCGCCAGGGCTTGTCCATGAGACGGATTCGATTCAGGTTTGATGGACAACCAGTTAATGAAACAGACACCCCAACACAGCTGGAGATGGACGATGAGAACACCATCGATGTGTTCCAGCAGCAGACGGAGGGGTGGGGGGTGGGGCTCCAGCGGGGCCAGCTGCCTCTTGGGGGAGGGGGCGGCCTCTAGAGCCCCCGTCCCCTCGTGGCGCCGGGCCGTGTTTGCTGTCGAACAGTGCACGTGTGGTCAAGCCCGTCGCAGGCAGGCTCGGACACCGAGGACATTCCCCAGGAGGACTTTGCTCTGATGCACTCAGCGCCACCGCGGCGACAGTCCCCAGCCTCCCTCGGCCTGTCCCCTGGTAACTTTGTTTGGGTAAAATGCCCATGTGAAGGGGGACTTGGGCTTTTTTTTTACTTATTTGTTTTTTCCTCCCTCCTATGACATATTCTCCCAACTTGTGACCTGAATGCCTGCTTTCTGTCTAGATGGGGATCTTAACCCCAGGTGTTGAGCCCCCCCTCATTCCAATCATGGAGAGAACTGTCACCACTCTGGGGGTGCTTCTATGGGGCCAGTTTTGGGGTCACGGTCAGTATGGGAGATACACTTTCACTTACTGTTTATTGGTGGCACGGGTTTTTTTTTTAATGCTAAATATTAGAAATGTAAGCTTTGCCAGAATATAGGAAAGTTGAAGAGGAAAGACTGGAATGTTTCTTAAAGGTATGAGGTTCTGCAGTAACACGGCCCTAGGTGGTGTATGGGGCCCTGGACCCATTGCCATCAATGGCTGGTGACACTGCTCGGACACAATGAAAATGGGCTTTTCCCCTCTTCTTAACAGAAAAGGAAGTAAGTCCCACACATCTGCTGTGGTCACAGTGCCAAGGCCTCAGATTTCCTCCAGTATTTACTTCTGATGAGTAACGATGGTCTATATGTAAACTAGGAAGATAGAATACTGCTGATTTTGCCGTTATGTCTTTGTGTAAAAGAGCTGCTTCAAAGTGTGGCTACAAGTGAGAGATGCCTCCGGGTTCTCTCCAAGGACCGTGCTCTGCTCCCCAAGTTGGTATGGAGCTTACACGTTATGTGTGATTTCGGTTCTGTGCAGCATTTTGGGGTCTGTCTTGGTCAGCCTCCAATGGTTGTCCCGTTGCCGTTCCGTGCGGACTCACTCCTGTCTGGTGGCCCCTGGCAGCCTGTTCGGGTCACCTGGGCAGGATGACCACCGTCATCTCCTGCCCACCTGAAACCTCACTGGAGAAGTCTGCACTTCATTTGTACCTTGCTGTTCGGGCACGGGCGGGATGTCTGCCGGTTCTGTTGTGTTTATTCCCCACTTTGTATATTATTTGTTGTCCTGTACTACTGTCAATGGTAAATATTGTTTGGTATTCTGTCGGAAAAAAAAAAAATAGCCGATAATACAAGATAGCATGAACAAGCCCCAAGATGAGTCATTCAAGAGGGGAGATCACTTAGATGAATGAGGGAGAAAAAAAAATTTTTTTTGATCATCCACCAGAAGTAATAAGGTCATCTCCTTCCCTCCACAAAAGGACAATGTGATCTTAGGTTGCATTAAGATGAGAACAAAGGAGGGGCTCGCCTTGGTAAATCCCCTGGAGATTTTGAAGGGTTTAAAAAGTCTTCAGTGGAGCCAGAGGAGAGAGCCAACAGGGTGAGGAGCCTAGAATCAGAAAGTATAAGAAGTTTGGGGATATTTATGGTGTGGTCTTCAAATACCTAACTGACAGACATATGAAAAGAAATCTAGATTTATCTTTGAAATCTCTGGAGTTTTAAACTGCTAAGTCACTTCAGTTGTGTCCTACTCTTTGCAACCCCATGGACTATAGCCCGCTGGGCTCCTCCGTCCATGGGATTCTCCAGGCAAGAGTACTGGAGTGGGTTGCTATTTCCTTCTCCAAGGATCTTTCCGACCCAGGGATCAAACTCATGTCTCTCATGTCTCCAGCATTGGCAGGTGGGTTCTTTACCACTAGTGCCACCACTGGAATAAGTGTGTAGAAGTTAGATTTAAAGTCAATGTGGTAACTTTACATGGTTATAGTTTCCTGAAATGGAATGAGCTACCTGAGTTTCCTGTCCTTGGAGGTATTCAAATAGAACCTAGACAAGTGTCAGAGAATGTGCTCCCAAAGCACTTCTTCAGGCCTTGAACATTGTATTTACATTGTAATCATTTGCATTCCAGTCTCCCTGTGCAACTAGTGACCTCTTTCTAGTCTGAATCTATCATGTTCATTTTAACTTGGCTCAGAAGGTACAAAATGAATGTTGGGTTGGTGAATAGATACATGAATGAGATTAAGAGTTGGATAGAGTGACCATTTAGTCCTTCCAACTCAGGCTCTCAGTTCTCAGCTAGGATTTGAACTAGGTTTAAAGAATGGAATTGGTTGCAGAAAGGGGGTGGCGGTGTTGCATCCTAGGTTTCACAGTGCAGAAAAAGCTCAGAGACAAGTGGGAGCAAGAGAGTGGAGGAGCTATGTTGGGTGAAGTACAGGAATTAGAGTTGGGGCAGAAGGTTGAGTCTTGATTCTTAAAGGTCTAAATTTCACGGATGTCAGGCTTTCTCATCCTGCAGTCTGAACCCAGGCTGATGCTTGACTAAATCCTTGTGAAAGAAGACCGAAAACGTGCTCTTAAGTCATGCATTTTGGCTCTGCTGGGAAAGACTGGGGACTTGCTATGGACTGAAATGTCCCCCATGATTCTTATGTTGAAGCCCTAACTTCTAGTGAGATGGATTAGGAGGTAGGGCTTTGGGGAGGTGATTGGGTTTAGATGAGGTCATGAGGATGGGGCCCTCATAATGGGATTAGTTCCCTTCTAAGAAGAGATACCAGGGAGCTTTCTCTCCCTCTCCGTCTCTCTCTGCCATGTGAGGACACATGGAGAAGGGAGCCATCTGCAAGCCAGGGAAGAACACCCTCACCAGGGAGCAGAACCAGCCGTTTGCTCTTGGATTGCCCAGCCTCCAAAACTGTGAGAAATACTGAAATAAGCATCTCCTGTTTAAGCTGACCGGGCTATTGTATCAATATGTTTGTTATGGCAGCCGGAGCTGACTGATACAGGGCTCTTGCCTACATCTGGGAGTAATGAGTCAGAACTCAGCGCTAGGCAGTGGCACAAAAATGTACAGGAAACCAGACGGGAAGAGAAATTACTGAAAACATTAAGACTTGGTAGTGAGATAACAAGAAGGGTTTAAAGGGGAGGCCCACAGCTTTGTGAACATGAAGGCAGACAGTTATGTCCACTGAGCTTCTTATTACAATGGAAGGAAGATGAGAAACTATTTGGAATATCCAGGATTTCCTGCAACTGTTTCCATTAAGTTCGTGGCTGAAAATGGGCTATTTTTAATGTTGATGAGAATGGCAAGCCAAGAGTTTTAGTCTGTGGAGAGCAAACTTTTCTTGGAGGGGAGCTGTAGTACTGATAAAACTCTGCTCTGAATGGTAGTATTAACAACAGGCACTGTTGGACAAGCCCTATGATGGGCCAGCCTGATACAAGACACTGTGTGTATCATCCGACTTCATTAAATTATCCCTTGTTTGAAGGCCTCAGCTTGTACCCCATGCAGTATCTGCTTTAGGGAGTGCCCAAGGAAAATTCTCGTTCACATTAGCTCCAAGGGTAATTATATGTCTCTTAAATAAGTGAATTTCTTTAAAAAATGTTTGGACTCTGAATGGAATTAACACGTGACCCTGTGTGTGTGTGGTGGGGTTGGCAGAGGTAGGAGGAAGTTGGAGGAGTTATGCTAAGTTTCGGATCCAGCATTTTGGCCCAATTTTAGTTGTGTGTAATATATTATTTTTTAGCCTCTTTCCTGTTTCTTATTTTTTTGCTGCCCTTGTTTTTCTATCCTCCCTCCTCTTTTAATTTATGCTGCCTTGTATTTTAGGTGTCTCTGAAGGCAGTCCTAAATTCTGAAACAAAGGACAATAAGTATAAATATATTTCTATTTACGTCAGTCCCCACTTTATAGATGAGGAAACAGAGGCTCAATTAATTTATTTAACTTGCCCGAGATCACAGTGGGTGTACTACTTACCTATTGCCGGGTAACAAATCCCCTCCAAAACTAGCAGCTTAAACCAACAAATCTATAATTTCTCAGTTGGTTCCTGAGGGTCAGGAGCCTGGGAGTGGCTCACTTGGGTAGTTCCAGCTCGGGGGCTGGTGGGGTTGCAGTCGAGCCGTCTGCTGGGGCTGGAACTTTCTGCAAGCTGCAGAGTGTTTTATAACTTAATCTCAGAAGTGACAGTCACTCCCGTGTGCCACCAGTCACACAAACCAACCCTGGTTAAGGGAAGGGAGTCCACAAGGGCGTGAGTTCCAGGGATAGGATCGCGGGAGGCCGTCTTGGAAGCCGCCACTCGCAGGGAGGAAATAGCATAGGTGAGCCTGCCGGATGTTGCTTCTGCTAAAGCACTGGCTCTGGATATGCTCAAGTTCGGTCCCCAGAGTTGCTTTCATTTTTTTTCTTTTCAGTTTGAAGAACAGGTGAGTGAGCATACCAAGTGAGGAGGCTCTGGGTTTCAGTTTTCTTCCTCTGATCCTGCTTACAGGTTGCCAATGCTGCCACAGTTTCATCCGTGAAGCTTTGTATTGCCTCATAACTATTTAATTGCTGCCAAAAGTAAATTTGATTTTAATCCATAAGACAACACTGAATGGTCTAACTGTCGGGTCCCACTAAGAAGTGGAGAATAATAGCTAACATGACACTATATAGGCTGACAGCCTCTGACTTTGGTAGTGCAAGAAACAATTGTTAGTAATTGTAATTCCTCCCATTTTTATATTATTTGCTTTATGGGAGATATGGGTATATAAAGTGTTAGAAAAACGCCGCGGGAGGAAAAAAGCCGCCTCTAAGGACCGGTGGTAAAGGCCTTTATTAAGCGGTCGCTCTCGGGCAGAACTCCCGGGGGCTGGTGAGTGAGGAGACAAAGGGAGTCTGCGAGGTATGAGGGGTGGGGAGGGGTTTTATAGCCACGGCCGGGTCCAAGCCAGGTCTTTTCATACAAGGAAGAAAGCGCGGGCTACAGCGGCGGTCAGTGTCCGAGGGCTCCGGTCGGTACCTTATTGGACCAGGCTGCAGGGGGTCGGCCTCCGGAAGTTTAGCCAGCCTCCGGAATTTGCCTTGCGGCACTTTCCCGGGGCATGCCCCGACCTTTCATAAAGGATGGAAGTTTTTGGTGATTCCACCCCCCCATAAGGTGATTCCACCCCTCATTTGTTAGTGTAATGAGAAAATCTATAAAGATATTTTTATGGAACATATTTTTTTACTGCATTGCTGATCTGTGGCCAAATTTTGTCAGGGTGATAAATTAGGACGTGTTGTTTTCCTGGATTCAGGAAACTGCCGGCTCAGTGTTTGGTATTCAGACCTCAGATCCACGACTCACCAATAAACCACCTGGACAAATGAACACAGAGGATCTCAACTGCTGTGGACTATTGCCCTGCCTCTTGATTCTTAACTCTGTTCTGTATCTGGAAATTCCATTTTCATTTGATGTCACTCTCCATGTTTAAACATAGCCCCAAACTGAATTCTTACCTGAGATTGTTTTTCAGAACAGTGGTGTTGAACTTCAAATAAAATTTGCAAGCCATCACTGTGTGCCAGTGGTATTTGAATGGACATCTCTGTGACCTCCCTCCAGGCCTTTGTGCTATGCCAGTTTGCAAATGAGATGATCAGTTTGGTCTAGGGAGAGGATTTTCTCTTTAGCTTTGAATGATTTAGGTACAAATTAATTTGTTAAATTCTCTTAGAGTGTTCTAGGCTTTGTGCTATGTTCTCTGCTGCTGCTGCCGCCGTCTCTTCAGTCGTGCCAACTCTTAGCGACCCCATGGACTGTAGCCTACCAGGCTCCTCCATCCATGCAAGATTCTCCAGGCAAGAGTACTGGAGTGGGGTGCCATTGCCTTCTCCAGCTATGTTCTCTAAGTGGGTAAAAAGCTAAGACACGGTCTTTGTGCCTTTAAAAACTTGTGGTCTAGCTGCTAGGTAAATATTAACAGGAACAATTATGAAACCATGTGAGATAGCAGAAGTATTCACAAAATGCTTGAGGAGAATGAAGGGGATTAGTTCTACCCAGTGGTGGAGGAAGACGATTTTACCAGGAAAGACCTCTCTTAGATCGGTGACCCCCAAATGTCGGTCTCAGGACACATGCTAGTCTCTAATAGAATTTTCACTGACTATGGCAGTGAGAAAGAAAACTAAATTAAATTCCATAAGCTAATTTTAAGATTAAAAAAAATTCTTTAGCATGAAATTATTTTTCCTGTGATGTCCTTCATGAAGACATGATGATAATAAATATTACTATTTGTTTTCTTTCACTGCAAAACAAAACTTGGCAACCTAGCATCATCCAAATTTTCTTGTGTGCATTCATTTATTGGTCCTTGAAACCTAAAAGGCTAGAAGCCCTTGTGTGGATGGTTATATTTGTGCTGGGGTTGGAAGAAAGAGATACTCATGTAAAGGCATTCTTGCTGTTTGCCTATCAGTGGTTTAACAATACCTACATTAAGGGGAAATGATTTTGCGAGAAAGAAAAAATGTATGCTTGCATTTAAAAACTGGCTTTGAATGTTTCTCTAGTATGTGTCTGGGGCAATGTGGAGGGGGGTGGGTGTAAGAGAGGAAAAAAAAGCACCCATAGTGGTGGGCACTTAGAATTTGAACTGTAGCTTTGGAGACCTGCTGTTGCCAACATGAATACTGGTTCTAGAAGGATTCCCACCCCCATCCCCTCAACCTCCACCCCGCAGTATAAAATCTTCAGAAGTTTAGATAAGATTAAGCTTGATGATTGTAAACCTTCTACTTCTTTCCAGGTATTGGATTAAGAAGTAACCTTTGTACATATGGGCCCCTTTGCTCCCCTGATTTTTCACCCGGGGTCAGGAGAGTGAGCCATTGTGTCTGTGTGTCTGAGCAGGTCAGTGGTAATGGAACATTTAACCTGCCGTGTTGCCAGTCTGCCTTGTTCATCTCACCTACAGTGGCAAAGCTTTTCATCTATTTGCAAATGGATGCCTCTCGGGAGTTGAGCTATATCCATAATTTTAGCGAATGTATCATCTTTGAAGAGGGATTCAACGAGAATGACAAAGATGATAAAAGGGCTGAATAATATCAAAAGGTATTAGATTTAAGAAGAATACTATAGGGATTTCCGTATCTGAACTCCTGGGCAGTGATCTTACAGGATTCCTTCCAGCATAAATGCTTTAAAAAATGATCAAAGATTTCCCTGCAACTTTGCAAGACAACACTTGTAAATAGCAGGCTCTTCTACTGTGCGTTTGGAAGCAGCCCTTGTGTGTGGTGAAGTAAGAGGCTCTGAAGTCAGAGGATTCAAATTCTTGCTCACTCATTACTGCAGTCAAGTCACCACCTTGCTAAGCTTTCATTTCCTCCTCCCTAGAATGGGAATAATAGTCTTACTCCAAAGGGTTGTTGTAAATAGAAGTACTAAGCATACAATAAGCACAAGCTATTACTATCCCTCTTATATTTAAATTTTTATTATTGTCACTTCTTCCTGCGAGGAGAGCCTCTCTCCTGGCCCTTCTCTCCCTGACTCTGCACCATCTCCCGTGTCTAAGTCCTGATTCAAGTGATCACATGCACTGATTGATTCTTTCAGCTTCCTTGAAACTAAAGCATCTGCACATGAACAACAACAATGAAATTATGTTTATAGGGCAGATCATTTATTTTGCTTAACTCTCAAACGTTAAAGGAGATGAATCAAAATTTTATGTCACAATATTTTTAGATAAAATCATGTGGAGAAAAAAAAATGTTATTTAAGCAAATTATGTATTCTCTTAATAATCCACAGGCTTCACTCTCCCCATGACCTTTAGCAACCCAGTAATGGAAATATTGGAAGGAGATAAACACACAAGAGAGGATGAGATGATGGAATATTCCATGTCCTTTCTGGCTCCTATTTTGTATTTTACGAAAGAGAGAGAGAAACATGGGCTTCAAGGGGTAGAACTGTGACCCAGTCTGGCACATAGAGGTGTGCTGTCCACCCTGAAATGACCAGCTAAGCTGTTGGAGATTGAGATAGAGAAGCTAAGAAGGGTCCTTTCCACACCTTAGTGCCAAATTTTGTAATCAAAAATAAATGATGGGGGAGAGGACACCTGTATACTTACAGCTGATTCATGTTGTGCAGCAGAAATCAATGCAACTTTGTAAAGCAATTATCCTCCAATTAAAAATAAATTAAGGGGAAAAAAAGAAAATAAAAGGTCCACGAGGTTTCATTGGTTCCTTAGCAGTGTTGAACTGACCTAACCTTGATGAGCACTATTTGAGTCATTCATTCATTCAACCAGTAACTGTTGGACACCCAGATACTGTTCTTTCTGAGAGTATGAGTGCATGCTAAGTTGCTTCAGTTGTGTCTGACTCTTTGCGACCCTATGGATTGTAACCCACCAGGCTCCTGTGTCCAAGGGATTCTCCAGGCAAGAATACTGGAGTGGGTTACCATGCCCTCCTCCAGGGGAACTTGCTGACCCAGGGATCAAACCTGTGTCTCCTGCAGCTCCTGCATTGCAGGCAGATTCTTTACCGCGGAGCCACGGGGGAAGCCCACCGTTCTGAATACCGGAGGGCAAACAGGACCAAATCCCGGTTCTCATGGCACCTGCAATCCAGGGGGGGAAATCACTGCAGAAAAAACTCCATAGGAATTCAGAGCAGATCCAACCTTTAGTGGCTTACAAGGCCCCTGAGGGTGGCCTTGGTGGCTGATGTTTCGTAATCACCTTGCCTAATATTCACGCAGAGTCGTAGGTGTGTTTTTCTGTTACACTACTTACCATAGCAGTAACTTTCAATTAAAGCCATGAGAAGTTTTGACCTCCCAGAAATGATTGACATGGCTTTGGAGATCTATTTTTGTCCTGCTTTCTCAAGTTCATGTCCTGTGTGATAGCCAGCAAGGAAAATACCACACTGCCACAAGTGTACTCATGTAATATCTGTGTTATCCGTGATACTTGGACTATTGCGATACTGATGGGCTGAGAAACAAATCTTTCATTTGCCCAATGTAATTTTCAGTTTTGAGCATTGATGTTACCAAACGAGGGCCTTACTCTTTGATATAGTTAACTTTTGGGGAAGGTATGCCTTCTTAACTTTCAATGTTGATTTTAGGTACTCAGAGATCTTGCCTGAGGCCAATACCTGGATAATATTGTAAGTGTTGGTGAAACTATGAGAATGACCATCAGGTTTCTGTAGGCAGGTGGTTTGTAAAGGAGGAGGATTAGTTTTAACCTTAACCCCCACTTCAACTCTTAACGAAAAGCTGTGGTAAATCAAGCAGGGCATGTTAGGTATTGCATTTCAGTTGTGGAGTGACATCTAATACCAAGTCAGCATTTGTTGTTAACTCTGGATGTACTGTATTAAGTAGTTAAGGACAAGTCTTCTCTCAAATATCCCCCACAGACAGTTCATTAATGACAACAGGAAAAGCATGGTACCTTTCCAGTGGGGTGACCAGATGGGCCCCACCATCACCAGTAAACCCAGCATCTTTAGCCACAGTAGTTATTGACTGCCACGAGGTTCTCCCTGAGATGCTTGGAAAATGCATGGCCTCACCTGGGAATATTCCTGCCAGGAAATGGTTAACCTGAATCTGATCATGAGGAAACAGGCAGACAAATCCAGATTGTGGGACATTCTGTTAGGCAATTGGCTTGGACTCTTCAAAAATGTCAACGTTATGAAAGCCAGACCAAAAAAAGAAAAAAACCTAGGTGGGTAAATGCTCTAAATTAAAAGAGACCAAAGAGACCTGGCAGCTGGGGGATGTGGTACTGAAGGACACTGAAGGAAGGAGAGAGGGGGAAAAGGAGGGGAGGAAGGAAAAAATACCTATAAAAGACATTTGGGGGCAAATTGGAGAAACTTTAATACAATCTGTGTTTGATTATCCTTTTGATGCTAAATTCCTTGCCTCTGAGCATTATGAAGGAGAATGTCTTTGGTCAGGAGAATTCAGAATTCAGGAGATTCGTGCTGAAATATTTTAGGTGTGAAATGTCCTGAGGTCTGCAACTTTCAAGGGGCTCAAGACAAGGGTGAACATGGAGAGAGAGAAACAAACGTGGCAAAATGTTAATTGGTGAGTCTAGGTGTAGGAAATACGTGTGTTCTTGTGTTATTCTTTCAACTTTTCAGTTTCAAGTTTTTCAAAACAAAAAAGGGAGAGACGAGGGAAGTCTATCTGAGGGAAATTATTATAGAAATCCAGAACAAAAACAAGATGTAAGAAAACACACCTGCATACAACTTAGCTGTGATGCCTCAGAGGAATAAAGGCCAGGAGAGTGGACCGACTCTGGAGACTCACAAGGGTTGTGCTCTGGTGTGTCCTCAGCCATCACCTGCCCTGGGATCATGGGCAGTTTGCCTAACTGTCTGTATCTGTTTCCTAGGGCTGCTGAAACAAGCATCACAAACCACATGGCTTGAAACAACAGAGCTATCTCCCTCATCTCACCATTTTGGAGGCTGAAGTCCGAAATCAAGGTATCAGCAGGGTCAGGCTCCTTCTGAAACCTGGAGGGGAGCATCTTTACTTGCCTCTTGCTGGATTCGGACGGGTTGCCAGCAGTCCTTGGCTCTCTAGGCTCACGGCTGCAGCCCTTCGCTCTCTGCCGCCGTCTGTTACACGGTGTCCCCGTCTCCTGTGTGTGTCCCAGGGTCCCTCCCCCTCTGGGAAGGACAGCAGTCATATTGGATTGGGGCCACCCTAATGACCTCATCTGAAGCTTGATTACATCTGCAGAGACCGTATTTCCAAATAAGGGTGCATCCACAAGTGCTGGGGGATTAAGACTTCGACACATCTTCTCAGAGGATGCAGTTCAACCCATAACACTCTCCATTCTTGTTTCTCCAACTCCCAACTTGTGTGGGGGACGCGGTGGACCCGATCAACCAGAATGCACACTGAGGCCCCTTCGGCTCAGAGTCTGAGGCTCTCAGTGTCCACTGTTCTAAGTTCAGACATGAGTCAGCTTCGGGCAACTAAGGAGCCCAAGAGAGACTGATGAGAAGGAGGTTCCAGATCATTATTAAACAGATAAGAAGCGTGTCCTTTGGAAACATGATTCATGTACATTCTTGGCAAAGCAGGGGCTGTTTTATTTTGCTTGTCACAGTCATCCTTTTTGTCCTCATTTTTATTTGTTGAATGATTGTTGGTCCAAAGTTTTCTAAGCTGAATTCCCATCCTGTTACCCATAAAATTGCATAAAGTGAGATGCTAGAGTTAAAAAAAAAAATAACTGTCACATCACAACTGATATTAGAGATTGGCGAGGCTGCCAGCTGGAGCAGACTAACAAGGAAAATCAAGACTCCTCTCTCCGTCTTTGTCCTTCAGGCTAAAAAAAGGCAAGATAAGAAGAGAGAACGTTTTGTAATGAGTAAGGGTGGCTGCGCCTCGTGATGGGTCAGCCCTGCGTGTCTGGAGGAGGACTCTCTTTGAGGCCCAGGAGGTGGGCTGGGGGCGGGGGGTGGAGGATGGCAAGTGGAGGAGGGTGGGGGGAGCGTAAATGGAGATGAGAACCATCAACAGTCTCCTGATGTCTCTGTGCTTCAAAGGGAAAACTGTGTCACAGCCGCAGGAGGGGAAAGCACTGATCGCCAAGTTGAAAGAGGACATTTTCCCAGAGCTGTAGACCCACAGTCCTCAGCGTGACGGATGTACAGAGCTGGGTCTGCCTCCCTCCTGCGTCTCCCCCAACGTGACCGAAGGTGGACACCAGATGTGTAAGTCAGGACAGGGCTGTGTCCCATCTATTAGAAATCTCTGACTTGTGGGCACAAAACAAAAACCTCAGTCAAAGGGAATCTTCTCCAAAATTCAATTGCGCTGTTTCTTTTCCTGGCTTTCAGAAATCATTTGTATAAACCATGGGTGGCTTAATCATACTGTCTTTATGAAAGCAGGTTCTGTCACTTGCTGTCAGGGCCAGGTAAAAACACTTGGAATTCACACTGTGTCGTTATTACTCTGGTCTTCCTTTGCCCCTCTTCAGCAATGGGCGTTATGGATTTGTCAGCGTTTCCGTTGTTAGCTCTTATTTTCAAGGCTTCTGTCTTAGTTGCTGAAATTGCATTGTCCTGGATGGGAGCCTGGAGGTAATTTCCTTTAGTGTTACAGTGGCTGCAGTCTTTTATGGGTGTGTGTGACTGTGCAAGTGATTTCAATATCTTTTTATTAAAAAATTAATTCATGCATAAGTCTCAACTCATTTTTTCTGATGCGGATAGCTCTTATCCGAGATTGAGGCATGAATCATGTGAAGTAAACATTTACAAAGTCCACAACTCAGAAAAGGCCCTGCCTTGGCAGCAGCAGAGCAAGGCATGGTAAGGAAGTAATGAGATCACTGCGGTGATTATCAGTCATAGTTCTTTATGGTCACACATTGTGTATCTCTGAGATTTATAATATAAAACAGAGGGAAGAGCGGATGTGGTCTGAAATTGTAAATTTAAATTATGTGCCTTTTACTTGTTATTGACATTTGAGAAGATCTCAACGAATCTTCTCAACGAATCTTAGAATTTCAGTATCTGAAAAAGACCTTAGAAAGAAAGAAAGAAAGAAAGTGAAGTCACTTAGTCGTGTCTGACCCTTTGCAACCCCATGGACTGTGGCCCACCAGGCTCCTCCGTCCATGGGATTCTACAGGCAAGAGTACTGGAGTGGGTTGCCATTTCCTTCTCCAGGGGATCTTCCTGACCCAGGGATCGAACCAAGGTCTCCCGCATTGCAGGCAGACGCTTTAACCTCTGAGCCACCAGGGAAGGAACTGAAAAAGACCTTAGAGCTTCTTTAATCCATCAGCTGTGGATACTTATTCCATCAGTTCCATATCCTCTCTTCTGCCCTTCTATTAATAGGTCAGTTATATATTGATGTGTGACAATCCCAAAATGTGTGTTTTGGCTAAGAAAACAATCACTGAGTAGTTCACAATTCTGGGTATTGGCAACTTGAACTGAGCTCAGCGAGATGCTTCTTCTGCTGGCCCTGCCTCGGCTCACTCATGTGGCTTCAGTTCATCTGGCAGTTCAGCCAGAAGCTGGCTGAACATGTATGACTTCATCACATATCTAGCGGTTGACTATGGCTCAGAGGCAACTGTGACACGTGTCTGCAACATCCAACTGACTACCCCAGACTTTTCACTGGCCACTGGGTTCCAAGAGGAGCCAATGAAAGCAGATCCCAATTCACAGCTCTTTTTAAGCCTCTGTTTGTGTCACCTTTGCTAATATGTCATCCAGTTTGGTTCAGTTCAGTGGCTCAGTCATGTCCGACTCTTTGCGACCCCATGGACTGCAGCATACCAGGCCTCTCTGTCCATCACCAACTCCCAGAGTCTACTGAAACTCATGTCCATTGCATCGGTGATGCCACCCAACCATCTCATCCTCTGTCGTCCCCTTCTTCTCCTGCCCTCAATCTTTTCCCGCATCAGGGTCTTTTCCAGTGAGTCACTTCTTCGCATCAGGTGGCCAAAGTATTGGAGTTTCAGCTTCAGCATCAGTCCTTCCAATGAATATTCAGGACTGATTTCCTTTAGGATGGACTGGTTGGATCTCCTTGCAGTCCAAGGGACACTCAAGAGTCTTCTCCAATACCACAGTTCAAAGGCATCAGTTCTTTGGTGCTCAGCTTTCTTTATAGTTCAACTCTCACATCCATACATGACTACTAGATACATAGCTTTGACTAGACAGAACTTTGTTGGCAAAGTAATGTCTCTACTTTTTAATATGCTGCCTAGGTTGGTCATAACTTTTCTTATTAGCCAAAGCCAACCATTTGGCCAGGCTCAAGTGCAAAGAGGTGAAGAGATAAGGTTCCACCTCTCAATGGAAGGGATAACAGAAGAGAAGTAGGCCTCCATTTGTTTTTATTTGGAAACTGGGATGCCATCCTGATAGCATCAGCTGAAATCTCCCTAGTATTCAGTCCTGCCTGAGAATGGAAGAGAGAGTTATGGACCACTGTGCATTGTCCAGCCCACTCCTAAAGGAAGTGACAAATCATCTTAAAAAAAGAGAGGAGAGTTCAAGATTGTTCAAGGTCATTGAGTCAGTGATGTGGGTGGTTCCACCTCAGTACAGCCCTTATCTGTACCCTCAGACGGCCCAACCCTGCCCCCACGACCTGTACCCAAGACCTGGAGAAGAGGTTACAGTAGAAAGAACAGAACAGAGTTTCAGGGAAGTTTCTAGGGAAGACATGGGGATTTAGAGGATGAAGGGAGTTTCCTCATTTTGGTCTCCTCTGGGGATGGGAGGGTGTTGGCCTGAACCCGGTCTGCTCCTGGACCAGAGCTGACATGGGAGAGGAAATTGGCCTGGGATGGCAAACAGGCCATTGGTACAGGCTTTGATGGAACGTGCAGGAGAGACTCACAGCCTCAGCAGGTCAAAGCAGCAGAGATTTACTTGCAAGAGCACACAAGACGCCCTTTCCTGGATGAACTGGAGGACGCTGAGGGAACTCAATACTTATACTCATCGCGCCTGTTTTTAAGCCAGTATGTGAGTGTGTATGTGTTACTCAGTGATGATGTATGAGCCATACTGATATACGAGCAACAAGGGCTAGAGGAGACGTAGGAGCCCTCAGAGAGAGACTGCAGGGAAGGGCTAAGACCAGAGGTGGGTCTGCAGATACGGGAGGACTCAGAAGAGGATTAAGCTGGAGAACGTTCCAAAGTAATCCACTCATGAGGGCAGTTAATACTTCACTGAGAAACCTGCTCTTCTACTAAAAGCTACTTTGTCTTGGGTCACTTCAGTGGAGACATGAGAGAAGTTGTAGGATCAGAGGAACTGGGGAGGAATAATGTTCCCAGACGCCCCTAGAATCTCAATATTTAGAATCAGTAGGGAAATCAAGTTTCTTTAGCAGTGGCATTGATGAACTGCTGTCAGAGAATAAATGAGGTGTGTGTGTGTGTGTGTGTGTGTGTGTGTGTGTGTGTGTGTGTGTAATCTTGGCCTTTATTGGCTGCAGGGCTTAACACACTCAGGCCGAGAGCCAGGGCTCGGATTTTGTTGAAAGCAGTAATGTCAATGTTTTGCACGTGTGGGGACAAGAGAAAGCAGAAAGAACATAGAAGCCTTAGATAAAATGATGAATAACATATAACCCCCTTATTCATATGTATTTATTTATACACACTCTATTTTGTTGCAAAAGAAAGTTAGGGGGACTTAAATGAATACATTTATATATTGTATTACATACATATAACTTGAAAGCATAAATTTTAAATAAGGATGAAGTAATTTTTGCACAAGTTTTTCTTTTTTTTCCTGCATTGTTATATTAATAGCTTAGAACTTGTGGGGACAATTGAATGGCACTTCCCTCCTCCGACATACATAAAAAAAGCAGGTGTCAGAATTGTGCACAAGTTGGATCCCTTCTGAGTCACCACCTACTGTGCATCAGGTTTGGAATGAATTCTACAACCTCACCCAGTTTGGGTTAAGGAATAGGCTTTATTGGGGAAGGGCTTCCCTTGTAGCTCAGTCGATAAAGAATCTGCCTGCAGTGCAGGAGACTGGAGTTCAATCCCTGAGTTGGGAAGATCCCCTGCAGAAGGAAATGGCAACCCCCTCCAGTATCCTTGCCTGGAAAATCTCATGGACAGAGGAGGCTGGTGGGTTGTAGTCCATAGGGTTCCAAAGAGTCGGGCACAATTAAGCGACTAACACTTACTTACTTTATTGGGGAAAGGGAAAACTTATAAGGCAGGTTATACAGAAAGAGGACCAGGTTCCCTGGCTCCCGCGGTCCAACAGAGAGACAGGCAAGGGTGCTGTGTAAGAAATGTGGTGTGGGTTTACGTTCCAATAGAGGAACAGTATCTCTCTTTATTCTGCCTTTTCTATAAAGCAAGTGTAAAACAGCCACTTTGTCAGTGGGGGAAAACTCAGGCAGTTTGATCAAGGCAATCTGGATTGGGGGCTGGCTGTTAACAGGGGTGCTGAGAAAGCCAGCAGCCACGTTCCATAGGATGCTGCAGGGAAAGGATGCTACTGGTCCCATGGAAAACTGAACTGGGATGTAGCATTTCCACTGAAAGAAAGACGTCTCTGAGGTCTGCTACCTCATTGGCCAGGCAACCAGAGAGAGCTGCCATAGTCATTTTCAGACTATTTTGCTCATCACCCTGTAATTAGTGACAAGTCTGCAGCCAGGAAGCCTGAAACTTGCTACAGTGGCCTTACAAAAGTCCCTCCACCTGTCTGATACTAATTACAAGTCTAGTCCTCATCCTGCTCTGTAGCGTGTTAGAGAACCAAATGAGTGTGACCAGTGGCCAAACAACTAAAACGGGAGGCTGGCAATTTGGCCAGCAATATTTTTCAGCTGGAGAAGGAAATGGCAGTACACTCCAGTATTCTTGCTGGAGAATTCCATGGACAGAGGAGCCTGGTGGGCTCCAGTCCATGGGATTGCAAAGAGTCAGGCACGACTGAGTGACTATCACATTTTTCAGCACTTTGCTTTCAGAATTAAAAGATAAATCAGACAAGGTTGGTAATTTATCCAAAATGTGCTTTCCAAGATACAGCCCAGTAACCAGTATCAATTCAGTCCATTTTTCAAAGCCTCCTAATTCTAGAACTCAATGTAATTAAAAAAAAAAATTGATGCTCAGAATAGTGAACTGGGGGCATTCAACATTCCCAGTCACCAAAAAGGAGGAATATGGACCAAAACACAGGAGAGAAAAATTAGCCAAACATTTAAATCAAAACCAAAATAAGACTAATAATAATGGATGGTTGCAGCAGACCACTGGCCAGTCACCTACCAGGCAGCCCCTCCTCCTTGCTAACAGAACCCCCGTTTTGCTTTCCCCTTCACAGGGCACCCCCCCCCATAGCCTATGAGTATGTTTTGCTGTCCTAAGTCAATTGTGGTGATTCCACAGGGTTGTGATGTGATTCTGGCCAAAGAGTTGAGAGAGATGGTCTTCAGGGGGCTCCAGGGGAGGGTCTCCTTGTCCTTGAGGAAAGGCGGCTGCTGGAGGGGGTGAAGGGTGAGCTGCCTTCAGAATTGCTGCCGAAGTCCTGACCTCTGAGCCCATCTCGAATGAAGCTGCCTGCCCCGTGGGGTCTCTTAGATTGCTCCCTCTGCCCCCTGTCTGAACGACTCTCTCCCTCAATGTGCCCCATCGTGCCGGACCCCAGGACACAGTCCAGCTGGCACCGTGTCAACTCCAAGGTGATGAAAAAAGCCACGGACTCTTGAGCCCTGCTACCTGGGGGGTGCCCCGGGTCCCTGGCTCCGTGTCTGGATACCTTTGTATTCTGTCATTATCCAAGTACTTGACCGCTTTTCCATTTGCTGGGTCCCCGCTCAGGCCCATGTCCGATCACCACAGTCTCCACGACCCCAAACACAGTTCCTGGCACCAGAAATTCCCAGTAAACGTTTCCTGAAGGAGTCAGAGAGGGAACTAATGTATCCCAGTTGCCTTTACCACACAATGCGACCTGGGAAAGCGGTGCAACCTGTCTGTGATCTGACTCCTTACCTATAAACTGGGCTGATAACATCCTTTTGTGAAGGTTATTGAGACAATGTATTTTTTTTAACTGTAGATACTGGAGAAGGGACAGGAAAACGGAGGAAGATCTGCGTCACCCGAGTGGCGAGGAACATGTCAAGTAATGATGAATCCATCAATGATAGCTGGAACTTTTTCAGTAGCTGTCACATATTGAGTATTGTATACCATTATCTCATTAACTACTTCCAAGTCTTTGAGGAGGGAATTACTGTACCCATAACACAGATAACAAAACTGAGACTCAGAAAGTAAAGCACTAGCCAGGTGGCAGAGCTGGGGCCTCAGAGCGTGCCTGAGTGGCTGAGGCTTGGCATTTTGGTGCCCATCGCAGGGACGAGCTAGGAGCTGCCTCCAGGGAGGTATCAAGCTGGGGACCCGGTCCAAGCTGTCCTCAGTTAACATCTCTGCTTAATAACTTGGACGGGAGCAGGCACAGCAGGTGCTTCAAAGACCAGAGGCGGAAACCAGAACAGACGTCCAAAGGCGCTGCCGGCAAGCGGGAGAGGAGGAACTGGGATTCGGTTTGGGGAAGTACAAACCCATCCAGCCGTGGGGAGCTAATCCACAGCAAAGGTAGAGAGGTCAGGAGAGAAAGGACAGCTGAGAGGCTGAAAAGCAACTGGGCGGACGGAGGGATGGAGATGCTGCTCTGTAACGTGATGAGGCTAGAGCCAGGCCAAGGCTATTCTGGGCAGCCTTCACTGGACCTGCTCCCTGCCTCGTGTGTACAGGGGCCAGTCCCTACTGCAGGCTCACACACACACACACACATTTCCATACTCACTTCCATGCAACACACACACACACACACTTTAACACTGACCCCCAAGACCCCCATGAAACACACACACACATTGTCATACTGACCCCCATCACACCCCATGAATCTTAAACTTTCTTCCTTCCAGGTTTTGCCCATGTTTCATTTCCTAATGTCTCTAAGAGGAGTCACAGGGCTACTGCGTTTGTAGCATATAGGGTACAGTTCCGAGTCGATGGGGAGGCACTAGAAAGTAAGTGAATGAAGAGGGGCTCAAGTATGCTGATGAGCTGGTCTCAAGTTTCAGAAACTCTGTCTCCAGTCGGAAGCTCTGATCCTTCTTCTAGTCCTTCCAGAGGCAATGCTGCTCAGTGGTTAAAAGCAGGCGCCTCTGGCTTTTACTACCCATGTAAACATAGCCTACACATCTGAGTCTATTTCCTCAACTGTTAAGTGGGAATAGAATTCACACCTCCTCAAGGTTAAGTGCATGACCGCTCCTGCCTAGGATCAGTCCTGGATAAGCGGACATCAAGATCCCCTGAAAAATCTGCCCTTTGGTGGACAGTGGCGTGTTCACAATCTTTTTGTAGGCTTCTTGTTCAGATGCCTTCGGATCTTGATAAGCCGGGCTTTGCAAAGATGAACAGATTAAAATCAAGAGTGAAAAAGAGCCAGTTTGAGGACTTTCTCTAGAGCTGGAACAAAGGGATCCCGATTCCTGGCAAGCTGGTTAAGTGGGCTCAGGGATATACCTGCTGTGGAGTCATTCATACTCTTGTGCACCTCTGGGCCTGACACCATTGGGAGGGTCCTCACATGTGGGTGTACTTGGGAGACAAAGCTTAGTGGTGATTCTGCCTGTCCCAAACCTTGCTCCCTCTGGGGAATTAAGAGACCTGCTCATAAAACACAAAATATGCATACCAACTCATCAGACTGTTGGGCCTGACTATGACAAGGTGAGAGGGAAATGGAGGGAAGTTCTCTGGGGGGTTCATCTTTCTCTCTCTTTATTTATGGGACTTATACGATCCTTACCAGAAGCAAAAGGATGATCTGGACACTCTCAGCTGGCCGATTCCCAGGAAGGGGAAAGGAACATCTCTGCCCTTCCAGCTGGAAGGGTCCTCTGGGATCATCGAGTCCAGCTTCTCGAAGGCTCAAGACCCAACAATGCTTGTCTGCAGTCCCTTTTCGGAGCAAATGGTGGGCAAGCCCAGCACCACCCCCAGACCTGTCAGCCACTACTCTCTGCTCCCGAGTCCTGAGGGAACAGGGCAAACTCAGGAATGTGAGAAAGACAAGCCAGAAGGGAATCATTTCATTTTCAAAGCCAAGCAGAGAAGCAAATTGTATGCCATTATCTTGTATCTGCAGAAGTGACTAAGCAGAATCATGAACAGGCCAAGATTAATCTTCCTCCTGATACATGAACCTGAATTTCTTCTTGTAGCATTTGATTTATTCAATTAATAAAATGCTATTTTTCCTTTATAATAAGCAGATAAATTTCTCCATTAAATGTCCTAAATGACTGCTTTTGAACTGAGTGTGACTCTCCGTGGGTGATTTTTGTAGATTTTGGAATGCAAGTTGTTTGACAGCCCTTTTAAAAGTGTTTATTGATCAGGATTATATGATATACGGACAAGAAGGAGGGCCTCGTCTCCCCAGCTCTTGCCCTTTGCATTCCTCCAACACACCTGGAGAAGCCAATCTGGAAGATCTTTCTTTGATTTACCAAAGTAGATCTTTGCTTTGCTTAATTTTATCTGACAGAGATGCCAGTTTCCAAGAAGACCAGTGGGGAAGACAGAATTACTATGTTTCAGATGCAATAGGAAGGGCGTGTCTAGGTGCCTTCCACATCCAGTAAGCCACAGTTCTCTCTGGCATAGCACATGCCCAGTGAGCCATGCAACTCCAAGGAAGTCATATGACCTCTCTGGATATTACCTCCTTATTTTAGCTATGGGAATAATCACTGCATCTCTCAGTTAAGTCGCTCAGTCGTGTCCGACTCTTTACGACCCTGTGGACTGCAGCATGCCAGGCCTCCCTGTCCATACCAACTCCCAGAGCTTGCTCAAACTCATGACCATCAATATCTACCTTATATGGTTGTTGTGGGGGTGAAAGGCCATAATGTATGACAAAGGGCTTTCCAGAAGCAACAAACCATATAGCTGCAAGAGGCAGTTATTGTGCTGTTACGGCTGTCTACCCTCACTGGGGGTCATTCTGGAGAACTTTATTTCCCCAGGTGAAAATTTCTTTGCTTCCAAGTTAAAATGGTTAAATTTCATCAAGGACTGTGGCATAAAGGCATCGACCTTCCACTTTCACTGACAATAAACAGTATCTCTTGGAGACAAGTCTGAATGTTATCTGTGTGCCCACTAGTACTAAAAACTTTTCTAAACATTATGTCCTTGGATTTAAAAATCATTACATTAAAAATTCTTTCCTCTGCAGTTCTGCAGAGCTTTTGTGCACCCACATAGAACTGGCCAGCATGGAGTTCAGACCCAAGAGCTCCAAGGAATGTCAGACATAAAACTCACATGTAGTTGAAGAATATTTCAGAAAAGATGCAGGAACTTCAAGGGATAGAGCTGAGAGGACTTTACTATTCTGACCAGTTTATTCAGAGTCATAAACACTAAATTTGGAAAGTTATCTGGGCCAAACTCTTCATTTTAAGATGAGAAAATATGGCTTAAAATAGATTATTGGTTAAGCAGTTACTTTGGGAAAACTTAGCTTTTTCTGATTTCCAGGCCAATGTTCTTTCCATTACATTGCTAATAATATCAACAACCACAGCAGCTATTGTTTATTGAATAATGAGTGTGCTAAGCTATTTACACACGTTCACTCACTTAACTCCAGCAACAAACTAATGAGGCGGATATTGTTCCCATTTTACAGACGAGGAAAATGAAGGTCAGAAATATTAATTACTTCCCCAAGGTCAGGATACTGATGTTTAATCAGTCCACAGCATAGAGAGCAAGAAGGGGTATATGTGTCAAGGATTGGTGCTGTTTGCTTACATACGACAGAATGTCTCCATTTTTTTAAAATTTAGAGATGAAAATTACTCCTTATCCCAAATATCAAGGGCCCTAGAAAATACATTCTGAACTGAACTGTCAGCTCAGAACAAACTTTCCCTGAAGTGTGCCTGACTTTATATTGACAGGAATTAACTGGAAATGAGGGTGTGGCACTTCCCCATTCTTCTGCATGTCAGGCTTTTAGAGTTCAGACACAAGATGAGTCATAACAGAAATGTGCAGGCTTTTGGCCACAATGGAAATACTCATTTTCCCAATTGCTCAGCAGCAAAACATTGAGGCCAACTCTTTTTGTGTGCTAGGAATGTTAAAAACATTTTTCAGTCTTAGTGTGGCTTTAAAAATCATTAAACCAATTTCTGTTGGCCCTGCTGCAGTTTCATTCTAAAGATCCTATGCTCACAAGAAATTTGCCTGTTCCTTAATCTTGTTTTCTTATTTTTCCAACTTTCATTAAAAGCATAACTTCCTCACTCTGGCACAAGTTATAGAGCTTGAATTTTAAAACTCCCAACATGTATTTACTCAAAATATCAAAGGACACTTTTCAGAAATTCTGCCTTCCCTAAAATGTTAACTTTACACTAAACAGTGTGATGTATGAATGTCCCCCAAACACCAGAATGAGTTCTCAAAATTTCCCCAGTACAAAATAAAAGCATAAGAAGAGAGAAGGAGAGAGAATAGCAGTGTCTGAAATTAGCCAAGGTTCTTCAAGCCCAAATGGAAACTGGATGAAACCTGATAAAAATAAAAGAAAAAAAAATGTTATGAAAACAATCCCAAAGTTGATTATTGGCTGTTGTTGGAACACAGTGTAAAATGTTGACAGCAAAGGAGTTCATGATGTTCATTTATTAGGACATTTAAAGAGGAGGATGAAAAAAAAAAAAAAAAAGAGGAGGATGAGCTGTGAAAACTGGGGTCTACACTGTCACGCTTGCTTTCATTGTCTCTTCTACCCTTTCATCCAGATGTTCATGCCCAGATGCTTCCACACTTAGGGACTCAGGTCCTTACTGCACGCTAGACCCTCAGGATCCGAAACTTAAACGGTCATGGTTCATGCTCTTGAGACGCCTTGTCCGTTGGTGGAAATAGACCCTGCATGAACCAGTACTGTGTGATGGCCACAATGAAGGGAGGTACAAAATGGAACGGGGCTCAGCTGTGTACCTCTGGGTAACCAGGGATGGATTTACTGAGAAGGTGGCACTTGGATGCTAACCAGTGGTCAACCAGCAAGGGAGAGAAAGGGGAAGGGACCCTCCAGACAATGGGAACAGTGGTTGCAAGAGGCACAAAAGCCTCAGAGACCATAAGTGGTTTAAATGGTTGTGTTGGTACTGGAGAAAGAGAGGAAAGAAGGCTGAGCCAGAGGCTGGCGTTAGAGTCTGAAGGACTTTTTACTCTAGAGTAGGCATTGGGAAAAGGAGTACGTCAAGGCTGTATATTGTCACTCTGCTTATTTACCTTATATGCAGGAGAGGGTGTGGAGAAAAGGGAACCTTCTTACATTGTTGGTGGGAACGCAAACTAGAACAGCCACTATGGAGAACAGTGTGCAGATTCCTTAAAAAACTGGAAATAGAACTACCATATGACCCAGCAATCCCACTGCTGGGCATACACACCAAGGAAACCGGAATTGAAAGAGACACGTGTACCCCAGTGTTCATCAAAGCACTGTTTATAATAGCCAGGACATGGAAGCAACCTAGATGTCCATCAGCAGATGAATGGATAAGAAAGCTGTGGTACATATACCCAATAAAATATTACTCAGCCATTAAAAAGAATACATTTGAATCAGTTCTAATGAGGTGGATGAAACTGGAGCGTATTATACAGATTGAAGTAAGCCAGAAAGAAAAACACCAATACAGTATACTAACGCATATATATGGAATTTAGAAAGGTGATAACGATAACCCCACATGCGAGACAGCAAAAGAGAAACAGATGTATAGAACAATCTTTTGGATTCTGTGGGAGAGGGCGAGGGTGGGATGATTTGGGAGAATGGCATTGAAACATGTATGTTATCATATGTGAAAAGGATCGCCCAGGTTCAATGCATGAGACAGGGTGCTCAGGGCTGGTGCACTGGGATGACCCTGAGGGATGGGATGGGGAGGTAGCTGGGAGGGGGGTTCAGGATGGGGAACACATGTACACCTGTGGCGGATCCTTGTCAATGTATGGCAAAACCACTACAATATTGTAAAGTAATTGGCCTCCAATTAAAATTTATATTTAAAAAAAAAAGCTTATATGCAGAGTATATCATGTGAAATGCTGGACTAGATGAAGCACAAGCTGGAATCAAGATTGCCGGGAGAAATATCAATAACCTCAGATATGTAGATGACACTACCCTTATGGCAAAAAGCAAAGAAGAACTTTGATCAAAGAGCCTCTTGATCAAAGTAAAGAGGAGAGTGAAAAAATTGGCTTAAAGCTCAACATTCAGAAAACTAAGATCATGGCATCTGATCCCATCACTTCATGGCAAATAGGTGGGGAAACAGTGGAAACAGTGGCTGACTTTATTTTGGGGGGCTCCAAAATCACTGTAGATGGTGATTGCAGCCATGAAATTAAAAGATGCTTGCTCCTTGGAAGGAAAGTTATGACCAACCTAGACAGTACATTAAAAAGCAGAGATATTGCTTTGCCAACAAAGGTCCATCTAGTCAAAGCTATGGTTTTTCCAGTAGCCATGTATGGATGTGAGAGTTGGATCATAAAGAAAGCTGAGCACTGAAGAATTGATGCTTTTGAACTGTGGTGTTGAAGAAGACTTTTGAGAGTCCCTTGAACTGCAAGGAGATCCAACCAGTCCATCCTAAAGGAAATCATCCTGGGTGTTCATTGGGAGGACTGATGTTGAAGCCGAAACTCCAATACTTTGGCCACCTGATGTGAAGAGCTGACTCATTTAAAAAGACTCTGATGCTGGGAAAGATTGAGGGCAGGAGGAGAAGGGGACAACAGAGGATGAGATGGCTGGATGGCATCACCGACACAACGGACATGGGTTTGGGTGGACTCCGGGAGTTGGTGATGGACAGGGAGGCCTGGTGTGCTGCAGTTCATGGGGTCGCAAAGAGTTGGACATGACTGAGCGACTGAACTGAGGCACTGGGAACTCTAAGTAGGGAGGAGCTAGAGAATATCAAGAGAGGGCCAGGCCTACTTTGGTACATGTTAGAAAGACAACTTGGCTAGAAATACCAAGTCACTGGGAAGGAGAGAAGCCAATGAGAAGGACAGGGTGCCAGGGCTACCCACCCCAGGGTTAGTCAGGATGCTCCAGAGAAATAGGCCCAATGGGGTAGGTACATGTGCGTGCATGTGTGTGTGTGTGTGCACATGTGCGTAATGAGACTTGTTGTAAGGAACTGGGTCACATGATTATGTTGTCTCAAGGCCTGAGAACTAGGACAGCCAGTGACGTAAGTCCCAGTTTAAAGGCAAGAGAAGACCAATGTCCCAGCTCGTAGACAGGCAGAGAGAGAATTCTCTCTTCCTTAGCCTTTTCTTCTCTTCAGGCCTTCACTAGTTTGGATGAGGCCCACCCACCACAGAGAAGGCCATCTGTGTTCCTCAGCTTACCAATTCCAAAGTTCATCTCATCCAGAAACACCATCACAGGCACCCTCAGAAATACTATTTAACCAAATATCTCGGCACCTCATGGCCTAGTCACGTTGACACAGAAAATCACCCACCATACCCCAGCGACCAACAGTTTCCTGAGTTTCCTTAAGGAGGCATCAGGATCCGGCTCCTGGGCCCTTTCCAGACATATCTCATCATCCAATCTAGCTTCCATGTGTTCCAGCCACACAGGACTGTTGCTGGGCTCTTTCTTACTTTGTGACTTTGCTTAGTCCCCATGAAACACTAGTTAATCCTTCCGGATGCAGGAGAAATGATGCTACTTCCACGAAGCTGTCTGGATTCTTCCATGCAGAATGAATTGTTCTTTTAACTGTCCTTGTAACACATTTACTTCTCTATTATAATATTTACTGTATTTCACAGTTTGATTTTTACACTTTTGCTTCCCGAGCTAGACCATAAGTGCTCCCAAAGCAGAGGGTTTCTCTTCTCTGCCTACTTCCTGTCATGCAGTACAGAGACCCTCTCAGAGTCAGTACTGAACAATCGTGAAGGGATCCATACAATTCCAGAAAATCTATTAGGATAAACCACCCACTACTTTGTAAGTCAGACATTCATCATTCATTTTTTTAAAATAAATATTTTAAGAAGAATTTGTGCATAAAGATCTACATTCCTCAGCAGGAACACAATTCATATGGATTCCTAAGAAGTATTAATTAGGAATAAGTTTGAGCGTGCAAAACAGAATACAAAAAAAAAAAAAATCCCCAAATAATGAGGCTTAAGGAAGATAGAAGTTTACTTTTCACTCATGTAGAAGAGTCCAAAGATAAACGTAGTATACCTGGTATTATTTATGGAGCTAATCCATTAAAATAATGCATTTTATATGAAAAAATGTACTCTAGTCCTCTAGAATAGACTTGGTGTTTAGTAAATGATAACAATTGAGAAAGACCACCTAAGAAGCAGGGAGTGGGTGAAATGGGTGAAGGTGGTCAAAGACACAGATTTCCAGCTTTGAAATGGTTGAGTCTTGCAGATGTAGTATATGGCATGGTGAATGAATGCTGTATTATTGTGTGTAATATTGTATTGCATATTTGAAAGTAGTGGGGGGGACATTGAAAATTCTCATCATGAGGAAAAAAAGTTTGTAACTATGTATGTTGATAGACGTTAACTGGAGTTATTGTACTGTTAAGCAAAAAATGTTGCCTGCCATTCCAGTTTTGCAAGGATAAAACCATTAGTTACTGCACTTGTCCACCGACAGTGTGCCCTTAAGGGAAGTCAGGATGGAGAAAAACAGGAAACATTCTGTTTTTTGGATATACTTTCCCTGAGAATTTCCTATTGGTCCAGTGGTTAGGACTCCCCACTTCCACTGCTGGGGGCACAGGTTTGATCCCCTGGTCGGAGGAACAAAGATCATGCAAGTTGTGAGGAGCAGCCCCAAAAAAGCCATAATCATACTTGCCCATAGATAGTTAAGATGCCTATCTAAGGAAAATTTTCAAATGACCACAGAGTTTTACATCTTCTTACACACAGAAAATCAGTAAAATTATTAACTTGAGATGCCTCTTCTTAGTGATTAGCAGTACTTTTGAAGCTTGACTACATGCTTCTCCCAGCAAAAAAAGTTCCTATATATCCTGGCTTCTCCCTTGCTGCTCTGAAGCAGTTCCTCAGAGCTTTCTAAGAGGTCGTCTCCTGGGCTATAGTCCTTAGTAAGATACCCAAATAAAATTTAACTCACAGCTTTCACGTTGTGCAAGTTTTCTTTCTGTCGACAGTGGTGATCATTTTGCAATACATAACAAATATCAAATCTTTATGGTGTATACCTGAAACTAATATAATGTTATGTTGACTACATCTCAATATTAGAAAAAATTTTAAATAAGCAAAAAGGAAGGACTACCTGAAATAGCTTTGGACACTGCATTTTCCTGATTCATCTGAAATACATCCTTCATAAATATCAGTTTTGTTATTCAGAAGGTAGAGCTTGATACACATGTTCCCCTGAAACAAAACACTCGAAGTTACTCTACCAGTGATTTTGTTGCTGTTTTTAGGGGCACTAAATCAGAATTTTAGGTCAAAACTCTGGGGCCTCAATAAGGCAGCAACCTCAAGTTGGGTGGGAGTTATAAATCCCCTTCTGCAGCATCTGTTTCTCCTATAGGGAACAATAATACCTTCTTCGCAAAGACTTTATGACAATTAAATAATTACATAAATTAAATAAAAAATTAAATTAAATTTAAAAAAAAACACAAATGTGAAAGGACTTTCAATTTTCTTTTTCTTTTTTTTATGTTAATCCCAAACTTTTAACTTATCCCTCTCCCCCTCACTTTTCAAAATATATCACTGTTTTAAGACTTTTAGGCAGTGATCAGATATTGAACTATTTGATGTAAAAAATACAGAAAAACACAATAGTGATTGCGCTAGAAAACAAAAGGACTGCTCACACGTAGTGTTTGGATCTCAGGGTTGGACAACCTGCACAGGGCAGAAGCACCTCCCCCTGCGGGGCTACCAGCCTGAGTTCCCAAGTGTCCCACCCCACTCCACTCCTCCTGGAGACAATCGGTATCGCCTCCCACCCTGGAGGGAAGAGAAGAGAAGAGAAGGCCGCAGGGGCTGGGCCGTGGACCTCCGACGGACTGACTGACCCGGAACCGGATGTGGATTGTGGAAACGGGGGCTGGGACTGGAAAGTTCCCGCCCTGAGTGACGTCAGGTCGGAGTATCCCAGGGAAACCCTCAGGCCCCAGTGAGGAAGTGCATGCGAGACAAAGGGTCACACCCCAAGAGCTGGGGGTTGAAGAGAGACAAAATCGTAGCAAAGGCAGACGGAGAACAGGAACCTGTGAACGAAAGCGGGGAAGGCCAGGTCTGGGGAATCTCCTCAAATGGCCTTGGGAACTATAGCGTACCTCACAGAGACCCGGCTTACGAAACAGCCTGGCCAGTGTGAAAAAAAACCTTCAAGGAAAAGTTGACCTACCTTGAGACCCCTCTCTTTCCCATAATTCTGTTACTGAAAGCGGGACTGATCACTACGGTGGATTGACCTCTTTTTACGGAGGCTAGCGGTTTTCAGTCTAGGTATAATTTGCACACTGCCCGAATGCATCCCAGAGGTGGGGGCTGGGGGGACAAAGGGGAGCCGAACCTAGCCCCCACGTGGCGCACAAGGCCACGCTCAGGGGTGGACTGCATCTGCCCAGACGGAAGAGGAGGCTCATTCTTTGCTCAGAGGCGCAGCGATGGTCTCAGCGGCATCCTTGCACCCCTCAACTCATATGTGGACGCTCCCGCGGTCAATGGGGCAAAGACGCAGATGCGCCCTTAGGAGGTGATGCGGTTATGAGAATAGAGCCTCGTGACTGCCCTTCTGAGCAGAGGCACCCTCACTCTTTACCCACGCTCTCACAACGAGAAGGCCACCTTCCCCAGTTCAGGAAGAGAGCTCTCATCAGACGTCCACCCTGCCGTAACCCTCATCTCAGACTTCCAGCCTCCGGAACTGTGAAAACTCCCTTTGTGCTTAAGCTAAACTAGCGGTCTGTGGTCTTTTGTTGTGGCAGCTGGAGTTGACTAAGATAGGCCCCTGCAGGGATGTTTCCATCACAAAGCCACAATTTGGGAGGATAGGAGAACTGGCCTGACCCTTGCATGCTGCAGGTGCCAGGAAAGTATGATTCCATTTCATTTTCAAGACAGGTAACTACATTAAAAAGTATATTCACCAAAAGCGCTCAAGGGTGTTATGTATTTTTATTTTTATGAATTTTAAATTTATTTGCAGACAATCAAGCTAAGTTATTCCGTCTGGGGACACAGATCTCAGAATACAGTTTCTTGCCATCTCTAAGCACAGATCTGAACTCTTTATCAAGGTATCATTATATATTGAAAGTTATGGCTCTGCACTGGACTTGTAACAAATTCACACCTGTATATAAATGAGCAAATGACCTGGGAGTGGTCTGCTGGAGCTAGAAAAAGGATCCCATAAGCCACAGATGAGTCACAGTGTCTCAGTACTTTGGGGGTGAGGATGGAGGCCATGTGGTGGACAGTGACCTGACCTGTCTTTTTCTCAGGCTAGGAGGATTCCCGTCATGAAAGTGAGGACCTCAGACTATATACCCAACTGCATTTTACATTTAACTCTTGCAATAATCTTTCCTTGCTCTGACTCCACACCCACTGTGTTAGTTAGCTAGGGTCATGACAAAGCAGCGCAAACCAAGTGGCCTGAACAACAGAAATGCATCGTCTCACAGTTCTGAACAGACTAGAAACTGCAAAATCAAGGTGACTACAGGGTGGCTCAGACGGTAAAGAGTCTGTCTGCAATGTGGGAGACCCGGGTTCAATCCCTGGGTCGGGAAGATCCCCTGGAGAAGAAAATGGCAACCCACTCCAGTACTCTTTTCTGGAAAACCCCATGGATGGAGGAGCCTGTGACTGTAGGGTCGCAAAGAGTCAGACACGACCGAGCGACTTCACATTCACAGAGTTGGTTCCTTTCTTCTAAGGGCTGTGGAGGAGGGATCTGTTCCAGGCATCTCTCCTGTCTTATAGGCGGCAGTCCTCTTCACGTCATCTTCCCTCTAGGCGTACCTGTCTCTGTTCAAACTTCCCCTTTTCATAAGGATGCCAGTCACACTGTATTAGGGCACACCTCAATACCTCATTTGAACTCGATTACCCCTGTACAGACCCTGTTTCTCTTATTTATAGGGGTTAGGACATTTGTATTGTGTACGTGATATACATTTGTATTGTGTATCTTCTGCGGGATACACAACTCAAACCAGGATACTCACCAAGGGATCTTTTGGAGAAAATCTGGCTTCCCTGAAGGTTCTCCTATGCAGAGAGAATACGGGAAGCAGGCACTTGGAGCTCTTCTCACTGCCCGTGAGTGACTCATGCTGGGGACAGAAACCAAAACTCCCTGTCAACCCACAAAACCTGTCCACATGGATAAAGAAGCTGTGGTACATATATAGAACGGAATATTTTTGTTGTTTTTCAGTCGCCAAGTCGTGTCCACCTCTTTGCTACCCCATGGACTACAGCACACCAGGCCTCCCTGTCCCTCACCAACTCCAGAGTTTACTCAAACTCATGTCCGTTGAGTCGGTGATGCCATCCAACCATCTTATCCTCTGTTGTCCCCTTCTCCTCCCACCTTCAATCTTTCCCAGCATCAGTGTCTTTTCCAACGAGTCAGCTGTTCTGTCTCCTCTCCCTCTCTCCCTGCACTCCAATACTTGGGCCACCTGATGAGAATAGAATGGAATATTACTCAGCCATTAAAAGGAATGGATTTGAGTCAATTGTAGTGAGGTGGATGAACCTAGAGCCTGTTATATGGAGTGAAGTCAGAAAAAGGAAAACAAATATGTATGTTAACATATATATGATATCTAGAAAAATAGTACTGATGAACCTATTTACAGAGAAGAAAAGGAGACACAGAAAATACACTTGTGGACACAGAGGGGGAAGGAGAAGCTAGGACAAGCTGAGAAGGTAGCATTGACATATATACACTATCATATGTGAAATAGATAACTAGCAGGAAGCTGCTGTAACCCAGGGAGACCAGCCTGGTGCTCTGTGACCATCTAGAGGGGTGGGGTACGCAGGGGAGGGAGGCTTAAGAGGGAGGAAATATATATATATATAACTATAATTATATGTATTATGTATTGTATTATATACATATATATTATATGTAATATACTTATATATACATAATTATATATATATAATTATGACTGATTCACACTGATGTACGGCAGAGACCATCACAATACTGTAAAGCAATTATCCTCCAATTAAAAAAAAAAACCTGTCCACAAGAGTAAAGGAGAATGGAAACATTTTTATCACTAAGCATTCAATCAGGATGTGATGGGTATCACAGGCAATCTGCTAAGAGATTGCAGAGACATCTCACCCTATATAGTTAAGCAGATGCAGCTCATTATTTGCATGCTATTTGTCACACATAATAATTGCTAGCTAGTAATTGCAGTGACTGCCTATGTTAGCTATCGGCTTTATCCAAAGGAGAAATAGATGTCTTATCTCCTTTTCCTCCCAGTTTTATTGAGATATAACTGACATATAATATTGTGTCAGCTTATGGCAAAATGACATATGTATATGTTGTAAAGTGATTACCGCAATAAGTTTAGTTAACATCCGTGACCACATAGTAACAAATTTGTTTTCTTGTGATAAGAACTTTTAAGATCTAGTCTTTCAGCAGCTTCCAAATATACAGCACAGAACTGCTAGCTGCAGTCACCATGCTCTATGTTACATCCTCAGGACTTAGAAAACTTCTCACATCCTTGTGACAGGAGGTAGGTTTGCAAGTTGGAGTCAGGTGGCCCACTAAAATTAGGCTCTTACCCTCCTACGGAAACTGGCTGCCTTGTCCTCCTAGATGAATACATTTCAGAAATGACTCCCAGGTTCCTGAGAAAGTATTCCTTGGTCTTAAAGCTGGCAAGAGGCTTATTCAGCTTTAAAAAAAAAAAAAAAAATTTACACTCATCACAGAGAGGCAGAAAAAGAATTTATAAGTTTTCTAAAGTAAGTGCTGAAACAAAAGGGAGAGGGGTGGCGGGTCTCGCTTTTTGTATGACGGAATTATTTTTTGTTTTTTGATTTATATTTTACCCTTGTACTTGGTGTTCTTGTTTATACACCATTCCTTTCTAAGTTTTGTTAATGTCATTCACAATGCCCAGGCCCGCTTCACATGAAAATGTAAGGGGAAGATCCTCAACAGTGATGATTCCACCTTGTGAGATCCTGAGTGGCCCATTGATTTCCTAATGATTCCTCTATCTGATAGGTCTCTGACTCCAATAGTAGTTAGACATTTTAGATATTAAATTTTTTTTCACATCCGTGTGTGCATGCTAAGTCACGTCAGTCATGTCTGTCTCTTTGCGTCCTTATGGACTGTGTAGCCTGCCGGGCTCCTCCGTCCATGGGATTCTCCAGGCAAAAATACTGCAGTGGGTTGCCATTCCTTCTCCAAGGGATCTTCCCAATCCAGGAATCAAACACATGTCTTCTACATCTCCTGCATTGGTAGGCAAATCCTTTTACCACTGAGCCACCTGGGAAACCCACTGATAGGTGTGCCCCATGCTATATAGAATAGGACTTTGCACCCCAGTGGATTGCACCCCAGTAATCACCCCAACGGTCAGACACTTGATCTTATATGTATCCACTGATAGGAGAAAAAAATTATTAGGCTTAAAACTATGAGTCTTGGGGTTTCCCTGGTGACTCAGTGGTAAAGAATCTGCCTGCCAATACAGGAGACTTGGGTTTGATCCCTGATCTGGGAGGATCCCACGTGCCATGGAGCAGCTAAGCCCACGCACCACAACTACTGAGCCTGTGCTCTAGAGTCAGGGAGCTGCAACTCTTTAACCCACACACCACAACTACTGAAGCCCGTGTGGCCTGGAGCCCAAACGCCACAACAAGAGAAGCCACCACAGTGAGAAGCCCGTGCACCACGATTAGAGGGGAGCCCCTTTGAGCAGCAACAAAAACCCAGCAAAACACACACAAAAAAGAACTATGAGTCTGGGAGGTAATGAGATCTATCCCTGGAGCTGTGTTCACACTTGGGGTAAATAGATGGCTATTTGATTATATCGTAGAGGGATTTGAGTAGCCTTTGAAGAGTTAGATTAGATAACTTTTAAAGACCTTTAAATCCTGAATTCTATATTCTCATGATTCTTCTGTTTCCAGTGTGTTTTGCTTCAACTTCTTTCAAGCAGTTTATCTTATTCTGCCTTTTATTGTGTTGATTTATGTATGCATTTGTCTCTTCTGGTAGACTAAACTCTTTGAGGGCAGAGGTTAGTTGGTATTTCTCATTGTCTCCCCAAATTACCTGAAACCATGTTTTTTGCAAATTGAAGGCATTCAACAAAGGTTTGCTCATTTAAAGAGTAAAATGTAATTATCTTTAATAAAGTAAAAAATCTTGTCTGACTCTTGAGGGGATAAAACAAAATCCAAAGAAAACAGTGGAGGAAGTTGTTCAGAGGTCTCAGATCATTTGTGATATTGAACACAGATCAAGTTCAGTAATGAGTGCACTATCATTTATTAAAATGTTGTCCTTGTGCCAAGAGAGTAGGGGCTGCCTCATCACAGACAGGTCATGGCATTGCATGGGGTTTTATTCCCCCAGTGATGATCAATCCACATGTATTTATTGAGCAGTTATCCTGCGTCACAAGCTGTGTTGTACACTGTAAGAATTATAATAAATATTTATATGGTTTCTGTTCTCAGAAAGCTCAGACTTCGACTCAGGAGACAGAGGAGAGAGCATGCCTGTGAAGCAGAGAATGCTGAAACGCCAGACATTATGACATTTTAAATTGGTTCTAACTGAACACTTTGGGGACAGGAAGGTCCTTGTGGGCTAGAATGACTGGGGAAGGCTTCTTGGGATAGCATGTCTTTGAGCAGGATTTTGAACGCACCTACTGCTTTGGTGTCTGGAAAGAACGTTTCCCCCATCCAGGATCAGTCTTCTTTTTATGATCCATCTGAACTTCTACTCTTAAAATTCTGGGATAAAATTCAGGCCACAGACCAGAGAGTTTCTTGGTAATCAGAAACACTGATAATATGCTATGTTGCCATCTTAAAGCCTCCAATTCAGTGTTTTTTATCTATTACGTGTGACAAATTATGGTTGACCTGGTATTGAAAATTCCTTCCAGCTGTAAAATAGCTGTAATTTCATGAGAAAAGAAAATTTCCTGAGAGGAAGACAGACCCAGGGCTCTTGGCCTTGCCAGATGGGCTTTCTAGGTACAGTCTGAAGAAAGAAACAAAACCCTAGGGATTTGTGGAAAATACAGCTGGGTGAGGAAACGAAGTACTGTGCATGGTCTTGGTGCTGCGGGCGGCTCCAGCCTGGGCAGCCCTGCTGAGGCGCTTAGCAGGCTTGTCCTTGCAGACATGGGCCTGGTGTCACCTGGCTCCATGGAAGCTACCGTCCTGCAGCCACAGAGAGAACTGATTTGGTTTCATCCTGCATCATATGCATCTTGGCTCCTAAGAAGAGCTCAGATTTTGTCAGAGACTCTCAGATGACAGTTCAAGATAAACGTTTTGCCATTAATCAGTCGAGAGCAAGTGGCTACGAGCACAAGACATAAGCCAGGTAGAACTCAGTAAAGCTGCGTCATCTTTTCTGTTTGCTGTTATGGAGTATTCGGATGGCCACGTAGGAAACCAACTCTCAGAGACGTTTGTGTTTTGCTTTCTGTTTTTTCACTTGTGTGTGCCTGCTAAGTCGCTTCAGTCATGTCTGACTCTTTGCAACTCTATGGACTGTAGCCCACCAGGCTACTCTGTCCATGGGATTCTCCAGGCAAGAATACTGGAGTGGGTTGCCATGCCCTCCTCCAGCGGATCTTCCAAACCCAGGGTTCGAACCTGCATCTCGTGTCTTTTGCATCGGCAGACAGGTTCCTTACCTCCAACACCACCTGGAAAGCCCATTTTTTCATGTAACAAGTAGTAATTGAGCAATATTTGCTCATTTCTGTAACTGTTCATCAGCTCACTAATTCAACCACTTTATATGGATGCTCTAACACATCAGGCATTGTGTCATATGGAGATCATTGTCCTGCCCACTAGGAGATGGGAGTTTATGGGAAAGGCAGGAGAGGATGCAGCAATTACAAAGCACTGTGACAAGAGGACGCCAGGGGAACACAGGGAGCAGATAGTGGTCGCTCATGGTTGAGAGTCAGGGAAGAATGTCAGGAATGGGAAGCCTTGGTTAAATCTGCAAAGTCTGAGAGGTGGGATGGGAGCAGAGAACCCAGGCGAAAGGACCAGCCTTTGCAAAAGGGTGAGTTCTCCTATGAAGTTCATTTCCTTGAGCCTTTCTTACGTGCCATGCACTGGAAGAAAGCATGAAACCCAACACACAAAGTCCCTTTCTTTCTAAGGAGCTAATATTCTAGTAGGGCAGACAAATAAGAAATAATAAACATGGGTGGTGGTCCATGTGGTCCAGGGGGTAAGAATCCGCTTTGCAATGGAGGGGACTTTGGCTCAATCCCTGGTCTGTTCAGTTCAGTTCAGTCACTCTGTCGTGTCCGACTCTGTGACCCCGTGGACTGCAGCATGCCAGGCCTTCCTGTCCATCACTGACTCCTGGAGTTTACACAAACTCATGTCCATTGAGTCAGTGATGCCATCCAACCATCTCATCCTCTGTCATCGCCTTCTCCTCCCGCCTTCAATCTTTCCCAGCATCAGGGTCTTTTCCAAGGAGTCAGTTCTTCACATCAGGTGGCCAAAGTATTGGAGTTTCAGCTTCAGCATCAGTCCTTCCAATGAATATTCAGGACTGATTTCCTTTAGGATGGACTGGTTGGATCTCCTTGCAGTCCAAAGGACTCTCAAGAGTCTTCTCTAACACCACAGTTCAAAAGCATCAGCTGGGAATTACTAATAAGATTCCATATGCCTCGTGCTGCAACTACTGAACCCACATGTCACAGCCAGAGAGTCTGTGTTCCACAGCAAATGATCCCACGTGATGCAGTGAAGAGCCTGTATCCCACAACTAAGACCCAACACAGCCAAATACATTTTTAAAAAAGAAACAAAAACCGTAACAAGTAAAGTGTGTGGCATGTTAGAAGGTGAGATGTACACAAAAAATGAAAGAAAAAGCAGAGTAGTAGTGGAGGTGGGGAATACCCGGGGGAACACCGTGGTGGGGAACACCATTAAACACCCAGTCTAATGGTCTAAAGGACAGGCGCAAATCGGAGCTAGCTGGGAACCACCGTGAACTGCTTCTCTCCTTACCTTCCAGGCTGCTTCTCCCTAGTCCATGTTACAAACTGTTGCTGGCGTGAACGTCCTGAAATTGATTCTATCAGTCCTCTGATTAGATGATTCAGTAGCTGCCGATTTCTTTGAGCCCCTTTTTTTTTGGGGGGGTGGTGTGGGCAAGAATACCGGAGTGGGTTGCCATTCCCTTCTCCAGGAGATCTTCCGACCCAGGGATCGAACTCTGGTCTCCTGCACTGTAGGCAGAGGCTTTACCCTCTGAGCCACCAGGGAAGCCCACTCCAGAACACTTGCCTGGAAAATCCCATCGACGGAGGGGCCTGGTGGGCTGCAGTCCATGGGGTCACTGGGAGTGGGACACAACTGAGTGACTTCACTTTCACTTTTCACTTTCATGCATTGGAGAAGGAAATGGCAACCCACTCCAGTGTTCTAGCCTGGAGAATCCCAGGGACGGGGGAGCCTGGTGGGCTGCCGTCTGTGGAGTCACACAGAGTTGGACACGACTGAAGTGACTTAGCAGCAGCAGCAGCAGCAGCCGATTAATTCCAAGTTCTGTTCTGAACGCCTTATCGGGACACATGTGGTCTAACCTCTGCCTACCTTGAGCTTCACTTCTCCTGGGATTGTGGATGTATGTTGACTACTTCCCCATCAGCTATTCCCCCATTCATACTTCCTCTCAGCCCAGCATCAAGTAGAAGCCAACCCACTATTCTATACCCTGAGCGGAGTAACTCATTGCAAAGGCATCAGATCTGAAGAGACCCAATTAGGCTTGTGCCTGGAATGCTGGGACAAATGGTATTTCCCTTGCTTTGGATCACGTTGTATCTGAACTTGAGGCCTGGAACTGGGGCAGATGTTTTAGCTTTTGTGGGCAAAACCAGCCTGTAGATAAGCTGAAAGATGGAAGTCGGAGACTAGCAAAGAGTCCGAGTCGGAGCCCCAGTGACACAGAGGACATATGAGCCCCACGTCGGTGAGTACAGATGTAGCCTCAGCATCACCTGGCAATGGGTTAGAAATGCAACTTCTCAGCCTGCGTTGCAGACCTACTGAGCCAGAAACTCCAGGGAGGGGTGCAGCAGTTTGTGTTTTAACAAGCCCTGTCAATGATTCTGAGGCTCATTAAAGTTTGAGAAATACTTGCATACAGTAGTTATTTAAGCCAATAAATCTGCTTTCTAGTTTAAGTCAGTTTGAGTTGGATTTTCTAGCAGTTGTTGTCACCCACACTTTGAACCAGTAGGACTCAGGTGGTGTTAAGACAAATACAGCTTCATCTGTGTCCCTCACTGGCCCTGTAAGCCTATTCAGAGTGGGCAGTTCTCTTACCACTAGGTAGAAATTTGGACAGGCCCCGTAACTTTTCTGTACCTTTCCCCCCACCCCCGCCTCTATTTTGTATATCATGACAAAATATACATAGACATAAACGTTAAATTTACCATTTTAATTCTTTTTTTAAAAAGTACAGTTCAGTGGTGGTAACTATATTCACAGTATTGGTAACCATCATCATCATCTACCTTCAGAACTTTTCTCTCTTCCAAATCTCAAACTCTGTACTTCTTAAAAACTAACTGCCCATTCTTCCTACCCCGAGCCCTCTGGCCTACTTTCTGTCTTTTTAAATTTGCCTATTCTAGATACCTCATATAAGTGGAAATGTAAAATATTTGTTCTTCTGTGACTGGCTTATTTTCATTAGCCTAATGTCTTCAAGGTTTGTCATTGATGTTGTATTTTGTAGGATTTATATAAATTTCATTCATTTTTAAGACTAAATAATGTTTTATTTGATGGATTCAAGAGGGTGGTCAAGATGGTACAGTAGGAAGACCCTGAACTCACCTTCCATGAACACATCAAAATTACGACTACTTAGAGAGCAACCATCAATAAGAATGACCTTGAGACTGGCAGAAAATATTTCCCACAGTGCAAGATATAAAAAAGGAAGCAGAGAGACTGATAGAAGGAGTGGAGATGAAGTATGGTCAGAACCCAAACCCCCAAGTTAGTGATGGACAGTGGGAGGAACATCACAATCATAAAGGTCCTCACCAAGGAGGGAGGAGTCCATGCTCCATAAAGGGGTCCTCAGTCTAGGGGTCTTACATTGGAAAGATCAGCCCCCAGAACATTTGACTTATGTTCAAGACAACCAGAGGGCCAGAGGAAACAGAGACTCCATTTTTAAAGGACACATGCATAATCTCACATTCAGTCCCAGCATAGAGTTAACAATTTAAATGGGGACTGGTTCAGACCCACTTTCTGATCTTGGAGAGCCTCTTGAAGAGGTGGGAGACAACTGGGACTTTTCAGTTCATTAAGTTTCAGGATGCAAAATTAATATACAGAAATCTGTTGCCTTTCTACACACTAACAATGAACTATAAGAGAGAGAAATTAAGACAAAAATCCCATTTACCATTTCATCAAAAGGGATAAAATATTTAGGAATAATTTAATTAAGGATGTAAAGACCTCTACTTGGAAAAATATAAGACACTGATGAAAGAAATTAAAGCTGACACAAACAAATGGAAAGTTATAGTGTGCTCATGGATTGGAACAAGTAATATTGTTAAAACAACCATTCTACAATGCAATCTATGATGTCAAGCAATCCCTATGAAAATGGCAATGGCATTTTGCACAAAACTAGAACAAATAATTCTAAAATTTGTATGGAACCATGAAAGACCTCTCATAACCAAAGTAATCTTGAAAAAAGAAGAGCAATGCTGGAGGTATCATGCTCCTTGTTTTCAAACTATATTACAAAGTAACAGTAATCAAAACAGTATTCAGCTGACACAAAAACAGACACATATATCAATAGAACAGAATAGAGAGCCTAGAAATGGCCCAAGGGTATATGGTCAATTAATCTGTTACAGAGGAGGTAATTATATACAAAGAGGGAAAGACAACTTCCTCAATAAATGGTGTTGGGAAAACGGGACAGCTACATGCAAAACAATCTATACTTTTTGACATTGATCTTATCAATATATTTTTTTGATCTGTCTTCTCAGGCAAGAGAAACAAACACAAACATAAATGAATGGGACTACATCAAACTAAGACTCTTTTGCACAGAGAAAGAAACAATCAATAAGATGGAAAGGCCACCTACTGTGTGGGAGAAGATATTTGCAATGATATATCTGATAAGGGGTTAATATCCAGAATATGGGCTTCCCTGACAGCTCAGTTGGTAAAGACTTGGCCTGCAGCAGACTCTGGTTTGATTCCTGGGTCAGGAAGATCTGCCGGAGAAGGGATAGGCTACCCACTCCAGTATCTTAGGCTTCCCCTGTGGTTCAGCTGGTAAAGAAACTGCCTGCATTGTGGGAGACTTGGGTTCAATCCCTGGGTTGGGAAAATCCCTTGGAGGAAGGAAAGGCTACCCACTCCAGTATTCTGGCCTGGAGATTTCCATGGACTGTATAGTCCATGGGGTCGCAAAGAGTCAGACACAACTGATCGACTTTCGCTTTCACTATCCAGAATATATAAAGGACTTGTACAGCTAACAAACAACCCAATTCAAAAAGTAGGCAGAAGATCCGAATGGACATTTTTCCTAAGAAGACATACAGATGGTCAACAGACACAGGAAAAGATGCTCAATATAACTAATCATTAGAGAAATGCAAATTAAAACCACAAATTAGATACCACTCCACACCTACCAGAGTGGCTATCATCCAAAAGACAACAATAACAAGTGTTGGCAAAGACATGGAGAAAAGGGAACCTTTGTGCACTGTTGGTGGGATTGTAAACTGGTATAGCCACTACGGAAGACATTATGAGCGTCCCTCAAAAAATTAAAAATAGAACTGCCATATGATCCAATAATTTAATCTCTGGACATTTATCTGAAGAAAACAAAAACGCAAATATGAAAAGATATATGCACACCATGCTCACTGCAGCATTATTTACCATAACCATGATATGGAAGCAACCTAAGTGCCCATCCATAGATGAACAGATAAAGATGATGCGATGTACATTTACAGTGGAAAATTACTCAGCCATAAAAAAATGAAATCTTGCAATTTACAATAAAACAAATGGATCTAGAGGGTATAATACTAAGAGAAATAAGTCAGACAGAGAAAGAAAATACCATAGGATCTCACTGGTATGTGGAATCTAAAGACAAAGCAAAATGAAAACAGACTTATAGATTAAAGAAAGAAAATCTCTCCTTCCTAGAGCTTCCAGACAGACAAAAGTCAAGGAAGGGAGAAGAATATGTATACATGCATATCAGGACTTCCCAGGCAGCTCAATGGTAAAGAATCTGTCTGCCAACGCAGGAGATGTGGGTTCTATCCCAGGTCAGGAAGATCACCTGGAGAAGGAAATGGCTACCCACTCCAGTATTCTTGCCTGAGAAATCCATGGAAAGAGGAGCCTGGTAGGCTACAGTTCACTGGTTGTAAAAGATTTGGACACAACTTAGCGACTAACCAACAACATAGATACAGAGAACAAAACGATGGTTGCTGCCCAGGGCGGGGCGGAGTGTGGAGTAGGAAGGCACTTAGGTGAAGAGGATTAAGAAGTACAAACTGCCAATTATAAAATAAGTCAGCCAAATGGATGTAATATGTAGCAAAAGAAATATGGTCAATAATATTGTAATAATTTTGTAGAGGATAGGTGGTCACTAGACTTATTGTGGTCATCATTTCATAAAGTATGTAGTACACTTGAAATTAACATAATATTGTACATCAACATATTTCAGTTTAAAAAATAAAAAATGTTTGCACTTGCTGTATATCCATATTTTATTTAATTTTTGATGAACATTTGGCTTTTTTCCACCTTTTGGTTATTTTCATTCCTTTTAAGAATGGACAATACCTTGATCTCTTTATCACAAAACCCAGTCCTGATTCAGAAATTAGGAAGCTCCATTCACTACATTCGGAGAAGGAAATGGCAACCCACTCCAGTACTCTTGCCTGGAAAATCCCATGGACGGAGGAGCCTGGTAGGCTGCAGTCCATGGGGTCGCTAAGAGTCAGACAGGACTGAAGCGACTTAGCAGTAGCAGCAGCATTCACTACATTAACACTGCGATATTCATTGAAAGGCAAGACTTCCTAGAGGTCTAGCTTCCACACCGGCCAGAGGGCTCTCAACTCTCTGCCCTGGGGTGTGGGCAGCTTCTCCTGACCCAGATCCTCCTGCCCTTCAGCACTGTTTGTGACTATAAACCACACCTGTCCAGGACTAGCTCAGGAAGGAGGGAAGGGAGAGGAAGACAGAGAAGTTCTTACATGATGGTCTTGCACTCTCTGGACCCAGGTGCTATACTGCAACATTTCTGTTGGCTTCATCAGAGATTACAGCATCTGGATGGGGGAAAGAACTTTCTCAAGTCAGCCCTCTGCTCTGTAGCCACAGGCTGCCTTGGTTCCCTCAGGCAAGAGCCAGGCTCCAGTCGATGGTTCCACCACTGCTGGAAGCCCACATTACATTCCAAAGCTTTCCTTCAGAAAAAGTTCTTTATTGAATTATTCTATTTTCATCAAAGTTTTTTTTTTTCTTGTGGTTAAAGTACATGACAATTTACCTTTTTTTTTTTAAGAAGGGTTTTTGTTTGTTTTTGGCTGCACCAAATCTGTCTCCACAAGTGGGATCTTCCACCTTCGTTGTGGCATGTGGAATCCTTTTAAGTTGTGGCATACGAGACCTGTAGTTGTGACATGTGAACTCTTTAGTTGCATCAGGTGGAATCTAGTTCCCTGACGAGGGATCGAACCTAGGGTCCCTGCACTGGGAGATTGGAATCTTAGCTACTGGACCACCAGGCAAGTCCCGACTGTAACCATTTTAAGTGTGCAGTTCAGTGGCATTAAGTACATTCACATAGCTGTGCAATTGTCATCACTACATACCTCTGGCACTTTTAAATCTTCCCAAACTGAAACTTTGCATCCATTAAACACCGATTGCCCATTTTTCCTACCCTCAGCAACCCCAGACCATCATTCTATTTTCTGTCTCTATAAATGTAGCTATTGCAGGAACCTGGTATGACTGAAATCATGCAATATTTGCCCCACTGTTACTGGCTTATTTCACTTAGCATAATGTCTTCAAGGTTCCTTTCTGTTGTGGCATGTGTTAGCATTCTAAGTTCCTTTGAAAGGCAGAATAATATTCCATCATATGTGTATACTACATTTTGTTTACCTGTTCAGTGGTCAACAGACACCTGGGTTACTATCCTCTCTAGACTATTGTTAATAATGCTGCTCTGAACATGGGTGTACAAATATCTGAGTCCCTAGTTTCACTTCATAGAAATTTTTATCATAAATTTTCTTTCACTCTCTATTCTCTCCCTTTGGGATGAGGGGATTTTAGTGTCCCGATATTGGTTCTAGATACTTGGAATATATTCTCTTGCATTAAATGCAACATTAAAATGAACAGTTCAACATCCTGTTACACAACTGAAAACACATGCACTAATGTTAATCTCTTGTGGCAGTTCTTTAAGTATGAGTCACCATGCTGACCTCAAAGAGGAAAGGAAACTCGCTCTTATATAGGGACTGCCAAGTGCTGGGCCTCAGAAAGGGCTTTATGTGTTTCTGTGTCATTAAATTTTTAATGACCCTGGCAAAAGACGGTTCTTATTATCTTTCCAGATGAAGAAACTCAGCTTCAGATAAGACAATTAGCTTAGTGTTTGTGAGGTCCCACAGCCGGAAAATGAAATCCATACACAGATCTGTTGGTCTTGTTAGGCAGGAAGTTAGGCATGAGCAACAAGGGGTGGCCTAGCCTAAAAGGATATAAGCTAATGTCTAAACCCCGCCTGAGACCTGCCCAGGAGAGCTCACAGATATGCTCCACAAATAGCCACAGAGACTTTTCCTACTCTGCACATGCCCCTAGGCACCCAGTGGATACAAACTAACTACAGGGGCTTCCTCAAGTAACCTTAGACAGCTAGGAGCCTATTGGCAGTTCATAAATATTCTATATCTACATACATCTGATTATAACAGGCTAAATTATAGGAAAGACATGTGCAACAGAACCTGCTGTTATGTCACTTGCAACTGTCAACCATCCTTGAGCCTCTGTCGATTTGCATTCCCTTTCCTGATTGGTGGCTGGTACAAGCCCTATTTTGCACAGGATAGAACCAAGAGGAGGAGACAAAAAGCATAAAGACGGAAGCCGAGAGGGATTGTTACAACTCCTTTGAGGTCAGCCACAGTCTTGGATTGTTGTTGTTCAGTTGCTAAATCCTGTCTGACTCTTCGTGACCCCATGAACTGCAGCACACCAGGCTTCTCTGTCCTTTACCATCTCCCAGAGTTTGCTGAGACGCAGGTCCACTGAGCCGGTGATGTCATCCAGCCATCTTATCCCCTGTTGTCCCCTTCTCCTCCTGCCTTCAATCTTTCCCAGCATCAGGGTCTTTTCCAATGAGTCAGTTCTTCGCATCAGGTGGCCAAAGTATTGGAACTTCAGCTTCAGCATTAGTCCTTCCAGGGAATATTCAGGGTTGATTTCATTTAGGATTGACTGGTTTGATCTTCCTGTCCAGGGGACTCTCATGAGTCTTCTCCAGCCCCACAATTCAAAAGCATCAATTCTTCCGTGCTCAGCTTTCTTTATGTCCAACTCTCACATCAGGGAGTGTCTGCTTAAATAAAAGAGCTGTCTGCTTGAGCTGTAACTTGTCTGTTTAAAACCCTTTAGTCCATTGTTCCAAATCTTTGTGGTGATGAGACAAGAACTAAGGGAGAGAAATAAACTGACCTGACAGTCTGTGAAGCACTTCCACAATCGTTGCACCTTACACTAGTTTTCACATTTAACTTCTGAAATATTAAATTATAGAGTACTGATCATATGGTAAATCTCAGGAAAGGAGAATGCCAATGTGGGCTCTACTGATCTGAGGGTAGTCTATGCTTAGGATTGAACTTGAAGCATAAAGAACATTTAGGTGAACAGAAATTAGAATGGAGGGCATTCTTGGGATAAGAACTATACTAGGCAAATAAAAGGAGGTAGGACTTAGTACAGAATATATGAGGGACAGAGACTGGATATTCCTGAGGCTAAGGTGCCTCCCAGAGAGCAGTGGGAGATCAGTTTAGATCAGAAGGGCCTGTGAACATTAGAACAGAACTGGAAATCCACGTGAGCACTCTGAAAGCTGTGTATCATAACACATACATCGTGGGGATAGGCTGGGACTTGAATCTCTGCTGCCTTTTGCTTGCGAGATCTTGGGCTAGTCATTTAGGCACACTGATTCCCAGTTTCCTTACCTGTACAGTGGAGACGAGTGGACAGCTAATGTAAGAAGCAGAGATAGTATCTGTAGTGTTTTTTTCCCAGACCTGGCATGTAATAAGTGCTTGATAGGCAGTAGAGGTCATTGCTACCATCACCATTGTCATCATCGTCATCCACATTAGACGGCAGGGAAGCAACGGGGGGTTCCTAAACACAAGCGTGGTTGAGCAGAGCCACTGTTTTAGGAAGACCTCCTGCAACAGAATACAGTGTGGACCACTCAGGGGACTGTCGGAGGAGCCTCAGCTTCCTGGAAGGCAAACCCATGGGCTGGAGCAGGTGGGAGCGCTGCAAAGAAGAGGCAAGAGCAATGCAGAGGCTTCTCGAAGGAAGAGACGGCAGAGCTCGCGGCAGCCCGGAAGTGAGGTACCAGCGAGAGAAGAGTCCACACACCAGCACACTTTCTAGCGAGAGAGCCGAGGACGAGGATGGGCGCTCCAGGGCTGTGAGCCAAAACTAAGCAGGCAGAGCTGACTGCGCAGTGGACATGCTCCCGGGGAGCTGCTCGGGCTGTTCTAGGCTTGCTGAGACATTGAAGTAAGACGCACTGATGCCAGAAAAAGTGGAGGGGGGGGGGGGGTGGGGGACAACCCAGAGAATCTGAGAGAGAGAGAGCAGAGCAAGAGTCAATTTGGGTTGGATGAACTGGCCACAGTCCTCTTCGTACAAAAGATTCTTGTTGTCTGAAGCCAACGACAGAGGAACAGTGCCCTCGATTGTCCTGTGGAGGCAGCCGCAGAGAGCCGGGTACCACGAGACCCTGCGTGGCCGTCCTTTGCCCACTTGGCCCAGGGATGCTACTGCACCGGGCAGAGTGCCAAGTGGTCAGTGCTTGTGGCAGAAGGACGGAAGACGGTGTTATGAGAAGTCCCATGTTTCCTCCGCGGGGGACTCCGATCCTTTGGCCACGCACCCCTCGTGTGTCAGCTCATGTGGCGTAAAGGCGATGCGGCAGCTCCGATTCCGACACCAGGATGCTGACATCCAACATAGGCGTGCTTAGTCGCTTCAGCCGCGTCCGACTCTCCGCGACCCCATAGACCATGGCCCGCCAGGCTCCTCTGTCCATGGGATTCTCCAGGCAAGAACACTGGAGTGGGTTGCCATTTCCTTCTCCAAATAGTCTGTTGGAAATTCCCTTAACACTTCTAGGTTGCTAGGATACTCTTTAGAACCACTCAGAACTTTGTCTTTCTTGCAAGTGTTAATGTAGATCCCCTAAGACGTTAACTGTGACCCATTATGTCTAAAAACTAAAATGGAATTCATTTGATTTTGCAACAGTCACAAGGCTTTATCAAATATTACCTAATGCAAGAGCTATTTTCGGAGTAAAGGATTTCTTTTCATTTCAAATCATGTCTGATTATTTCTATGTAAATCACAGGATTGATCATTTTTTCAAGGAACAAGAGCATCAGCATGTAGGTACATTTATTATTTGAGTGAAGTGGCATGCATCATTAGTTGAATCCTAAATATGGGTTCCATCTGATCAGTATTCTGAATTCAAGTGGAACCTAAATTAAAGTCTTTAAATTGTATGCAAGCAATACAATATCTTCAGAAGTGCCTTCTGGGTAGGAAGGAGGGGATTTTAGTATTGGCTTTTGTTGTGGGGCTATGCGCAGACGTCCAATGCCAACATGACAACAAACCTCAAATCTGAAGTTGTCCTGCCACGAGCTTTTCCTTTTGGCCCATGTTGCATTCTCGGGAGCTGATAGCCCTGGTGACTTTTATTGTAGAATTTAAGTAACAAATTTAAGATACACTGATGACCCCTCTCCCATGTTCCCCTGGCATTCTCTAACATAGAAACACTGTGGAATGTTTACTTAGCATTAAATTGTCAGTTCTTTGAAGAAAAGACCACATCTGCCTTATTTACCATTGTATCCCCAGTATAGGTCCTGTGTCAAATTGTGAGCATACATACAGTCCATGGGGTCACAAAGAGTCGGGCACGACTGAGCGACTGAACTGAACTGAACAGAACAGTACACATATTTGAGTATCTAAACCCATGAATGAGGGCAACAAGCTGGTTCAGACTAGTTACCTGAAATGCTAAGATATGTTTCTTGATTTTGCCATTACAGTTTTTCCCATAACCTATTGTTTTACCTGAGAATCATGGAAACTTAAAAGTTACAGAGACCTTATAAGTCATTTGGGCTTCCCTGGTGGCTCAGATGGTAAAGAATCTGCCTGCAATGCAGGAGACCCAGGTTCAATCCCTGGGTCCGGAAGACCCCTTGGAGAAGAGAATGGTATTCTTGCCTGGAGAATGCCACGGACAGAAGAGTCCATGGGGTCACAAAGAGTCATACACAACTGAGTGACTAACACACGCAGTGTGAGTCACTTACTGCACTGCTTTTCAGCTTTAGATGCACACTGGAATCATCTAGGAGCTTTGCAAACGCTGATGCCTGAATCCCACCGGAGATTCTGAGGCATCTGGTCTGGGGTGTGGCCCAAGCGCTAGGAGGCCTGCCAGCTCCTCACACACTCTAACGTGCAGCCACAGCTGAGAGGCACTGCTCTGTTGCAATCTTCTAGAGATAAGGAAGTTGAGACCCAGAGCGATTAACTGACTTGCTTCATGTCACAGAGCTAGCTAGGAGCAAAGGACGAAACCCAGGGGTCCTGGCTCTCAGATCAACATTCTTCCCACTCGTTCCTTTTTTCAACCTGGACTCACTCACAAACCACTTGGTCTATCATTTGATGTTTTCCCTTAAAGGGACTCCTTTTTTAGCAGTTACCCTGTTTGTCATAAAAGAATATTTTATACCATTTGATAACTGGAAAATCTGTTTCACTTGCTATACATAGATGAGAACTAAAAATAAAAATGTTACTAAGTTTCAGCTTGATGAAATTGCCTGCTGAGGAAGCCCAGCCTGCAATTTTTTTTCCCTCTTTGAAAAGAACAGCAAGTGACAAGAAGAAATGACAGGTTAACTATCATTGACTTGAGCCTTTCTCCTCAACAAGAGGATTGAAAGGGAATTGAAATCGAATGACTTTTTAATGATATGAGTCAAATAATAAATTCTAGAAGAATGAATTCGTTTATTAATCACCGGTTCTGGGTCTACATAGCGCCTACAACTGCCTCGAAGGTCACAGGGGGCCATATCAAATCCTCTGTGAGATTCCAGCGTGCAGAAGCCCTGGCGATATCGCTTTCTCTGCAAGGGCCATCTAATCTGAGTGGTTAGAGACCAGAACACATTAGGGGTAGAATCCTGGCATAAAAGGAACTGTGTATAAAAGGGAGGAAAGAAGACCACAGCATCTTCATTTGATATGCCAGAAAAGTAAAAACTCACTAAACATTTCTTTTATTGAGTTTAAAGTTCTTGCAACAGAGGATGAGAAGGCTGGATGGCATCACTGACTCAATGGACGTGAGTTTGAGCAAACTCAAGGAGATGGTGACAGACAACGAAGCCTGGCGTGCTGCAGGCCATGGGGTCACAAAGAGTCGGACACAGCTGAGCAACTAGACGACAACAAATTATTCAGTCACCAAGGTCTGGTGGAGATTACAAACTGATATATTTACTAAGTGTTCTCTCCAGGCAGAAAGGGGGAAAACACTAGGTGGAAAGAAAATAGAAGATAAAGGGGGGATAGAAGACCCTGCAGAATTCTCAGCTAAGTCAAGTCTGACTAGACCACATTTTCTAAAGCAAATGTTTATTTTCTGAGGCAGAAGTTAACCTGCTCAGACATATTTGGCACGGCCCAGTGGGACGGGACACATTATGAGGGCCACAGCTTGACGTCTGTTTTCTCAAGCATTATTCCATTCAAAGGAAACGTGTGCTGGAACAATCCCTAGGCTCTCCACAGCATTCGGACGTATGGGCACTCATCCAGTTTCTTTCTTGGAGGTGGAAAATGTCTTTGTCTCCTCTCAGCTGCTTAAAAGTGGTCTCATCAACGTTGTCCTTCCTGCAAAAAAAAAAAAACAACACCCAGCTGGGATCTTTGGTTCTACCAGGGGGCAAGTTATAATACAGACACTTGCCTTTCAACACATTGGCTGAGAGATCTCCCCTGCCAGGAACTAAAAGGCTTTAATTTTATGAATCATCAAAGCTTTTTCTTATACATGATGTAGAATAACCTTTTCTTTTCAGAAGGTCTAATCCCACAGCCTCGCAGACCTCAGGATGTCATCGAATGGCATGTGTGTGGCGCTCAAGGAGAACAAAGCTGAGCGCTTATTCGAGGCCAGGCTGTGTCTTGCATAACACCCCGTGGTAGAAAACCTCGACCCACAAAACGCTCACCTACTTCGCCGAGTTTAAATAAAGCAGAATGGTGTTCCTTTTTTTAAAGAAGCGCTTTTCAGTTATCTTCCTGTCAGAATTTCAATTATTCTATGACTCAGTGGGTATATGTCTAGCTTTGTGTGTTTTTTTTTTTTTTTAATTCCTTTTTTGGGGTAAGAATGTGAAGAAGTTTTTAGGAGAAGTTTGTAAAGGAAAAGTTTATGTAACAAGGCTAAGCTGCCTCAAATACAAACGCAGCTTCTCTCCTCATTATTGGAAATACAGTGGAGTTTCTTTTAAGTGGTTTATTTACTTACTCTTGGCTGCACTGAGCCTTCTTGTTGCGCACGGGCTTCACTCTAGTTGTGGCTGGAGGGGGCAGCTCTGGATTGTGCACATGATTGTGTTGTCCTTGTTGTCGCTTCCCCTGTTGCAGAGCACAGGCTCTAGGCGCACGGGGCCTCAGGAGTTGTGGTTGTCGGGCTTCGTTGTCCCGAAGCATCTGAGTTCTTCCTGGACCAGGGATTGAACCTGCAGCCCCTGCCTTGGCAAGTGGACTCTTCACCACTGGACTCCCAGGAAAGTCTGGCACCATTTTAAAAGCAACATTTGGAAGAATTGAGCCTTACCTGTTAAAATGATCGACATTTCCTCAGGGCCTTTGAAAACATGGTAGTTCACTCAGAGAATGAACTGACATTTATGGAAGAGTTGAGGTTATTCCATATTCACCTGTCTCTGTCCTTTGGATTCAGACTTCCACAGAAGAAGATGAATCAGGCTGAAATGTCCTACAGGGAAGGGATTCATTTCTCCTGCTTTTCACAAAACTGGAGCATCCACCCTTTCTCTCATCCACAGCAGAGCCTGGCCAGCGGCTTTCTTTACCCGCCTCCCACTCTGAACACACAGCTAGACGGCATTCCAGCCCCTTGGGCAGGTTAGCGCGGCCTGTGACCGGCTCTGGCCAGTGGCACGTGGACAGACGTGATGCGCTTTTCTGGCCAGGCCCATAGAAACTCGCTGTGATCACCAAACGGCCAAGGATCCAGGCGAGGACGCTGAGGCCAAGTCACAAGCTGAATGGACACGTGCCAACCGCCAAGATGCACAGCGCTGAGCTCGGAGTCAGAAGGAAGCCCTCGTTGCACTGAATCACCAAGAGCTGAGAATTTTCATTATTTTTCACAGTAAAAACCACACATCACTCCCTGCCTTCTCCTCACCTCCTCTTTCTCCCCTCTTTCCCTGGCTTCTGCTGTCTCTCTTCATCCTGTGACGAGGCCTTTCTGATGAAATAACCAAAACAAGCTGTTTTTATTGGATTTGAGAATAAAGCTGAAAGGATAAGCAGGTTCAATTAATTAGGAGAAAAAGTTCAATCCATTCGACTCTTCAAAAAGCTTATAAGTTAATGTTTAGGATAATTTTTACTAAACAACTGGGTAAATGGTGAACATTTATCCAATTTAGAAATTATGTGAGCACCTCAGGGTGAGTGAGCTGAGGGCTACCATTAGATATGTTCGTGACAACCACCTTCCGATGAGGAAAACCGCCTTGGAAATGGATATATCCCACACTCTCAGCCGACTCTCTTTATTTGAATGGCACTGTGGCTTCCCGTGGGCAGGCGTGGGCACCGCCACAGCATCAGGCAGGCCAGAAAAAGTCTCGGCCCCGCAGTGAGAGGCTTCCAAAGGAAGCAAAGTTTCAAAGCGGCCTTTAAAAAATCCAAAATGAAAATTCCGATCTGACCTTGTGTAACTGCTTTCTTTCAAACGCAACATGGCAGTTAACCACTCCCCACCCGCCTCCTTCTCTTCTTGCTCCAAGCTGGTGACTCTCAAACTGGACTCAAGGAAGCGCATTTAGAAGTTGTTTCAAGAAGTGGGCTCCGGGCAACCCACTCCAGATTTTGACTAGAAAAGCCTCCTTCTGATCTGTTTTACAAACTGGGTTTCTGCATAAGCATTTATTTTTGTGTGTGAGTGGGGAAGATTCCTTCGCTCCAAAAAGTTACAGAAAACATTGGGTTATACGTTCCACCTGGATATGACATCTACTCTCAGAGTTTTAGTCACACAAATACCCAAAGATGTCCAAATCTGAAGCTCCAGCACATCTCTTTTCTCAACCCCCCACTTGCAGTCCCACTTGTATTTCACCACCTCCACTTGCTGGATGCCTCAGCCACCTCTTCACAATACTCCTGAAATAGAATGCGTTATCCTGCCTACCCTCCTCCTGCATTAATGACATCACCTCCACCTGATTATTCAAAAGAAAATTCTGAATCATCCTGACCCCCGTTACTTCCCCCACTCCCCCGGATCCAATCAGTCATTTAGTCCAGTTTGTAACGCGTCCTAACTATCCCATAACTATAATGTCTTTCCTCTCCATCCTCGTCACCACTGCCTTGGTGTAGTGCCTCATCATTCTCCTTCTTCTGGACCATCACAGTAGTCCCCAGGCTCTTATATTACTCTGCCCCTGACTGCACTGATGTTTCTGAAATATGGTAGAAATCATCATAGCTAATCATTGTCTTCAGCTTGGCAGTTAATAAGATGCTTTCATGTACACTGTCATATTTAAGTAGCACCACCACATTCCAGCAAGAAGACACTGTTCTCCTTTATTTAGAACAGGAATTTGAAGCCTCAGAAAATTATCTTGATCAGGTATCCACAGAAAGTCAAAAGAGCTAGTATTTGAACCCAAGGATTCCGAAGTTCACGCAGATGACATGAACCACTCTACAAAACACACATCCGTCCCCAGCTTTAACACTTTCAGTTCCTCACTACTGCCGACAAAAGGAAGCACAAACCTTGAGCATTTCAAACACAGCTCACTCTTAACAGTGCCCCAGGAGGCTTCAGTAGTTAACGGTAACAGCTAATTTAATAGTTAACATTCTAGCTCTGGAGCTAGAACACTCATTCTAACCTAAAACCTTGGATAAAGTTATGTAACTTGTCTAAACCTCAGTTCCTGAAGGTGCAAAGTTAGGCTCATCATAGACTTTATCCCACCACAGAGGCTTAAATAGGATTGTACGTGTGACGTGCTTTACACACTGCCTGTCCTGTAGAAAGTGCTCAGTGAAAGTTGGCTGTGGGCAGCTAGCTACCATTCCTCATCCTAAGGAAATGCATAGAAAGGATTCCCTTTCTATCCTCCACCCTTCAAGCTGCCCATGTTCTCTGTGATGTCCTCCATGAAACCTTGAAAATCCCGGGTGGTAAGCCCCCCACCACTTTGCACCCATCTCTACAGTTAGATACTTGATTGGGTGATACTATCTGTAGGGTAAGGGAGTTAGAGAAGGCGAGGTTTGGAAAAAGAACCAGACCGGCACTTTACAGGAACAGATCACCTTTAATGAGGTGAGAAGGGGCAGCAGTCAGATTAGTGAGCTGCACTAACCCAAGAAAAGAGTAGGAATACATAGACATGCATGTGGAAATCTGCTGTCTCAAGGGGGCCTGTTCTTCTCCAAGGTTGTTTGGAGTAGTTACCTCTTAAACGGCTGGGGCAAGGAATTCTGGAGATTGGCCAGAGGTTGGACTGGCTAGGAGTTGGACCTAATCAACCTTAATGTCCATTTTTTTCTCTTCGAGTAAGAGGGTTCTTTGTTTTGCATAGAGTGGTGGGGAGGACCCAGAGGGGAGTATTAACTATTTTGAGCTTGTAACTTTCCTTCAGGATCCTTAAGACGAGCGGGGGACTGTTCCCTGAGGCTGGTCACTGGGTCTAGGAGAAAGTCCCCACGGTGAAAGCTGTTCCCACGAGCTCTCCCGGGCGTCCAGCTTGAGGTTTCTTTCCTCTGTCTCCCTCTGCACCGCGTTCACTTCCGACATCAGAGACGATCCGGGGCTTGCCCGCGCCCCCACGTGCCAGCCCTGCGCTCCACCTCCAGCAGCTTGACGGCCATCTGACCGCAGCTCCGCGTCAGCACTGGGCTCCTCCTGGGGGCAAAGCCTTGGCATCTGGTCCGGTTCTTTCTGGCATTTTACTTGAGTGTGCCTCCAGTTTCTAGCTCTTCTGAAACTGACAATGCTGAGGGTCTGATCAAGGATTGTTCAAATGAAGGGGACGATCGTAAACCTTATCACTCTGATTTGTGTTCTTTGCCTTCCAGGGTAGAGGGATCTTGCCTTCCATCTTGATAGCTCTTCCAACAGCACCTGATTTAGGATGAACCCTTCACCAGTGCTTGTGGACCGAATACGAAACAGGCCAGGACCTGGGACCCTCTGCCGCAGTGCTTGTACCTGGAGCAACAAAATACAAAGAGACTATAAGGAACTAAAAATAGCTTTGTGCACCTGCCTCTGGGGCAGCTTACGGACAACAAGATACAAAAAGGCCTTCTGAAGGGCCAGGAACAAAAGCAGGGTGTTGGGAGCAAAAGCAGGATACTTATGTCCCCTACACAGGGCACCACCAAAGGGGTGGGCCGACCACCTAAGCCACCCCCTGGCCCAGCTGACCCTATCCCCCGACACATCTATGCTCACCCCACATAAAGGAACCAGCCTGTTCCCCACCCTCGGGGAGGGAGGGAGCAAGGAACCTGTTTGTTCTCGCTCACCCTCCGCTGTAGTCGGGGCCTCAGTAAAGCCTTGCCTGGATTTCTTGTCTGGCCTCTTGTCAATTTCTGTTGATTAAGGGGGCCAAGAACCCTGGCCCATAACAAGAACCCTCTCCCAAACAAGCCACTGGGAGTCCTGGGAACTCCTGATGCATAAGTTCTTAAGGGCACCTAGAGGCATCTTGACAGCCAGCTCAGTCTTCAGAAAGCCCTCTTACACCACAACACTTGGATCAGTGGGAAATACACATAACTATGGTCATACGTGAGGGCTTTTAACCCCAGTGGAATAAAAAAAATTCCACCTATAAAGTGTTTTTTAAATTTTTGTCCATAATGTCAAAATAAGCTTCATTTTATGTATTTTCAGGATTGACTGCTTTTTGCCAAGCCCTTTATTGATAGTAATCGCTCACCAACCGTACATAAATCCCTTGAAAGTGAAAAAGTCACTCAGTCCTGTCAGACTCTGCCCGACCCCATGGACTATACAGTCCATGGAATTCTCCAGGTCAGAATTCCCTGAAAGGAGTCTTATCTTTGCATGCTTTTTCTTTTCAGTGGCACCTTGTTGAGCAACTTTATGAAAATCGCATGCCACAGAGTTTCTTCAGTTGAAATACACTGCAGTTTTCCAAGTTTTGTAGCTGAAAAATATTGTTTGTGCTTGTGTCAGCTATCATGACTTTCACTGGATACAGTTTTTTAAACCACTGAGCCTTAATTTTTTTCTATCTGTGAAACAACAAAGTTGCCTAAACGCCCACTGTTTCTTCCCCACCCCCACTACCTGTAGGCTATAGCTAAAAATCCTGGGGCCTCCCTGTCTCAAAACATCTCAAAATTAATAGACAAAAGCCCTAAAATTCTATTGGTTTGTTAAAAATAAAAATACACTTTGAAATTATTAAAATTTTAAAACAGGTGTTTTAGAGAAATGCAAGTTAGTGCAACAGTAAGATACTACTTTTTGCCTACTCATTACTTACAAACACACACTTTAGGGAAATGCACATGAATGCGGTGAGATACCACAAATTGCCTACCAAAAAGAGAGTATCCCCAAAGACAGGAACACTATCAGACACCACTGGTAAGAATGTAATTTGGTAACAACCTTTGTGGAGAACCCACAGTATGTATCATCAGACTTAAAAATGCATACTGAAAACACGGATAGAAACTTTGACCCAAAAATTACACTTCTAGAAGTTTCTCCTAAAGAAATGATGGAGGAAAGATGCAGAGCTTAAATGCAGTTCTCAGCACTGACACTGGAGAAGACAAATAAACGTCTGCCCATTGGCTGAGATGCCACTTCCCCTGCAAATTAGACAGACCTCTGGGGCGACTGTTCTGCAAACGCTGTGGGCTGGGAACACAACAGGTTAGAGGCTCACACAGACTTTCTAGAACTCAAGCCTCGAGGGCTGAATTCCTTTATCTCCTCCTGGCTTTATTATGCAACACACTAGAGGGAGCTCCGTTCAGTTCAGTTCAGTTCAGTTCAGTCGCTCAGTCATGTTCAACCCTTTGTGACCCCATGGATTGCAGCAGCCCAAGCCTCCCTATCCATCACCAACTCCCGGAGCTTGTTCAAACTCATGTCCATTGAGTCGGTGATGCCATCCAACCATCTCATCCTCTGTTGTCCCCTTCTCCTCCTCCCTTTACTCTTTCCCAGCATCAGGGTCATTTCCAATGAGTCAGCTCTTTGCATCAGGTGGCCAAAGTATCAGTTTCAGCTTTAGCCTCAGTCCTTCCAATGAATATTCAGGACTGATCTTTAGGATGGACTGGTTGGATCTCTTTGCAGTCCAAGGGACTCTCAAGAGTCTTCTCCAACACCACAGTTCAAAAGCATCCATTCTTCAGCGCTCAGTTTTCTTTATAGTCCAACTATCACCTCCATACATGACTACTGGAAAAACCACAGCCTTGATGAAAGTGAAAGAGGAGAGTGAAAAAGTTGGCTTAAAGCTCAACATTCAGAAAACTAAGATCATGGCACCCGATCCCATCACTTCATAGCAAACAGACGGGGAAACAGTGGAAACAGTTGCTGACTTTATTTTTGGGGGCCCCAAAATCACTGCAGATGGTGACTGCAGCCATGAAAATAAAAGACACTTACTCCTTGGAAGGAAAGTTATGACTAACCTAGACAGCATATTAAAAAGCAGAGACATTACTTTGCCAACAAAGGTCCATCTAGTCAAATCTATGATTTTTCCACTAGTCATGTATGGATGTAATAGTTGGACTATAAAGAAAGCTGAGCACTGAAGAATCAATGCATTTGAACTGTGGTGTTGGAGAAGACTCTTGAGAGTCCCTTGGACTGCAAGGAGATCCAACCAGTCCATCCTGAAGGAGATAAGTCCTGGGTGTTCATTGGAAGGACTGATGCTGAAGCTGAAACCCCAATTCTTAGGCCACCTGATGCGAAGAACTGACTCATTTGAAAAGACCCTGATGCTGGGAAAGATTGAGGGCAGGAGGAGAAGGGGACAACAGAGGATGAGATGGTTGGATGGCATCACCGACTCAATGGACATGGGTTTGGGTAAACTCCGGGAGTTGGTGACGGACAGGGAGGCCTGGCGTGCTGCAGTCCATGGGGTCGCAAAGAGTCAGATACGACTGAGTGACTGAACTGAGCTGAACTGACTAGACGGACCTTTGTCGGCAAAGTAATGTCTCTACTTTCTAATATGCTGTCTAGGTTTCTTACAGCCTTTCTTCCAAGCAGCAAGAGTCTTTTAATTTCAGGGCTGCAGTCACCATCTGCAGGGATTTGGGAGCTCCCAAAAAGAAGGAGTTATACATCTCAAAAGCATAAGAGGGAGTGACGCATCTCAAAAACCGAAGTGGAGGTTTAAGGACGAGGTAAGGGAGCGAAGGAGAGGCAGAAGGGTAAAGAGCCAGAAGCGGGCACGGAGGAGGCCAGCGCCCTCCGCCGCCACCTTCTGGTCACCGCGTGTATGTGCACCATGCCATTTTCTGCTCATAGACTCCGCTTGCGCTTCTAAGCGGTTAGACCTAGTGAAGGAATTATAACAGAAAATAAAAAGGTTCAACAGCGAAAGAGAGACCGAGATTTTTTCTATAAGACTATTGCAGAGTAAGGAAAGTAATTTTCCTTTTACTCTTCTAAATTCTTAGCTGAGATCCCTGTAAAAAAGACATGAACAAGAGAAAAACAAATAAACATTAACGTATTATATGTTATATAATATATAACATGTGTTATATGTCACGTATGAGGCTTCCCTGGTGGCTCAGCATTAAGGAATCCACCTGCCAATGCAGGAGACTGGGGTTCGATCCCTGCATGGGGAAGATCCCCTGGAGAAGGAAATGGCAACCCACCACTAATATTCTTGCCTGGGAAATCCCGAGGACAGAGGAACCTGGAGGGCTACAGTCCGTGGGGTCACGAAAGTGTCCGACACGATTGAGCGACTGAACAACATATGACATGTGTACATGGTAGGTGCCCAGGGAAAAATAAGTGACTCCTTGAGGTGGCTCTTGGCATTCAGACTTAAACACCATTTGAATAGAGAAAGGGGAAGGGAATGTCACCCTCTTAGCAAGGAGTGAATGATTTTCAGGAGCAATGATTAGGCACTTAGAAGAGCCCAGTATGATGGTTCGTGAGAAAGCTTGTCTGGTCTTCCCTCCTGTGTAAGAGTCAGTCTTCCTTGGTTGGTGAAGCTCCTAGGGTGGCCACTTCTCACAGTTGAATTCCTTTTGGAGGATCTGTCTTTAGGCAGATAAAGGGAGTTCAGAGAAAGTGTCTCCCTGCATCTGTTGCTTTTCCAGTCCTTGCAGCTGAAAATAGTCAACATTCAAAGTGGCATATTGCAGGGGTGGCATAGTCTGCCCTTCACTCTTTATTAACATGAAATGACATTCGCAATATATAGTTGGGTGAAAAAAAAGCAGGTTACCAAAAATGTGTGCATGTTGTATGTGTCATTTCACTGCTGTAAAAGCAACAACATACATGTCATACATTGTAAACAGGCAGTCACAGACTTGGAAAAAAAAACCCTTTCAGGTGTTAGCAGAGTTCTAGGCACTGGGGTTAGATACCAGAGCAAATAGGACAGACAAGGCTCCTACTGATGGACATTTCATTCTTGTGAAGAAATGTTTAACTTAAAAAATAAGCTTATAATTAAGAAATAAATTTTTTAAAAATGTGCTGCAAACTGTCATCGGTGTTGGGTGTGCAGTTTTGTGTACAAGAGGGGTAGATGTGGTCCCTGTCCTGACAGAAGTCTCAGTCCTTCTGAAGAGGCAGACCCGAAGACAGGTTTGGTCCACGCCACCGTCTGTGGAAGGGGACGTGAGGATGCTGTGGGAGTGAGGGGAAGTGATGCCTGACCTGGTCGTGGGGGTCAAGGGAAGCTTCCTGAGGAGGGAAGTCCAAGCTGGCAGCTGAAAGATGAGGTAGGATTTAGCTGAAATATGGAGGAGCTTTCCAGAAAGAGGCCATTGCAGGTTGGAAGGCCTCAAGGACACAGGGGAGGTGGGAGAACAGAGAGACAGACGGGCTGGATGACGGACTGAGGCATTCGGAGAACCGAATCCAGAGTCTCTAGTGCTGGAAGTTTAAGCTTGGACAGAACAATGAGAAAAGAAGAAAATGGAGAGGCAAATAAGGGAAGACTGTGAAGCCCTGTTAAGGGGTGTTAGGACTTGACCTTGCATTTCCTCTCAAAGATCATCATCAGTAATTCAAGGGGTCAGTAAATGAGGTTAGCCCTAGCATGTTCCTCTTTAGTAGGAAAACATCATTTTAAATAATGATGTTGTTGAAATCAATTTCTGAAGAATATTTAATCACATTTATTCAATGTAGTCTTTAAAAAAGTAGACTACAAAGCAATATGTAGCATATAATCTCATTACAGAAAAAGGTATAAATATGGTATCTTTTATTTAAAATACAAAGAAAAACATCTAGGGAAATAAAACTGAAAATGTTAGTTGTGTCCACCTCTTTGCGACCCATGGACTGTAACCTGCTAGGCTCCTCTGTCCTGGAATTCCTCTTGCCTCTCCAGGCAAGAATACTGGAGTGGGTTGCCCTTTCCTTCTCCAGGGGATCTTCCCAACCCAGGGATCGAACCTGAGTCTCCTGCACCGCAGGCAGATTCTCTACCATCTGAGCCACCAGGGAAGTCCTTCTAGGGAAATATGTGTACGTGCTTAGTCATTCAGTCATGTCCGACTCTTCTTGATCCCTGGAACTGCAGTCTGCCAGGCTCCTCTGTACATGGGGATTCTCCAGGCAAGAATACTGGAGTGGGTTGCCATGCTTTCCTCTAGGGGATCTTCTCAACCCAGGGATCGAACCCAGGTCTCTTGAATTGCAGGCAGATTCTTTACCGTCTGAGCCCCTAGGGAAATATGCTATGGTTAAATTGTAATCTGTGCTTATCGCTAGTGATAGAATTTCAGGTAGTTTTTGTTTTCCTATCTCTATGCTTTTCTCTATTGCCCAAAGTTTCTACAAGGAACATATATCATTTTTATGATCAGAAAAAAAATATTGAAATACATTAGAAGTATGATTTGGAATTAGAAAGCAGTATCCTAGGGGTCAGAAATCTCCAAGCATCTTAATGATGTGAAAGAGATACAGGCAGTGGGAAAAACTCAGGCTCAGCACTGAGGGTCTATGAGATTTGACTCTCATTTTTTGGGTAACAATTCGAATTGTAATCTGAGCAGCCCTAAAGGGGGCTTTTTATCTTTTGGCAATATAACAGAAAATTCCCTATTGGCAGATAAACTTCATCTGTACAACAATCCATATGTGCATATTTTTGCATGTCTAATAATGTCATTTGCATGAAGTTTAAAACCGTAAGTCATGTTTGTAAGAATTTGAGCCTTAGTGGTTGTATTAAACAAGCAAGGGAACAACTTAAATTATATCCTGTCTCCATCTAAACTATTATCAGACCAACAGGATGTTTTGCTTGCATGCCGTGCTAGGTCACTTCAGTCATGTCCGACTCTTTTCAACCCTATGGACTGTAGCCCGCCAGGCTCCCCCATCCATGGGATTCTCCGGGCAAGAATATGGGAGTGGGTTGCTGTGTCCTCTTCCAGGGGATCTTCCTGACCCAGGGATCAAACACGCAGCTCTTACATCTTCTGCGTTGACAGACGTGTTCTTTACCACTGGCAACACCTGGGTAGTCCTGAGGAGGCTTTAATCTCAGCTCTCCATTGAGGGGCTTGCCAGTGACCTTGGCTCTACCACAGAACTCCTTAGGCTTCAGTTTCCTGATCCACAGATGTAGAAAGTGAGTTACTATGGCTAAGGTCCTCCGAAGTCTATGATTTGGGGACTTCTTTTTCCCCATGGTAAAACCTGACAACATCCTAAAAACATTCTACAACTGAACACTCTTTGGATACTAATAATCTTTATTCTACAAGTTTTACAGAAAAGAAATAATTGCTTATTTAAAAAAAGAAATATTTGAAGCTGTTTTCTCATCCGTGGAAGAGACAAGGCTGAGTTTTGTTTGTTTGTTTGAGGAATACCTGGAGGGGGCTTTTGGGTAATAAAAGGTGGGCTCTGAAAGGTGTAATCTGGAAAGAGGTATTTTGACAGAGAATCTAAAGTAGAGAGATTGTGGATTTGCAGTGTAAAATGAGTGTGACTATCAAGAGAGGTGGCTTCAGCTGTTATCCTATAACTGCCAGTGAAAATGAAGGTTGCTCGGTCGTGTCCGACTCTTTGCAACCCCATGGACTATACAGTCCACAGAGTTCTCCAGGCCAGAATACTGGAGTGGGTAGCTGTTCCCTTCTGCAGGAGATCTTCCCAACCCAGGGATGGAACCCAGGTCTCCCGCATTGCAGGCAGATTCTTTACCAGCTGAGCCATGGGAAGTAGCCTCCAGTCTACTCCAAGTAACATAAAGGTCACTTGGGCGAAGAGCATTTAGCCCTCACCTCCGATCCAATTTTTCTCCCTAACCTCTTCTTCCATATAGTCTGAGAGTCACCACCAGCTGAAGGAAAAGGTTTAGGTTTAGGAACTCTGGGGGCTCCAAGAAGAAAAGTGGAGGCGAAAAGTCAGGTGAAGAGGGAGGTAGGTCCCAGCAGCACACAGCAGGCCAGGGCCTGAAGTTAGGACAACCATGTAAATTCCCCCCGTGGGGAGCTGGCTGAAGGACTCTGAGAACGGCGAGGCCTGATAGTCAACTTGAAGTTGTTTTCTGATCCATGCTATGCTGTAGCCCCTCCTCTGTTATTCTAGACCTTCGGCAAAGTGTTAAAACATACAGTTGCTTAGCAGGGATCAAATGGGTGCAGAGAGGTATTAACAGATATAATCAAAGAACAAAAATCCTCAAATCAAAGATTTGAATCTTCAGAACTCTAAAATACACATTCTACTTAAAGAAAATTAATATCAATATGTTCAACTCTAGGGTAAGTAAATGAACTTTAAAGATAAAATTCTTTAAGCATCCAGGCAGAAAAAAAAGTCACCCACAAAAGAAGGAAGTTAAACTGCCCTCAGATTTCTCTATAGCATTATTAACTGTCCAGACATAATGGAAGAGTCTCCAAAATTTGGAAATGAAATTTGACTCAAGGATGTTAGACTGAAGTAACCTGTCTTGAATTCAAAGTTTGAGACAAACATCTCCAGACATGAAGGAACTCAGTGTATATGACATTCAAAATCCTACTTGAAAAAAACAAAAAAAAAAAACCTAAAAATTATTCAATAATGAAATTCAGCCAAGATAATGCAAATGGTGAAAATTAGATAAAAAGGATTAATGTAAAGTTCAATTACAAACAATAATGTCTCTTGGTCCTGAACAAAACTAAATATAATTCAATAATTTTGTATGTAGTCAGACTTTTCTTGAGTCTAAAGAGAACAAGTATTATAAAACATGGAAGCAATCAAGGAATGGATCATCCATGAGACTTTTTTGGAAAGTATAATTTGCTAATGGAATTAATTCAGCTGAGAAACATATAGCATTTAGACATCAAGAGTTAGATTTTGAGTATTAGAAATACTGAAGAATCATGGGGACTTTCGTATTTTTTTAGTGGAGCTTAAATTAGTGAAATTGTTCTAGGTAATAATTTTAAAAATAGATCTGAATATTTATACACTCTGTTCCAATAATTCACTTCTAGTCATTTATTCTGATGCCATTATTCAGGATTTGAAAAAATATATCTGATGAAAGACAGCGATGTCAACACCACTCGTGAAAGGATAAAATTCTCTTTGGATCTTCTAAGACAAGAATAGTTACAGAACACCTACAGTATTACACATAAAATTTCTGAAAATGTATATCTTGCAGTTAGTGTACATTATGTTCTTTCTGGATATAGAAATAGTCTCAGGGGCTTTCCTGGTGGTACAGTGGTTAAGAATCTGCCATGCAGAGCAAGGGACACAGGCTCAGCTCCTGACCCAGGAAGATCACACCTGCCAGGGGCCAACCAAGCCCAAGCGCCACAGCTACTGAGCCTGTATTCTGGAGCCCGCGAGCCGCAGGGGCTGCGCCCACGGGCGGCAACTACTGAAGCCCATGTGCCCTAGAGCTCATCTCTCAACAAGAGAAGCCGCCACAGTGAGAAGCCTGCGCACAACCAGAGAAAGCCCCGCAGAGCAACGAAGACCCAGCACTGCAAAAAAAGCAAATATTAAAGAAAGTAGAAATAGTCTCACGCTGGATAGATAGGTAGGTAGATACATAGATAGATAGACTGACTGATCTGAGAAACCCAGATAGGTAGATGAGACCCCCGAAACTGACTATCACACACTCAGCAATTAGACACATAGAGCCTTTGAAATTTGAAATAGAGAAATTAAAATGATTTTTCTATCCTGATGAATTCTTTTAGATATTTTATGTAAGTAATATAAATCTGCCTGTAGTATAGTTGTTACCCCAAATCTGTCGGCAGTTTGGATTGCTGGAATGAAATAAACAGCTAAGGAAAATTTGGAGTAAATTTGTTTTTCACATATTTTCAAAAATGACAGTTTCAATGTATTTGGTGTTTATAAAATATGTCAAAGGGCGAAAAAGGAACTCGTGAGTAAATTTGGTTGTTATGTGAACTTTGTTGTTGTTCAGTCTCTCAGTCGTGTCTGACTCTTTGCAACCCCAGGAACCGCAGCACGCCAGGCCTCCCTGTCCATCACCAACTCCCAGAGTCTACCCAAACCCATGTCCATCGAGTTAGTGATGCCATCCAGCCATCTCATCCTCTGCCGTCCCCTTCTCCTCCTGCCCCCAATCTTTCCCAGCATTGGGGTCTTATGTGAACTAGTTGACTTAATAAAAAGGCTGGCAAATAAAACATTTGGAAATAGAAAGTGCAGATGTCTAGTGTTAATAGTACTTGGGGAGAGTTTGGAAGAGGGGTGGGGTGCCCAGAAGGGAGAAGTGATGGGAGTGAGACCTGAAGCTGCAGGAGGCGAGGGGAGAAGCAGGGCTTCAGCAGAACCGCTCAGAGCAAGAGTCACTGTGTCTTCATTTAAATGATTGAGTTTTAGTATCGGACTCAGTGTATACTCCCCATTCAGCATGTGTTAAACCAGGAACACTTAACATGTGACTCTAACAGAAGAAAAATATACGAGAGGTGGCTTGTGTCTCGAGGGTCTTTTTATCTGGTTTGCTCTGAGTCAGCTACAACCTCAAAGTTGCCAGTTAAATTTTGTTTGGGGCCTTTACTGATGACTACAGTCTGGGAGACAGGCTCTCAGACGGCTCTGAGGAACTGTGCTGAAGAGATAAGGGAGGAACCAGTATACACAGGAATTTTTACTGTTTAAAAAAAAAAAATGTAGTTAAACATCAAAAGATTACTGCTAATCACAAAAAGCCAGACATCTCAAATTAATGATTTCAGGGCTTCTCTATGCCTGGGAAGATGCGAGAGTCTAGGCTCATTGAATGATTCCTTAGCTAGGCATCTTAACGATTTAGGGCCAGTATCCAGAGCCCGGAATGTTTCCTGGCTTTCTCCTCCCTGAATTCCCCTCAGGGCACACCATGAGGGGGCAGCTGCAGTGGCTGATGACTGGAGGGCAACATGTGTTGTTTCTTTGGGATTAGCAGGGGACATTCCATCTCCACATCTGTTAGCTTCCATGACAACCGCAAGCTAGAGAAAGATCCAAACCCTCTGTCTGTCCTCTTACCGTCCTTGTAAAAACCAAGTTTAAAGGACAAGACCATGAAGCTGTTCTGTGAACCAGAACATTCTTTGGTTATTCATGAACATATCTGAGCAAATGCCTTTCGGGTGTGATGATTGTGTCACAATATGGGAGGAAAATTCTATTAGCCACTGATGCAAGTCCCCCTCCTAGGGAGAGCTTGCTTTTTCCTTTAGGAAAGGAAAATGCCGTTCTTGCCCGAAGTAAAAGCTGAGTCTAGGGTGGTGGGGATTTGTCTTGCTTTTCTGCAAGAAGCTCCTTGGGAGGGGTGTGGGGAGAGACAGGGAGAAGCACACAGACAAAGTGAAGTTTGCATTTTTAGTGGAAACTCTCGGTGGGACTGAGACGCCCAGGCAGTCACCCTCAGAGCCCCTGAGCAGGTGACAGACAGGGTCAGCCTGCGAGGGGTGGCGGGGGCGGAGGGGGAAGCTTGGAGAACAGAAGGGGCGGTCCGCGGCGGGCGTGCACACTCAGGACCGGAGCTGAGATGGCTGGTGAAAAGACACCCAGAATAGAAGAAGGAAATGCCACGATTTTGAGGGAAGGCGTGAGGGGGAGAGCTCATCCTGTCCAGCAGGGACGGAGGAGCCCAGTCCTTAGAGGAAGAAGAAGAATATGCCTGCTGTCTGCTCTTAAGTGGAATGCAGGCATTCCTGGAAACTGTGGCATAAAGTGGAATACTATGAAATAGAATCTATTTTCCCCCTAGGAAAATTATTAAAATAGAGGAGCATTCTCACTGAGAACTCAGCATTATATAAACCATACAACCAACACATATCATGAACAGATACACATACATTTACTTGAGCTTTAAAAACTGCAATGTTATTCTTGAGTTCATTAAAACAGGCACAAATGTAACATACAGAGAATTTTATAAAAGACTCCAATAAGCTATCAAATGAATAGCTGTAAAAACAACTAGTGTAACCAATTTAATATAACATGTGTTGGTTATATAGGAGGGCATGGCAACCCACTCCAGAATTCTTGCCTGGAGAATCCCATGAACAGAGGAGCCTGGCGGGCTATAGTCCATGGGATTGCACAGAGTTGGACATGACTGACGCAACTTAGCATGCAAGCACACATCAGTTATAATAAAAATTAAGCAATTAATAATAATGTGTTTGCCTTCTTAGCCCTTAAAAGTAGTTTTATGGAAAATTGTAAGCCTTAAAGGGTTATTCAAGAAAGTTTGAGCTGGTGCCTTCTTTTCTCTGTTAAATGTCCCTGAATTAAGCAATGCTGCTGGCAGTCAGTCAACTAATCAAAAGTTGCTTAAGGAACAGAGTTGATACCACTTATTTACTAAGGGGCTTCCCAGGTGGCACAGTGGTAAAGAATCCACCTGCCAATGCAGAAGATGCAGGAGACGCAGGTTCGATCCCGGGGTCAGGAAGATCCCTTGGAGGGGGGCATGGCAACCCGCTCCAGACTTCTTGCCTGGAGAACTACAAGGACAGAGGAGCCTGGGGGCCCACAGCCCATAGTGACGCCAAGAGTCGGACACTACTGACCACACACGCTCGTTTGCTCTTCTTTTCATTGAGGGCTATGCTGATGATGGTCTCTTGTTAAAAAACACTGAATAGAATATTTAGAAGAAGGTGTAAGAGGAGGATTCTCCATTGTGTCTCTGAGTTGACTGGGCTGCAGGTGGTCATAGACACTTGTAGGAGGTAGAGATTGTGGGGGGAATTGAGTGAAATTCCCCCTATGGCTTAGTTAGTGTGGGCTGACCGGGAAGTAGCTCAGGGGTGTTTTATCAGCAGCAATGCATTAGGTTGCACGTAATGGATTCAGTTCAGTTCAGTTCAGAAGCTCAGTCATGTCTGACTCTTTGTGACCCCATGGACCGCAGCACGCCAGGCCTCCCTGTCCATCACCAACTCCCAGAGTTTACTCAAACTCATGTCCATTGAGTTGGTGATGCCATCCAACCATCTCAACCTCTGTTGTCCCCTTCTCCTCCTGCCCTCAATCTTTCCCAGCATCAGGGTCTTTTCAAATGAGTCAGTTCTTCACACCAGGTGGCCAAAGTTTTGGGGTTTCAGCTTCAGCATCAGTCCTTCCAATGAATATTCAGTACTGATTTCCTTTAGGATGGACTGGTTTGATCTCCTTGCAGACCATCAAGAGTCTTCTCCAACACCACAGTTTGAAAGCATTGGTTCTTCAGTGCTCAGCCTTCTTTATGGTCCAACTCTCACATCCACACATGACTACTGGAAAAACCATAGCTTTGACTAGATAAACATTTGTCGACAAAGTGAGGCCTCTGCTTTTTAATATGCTGTTTATGTTTGTCATAGCTTTTCTTCCAAGGAGCAAGCATCTTTTATTTTCATGACTACAGTCACCATCCACAGATTGTAAAGCTTATCATCTACCATTTTAAAAATATATATAATTAATTTTAGGCTAAATGACTCACCCAAGGACAAGCAGGCTCAACATGAACAATATCTTTATCGAGCATTTTATATGGAGAAAGTTATCCATTGTGGCTCTTGTACTTAGAGGTAGAAGGGGCCCTGGGGATTACTAGGACTACAGATGAGGCAACAGAAGCCCAGAGGGCATAACTGGTCTAGCCAAGGACTAGTTACCAACAAAGAGAGAACTAAACCCAAACCGTTTAAAAAAAAATTTTTTTTTTCTATTTGTTTATTTTTGGCTGCACTGGGTCTCCGTTGCCTCACACACACTTTATCTAGTTGCAGAGAGGAGGGTCTACTCCTCAGTCGCAGGGGCTGAGCTTCTCATCGTCGTGGCTTCTCTTGCGGAGCACAGGCTCTAGATGCCACGGGCTCAGTGGGTGTGGTACGTAGGCTTGGTTGGCCCGTGGCACGTAGGATCTTCCCAGACCAGGAATCAAACTCGTGTTTCCTGCATTGGCAGATGGATCTTAACCACTGGACCACCAGGGAAGTCCAAACCCAAACCCTTTGACCTCAGTCTCACATACTTTCCAGGATCTGCCTGATAAATATTCATCTAACCTTCGACTTCCTTTCTTTTGTGAGGAGGAAGAAATGAGTTTCAGACCTTTCACGTGATCTTCATCCATTCAGACCCTCCTAAACTATTTCTTATTTATAGAGCCCCCACAAGACAACCCTAAGAACAAGGCTTGTTACTTTACACACTCAGACACATACATCATGGGATAAATTCTACTTCCCAGAACAGCAGGACTATATAAATAAGAGCCTGGTATAATCCAGTTAGTCTCTTACCATTGAGTTTATGCTGTGTGCAAGAATAACTGTTCTCTAGTATTTTAGCTCTCAAGGTCACTACCCAATGAGCCAAAGAGACTCCCTTCTTTGATGCGATGATTTTGTCTGGGAAAGCCTTTTTTTAAAATTAACTTTTATTGGTGTATAGTTGATTTACAATGTTGTATTAGTTTTTGCTATACAGTACAGTAAATCAGTTATATATATACATATATCCACTTGTTTTTAGATTCTATTCTCATATAGGCCATTACAGAGTATTGAGCAGAGTTCTCTGTGCTATATACCAGGTTCTTGTTAATTATCTATTTTATATACGGTAGCATCTATATGTTAATACCAACCCCTCAATTTACCCACCCCTGCCTGGGAAGGTTTTGTGTGCACACACAGAAGTGGCAGACTGGGAAAGGACCGTGGAATCCACGTGGCCCATACTTTTCCCAAGGAAGGTAATCTCTCCCTGCATCCCAGACTATTGCCACAGGCACGAGCAGGAAGACCTGACTGATGAGAAGCCACTGTTATTCAGGCGGCTCTAAACTATCTGAAAGGTCTTCCCTTGCTTGAGCTGAAATCCACGGTTTCATAGCTTCCAGTCATTGATTTCAAGTCAGTGGTTGGGAGCTAAATGGCCGTTATCCCCATCTTCCATGGGACAAATATTTGAAGAAGTATTTCACCGAAATCCTGGTTAATCTTTTTCAGTTCCTTCTGTTATTCTTCCTGGGGCATTTCTAGATCCTTCATCATCCTAATCACCAGCCTCCAAATAAAATCCAGTTTGTCAGGGTCCCTAAGAACCGGGTATATTTAGAGCTAGATGCCATGGAGATGAGTGGCACACAGTAGGACCACTTCCTCCTTCCTTTTGGATACTCAATCGAAGAGACCAGAACCGCATTAACAACCTCCTCCCAGTGCTGCTGCCCGGCTTTGCTGGCCCATCAGAGCTCTTTCTCTTCTCCTGGAGTACCATTGTGTGGCCAGGTCTTGCCCTCTGGATTGTCATCTCTACAATCACCTTAGATATACACAGAAGCATTCAGAGAAGTGAACGTGTCACATCAATTTGTCTTGAGGTTGTCAAGACAATAACTCAGTCACAGTGATGTACATTCACTGTGCGCTTACCTGTTCCAGGCTCTGTGCTAATGACTTGACATCTGTTACCGCCTTTGATCCTCACAATGACCCTCTTGAGACAGTGATCATTGAGTCAGATGGATGAAGAACAGACCCAAAGGGTCTACCTGTGATCCCACACAAAGGAAATGGAGGAGTGGGGAGTTCAGATTCAGATCACTCAGAATTCAAAGCTTTTGCTCTTTGCTGCAATTCTATTCTGCCTCTTTATGCTAAGCACACACACACAAAAAAAAAACAGAAAAAAGATTAAATGAGGGCTCTTTCTATCACTTTATAAGAACCAAAGAGAGAGGACATGATAAAAGAAATAGGTTTGAAGTTCTGGTTTTGTTAGTATCCAGGATAGATAGATACTCTGGTCTTATTATCTCCTAATCCTATACACGCTAGGGGTTAGAGCTCCAGTGGTCTCGTAAGTTACAGAAGTTTTGAAAATATCAATTTAATGAGTTTCCCTGGCGGCTGGCAGTGCTGCGCTCATATGATACGAGGCAGCTAAAAAGGATACATGGAATGACACTCAAATATTAATTAAAATATCGGGACTCAAAATGTCATGCAAATACCGGTTATAATTATTCCCAATGAGAGCTGGCTTGAGAAAAGTTCAATAGTGACATAAGGGGGAAAAAGAGCTCTATGATTTATTTTAAACCTATTTTTTAAATACCGTGGTCTGCTAATAGCTGTTTTTTTCTTCTGTGTCAGTTCTGTCCTTCAGAGACAGAGAATGGCTGCAAAAAGAAAACTGCCCACAGGAAAGTGTGATCAGAATAAGAAACCCGCAGCAAGGAGCAGACCATCCCCAAGTGGGACTGGGGCCTTGGTTTTGGCTTTGTGACCTTGGTCTCTCTCACTTTTACGTAACAACAAACTTTGAAACTGTGTAATGATGGCTTCAAGAAAGGCTCCAGAAAAGAAGAACTGTCCCGTGGGTGGACCCACATTTACCTAGCTAAAACAAAAGACCTGAAATCTTGTTCTGGTTTCTGCAATGCGAAAGTAGATGGACTCTAGAACTTGGTTTTTTCTTCTTGGACTCTAAGCAAATCCTCTCTGACAGTTGGTCAGTTCTGTCAAATGGCCAACCCTGAGCGTCTGTAAACAGTTACTCCGACCTCAGGGCCTTTGCTGAAGCTCTATACTGTCACCAAAAACAAGACTGGGAGCTGACTGTGGCTCAGACCATGAGCTTCTTATTGCAAAATTCAGACTTAAATTATAGAAAGTAGGGAAAACCACTAGGCCGTTCAGGTATCACCTAAATCAAATTCCTTATGATTATACAGTAGAACTGACAAATAGATTCAAGGAATTTGATCTGATAGAGTGCCTGAAGGACTATGAACAAAGGTTTGTAACATTGTATGGGAGGCGGCAACAAAAACCATCTCCAAGGGGGGAAAAAAATGCAACAAAGCAAAATGGCTGTCTGAGGAGGCCCTACAAATAGCTGAGAAAAGAAGAGAAGCAGAAGGCAAAGGAGAAAAGGAAAGATACACCCATCTAAATGCAGTTTCTGAGAATAGCAAGGAAGCCTTAAGCGAGCAATGCAAAGAAACAGAAGAAAACAATAGAATGTGAAAGACTAGAGATGTCTTCAAGAAAACTGGAGATACCAAGGGAACATTTCATGCAAAGTTGGGTACAATAAAGAACAGAAAAGGGGCAAGGACCTAACAAAGCAGAAGAGATTGAGAAGAGGTGGCAAGAATACACAAAGGAGCTATACAGAAAAGTTCTTAACCTGGATAACCACGATGGTGTGGTCACTCACCGAGTCAGACATCCTGGAGTGTGAAGTCAAGTGGGCCTTAGGAATCATTACTAGAAACAAAGCTAGTGGAGGTGATGCAATTCCAACTGAGCTATTTCAAATCCAAAAGGATGACACTGTTAAAGTGCTGCACTAAATACGCCAGCAAATTTGGAAAACTCAGCAGTGACCACAGGAATAGAAAGTCAGTTTTCATTCCAATCCCAAAGAAGGGCAATGCCAAAGAATGTTCAAACTGCCATACAATTGTACTCATTTCACATGCTAGCAAGGTAATGCTCAGAATTCTTCAAACAAGGCTTCAATAGGTTGTGAAACGAGAACTTCCAAATGTTCAAGTTGGTTTTGGAAAAGGCAGAGGAACCAGAGATCAAATTGCCAACATCCATTAGATCATAGAAAAAGCAAGAGAATTCCAGAAAAACATCTACGTCTGCTTCATTGACTATGCTAGAGCCTTTGACTGTGTGGATCACAACAAACTGTGGAAAATTCTTAAGAGACAGGAATACCAGACCACCTGACCTGCCTCCTGAGAAACTTGTATACAGGACAAGAAGCAACAGATAGAACCGGACATCAAAAAACAGACTGGCTCAAAATTGGGAAGGGAGTATGTCAAGGCTGTATATTTTCACCCTGCTTATTTAACTTATATGCAGAGTACATCATGTGAAATGCTGGGCTGGAGGAATCACAAGTTGGAGTCAAGACTGCTGGGAGAAATATCAAACAAACTCAGATATGCAGATGATACCACCCTAATGGCAGAAAGTGAAGAGGAACTAAAAGAGCCCCTTGATGAGGGTGAAAGTGATGAGACTGAAAAAGCTGTCTTAAAACTCAACATTCAGTAAACTAAGATCATGTCATCTGGTTCCGCCACTTCATGGCAAATAGGTGGGGAAAAAAATGGAAACAGTGACAGACTTTATTTTCTTCGGCTCTAAAATCACTGTGGACAGTGATTGAAGCCATGAAATTAAAAGACACTTCCTCCTTGGAAGAAAAGTTATGACAAAACTAGACAGTTTTTTTAAAAGCAGAGACATTACTTTGCTGACAAAGGTCCATATGGTCAAAGCTATGGTTTTTCCAATAGTCATGTATGCATGTGAGAGTTGAACCATAAAGAAGGCTGAGCGCCAAAGAATTGATGCTTTTGAACTGTGGTGTTGGAGAAGACTCTTGAGAGTCCCTTGGACAGCAAGGAGATCTAACCAGTCAGTCCTATAGGAAATCAGTCCTGAATATTCATTGGAAGGACTGATGCTGAAGTTTCAATACTTTTGGCCACCTGATGTGAAGAAAGGACTCATTGGAAAAGACCCTGATATTGGGAAGGACTGAGGGCAGGAGGAGAAGAGGGTGACAGAGGTTGAGATGGTTGGATGGCATCACTGACTCAATGGACATGAGTTTGAGCAAACTCTGGGAGATAGTGAAGGACAGGGAAGCCTAGCGTGCTGCAGTCCACGGGGTTACGAATCAGACTCAACTGAGTTACTGAACAACAGGTCCTTTGCTCATGTTCCTTCTCTCTGCCAATCTTCATCCTCTTTCCCATCCCATCATCCTGGCTGATTCCTGCTTATTGTTTATGTCTCAGTTAAACTATTCCTCCTACATAAGGCCTTACCAGGCTACAAAACAATTTCAGGTATTTTAAGTTCTTTGTTCTTGTACCCTATAGATTTGTTTGTGGTAGGCAGAATAAGGCCCTCTGCCTCCAAAGATAGTCACATTCTAATCCCCAGGATCTCTGAATACATGACCTCACATAGTAAAAGGGACTCTGCAGGTATGATTAGGTTGAGGACCTTAAGATGGGAATTATCTGGTGGGCCCAATAATCACAGGAGTCCTTATAAGTGAAAGAAGGAGGCAGGAGATTCAGAGTCCTAGAGGGATTTGAAGATGCTATGCTGCTGGTCTTGAAGAAAGAGGAAGGAGCCAAGAGGCAAAGAATACAGGTGGCATTCTAGAAGCTGGAAAAGGCACAGAAGCAGAGTGTGCGCTTGAGTCTTCACAAGGAACACAGCCCTGCTGACAACTTTGTTTTAGCCTGGTGAGACCCATTTCAGACTTCTGCTGTCTAGAACTGTGACACCAAAAGTTTATGTTGTTTTAAGCCACTAAATTGTGGTCATTTGTTATAGCTGCTATAAGAGACTAGTAGAATACTTATTACAGTTGCATTTTTTTGGTTATTCTGCCTTTTTTGTTTACCTTTAAGTTCTATAAAAGCAGAGCCGAGTATCTGGCATATATGAGCACTGGATAAATATTTGAAAATTGATTGTGCTCCATAAAGGCAAGCCGTAATGGCATCAAGAGATCTTCCCCAGTCTTTGTGACAGTAGACAATACCCCTGACCAGAATACCCATTCATTCATTCACCCATCCATTTTCATCCCTTCACACATTTGCTATTATTTTTGAGGTGTAATGTCAGACAATTAGGATAAGAAAGTAATCAAAACAGACCTGATCTTTCGCTTAAGATGAATTTAAGTGGTGCCTCTTGCTACCCAAGAGCTTCCTTTTATGTCTCACGGTGGTGCCCAAGTAGCCAAAATAACTGACTTTTGGGGGGTGGTAGTCCAAATCTTTGGTGAGAAAGCTTGTTTATATTTGCTACATCATTTAAACATGGATTTGTAATTGGAAGATGTATATAAGAAAGTTGTTTGTAAGTTCATACAGTTACAGGATATAATTTTAATGAATGCAGTAAAATTATATCAATTATATACTGATGTAAACTCCACTATTCTTTCCCCATGGAAAAGAAACAGGTACAAGTTAAAGATGATCAGATTGGTAGAGACCAGGCCCAGTGACAGCACCGACCATGGCTCTCTCAGTCAGGTCAAGACTGTGTGATTATTTTTTTCTGATTCTGTCAGGTAAAAGAATATGAGATATAAAGTAGAAAAGTAACAGTATAATAGTATTAGAAAGTACAAATATTGCACAAGCAAAAAATAGGGGGTAAGCACACACATGTCAACATGCCACATACTTACTGAAAAACTTCTCTTGGAGAAGGAAATGGCAGCCGACTCCAGTGTTCTTGCCTGGAGAATCCCAGGGACGGGGGAGCCTGGTGGGCTGCCGTCTATGGGGTCACAGTGAGTCAGACATGACTGAAGTGGCTTAGCAGCAGCAGCATATTATCTTGCTTAATATAGGGGCCTCACGTAAAGACAGTGGGCTGCACAGTTCTGGAAACTATACTGCCTTTTGCTGAAGGTTTAAAGTTGCCACAATTAAAATATATAACATATATTATTAATATATGTCATATTTTACATTGTGATATATCATATATCATAGCATACAAGGAAAATACCATACAGAGTCCCATTTGATGAGATTGTATGCATAAAAGAGGCCTTACATACTCTGGAAGATGGTGTGATTTTAAGATTTTAATGTGAATGTGTAATTTTTTATTAAAAATGAAGGGAGGGGGACTCCACAATCATTGGATTTTTAATGAGCTTTTTCTTCCCCAGAACATAACTGCTTTTGTGAGTCTCTTCCTTCCATTTCTATTTTTAGCATTCAGTTCCTAAACCTGGGTTGGGAAAAACCTCAGCGTTACGTATACAGGAGGGACAGTGGAAGTGGGGAGCGGCCACACGGTCGAGGTCGCGCAGCCGGCCGCGGGGAGCGCAGCCCGCAGGCCCGCAGCCGCAGGCCCGGAGGGCGGCCGGCCGGCCCAGCGCGCGCTCTGCCGCCACCTGCGGGCGGCGGGGCTCAGTCAACCGGCAGAGACGTCGAGTCTCCACATCTTTGAGAGACGGAGAACAGTCCAACCCAGTAAGACAAATCCTCTCACTTTATATGATAAACATAGTATCAACGGTCCTTCGCTCCACCTCCTTACCGTGCTGTTATTTTAAGGCTTAACCATTTTGGTGGTTTGGTAGTCGTGGTACCTCCTTGATTTTATTTTGCCTTCTCATGATGACTAAGGTTGAGGCCTGTTCGTATGTGTCTGTTGGTCACTGAAATCCCTCTTTTGGGAGATGCATACTTCAGTTTTTTTTTAACCAATTCTTCCACTGGGTTGTCTGTCTTTTCCTTACTGGTTTGAGTTCTTTAATTCTGAATGGGAGCACTTTGTCAGATACAAGTTAAAAAATTTTTTTTCCCTCATTCTTGGAAGTTTCTCTTTTCATTCTTATAACAGTATCTTTTGATGAACAGAGTTCCTAATTTCAGTGTAAATGGAAAATTTACATTTATTGTAAATACGCACAATTATAAACACTGTAAATTGTGAAGTCCAACTTATCAGTGTTTTCCTTCACGGTCAGTTTTTTCTGGGTCTTGTTTAAGAAATCTTGGCCTACACCAATGTTATGAACATATTTTCCAGTGCTATTTTCTAGAAGCTTTATCACTTAACCTTCCACATTTAGATCTACCATCTACCTGAAACTGAATTTTGTGTAAGTGTGACTCTGGGGTCAAGATTCCTTTTTTTCTGCTGCACTATTCAGTTGACCACTGCGAAACCACCCTTTCCTCACGGTGCTGCCCTTGTCCTAAATCAAGTGACTGTATGTGTGTCTGTGGCTCTGTTTCTAGTCTCCGTCCCACCGGCATTTGTTTATCCTTGGGCCGCAGACATGTATTTCTTTTGTAATGTAACTATAATAGAAGCAAAGTTACTTTTTAAGATCCACAGATTGCTTTGGTTAGACAGTTTGTCTGCTGTTACTTCTAGCATTCCCAGCAATTCCTGAGGGACTAATCTAGGTCTTTCTTTCAGAATTAAATATTAATGGGACTTACTACTACTAAAGAGCTAAAGAGCCTCTTGATGAAAGTGGAAGAGGACAGTGACAAGTTTGGCTTAAAACTCAACATTCAGAAAACTAAGATCATGGCATCTGGTCCCATCACTTCATGGCAAATAGATGGGGAAACAATGGAAACAGTGACAGACTTTATTTTGGGGGGCTCCAAAATCACTGCAGATGGTGACTGCAGCCATGAAATTTAAAAACACTTGCTCCTTGGAAGAAAAGTTATGACAAACCTGGGCAATGCATTAAAAAGCAGAGACATCACTTGGCCAACAAAGGTCCTCATAGTCAAACTATGGTTTTTCCAAAGCTATATATGGATGTGAGAGTTGGACCGTAAAGAAGGCTGAATGCTGAAGAACTGTGCTTTTGAACTGTGGTGTTGGAGAAGACTCTTGAGAGTCCCTTGGACTGCAAGGAGATCCAACCAGTACATCCTAAAGGAAATCAGTCCTGGGTGTTCATTGGAAGGACTGATGCTGAAGCTGAAACTGCAATAATTTGGCCACCTGATGCGAAGAACTGAGTCATCTGAAAAGACCCTGATGCTGGGAAAGATTGAGGGCAGGTGGAGAAGGGGCGACAGAGGATGAGAGGGTTGGATGGCATCACTGACTCAATGGACATGAGTTTGAGTAAACTCTGGGAGTTGGTGATGAACAGGGAAGCCTGGCGTGCTGTAGTCCATGGGGTTGCAAAGAGTCGGACACGACTGAGTGACTGAACTGACTGAACTATGACTACATAGTATTTACTATGTGCCAGGTACTCTTCTAAGCACTATACACACATTAAACTCATTTAATCTTCCCAGTAGCTCTATGAACTAGGTATAGATGAGGATGAGATGGTTGGATGGCATCATGGACTCAATGGACATGAGCTTGAGCAAGCTTTGAGAGATGATGAAGGATAGGGAAGCCTGGCATACTGCAGCTCACTGGGTCGCAAAGAGGTGGACATGACTGAGTGACTGAACAACAACAGCTGAGGAAGCCATCCCAGATCACCCAACTAGTAAGCGGTGGAGGCAGGACTTGAACACAGGCAGTAGGCCCTAGAGTCTGTATACTCAGCCACTAACCCCTTCACTGCCTTACCACCTCTCTTAGGCAATATATGTTCTTGTTAACACGCAGCCAGGCAACAGAGGGGCAGGAGCACCAACGTCCCAGCCCCAGAGCATCAGTAATACCAGAGCACTCTGACTGGGGAAGGCCCTCTCTTGCCCCGTCTATTCACTCATTCGCTGGGGTGCTGAGTATTCATTTGAAGGCAGACTGGGAAACTTAGCTTGGCTAACCCTCCACACACTGGGGCTTGATATAAAGACCTTTAGAGATATGGCTCCTGTTTTCCTTTCCAATCACCTCCCTCCAAAATCCCCAAATGCGCTGTCCTGAGTTCTTCTATGGGAGACTCAGTCAGGTTCAGCCCCAAGAGGAGACACAGGAGAGGCTCAGGAAAACAGGTGATTATACTCGCAGGTCCTAGGAACAGGAGGCACCCACACCACGCAGAGCCACATGGGGAAGCACCAGCGTTGGTCGGGAGGCGGAGAGACAGGAGCGAGGGGTGAGCCTGGGCCCTGGCCGCTATCAGTTTCCGCATTCTGCAGGAAAGGCAAGGCAGGGCAGGGTAACGACTTAGGACTGGCTAGCTCGAATCATCCCAGCAGGCCCTGAGCTGAAGGAGCTCCCTGGTTGCCTGGATGATGAAGGCGGAGGGATGTTGCTTTCTGGGGATAAGGACCAGATAGTGCAGGTATGGCTCTGGATTGGTGAGTTTTGCTATCAGAGGTCTGCTACTGGCTGAGCCCTTTGCTACCTCTAAGAATTGGCTAGTCCCAATAGGGCAGTCTCTCCCTAGCCAGGGGGAAAAAAAAATTAAGATGTTAAAATGTAATATACAGAGCATTTTTAAAAAGCATAAATATACCTATTCAAACTACCTATAGTACTCAATGGCCATGTGCTTCATCTCAGAGCTTGTACTGCACTCATCTAAATCTTAGATCAAATACCACTTCGTCACGTCAAAGCCGTGATGACCAGATACCTAAGAGCTTTCCCCGCATCACACCCTAGTGGCTGTAGCCCTTTTCAGATTGCTGTAATTGCTGGTTAACATGTCTGTGTCCTCTACTAATTGTCTTACCCTTCTGAGCACCTCCGGAGTGGGAATGGGAAGCAATGTCACTTGAATGAACATGTGAGAGAGAAACCCTCCCTTCCAGAGACGATATTCCACTCTTTACTCCTTTTTTCTAACGTGTACCACAAGCACGCTTACAATATGGTGTCAAAACTCCTTCTTGCCTCCTTTCACTAAAGGCTGTGACACCTCCTGAGGCCTCTTCCTCACTGAGGCTGGGGTGACTGAAGCAGAAGGCCCAGGATCTTCACTGGTTAACTACTGAAATGAGTAACCTGTTTTAATATCATAGAATTTATTAGCAAAGCGGCACAAATTTCAAACTAAAGTATATAAAAATTCCAGTGTTTATGGTTATTATAAGTCTATCCTAATGAATCACAACAAGTGATAAGCAAAGGATATCATTTCCATTGTAAAGATGTGGAATGAAACTCAAAGATGCCAAATGACTTGGTATAATAAAGTCACAAAGCTAGTGAGTGACAAAGGGCAACATTTTAATTCAAATTCATAGCTTCTGCTGTTAAATTTGAAGCATTTTCCATTAAGCCACACTGCTCTTCCATTTACATTTACTTCCTCTCAGCTTTTATTGTCAATGTTTACAGACAACAAAAAAGTACCTGTTTTCCTGTTTCATGCCTGCAAGCACTGAATTAATGGGCACTTTGAATGCTTCTCCATCTAGGTAAATAGCAGAACCTTTTCAAAAGGCAGTTTGGTAGGGAAGCAGTACGAGAAGTAAGCAAACATAAACATCACATAATAGAGACTGATCTGCAGTTATTTTAAGGGCCTGTGCATTTCTAAGGAGCGTAAAGCACACAGCAGCTGGTAAAGGACCTCCAGGTGAACCTAGGGTTGTTTCATTATGAAATGACCAAGAGATTTATCAAATGTTTCTATGTAATCAGAAAAATTAGGGATATAAGATACAAAGTACAGTGGGTTGGGAGCTTCCTGGGTGGCTCAGTGGTAAAGAATCTGCCTGCCAATGCAAGAGACACAGGAGACGCAGGCTCAATCCCTGGGTTGAGAAGATTCCCTTGAGGAGGTAATGTCAACCCACTCCAGTATTCTTGCCTGGATAATCCTGTGGACAGATGAGCCTGGCAGGGTGCAGTCCATGGGGTCGCAAAAGAGCTGGACACGACTGAACGACTAAGCACACACACACAGTGGGTTGGTGTTACAGAAACAGACAAAAGATTACAGGTCTAGCAGAGAATTAAGCATGTGATCCCAAAGTTTAAATCCTGCAATGTGAACACAGGAGCCAGTAATCCAGGAAAACCCGAATGCACTCTTATGTACCTAACCAAAGTAAAAATAATACTGTATAAAACTACTTTAAATGTCTTTTCTCTGCCTTAATTTATCAGCAGATGAGCCAACTGACCTGTTTTTTGAAATTTCCACTTACATTCACATGAATATTAACTTCTCATATGTGGAATGAGAGTTGTATTTTTTTCATAAGCTTCTGAGTAGGTGGCTTTACAAATACAGGCTGATATGTTTTTACTTACTTCTTTAAGAAACGCATCTCTGTACGCTGACCCTTAAGAAAGCAGAGTTTGAGATCCTCAACTTATTAGCTTCCCCTCTTTCTCCTCAGTCATCCTCAATGTTCTGGTAACGCTTTTAAAGGATTCGACTCCAGCAATGGCTGGGGACACCAGATCCAGTACTGCTGTATTCTTAAATGCTATTTCACAAAATACATATTAATCAAACAGGAAAGAGAAACACTAAATGTTTTATTCTATATTTTCAATTTAGTAATATAAACAATATTTACATAGCAATACATTTAAGTATTTACACAGCATTAACCAGAAGGCAGAAAGAAATGTTGCTTTGGGCATTAATGACCATTATACTTGAATAAGGTGACCTTCAAGTTCATAGTACACAATGAAAAGGATTATTAAAGAGTATTTTGGAAAAAAAATGATATCATGGAGAATTATTGGCTACGTGGCTCAGGCCTAAGTTTGCTTTCAATAAACCACTTTCACATAACATGATAACTTACAGTTCATTTGTTATTTATAATCTTTAAACACAATTGAAAAGCAAAAGTTTGGAAGTGCTTTTAAAATGTTGAGTAATCAAATGTACAAAAAACTAACTTGGGGAAAATGTCACATATTACAGCTCAATAATATAAATGATATTTATATATTATAGATATAAATATACTTCATGGAAACAGCATATTGACCTAATAATGCAGGTAAACAAAGGAATGAGAATGTACCATTTCACAAACTGCCTATTAATCCAATGGTGAATCAGTTCACTGCCAGAGCGAGCAATTGAGTCAGCCCACATACAATTTCAAATATCTAAGTAAACTTGAAAATATTTTCAACATTTATTTAAACATAAAATATGTAAAACAAAATGAACTGAAAACTAGGCTTGAACTGGAATCAATTTTTTTTTTTCAGTGTGAGAAAATATACACAAATCTAGTTTACAAAATAATCTTACAGACACAAATGATAGGGACTGTTTTGATTACTATTTAAAAAATGTTATGATGAAAGCAATTTAGACTTTTTTTTGTCCCATTGTCAGAGCTATCTAGTTTACGAACTGGTGAATTAAATACCATGCATAACAGGAAAACAATATTTTTCATTGCATCATATTACATATTCACAAATCAAGTTTATGTTTCTATGAGTTATAAAAATAAATCTTCCTGTAGATTAAAAAACAAAAATAGAATAATTTGTATTACAAGTTTTAAAAAATATGGCAAACTAACTTGATAATCATGACTTTTTTTTTTGCCATGATTATAACTGTCTTTATCTATTCAATAAATTAAATCAGGAATCTCTGATCCACCAGTGTTTTGGATGCCAAATTCTTCTGTCCTACTGCATTACGAATAAATCTAAAAATCTGAAAGAAAAAAGTAAAAACAATTCAGAGGGAAAATACATATAAAGGAAATTAAATGTGCATGTCAGTTAAAATATCTAAATTAAACTAGCCAATTCTCGCAACTATTTATTTTCATGTATCAGACACCTGAATTCCATGGTGATACACAAAACTATTTCAAGACTATCATCTTTCATAATACTGAAGCAGCGTATGTCACTATTCAGAATATGTTTTAATAAATTAATACAAATTCCCTTATGTTCGTAGGAATATACTTTTAAATATATGGCAAGACAAGTTTCCCCTGGCTCTAAAATCTATGGAAATATCAAAAGAACTGTTAGGAACAAAATTTGTTCATAATTCTAGATCTCTATCAAGAACTAACCCATCATTCCACTAACCCATACATGACTTTGACCTAAGTGGGGAATATGTGGGTGATACGAATGCTAACATTTCTAGAAAAAACTTGGCTTTTCTTGAAGTCTCCATTTCAGGCTCCACACTGATCCACACAGCTGTTTTTGCATCCAAGCAGCTAGGTAATGTGTGAATTGAAAGTTACACTGGCTGAGCCCTGAGCTAGATCTCAGAGTTTGCCTTTTTGTTATGGTAACATCTGGTGCAGATGGTAAATGGGATTCTAGTTCTGCTCAACGCTGGCATCTAAGAGAGAAGGGTAACTTAAATGTCTTCCTACTGGATTTCTTTCACATTTGCTCAAGCAACTTATGCCCTCCACAAGTCCTTGGTATTTCACCAACTCTGAAGGAGAGTGTAGAATGAACTTGGCTGAAATGTTTTTCCTTTTTTTTGGCAGGGCTAATCATATTTTAAATCTTTATAAATTCTGAGTGAAAGAAGACATTGTTACTCTCTGAAATAAAAATAAATATCTGCTTCTCACATATTTCTCTTCAAAGAAATCCACAAAAAATTCTTAAATTTACCTCTTGTTGTAGGTATGTAAGGAAGGCTGCTAAAATAAAATTTTGGCAAGCCAAATCCACAACACAGAAGAACATCAGATCATAAATAAGAAGAGTAGCTTCATTTCCATAATACAGAACACTGCTGAAAGAATATCCTTCATCTATTTTAAAAAAAGCAATTTAGAAGATATAAATTAGAAATTTAAAAATAGAATAATAAACATGTGATCAATTTCTGGTGATAAAACTTGGATATTTAAAAACAACTAGTTACTATAATATTTCAGGACTATTACATGTCAATTATACTTGAATTTAAAAAGAAGAAAAAATACTTCATGACTTATGAAAAATAAACAAGGGGTATTAAACAATGGATATTAAATTTGCTAATCTAAAAGGTTAACCAAGGAAAGCAGTTTTAACATTTGCAGCAAAAGCTTGGTAACTGCTAGTAATTTAAGTATACAGTCTATATTTTTCAATGACCAGGTAATGAATATCCTTTCTCTATTTGTTTATATAACTAAAGTTTAAAGAATCTGAAAAATTCTCGAAGATAGGTTAGTTTAAAAAGCAAAACACAAGGACTAGAATAGTGTATTACAATTTATGCCTCAAACAGTTCCGCAAGGTTCTGTTCTGAGATGTCTTTTCACTCTCCAAGCAGGGGTGGGTTCATCCTTTTGGGGATGTGAACACCCTTTTAAGATTCTAATGAAAGGTACAGACCCTTTCACAAGAGGCAGTGGGGAAAGCACAAATATATGATTCTCGCACACAATTTCAGGGAGGACCAGAGAGCCTCTTCAGAGATGCAGCGGCCCATCAGCACCCAGTTAGGACCCTTGTCTTTAGACAAGAGGGCACCTGGCTTGCTTATAGCACTCTTTTTAGATCAGGATGCTAGTTATAGGAATATATTCAGTTTGTGAGAATTCACTGAGCATTGCCTTACAGGATGTGCACTTCTGTACATATACTATATACATATTCTAACAAATAAACAAGCCAGCTCTGTATACTCCTCCTGGGCAATCTGTCACTGCTGTTGCTCCAGCAATGAGCTCCTCTGATGAGACTTCCCACTTACTGTGCACTTTTACCTTCCCCTCAGATCCAGTCCCCCAGTCCCTTACATGTAATGGCTGATTGGACATCTCTTCCGAGATGTCCCAAAGGTACCACAAGACAACATATTCAAAACCGAACGAATCCTCTTCCCCTCACCACCTATCTCCACCTGCTCTCCGTGTCTCAGTGAGGGGTGGCTCGGCCATCAACCATCTCATCGAGCTGTAAGCCCACATCATTGCTGACTGCTCTTTCTCTCCTACCCTTTCTCTTCCTTAACATTTCTGGCAATCTTTTCCTCTTTATCCCCATCACTACTGCCTTTGCCCATATTCTCCTTTCCCAACAGAGATGAAGATGATGATGATGACTGTATTATTATTATTAGAAATGGTAACAGCATCACTTTACTAAGTGCCTACCCACACCGGGGTCTTTACACGATTACACGTGTGTAAACCCAACAACCTTTAGAAGGTTATACTTTACAGAAATTTAATAATTAAAGTTCAGAAAGGAAAACAACTTTCTCAAGTTCACAAAACTAGTAGCAGATTTCAAACCCAAGAACAGAAGACTCTGAAAGCTATATTCTTAATGACTAAATTATATTATTATAGTCCTGCATCTGTTTAACTCCTGCCAAAATAATTCTTCCAATTTATGAATCAGATATGAAGGCTTTCTTATGACACCCATGTTTATTAGAAGCGGTTTCCAAATTATTCTGATCATGTATCCCTATCAGAATAAAATGCTGAATGTGCATCTCATAATAGGCATAGTTTATGAATTACTACTACATATAATTTTAAATATATATAAATTAAGAATGGTGGAATTGCAAACAGACATTTTAATATTTTCTTCTCATACCTTCATGGAGCACCCAGTGCATGTCTTGTAGGACAAAACATTTTTAAAAAATGTCTTTGAAAACAAGTGCTCTACAGAATAAAATAAAGCAAAACTCCTTAAGGTGTCAGACAAGGCCTTCGGGATTCGGTCTCTGCCCTCTTTATCATGCATGCACTCTCACTCCATTCCAGGCTTCAATCATAAAGCTCGTAAGTGCATAATGCCCTTTCCCCCTCTGCACAAATGTCTTCACCTCTCTTCCCTGGACCCTCCTGTTTGACTTATTTTTAAGACACAGCTCAAACTTCACCACGTTGTCTCTCTGGCTTCACTCTGTCTAGTTAAGTTTCCTTTCCACACCCAGTTTAACTTGTGTCTGCACACACTTCTATCCCAGCATCACTCCACTCATCCGTCACATGCCTGCCTTCCACAGTCTGCTATCAAGATGCCCAAGGGAGGGACCGTCGGTCTGTGTATCCCGGGGCTGGCACGGCATGCGGTTCTCAGTAAGACACAGCGAGTGACATCCAGGCCAGGGCACTGGGTATAGCGTACCATTTCCAGTCTTCCCAAGCCACACAGAGGTTATTAACATATATATTAAAAGTGACATGTATCCTTTCTTCTTAATGATAAAAAACCATTTAGTCACTATTCCTGTCATAGATATGTGCCATTTTTAAGAAGTAGGATAAAATGAAAACTTAAAGATAAATCATGAACATTATTCTTCTTTAAATGTTTTAAAAGTGTGCCACTGAATGAATATTTCAATAATATTTCAATACATAAACTTTTATGTATTTGTTTTACTATCTCTTCCATGTGTACAATTGATTTTAAAATTCAGCTTCATTTTTTACTTTTTTGTAGAATAATTATTTCGTATATATGTTTCTTCCTACATGACGTATAATAAAATGGGATTTAGAAAACTACTATAATTCCTTGAAGTTTACTAAGTTTCCTCGATAAAAGTATAAAATCAAAAGACAATAACTACAATTATGTTCTTCAAGCTTGGAAAATAATCAAGTTCAGCAAAGGCATTTGAAGAATACCATTGTAAAAGATGCTTTTTTCCATTGGTTCCATGAATTCCATTCCAAGAATTCTTTCAAGAAGCAATTTATCTTTTATAAAGTAGTCCATTTCCTTATGAACCTAATATAAAAAATAAGAGTCATTTGAAACATAGCAGTGAAATATATGCTTCCCAATTTTTATAAAATCAAAAGGAGAGAAAAAGAAAAATGAAAGTACCCAAAGAAAATCTTTGGGTTTGGTTCTTCAAAGACAATTTATTACAATGGACTTTATAACAAAATTCTCTTTAAGAATGTTTTAAGTTTTAAATGCTGTTAGTAGTACTTAGGGCTAGATGTACTGAAAATAAGTTTATAAAGAGCTTTTCATGAATACAACCACAGCATATCTCTATAATAAATAACTGATAATATTTGGTAACTAACAAAATTCCAGTATAGACATATTTTAAGCTAATCATCATGCTAATAGACGTATAAAAATCTCATTTTGCTTTTACATAACCTAACTCCATCCACGAAGTATTAATTTTTTCAGCAAAAACAACCAACCAACCAACCAACCCCACAAGGGTTCTAAGTTCATTGACTTAGTTGACTGAAGAAATAATTGACATTCCTGGCTAACCTTTTAAATACTGCATTTTGACTCTAGCTTAAAAATAAATGATGATACATACATGATCGATGAAAGAGCCAAGAAATTTATTCATAGTATGATATGCTTTTACACTCTGCTCAAAAGTACTTCCTGATGAACTCAATAGTCTAGCAGGGCCATTTTTCTAATGTGAAAAAGAGACAAGGGTAAATGAAACATGCCTTACGTTCTTGGTATCTAAATAACACGAAATATTGAGAAAATATATCTGAATTGTAGTTATACAAACCCTTGTTAGTGTCTCATGAATTCTGTCATAGTGTTGCCTCATCTGACTAGAAATTGCAATCTGAAAAGTCTGACCATCTGTGTTAGGTACCAAACCTCTTTGGCTACACAAATTTTCCTGAAAAGTTAAAAAAATTCATGTTAAGATCAAGATAATGAAAATTCTGCCTATCTTAAAAAGAAAATGCAATATTTAATATTATAAGACTTGGAAGCCAACTGAAGTTGTACTGGAACTCTATCTGAGACAAAGCAATTTTAATAGTATCCAAGGTTGCCACTACCCTCCAGGTCTTACTAATTTCTACTTCATCATACCTCTGTGCAGGTGGCTTTACTTCTCCCTACTTTAAAAAAAACAAAAAACAAAAAAACCTCATACTAGTTTCACCATATATTGATATTCTTTGCTTTCTTTATAATCAATTTATTGCTCTTTAATAAATGATAAAAAGTCTGGTCTTAGAATTAGCAACTTTTATAAATGGTTGTTTTTTGTTCTCTAAACACTCTGAATACACTTCCTTGATTAATTTCACTAAAAAGGTAGTGATACATCACCCAATGGTTAATGTTACAGACCAGATGTCTACTGCAAGTCTCTCTGACACAACCTGATTCCTGAGAACCATGTGTCTGTAACATTTTACCCTACCCCTGACCTAGCCAATTCTCACAGATGCTTCAAGGTTCAGCATAAGTATTCTTGCCTCCATTCTTAACTTTATTTGTCTACTCTGGAGCTTAACATTCTTCTCCTTTGTCTAAACCTAAGCTACAAATATGACACTTGGTTTTCTACTGACTTAAAGGCGTCTATGTGTAGTGAATTTCTTTATTAAAAAAAAATTCTGATTATAAAGAATTTATAAAATACAGAGAAATACAAAATGAAAAAAATCTTCTATAATTGCAACACCAAGAGATGCCAGTATTTTAAGGTATTTCATTACTTGCGGTCTACGCATATACATAGAGATGGTATAAAATCTGGATCATACTGATTTCTTTTTCATGTAACATTATATCCTGAGCAACTCTTAGTACCATTAAATGTTCTACAAAACATGAGTTTTAATGTTTACCTAATGTTTCACTGTTTAGATAAACCAGTTTACTTAATATTCTCTCATTTTTATGTATTCTTTGTCCTTATAAATAACCCCTGTGATTAAGATCCTGAACATAATCAGTTATTCACATTGTTAATTATTTCCTTGAGTTAGTCAGATTCATAGAATCAGTAAGTCGAAGATAATGAACTCTCAGAAAGCTCTTGGTATATACTGTCAAATGCTTTCTAGCAGGTTTATGAAAATGTATCCTAAGATCAGTGACCATTACACCCTGTCCTTGATGCTACTAAGTATTAGCTTTTTAAATTAAAATTTTGTAATTTGAAGAAAGTAAATATGTTATTTTTACATTCATTTCCTCCATGATTCGTGAGTTTAATATTTTTAGAGGTTTTTAGTCTATTCTGTTTATTTACTTGTTTTAAAAAATCTTTTTGTCATTGAAGGGTTTTTTTTTGGCGTGGTTTTTTCCTTTTCTTGGCTGTGCTCCTGTGACAAGCGGAATCTTAGCTTCCCAGCCAGGGCCAACCAGTCCCCCTGCAAAGGAAGCATGGAGTCTTAACCACTGGATTGCCGGGGAATTCCCTCTGTTAAGCTTTTAACTTAGTTTGCTTATTGATTTCTATGATTTTAAGTACTGTGATCAATATCTTTGTGTCATATTTACTATGGAAATTTTACCATATGTCTTTTATCTATATAATTGTGGCTACATAAATGTTCTATACATTAAGAAAATAAAATTAATAAATAATACTTTTTTTGATACTTTCTGTATTTTGTCATCTCCCAAACTGAGATATTCTTTTCTAGGTTTTCATAGTTTCATTTTTAAAATTTAACCCTTCAATCCAGGTATAAGTTCTCACAGTTAACCAACTGATTCAGTTCAATGTATTAAATAAATTGTTCCTCTCTGAGATGTTGTGACCATGTATTAAATTCTTGTGAGTCACAGGTATGGTCCCTTAATCAATAAATCCTCTTGGTTTTTCCTCTCAGGTACATATTTTTCTTTTTTAAATTTTCTCATGGAAGTTTCCTAAAACATATAGTAGAGAGAACCGTCTGACACTCAACTTCAACAACTACCATTTTACCAATTTTGTTTCATCTATCTTCCCAACTTTTTTCTTTTAAAGCAAACCCCAGATACCATGTCATTTCATTTGCAAATTAGTATCTCTAACCAATAAGACCTTCAAAAAATGCCATTTTCACACCTAATAAATCTGATCTTTCCTTAATATAATTGAATATTTAGCCCATTAAATTGCCAAGATTTTTTCCAAAGGTTTTTTTTACTTGATAGTTGGTTCTTTGAATCAGGATCCAAAGTCTACACGTTGTATTTGATTTTTTTTTCCTTAAAATTAACATCTAACAACTTTCTTCTACCACCACCATCACTTCTTTTCTTTTCATGCCTCTAATTTGTTGGGGGCACTGGGTCATTTGTCCTATGAGATATCCTAACATTCTGCATCTGGCTAAACGCTTCTGTGGTATTACTTATTTTGTCTCTCTATCCCCGCTATTTACTGCAAACTAGAGACTTGATTCCCTGTTAGAGCTAGAGGCTTGATTACATTCAGGCTCAATTTTCTCAGGCAAGAGTATTCCATGGGTGATACTATGTACTTCCTCACTGCACCATAATAGGAAGTACGTAATGTCAGTCTTCCTGATTTTACATGTTCTAAGATTGAGCTAGTGTGTTCAGATAATGTCAACCTGATTATAACCTAACAGGTTGTACGTAATGTCAGTCTTCCTAATTTTTACATGTTCTAAGATTGAGCTAGTGTGTTCAGATAATGTCAACCTGATTATAAAGTTCCCTGTTATCTTTCACTTAATTGTTTTGGCATCCACTGATGATTGTAGCCTATATGCATTAATTCATTAGTCAATACAAAATGGTGATTTTCTAACTTAGAATTCTTTTATTTGCTTCCATTAGGAAGATCTTTCCCTCATGAATTATTCAGTTTACCTTGAAATACACTCCATAAAGGAACTGCAGGATGATATGTGATTCGTTCCCTTTTAATGTTCAGGCTAGTGAGTTGATATTGTAGCAACTTTTAAAAGTAATCAATGAGGATTTTTAAAAAATACTACTACAAATCCCAGATTATGAGAACCTCTCAGCTTAAAAAAATAAAAAGATGTAAAACATACTGCTTCTCTTTTAAGATTCATATTCATTTCTTCCATATTAGTATCAGCATGCCCATGTACTGATCTACCATGAATGTAGTAGCCGAAACATCTGTGGGATAACAGAAACACTGATATCTATAAAAAGAGAAAGACCAGTTAGCAATTCATCTGCAAAACAATAAAAATTAAGTTCTTCTTGAAATTGCTTCCTTCCTCTCAAAATAATGAGAGTTGAATTCTTAGAAAATATATAAAGGGAATAATAAGGTAATAAAGGATAATGAGGTATTTTAAAAAGTAGATGGAAAAGAGACTGAAGACACTTCCAAGAAAAGAAGAAACAGGACTGATATATGAAAACCTTTCAGGGATTTCAGGCTGAGTCAACTATTTGGCAGCATAAGGGATTTACAATTAAGAAGTTGCAAATAAAGAAGGAAAATTTCAGGCAGCAAATATTAACTTGTAGCTCATTATAACCATCTCTGGAATTAACCACCAGTGGAAATCAGACTAAAAATCCAATCATAGAAAATCACTTTTAAAGCCTCTTTTAATGTACTCATGACCTTTAAAAAGGGAGAAATAACAGTTTCAAGATAAAGTCAGAAAGTACTTACATTACTCATACAGCACAAATCAACAAACTGTCGAATTTTATCTTCTATAAATCTCTCATAGAAGACAGCAAAGAACACAATCTGAAACATTAAGCCAAGTTCATGCTTATTAGATTTTAGGATTTAATTTTCTTTTATAGCCACAGTATACTATATTAAGAAAAACTAAGTTCCAAACAAGAACATAGGGGCCAATAATGATTCTTGTGGGATAAAATCCTACTTAGCATTTCCTATTCTTCTGTTAAAGGAAGAGTGTTTTGGAATTCTGTTAAGATTCACTGAGGGGGCTTATTTTGAATTTAAAAACTTTTCTGTGTCATTAAAATAAGATAGGACAAACACAGGGAGAGGAAGTAAGGGGCTTTGAAAACCTTAGGATAAACCAATGCATTATGGCCAGTTTAGGTCTAGTTCTACAATTCTGCTCATCTCCTAAATCCCAAAGTCTACTAGAGAAACTGCATGTTTTTCAAATTAATCTTCTCTGATAAGAGTAGCATATAAAAAGCATATGTCAAGTATTCTGTTTCAACTACAGATAATGTGTTAAACATTCAAATGAAATGGTTTCAAGTGTTTTCTTAGACAGATTTAATAATACTGCAAAGGGGAGTTACACAAATCAGAAGAGAAGAGCTTACACTATAGACCTTAGATACCCTTCAGAGAAAGAAAACACTTCCTAACCACCCTATTCAAAGCTGTCCCCACTCCTAACTTTCCTTCCCCTTACCTCCCTCTACTTGCTGTCTCATCTGCCTGCTGACGCCCTTCACAGCACTTGTCACAAGTTGTAACTTATTCCTGTTAGAGCCTATCTTTGGGCTCGCCAGTGCCTCCCACATAAAATACACTCAGATATGGGAATGAATACTTAAATGAATCTGCAGCAGCTGAATACTGAAAACCCTTTCCTAAAAACACCACGTACGTATTTTAAAGCTCCTTTAAATGACATGAAAAACAGTAACAAAGTTTAAAAACGAAGAGATACCACTTAAAAATTGAAGAAGCTGGGCTGGGGAGTGAATAATAAAACCTAACGTTATGAGAATCAAGAACAGTTTGTAGAGACAAATTTATCGAACTGCTACAGGTTAAAGGAACTCTTAAGGATGCATAAACACTGATAATCTGAGGATGCGACCATGGAGACATCCGTCTCTATCAAACGACAGCAGAGTGAGAAACAAACGAGGTCAGACGGTAGTGCCCAGAGCGGCTAGCTGCTGCTCCTACAAGCCTGTCCCCTCTCCTAGGGACAGACCCTTGTGTGGGCACGCTGTTGCCCTGCAGACGGGGGGCGGGTGGGGGGCGGGCACGTGATCAAGTTCTGGCCAAGGAGAGGTGGAAGACACCTCTGAAAAGGCTCTCAAGGAGAAAGGGGTGAGTGGTCATCACACTCCCCGACTCAGCCCACCCTCCAGTCTGCAGGGAGGACCAGCCCCCGGCCCGTATGGCCCCTGAGCTGGGGTCCTTGCCCCATGCCCGCCTGCTCACAGAGCATCCGGACTCACTGCTCACACTCAAGGATTACAAGGGCCAGGCGCTAGCTGAACAAATGTTTCAGGAGGTGACTCTTTTCTACAGCACTTGGATTTATATATGTGCATGTGGCTAAACAGCCAGGGTGGGCTACATAGTTATAGCAGGATTTGCCTTATTGGGTTTGCTGATGTTTCCTTCATGGCCCATTTATCACCAACACCCCCTCAAGGGGTTACCTGTTCAAGACTCCAGCACAGAAGACAAGAAACCAGGGGAAAAAGAAAATTAAGAAGCATGCCAAAAATAATTAATAGGGGTTTTCACAGTTCAGCTTTACTACTTCACCTGCTTGTTTCATGTGAAATGAGCTAAACTGTTTTCATACCTAAAATATGAGCTAAAAACCACCTACACTCAGCTATACACAGATTTTGTTCTCCCTGTGTTTTACTTCTCAATTAGGTTTTGATTTATAAAACTTTTAGACTTTCTCTTCACAATCTTCCTCTGAAATGGAGAACAGAAAATACAAGTATGCAAAGTTTCCTGCTGGTCTATAAAATAAGGAAGAATAAATGCCTCATAAATGATAATAATAATTTAACTACTGAAGTTTCATATTTCATTATGGGTAGTTAAGCTGTTGTAATGTTTTCAATTAAAATTCATAGTGGAAAGAAAAAAAAAAAAGAGGAAAGGGTGAGGTCTCCTCCCCTGGTTCACACCTGCAACCCCATCAGCCATTATGGCCCACGAGGTGACGTTAGAGGTGAAGTCCTGAGGGGCAAAGCAGAACAACAGGCCTCCAGGTCTGACGGCAGCCACCCTGCTGGCCCTGCACTGCTTACCCCTACTCTCTTTCTCATGAGACAGAGAAAAGCTACTTTTATTTCAGGCCTGTCAGTGTGGCTTATTTTTTTTTAGTTGTTGTACTCAACCAATATGAAAAGCTTCAGATGGTATTCCTTTAAGTTCTCTACATCCAGAAAAATCTGATCTGTTCACAAAAACTTATACTGGTATAAGTAAATATAAATATTTACTTACTATTATACTGATGATAAATATCAAACTCCAGAGTATTATGACAGAGTAACTAGATCAACATGACGATCACTTTGAAATGTATAGAAATATCAAATCACTATGCTGTGTGCGAGGAACTAGCACTGTGCTGTCAATTACACTTGAAAAACAGACTAATGAACAAACTCTTGAAAAACAGATCAGATTCCTGGTTACCAGAGGTGGTGGCTGGAGGGGGAAATGGGTAGAATTTGATAAAGACAATCAAAAAGTACAAACTTCCAGTTATAACATAAGTAAGTACTAAAGATATAATGTATAACATTGTAAATATAATTAACATTATTGTATGTTATATGTAAAAGAGAATAAATTCTAAGAGGTCTCATCACAAGGGAAAAGTATTTTTCTATTTCTTTAGTTTTGCATTTATATGAGGTGATGGACGTTCACTAAACTTATGGTGGTGATCGTTTCATAACACATGTAAGTTAAACCACTGACACCTTATACTAACACAGCGCTGCATGTCGCTGCATTGGTGACCTACAGCGACAAACGACAGTCACTGTCACTGTCGGCTGTCACCGGGGCTCCCCCGGTGGCGCAGCTGGTGAAGAGTCTGCCTGCGATGCAGGAGACCCGGGTGAAGGGAGCGGCTACCCACTCCAGTATTCTGGCCTGAGTCCATGGAATCACAAAGAGTCAGACACGACTGAGCAACTTTCACTTTCACGTCAGTTATAGCTCAATAAAACTGAAACGGGAAAAAAAATCAAACCCCATATTATTTTAATCTAATTTTACTTCAAATCCTAATTTGTTTGTCTCTCTCCTGTGATTGTCAAACTATCCCTCACTAGCTCTATTCTACAGCTCTAAGTTTGCACAAGTCTTAACAATTTAAAATAAATACAAATTTAAACAGTAGTCTCAGGTCACAGAATGACACCTAGATCCAATTCTGTAGGAATTTGGGGACTTCAATTCCAAAATCTTTTAAAATTTCGTTTTTAAGGCAAATATAAGCTCTCCAGTTTATAGGAAGTCCCACCTTCCTTTGCTTATTTAAAAGTTAAAGAAATCTTAATCAAACTGAAAGGCTTTTCCCACTCATGGGAGTGTCTGTAAGCAAGAGAAAGAAATGCAGAGACTAGAGTTAGTTAAGCGCTGTAGCTCCTGCTTCTCTCTCTCTTTTTCCTTTCATTCTTTTTATTTTCTTTTAGCTATAAGAAGATAAAGGAAATAAGCATAGCAAAGATCCTCTGCTAGAGCCCTGGGTCCTCAGATTTATTTTTAGTGTCAGCTATTTCAATTAATACTTCAAAGAAAATTTCAGCAGGGGTACTGGTAATTTGAGTGAGATTTAATGATATGCAAATGAATGTAAACAATATGTTAGTTTTAAAGCAAAGATTGAGGGTACCTTAGCAATTCCTATCATTATATATAAACTAAATCCTGCAGACTCTGAAAGACCCTTCAGAGCCCCACTATTGATAAGAAATGAAATCTGAAATCAGATTGCCTGAGTTCAAATTTCTGTTCTGCTGATTTCTTTTTCTGTTTTTGTTCTGCTGATTTCTAATTGTTCTGGGCTCAAATTCCAGTTCTGCTCATTTCTAATAGATTTCTAATATCATATTTGGGCAAATATTTAACCTTTCTGTGCCACCACATCCTCATCTATAAAATGAGGATATTTAAAAGAATCTATCTCTGAGGGCTACTATAAAGATTAAGTAAGTTCCTTTGTGTAATGCAATTAACACAGTGCCTAGATTAGCATACTATGTAAGAATTAGCTATTAGCTATCTTTATTATTGTTCTTGTCACCTTCTTTATACTATAGAAACCCTGTTGTGTTCAAGAGCTGAAGATCAGTATATAAACAGAGTTAAAAATATAGAGAGGTAATGTTGCTTCAAAGTATAATCTCCTGTTACCTGTATAATTCCAATGACCAGCCAAAGAGCAGAAGACACAGCATATCTCAAAATGCGGCTGTAAGGAGCTATGTAGCTAGGTGGGCTTCTGGAAAGACTAGAGGATGAGTCCATTAATGCTAAGTTCTTGAATCCCACAACCTTAAATAAAAAGAAAAAATAATTTTAAAAGATACGGATAAAGAAAACTCCTGTAGTCTGAAAATGAGACACCTCTCTCTACTCCTTCCCTTGAAAAACTGAAGTATTCAAGTTTGTACAAACAGTAGAAAATCTAGATAAAAATAATTATCCAGTATTTTAATTACAAAGTATTGAATACAAAATTTTAGCTAGTTCATTAGGTAGTCTCTTCAATATGGCTCAAGGCCAGTTCAGTTCAGTTGCTCAGTCGTGTCTGACTTTTTGTGACCCCAACGACTGCAGCACACCAGGCTTCCCTGTTCATCACCAACTCCTGGAGCTTGCTCAAACTCAAGTCCATCAAGTCAGTAATGCCATTCAACCATCTCATCCTCTGTCATCCCCTTCGACTCAAGGCCAAATATAACCTTATTATCATATATACTGACAAAGCTTAAAAATTTCTATCAAAAAAATAAAGTTGTGGCTCAGCTGGTAAAGAATCCGCTTGCAATGCAGGAGACCTGGGTTCGATCCCTGAGTTGGGAAGATTCCCTGGAGAAGGGAAAGGCTACCTACTCCAGTATCCTGGCCTAGAGAATTCCATAGACTATAGTCCACGGAGTCGCAAAGAGTCGGACACAACTGAGCGATTTTCACTTTCACTTTTCACTTTCAGTAAACTACCAATGAACAACCAGCAATCTATGCCAGGCACTACGCAAAATACTTTTTATACTTTAAAACACTATTTTCCAAAATGCCTTTTGAGGAAGATATCATGTTATACTCACCTCTATGCCTTCTACTCTCATACATTAAAGGCTCTGGAAAGTTTTATGGTAAAGAAGTTACATGACTTTATGGAATACAGTATTTTCCAAACTTACTTGATTATAAAACTACTTTCTCACACAATCCCTTTTAAGCTTTAAAAAACAGGACTATAAGTAAGTTTTTGAGACAGTGTTCTTATGTCCCAGAGACACACACGTTCTTCTAGGTTCAAAAAAGGAAAGGAAGGAGAAAGGCAAGAAAGAAGGAAAAAGGAAGGCAGACAAACAAAGGAGTCTGACAAAATTTATATCAAACCTTACTTAAGCAGCTAGTTCTACAGAAAATGTTACTCATATAGTTTCCGTATTTCAGTCTCATATTCAGTACTGAATATTTCCTTTGATAATTCTACCCAGGTCCATCAAATAACTGTAAAGGGATCATAAGCATGTACCCACTGAGTGTGTCCTGTTAGGCTGTAGCCCCAAATCCTAACACAGGACATGGCCCTTAGTAGGTGTTCAAGGACAGAAAGTAGAATGGGGGTTCCAGGTCTGGGGAGAGGGAAGAAGACGGGCACAGAGTTTTACTTCTGCAAGATGAAGAGATCTAGCGATGGACTGTACAACAACAGGAGTGCACCTAACAGTACTGAACTGTACACTTAAAATGATTAAGATGGTAAATTTCATGTTATGTGTATTTTTTAATGGCTCGGTAACAATATTTTAAACTTCTCCCACTGATAGGAAAATCTAGTTGGAATTAAATTAACATTTATGAGGCACCCATAAATTGAATACAATTATATCAAATAGTTTATACCTCCAAAAGGAAGAGGACAGTAAGTACTTGGAAAAGTGGGTTAATTTTTCTCACAGTCTGAATTTCGTTCCATTCATTTGCCACAAAATAAGTTCTCCATATGCTTACAGGAACAGTAGCACTCCGAACACCACCCTCACCTGGTTGGGGAGATAAAATGAGTAAAACGTTTCACCTTCTTTGCTTTACAACGGTGGCAAAAGAAATTTGGTGCAAATGGTTACTTTCATTACCTTCAACAGCTTTAAGAACCTTTCCTTTAGGCCGCTCCCAATCGATAAAGAATATGTCTATGGTAATCTGGGAGATGAGCTTATGCAAAAATTGCAGAGCCTGAGAATGACAAACAAAACACCTTAAAGTACTGGCATCAACCCTGCTTATGAAACCAACGCTGATTCTTTAAGAAACGAACATCTGCAATCACAAGAAGATATATGGGGCTTCTCGGTGCTCAAATGGTAAACAAGCTGCCTGCAATGGGGGAGACCCAGGTTCAACCCCTGGGTCAGGAAGATCCCCTGGAGAAGGGAATGGCAACCCACTCCAGTATTCTTGCAGAGAATCCCATGGACAGGGAAGCCTGGCAGGCTACGGTCCATCGGGTCGCAAAGAGTCAAAGAGTCAGAGTGACTAACATTTTCACTGTAAGTTTCACAAGTGACAAAGTCATAATACCATTAGGGGCTCACCAGAACCTCATCAACTAACAATCACCAAATTCATAGACTTTTTACACACATATTAATTCACCTTCCCTTCTTCTTTCTTTGAAATAGGAATATGAAAGGAGACATACTACCTCCCTCCTCACACAGGGATCTTGAGTAATTGACTCTTTCCCAAGGTTTCCAAAAGCCTTTAACTTCTTCATAAGGAAAGGTATTACCAACTGTAATTTGTTTGTCCTAATGAAAGTTTTAGGATGTTCTTACTGTCTTTTTCTCTATTTCTGCTATTAAGATTTCTGATGAAAAAAATCCTTTTCATTTCAGAATATGTTTAAACTGAGGATTCTTCTGCGAAGGTGCATTATTGATCAAACAAAGGTTAAAAATCTAAGTATGGGATGATTCCTCTCTTCCTGGGGCTCACAGATCAGTGGGAATAGCAGTCACTTAATAATCACAACACAACTGGATGAGATGTACGGCAGAGGCATGTAAAGAGCATCATGTCCACTGAAAGAACAGTGAAGCAGGGAGGGGGCTGCCATGGGAAGAGGAGGAAAGGAAAGTGGAAGCAGAGAGAACCAAGGCTGAGTTCAGCACTTTATCCAGTGTGGTACCGTTCACTCTCAACTAACAGTCTACATTAAAGAATAAAAAAGTATTTAAGGTAGAGCTTCAGAATGAGACACCTATTATAAATAAATGCAGACTTCCTAGTAAAATTAAACAATTCATACTTTCTTCTAAAATTAAACTAAATTTTACACCAAAGATTTTGAAAGCGTTTTAACTCTGAAGACTTACATGTTTATTAGCAGACCTTTTTTTTTTTAAGCAGAGTTTTAAAATTCAGTAACCTATGCTTTGAAACTTACCTTCAGAGCAAAACCACATCCCACATAAGTAACAAAACGTTCTTCTTGAGCTGGCACTGGTAGCAAAACAGAGACAGATTTCTGCGCCTGTGATGAAAATTACACTAAGTATGACCACACAAGGTTTTTACTAGGCACAGTTTATAACCCAAAGAAAGCATAAAATAAACACAACACACTTAGGTTACGGTGAGTTTAGCACTTGCCCCAATATTCTTGATTAGAAACACCCTCAAGTAAAAACAGTTGCTTTATAAAGAGAGCTTACAATTTATTCAGGTTGTGGCACTAAGGTTAAATCCAGAAAATCACTTACTTTAAAGAAAATAAGCCAGTAAAGACCTGTTCCTACAGTGATGATAAAGAAAACATTGGCCAGATCACCAGCATAGTAAACCAAGAATTTCGTAACTGTCTGCAATTTAAAAAGAGAATCACAGCTGTTATAGACTCAATCTATTTATACTACTTTATAACATATTATTATTAATAACGTTATTATCAACCCAGTTTCTCAAGCTTGAAGTCTTATTTCATGTATCCATGAATCAGTCAGGACTGACTGCAGCCACTTCCTAGATACCTTTTGGGTCCTAACCTTTTGATCCATTCCCAATAACTTCTATCTTATTCAACTCTTCTCATCTTTCACCAACTAAGAACTTTAGAACCGCTTTCTAATTTTCTTCAACTTTGGAATCCTTCTCCCCAACGTACCCTCCATACCACCATCAGAGTTGGCTTTCTAAAATGTAAATTGGACTGTGTCACTCTCTTTCTTAAAAATGTACAGTGATGCCTCATTAAAATGTAAATTCCTGATCCACAAGGTCCTTTACAACCTAGGCCAAAATTAAATTTTAGCCTCATCTGTCCGTTCCAACAACTTGCTCAATAATTAACCACTCCACACATCCATCCCAAGTGTTTTGGGGAATGAAATGAGTATTATTTCAACATATTCTTCTCTTCTTCGCTCTGGCAAACTCTCTAGAGCTCTGGGGGCAGAGACCACGTCTCCCTGTGCCCATTACCACATCTCCCAGCACCTCGTAGAGTATCTGGCACTCAGACAGCAGACCATCAGTGACTATTTGTGGAATGCGAAGATCGTTGCTGCTGTTCCGTTGCTAAGTTGTGTCTGACTTTTTGCAACCCCATGAACTGCAGCGTGCCGGGCTTCCCTGTCCTTCACTATCTCCAGGAGTGTGCTCAAATTCAGATAATGCATAGATAATCCAGCTTAAACTTCACTTCTCTTGGATGCCTTTCTTGACCCTCCCAAACAGTAAATCAAGCCCCCCTCCTCTGATTTCCAGGCACATTAGCTCTGGAGACAGGAAGATAACCCAACACAAACCAGTTTACTGTGCTGCCTTTCTTATGTTCTTAATCAGCTAACTGGAAATACTACCTACATTTTGATATGGTAAACATTAAATGAATAGGACATTTACTTAATCTCTACAATTTCAGCATGTATAAAATGGGAATGATCACGATACCTAACTTCATAGAGCTATTGTGAGGACTAAATGAATTACACGTCTCAAGGTTTAAAAAGTGCCTGGCTTACAGTAATATTCAATAAATGACAGATGAAAATAAAAACAAGAACAAATGTAAAAACAATTAAATGAGAAATGAAACCATAAAGTTAATAGAATAAAATATGGGAGAGTATCTTTTTGATAGGGGAGGATATCTTAAACAAGATCCTAAAAGCACACACCATAATATGAAAACCTATTCAGATTTGACAGTATTAAAATCAAGAGTTTCTACTAAACAAAGTAACATATAGGTAAAATAACAGATGGATTTACCCTTGGAGAAGAAACTTCAATGTCAAAAACCAAAAGAAGATTTATATTTAGAAAATACAAAAAAACGAAATAAAATAAAATATAAAAAATTTGTTTAAATAAATAAGAAAAACTGGAAACAACAGAAAAATGAGCAAGTGATATAAATAAGAAGTTCACAGAAGGGGAAGCCCAAATGATTAATAAAGTATATGAAGAGTAATCAAAGAAATGGAAATTGATGACAAACTACTCATCCCACCAGATCGGCAAAAAATGGGAAAGGGTGGGAAAACAGCAAGTGTTGCTGAGGATTCAAGGAAACAAGAAGAGCACGGCTGGTGGGTGCAGACTGGCCACCAGCCGTGGTGCACGCTGGAGGGGAAACGAGGGTACATTTCCTACTCATGAACGTCTCCTAGTCAGGTACCCCAGAGAAACTCAAGGCAACTTTTTACTCATCCGCTAGCTGTGTCTTATTAGAAGGATATAAAATAGCCAAAAGATAAAAATATACTTTAAAAAGCCCTGTGATTATACCTGTAAGTCAATCATGGGACTCCCAATGCGTCTCTTCCAACCTGCTGTCTTCAAAAGAGATGATAAAATAGCGAGTCCACCCAACACACCTAAAGCAATCTAAAGTAAAAAAAAAAATTGAGATTTATGTAATTTCATAATGCAATTTCATCAAAGTTCAAAGATACTGTAAATAAAAAGTAACAAAGTACTTAAAAAAGGGCTCAAAAATTAGAAGGTACACTAAAAGGACATAGGCGCCAAACTGAAGAAACTCGCGCCAAACTGAAGAAACTCCCAATGGACAAATCTGGGACAATTTGAGCAAGAAAATGAAGGTAACGAATTAAAATTGCTAGAATAAATAAATATTCATGAGTCCATACTGACTTAATAATAAATGAATAAATAAATCCACGTGGACAAAGGGAGAGTTCCTATTTACAGAATTCTAATCAATATAGAAGAAATGATGGAAAAACACAACCACCACCAGACAAATATCACAGTAATATTTTTTACTGGCCAAGAATTATTAATGGATGCTAAAATTAGAGGGCAAAAGAATAAAAAGGAGCAGGAGATTTGCACAATGTCAAGTATTTTCCCACAAGACACTTATTAATTATAAGTAGAAAATGACAATGGAGAACTCTGAAGATATCATCTTAGCCATACGATCGAAGTTGACATCAACGTTAACAACATATGTGTGTGCTAAGTAGCTTCGGTCATATCTGACTCTTTGCAATCCTATGGACCTTAGCCTGCCAGACTTCTCTGTCCATGGGATTCTCTAGACAAGAATACTGGAATGAGTTGCCCTGTCCTCTTCCAGGGGATCTTCCTGACCCAGGGATCGAAGCCGGGTCTCTTATCTCTCCTGCATTGGCAGGAGGGTCTTTACCACTAGCGCTACCTGGGAAGTCCATTAATAAGATATACTGACACCAAGTGTCTTCTGATACGACTCACTGAGAAGGGTATAACATCACTTTCATGGTATGTATGCTAAAACTACATTTAATCATGGGAAAATACCAGATAAAACCAACTGAAGGACAAAATACCAGTGTTAGGGTCAGTCATGAGACAAAGAATGACTGTCGACCTGTCACAGACCTAAGGAGACTAAGGAGACACACGATGGTTGGGTCCTAAAACAGAAAAAGGATAGTGAAAAAAATCCGTAAAATCCAAAGAGTATTTACATTAGTTAATTTGTTGTTGTTTAGTCACTAAATCATGTCCAACTCTTCGTGACCCCTTGGACTGCAGCCCACCAGGCTCCTCTGTCCATGGGATTTCCCAAGTAAGAATACTAGAGTGGGTTATCATTACCTTCTTCAAGTGATCTTCCCGACCCAGGAATCGAACCTGCGTCTTTGCATTGGCAGGTGGGTTCTTTACCACTGAGCCACCAGGAAAGCCCAGATTAGTTAACAGGACTACATCAATATTAATTTCCTGATTATGACCACTGTACTACAGTATGCAGACTGGCGTGCTGCAGTCCATGGGAGTCGCAAAGAGGTGGACACGACCAACGACTGAATAACAATAACTACAGTTATGTAAGATGTTAACCCTAAGGGAGACTTGGTGAGGGATATATGGCAAATCTCTTTATTTTGACAACTTTCCTGAACATGTAAAAAAATTTTGTTTTAATTAAACAATATACTGAAAGTATTTTGACAGGTTAAAAGAAACTCACATCTGTCTGGACATGTGCTTCTCCTTGATCCATTTCATATGTGACTGAGAAAGAAACCTGATATTTAAAAGAAAGCAAATTAGCCATACTGGTTATATGATACAAACCTATTTTTACTATAAAAATACATTCACAGTTGAATTTTACCAAAAATATCATACTTTTAAATTATCAATATTGCTAGAGTTGACTTTTACTTATACATAAATAAATACACTTTGGGGAATTACCCATACCCACACTACTTTAATTATCCATTTAGAGTACATATTAAAGAAAGAGGGTTTCATTAGAAGGTAGATTAGGTTCATTAACGGCAGTCAAGTCAAACTAATCGTATTTCATTTTCTGATAGGTTTCTGTAACTGAGGCATGTGACCTATCCTGTGTATCAAGAGTTCAGCAACTGGCTAAACAATCACATAGGAAGAAGGCAGATTAATCAAAGGTGTAAACAAGAATCTTAGGGACACAATTATACAGAGACAGGAGAGAGATGAATCATAAAGGATTAAGAGAAACAGTAGCATGAGAAATAGGAGAGGGAAGACACCTAAGTCTTGCCAGGGCCACAGAACAGGGAACTTCGAGGAGGAGGGGGTCACGAGTAGAGTCAAATGTTGCACAACTGACCCCTGAACAATACAGGGGTTGGGCATCAATTCCGATGCAGTCAAAAATCCAGACAGAACTTTAGAGTTGGTCCTCCACATCCATGAATTCGACCAACTTTGCAGACTGCTGCAGTACATATTTAGTTAAAAAAATTTTTTAAAGTCCACATATAAGCAGAACCATGCAGTTCAAATCTATGTTGTTCAAGGGGCAACTGTTTAAGTGGCAAGTTAAAGAAATAAAGCCAGCGTATGTGGACTACCTCACTGACTTCATTCAAGAGGTTTTCAAAGAAGCAAAATGGCAGGACCCAAACTGCAAATGATGAAAGAATAAATGGTTGGGAAATCAAGGAAAGACACATGATAGCAAGCTGAATTGTTGACAGAACTGACAGAAGATTTTATGGTTTGGTTGTGCTAATTTGTTTTTAAGATAGGGCAACCTGAAAGGAAAGGAACCAGCAGAGAAACTGGCCGAATAAAGGGATGGGGGTGAAACAGGAGAAAATACACATTAATATGTTATAATAAAATATGTAAAATTAAATAGGAGAAAACACCCTAAACAAGTATGGGTTTAAAATTCGCTTAAGAAAGTGGGAAGAGTCCTTTATTCTTAGAAATAGGAACCGGAGTCGAGAAAGATAATGAAACAGAGATACTGAAGTATTAAAGAGGAAATTGAGGGAATTCATATTGGATGGTTTTGATCTGCTCAGAAAAACAGGAAGATTAGGTTACTTGCAGAGATGGTAAGACAGCAGAGATACAGCTGCTCAAAATGAATGTAGAATTTTTACAATAGCTGTCATGAGAAATTAAGAAATGATGAAAAGTGTGCATTCTATAATTAGAATGAATTGAGGTGGGCTTCCTCAGTATAGTTTTATGATTCTCTCAACTTTTTTCCTACCTCTTATTTTCCAATTTGTCAAAACAGCTTAGATATATTTTGGACATGAAAAATATTTAAAGAAAACATCCAGAAGTGTTTTACATTAAGATAAATATATTCTTAACTACCCAAAAATGACATTCCAGGAAAATCTAAACAAGGCAGTCTTTTGTTGTTACTAAGCTGTTCCTGGATTTTCTCCTCTCATTACAGTGTATATAAATTCAGGCAACAGAAACGAATTTAACATCAAATCAGGTAATAAAACTGAGGATGTGCACTCTTTCAGAGAAACGTCCGATCAGGTGGCTGCTTTTCGCTTTATGAGAGCCTGAATCCAACAGCAGCTGAGCAGAGGTGCGAGCACAGTAGCGAGGCCCAGGACACTGGCGGAAGAACTAGAGCACGAAACGTCAGCAAAGTGAGACAGTGGAAATGTAAAGCTTTAGTGAGTCTTAGAGGCAGGGAATGTGCACCTTCCAACTGTCATGCTTCCGGAGGAGAGAGGGGATGAGGGAGAAGTCTAGAAGGGTGAGCTCTGGTCCCGATCTCCATCCTCCTCAGGCAGGGACACTTCAGTCGCCTGGCGAGGCAGAGCTCGGCCTCTGCCAGGCTCCTTCTTTGGAGCGGCCTGCTCTCAGCGTGTGCACGGTCTCACTTCCACACTCAGGCCCTTCCAGGCAGGGGAGGACTCGGGTTCTGGGGTGAAGTTTAACTGAGTTGGGAAACTGTCAGAAGACTAATTGGTTGTGGGTCCAAACTGCATTCTCTATTTCACTTTAGTGAAATAGTTATAAACTATTTCATAAACTATAACTATAAACTAGTTATAACTAGTTCTACTAGTTATAAAGCTAATAATTTGATTCTCTTTCTGCCTGTTTAAGTATGCCTCTATCAAGTGGGCAAGACTGGTGAGAAGAGAAACACATATGCCCACTAAGGGTTTGAGTCCCTGGTTTAGTCAGGCAAGGAGACAAATCTTAACGGAAGCAAGGTGGCCAAAGAGAACGAGAAATGTCCTGGCATCCAGAACAGGGAGGCCCAGCGGCTGGTGACACTATCTGCTGGCAAACTTAGTTCTTGCCTTTTTATGTGCAGAATCCATAAGAACTCACCTCTTACCACCATTAGTAAAAAACAACTGTCTTGACTATTTAAAACTCTGAAAAGGACTAACAGTCTTTGGACCATAATGCAAACTCTATCAGTTTTACACTAACACATAGAGAGGCAATGACCAAGAAGGAACTCACCTTCACAGACTGGCTGTTGGGATCTTTGACATCAATGTCACTGTAGGCAATGGTAATTAAGGGAGGGTAAATGTTTCCATTTTTTGTGTTGGGTACAAGGTGGATGCTGTTTAAAAGAAAATTCATTTTTAGTTAAAAATACACTGAGGCCCTTAAGCATACATATAACTTACTGTTTCCTCTGAATGTGATATGAATAGTCTTGGTGATCTCAGAACCACCAGTTATTAAAAACTAGAGAAGGTTAAACATAAACTAATGGTAACAACACAGGCTAGCTGAAGTGGTCAAAACTTTAGATTAAAATACACCCTCAAAAAATGCTTCTTGATCTAGGTCCTACAAAGTTTACAAATAAAATCAATGAAGTACTATGTACCACTTTTGAGGAATACTCAAGAGTAACACCTAGAGAAAGGCAGATAATATCCTGATTTTGGAAAAAAGATGAATTCTTGGTGACATCCCTGGTGGTCCAGTGGCTAAGACTCCACACACCCAACGCAGGGGCCCAGATTCAATCCCTGATCAGGGAACCAGATCCCACATGCCACAACTAATGATTCTACGTGCCACAACTAAGATCCGGCACAGCCAAATAAATAAATAAAATAAAAATAAATATTAAAAAAAGATGAATTCTTAAACAAAGATAACGTGGCATATCTAGTACTATCTATGGCACATAATAGGGTACATTTTGCTGAATTCAACACATTAGTAACATACCGTTTGTAAACTCAGAAAGGAAAATGCCAAGTACCACTGGCCAACATGGTTTCATCAAGATAAAGTCAGGCCTGGCTAGTTTCAACTTCATTTTCACTACATTGGGGAATCTACATTGGCAGATTGAGGGAATGCTAAAAACAGTACAGGTAGATTTCAGAAAGGTATATGACAAAGCTTCTGTACTGCCTACCTCATGCAAGGTTATCGTGAAAATCAAAATGAAAAAACAGTGTATGTTGAAATGCCATAAAGATGATGGCATTGGCTTTCATCAGTGTATTCAAGGTGCACATCATAAGATACTAGAGTAGAAAAGCCAGATAAGGTTAGAGATAGGAATCTCACAGCGGAGGAGAGATGGTGAGGGCTGCATGGCACTAAGGCAGGGCCATCATCAAAGTATCTGAGCAAGAGTGAGGTGTTGATAACTAGTGAGGGCCAACCTAGAGCAGAGGGTGCTGAAGGAGATGGAGCCACAGAAGGCCCGCCTGCTGCAATCACCTGGCAGGCTCTAACACACCCGCGTCAGCCCGCTGATCTTACCGCTCCCCACCTCTCAACTCACTCTAGCTTGGCAAGTCTAGAGTGGAGCTTAGGATACGAATTTTGGCAAACTCTTTAAGCCCTTCTGAAGTAATTATCCCCTCTATTAGTCTATCCCAATGTATATAGACATCTGAGAACACATTATGTATCATTCCAGTTGAGGTGTTCTTACTGTTTTAATCTGATAATTACAAGTCAACACTTTCACTATGACATTTTCCCATATAGTCCAAGCCTCATTCAGTAAATTAGATGTTTGTTTACCTCAGTGATATTTGGGTGGCGACTCTAATTAAACTTGGCTGGCTTCCTAAGTCATTTTCCCATCCACTTACTGCATCCACTAAGAAAATGCGCCGAGTCAGAAGCCACTTGCCCGAACTACTGTCTTTTATAAAAAAAAAAAAAAAAAAGATGGGTTTAAAAAAATACTTTCAATTATTCAAGGTGGCACAAAGTGAAGATTACTGGACAATTTTAAAACATAAAATTAGTACACTTTCTTTTCAAAAGATGGCTGCAAAAACAACTCCCGCTGTAAGAAATTCCTAGTAACAGCCTTCCCCACCGCACTTGAATGTTTTCTGATTGTTTGGACTTTTCATCAGTTTGGAAGGATTTTCCCTGCAAATTACCTGAATAAATAGGATTTTATAAAATGAGAAACAACAAAAGAAACTAATTTGTCCACAAAGCAGCTCAATGGTTTGAAGAAGCCCTGACTTTACAGTTCTACCGTTTTTCTCAGGATAAACTTTCAGGAATGATAAAATTTCTTAATAAAAAGCCTGATATATTTAGTAAATAAGGCTTCCCCGGTGGTTTAGACAGTAAAGAATCTGCCTGCAATGCAGGAGACCTGGATTTGATCCCTGGGTGGGGAAGATCCCCTGGAGAAAGGAAGGGCAACCCACTCCAGTATTCTTGCTTGGAGAATCCCATGGACAGAGGAGACTGGCGGGCTACAGCCCATGGCATCGCAGTCTGATATGACTGAGTGACTAAGCACATTGAGTAAATATACCAACAACCTTACTGTTTTACTGTGGGGCATGCTATATAAAACCTTACAATCAGGGACTTCCCTGGTGGCCCAGTGGCTAAGGCACCGTGCTCCCAAGGCAGGGGCCCAGGTTCGATCCGTCGTCAGGGAACTAGACCCCACATGGTGCAACTAAGACCTGGTGCAGTCAAATAGATAAATATTTTAAAAAAACAAACAAGCTTACAATCATAGAGAATCCATGACTTTTCTTATAATCTGTGGTTTATTAAGCTGTGTTGGTTGACTTATTTATTGATTTCAGCTCAGAGAAAGAGTGGTGTGTATAGATGCCTTACCTTGGTTCACAAACATTTTCTTGTGCTGAAGATTTAAGTTTAACACAGGCACAGCCCAGATATATTGGTGTTGATTCTCATCAGTATATTCAAGGTACACATCATAAAATGTAGGATTAGGAAAGTCAGTTAAGATCTTAGGGATAGGAATCTCACACTGAAAAATAAAATTAAAAGTACCCAAATTGAAAGTTGGAAAGCATATTTATTATCTTTAAAAGATTTGTCATTATAAAAGAAAGTATCTTCCAACTATACTGTTTATACACATTTTCATACGTCTTTTAAAACATGAATACTATATATGAACTCTTTTATAAGGGCCAAAATAACTAAAAGTAAAGAACCACCTGAATCTTGTCCTACAACCCAGCTGGAGAGGCTATATATTCATTCTCAACTGTAACTGTACAGCAATAAAAAGGTTTAAAAACTCCTATCCTGTGGGATGAGGTCCCAACTCTTTCTCCTGATATACACTGTTTATGATGTGACTCCCCTTAATAGTGCCAGGTTTATCTCCCACTGCTTCCTCTTTGTCTGTGGTTCAGTCACACTAACCTACTTATAGTCCCTAAATATGCTATGCTATTCTACATCTCTCTGACACTGCAAATGGTATTCCTGCCTGGTATCCCCTTCCCCACTGTGCTCCCTGGTAAACTCATATTCATTCTGCAGGCTCAAGTGTCACTCACTGTGTAAAGCCTTTCTGAACTTCCCGAGGAACCGTTAAGGACCCTTCTTTGGACCAACATGGTTCCTTGTTCATATCTATAGACCAACACATCACATTCTTTTCAATTCTTTGTCTATACAGCTGTTTTCTTTACTAGGCTGTGAACTCCCTGAGAGGCAACTGGGTTTGATGGAAAAAACCACGGTTAAAGCCTAACAGAACATTTACTTGATGAAAGAATTTCAACAAATTACCTAATCTTACTGAGCAACATTTCCTCATCCATAAAATACAACTGGTATGTATTTTACAAAGCTATTTCAGGGATCAGATGAGATAAAAATGATAAAATGCTGAGGACAGAGCAGTGGGCATTTAACAGGTATTGATTATTCTGGCCCAAAGTACAACACGCAACAGTTTTTTAAAGTAACACAGAAGTCATTTCTGATAATAAAAGCAAATTCAAGTTCATGATAGAAAATATGAAAAAGAAAGAAAATAATCTGTAATTCCACCATCCAGAGATAACCACTGTTAAAAATGTTTCTTTTTCTCATCTGTTTTCCCCAATGGTGCTTTTTGTTATTTTAACAAAGCTGGAATCACAGTTTTGTTCTGTGGTGTGTGTATATGCATTTTATCAAGAAGTATTTTTGTAGACTATTGAAGGTCTTTCAAATGTTTAACGGCTCATAATGTTGCTTTGTCCCATACTGTAGTTTTAAAATGCACTACCAAAGGAAGGAAGGTCAGGGAGGGAGGGAGGTGAGCATGGAGGGAGAGAAAAGGAAGCATTTTGTTACTGGAGGGTGGAGGGAGGAGGCAGTGATAACACTTTATTAAAAATGAAGTACTTCTACTTCATTCTAAAATGCTCAAAAGTAGAGATTATTTTTAAGACCTATATGCCAGAAGCAAATACACAATTATGATGTTTAAGACTCTATGGATGACAAGGTACTGTTTTCATGCTGATTATATTAATAAAAATCATCCATAAATTATTCATTAGCCCGCAATGCGGGAGACCCAGGTTTGATGCCTGGGTCAGGAAGATGCCCTGGAGAAGGAAATGGCAACCCACTCTAGTCCTCTTGCCTAGAAAATTCCATGGATGGAGGAGCCTGGTGGGCTATAGTCCATGGGGTTGCAAAGAGTCAGACACAACTGAACGACTTCACTTCCACTTTCTTTTCACAAAAAATTACTAATTTCAAAAATTCAGTAATTATTCCAATTATTGCTGATGTGAAAAATGAAGCCAAAATGTAGACTGTCTAAAATAGTTCCAACTTACACTTTGTTGATAGGTTGTTCCAAAAGAATAAGCAGCATTTAGTCTCGTCTCTGTGTCTGGACAAAGCTACAACAAAAGAACACAACTGATAAATATCTCTCATGAATCTTTTCTTTGCTTATAGTCAAGGGTTCTCAAGACTTAACATGGATATATACTTTATATAATACTTATTTAAGGTTATCAAGGGAGTGAAAAGTTAAGGGGGTATCTCTGTTATAACTTAAAGTAGTTTTAAGAAATTCCAATTTAAAACAAAACAAGAAAAATCAACTCTAGTAAGCAAATGATGCTCTATTCAAGCGATAATCTAGTTTTTTCTTCATCTTCGCCTCAGTCAAAAATAAGACACGTTAGGGATTCTCTCTAGAATCATATTCACCTGTAAAACTCCTCCTTCTAAAGTTTGCCACTTGAGAAAATTTCCTCTCACATCATAGGAAGCAGCAACAAACTTCAGTTTTGTATTCTGCTTAAAGAAAACAAGAATAAAATAATGTCATGTACTCTGAAAGTCTATAAATATATATAATGGTCTATAAAGACTTTCAGAGTTTAGGCTTTCAGAGTATATACAATAGTCTATATAAATTTTTTCATTGCCAATTGATCTTTTCTTTTTCTAGAGATCAAATACTGAATTCATCGATCATTACTTTGAGGCAAAATTAATCAGTGTATCTCTCTGATTAAACACACTTAATATAAATAAATGGACTGGGTTTTTGCACAATAACTATTACTTCAGAATTGAGAGGCAGTGACAGATAACTTCTTTTCAAACCTGTTAAATTAGTGTGTGTGTACGTGAATGGGGGATGAATAGAGGAGGAAATAATCTATTCTTTCATTCTAGAGGGTCAAAAAAATGAAGGTAAGAATTTGGACCTGTGACATGCTGAGGAAACGCATAGAATCCCACTCAATCTTTGGCAGCCCTTTTTAAAATGTGGAGATCTAGGGCAGAGAAGGCTTTGCGTTTGGTGATGACAACCTTCCCAAACCACAAATACTTCTTGCTACAATAACACACAATCCAGAGGTATCCACACTCTCAAGTAAGAAAACTAAACTCGATATTGTTTAGTTCCTCAGCAGCTAATATCTAGATTTAATTTAGTCATTAAAATTTTTAAAAATCTATCAAGAATTATGTCTAGTAATATTCTTATTACCTTTCAAAATTATAAATCAAAATGTAGTTAACCTTCAACAATATAGAGATTTGTACCTGGTTTTCCCCTTTAAAACTGAAATTTGTAGGAAGAGGTGTAGTACTAAGTATTTGAGGTGCTAATCCTAGCTGGTCTCCATAGAACAGCCATGGAAGATTCTGTCTCCTATAAACAATCACAATTGTTTTAATAAAGGGGGAACGGTCTTAGTACATATTTGTGAAAGTAATTGCACTGAATTTGGTCAAAATGATGGTTCATTAATTAGAATAACCTTACCAAAAGGAAACAGAACGAACAGTGCCCAGTGCAGCAGTATTTTCAAAGATAACCTGAAACAATCCACATGCATCAAAAGTAGAGGAGTCATAAGAATTCATGTTCATTACACACATATTTCCGAGAGCTTGGCAAGATGTTAGATTGCCATACACCTACAGGAAAACAATGACAAAGAAATATATGGACTTTAATATCCTAAACAAAAGTTGATACAAAAACTGTGCCTAGTTTTAATTTAATTATGCTTAGAATTTGAATTCTGCAAATTCTTTTTTTGGATATTCTTTTGCTTTTAATACCTTTCCTCTAACTAAAGTAGAAAAGAACTTTCCATATGGCAGGTTAATAATTTATAAATTTTACCTGAAATTTTAGGTGAAGATATAAAGACAAGCAACTGAAAGAAGAAGAACTAAAAACTTACAGCATGACATTTAAAAAAACTATTACATGAAATAATTATATTTGAAATAATAATAATTGGTTCCTAATATTAGAATAGAAATCTAACCTACTTATATTTTATTTAATCTATTTTATATCTATTGCATATAAATCTAATCTATTTTAAGCAACTGGTTTTATGAACAACAAAATATCATCTGTTGAGTTTGACCCTCAAACTTCTTTCTCAATTTTCCCTTTCAGGAAAAGACCACTTCATTTTTACAGTTATTCAAATAAAAATCATTGCAGTAATCTTCTCTCCCTTCTCAAATCCAACTCATCACTAAGTCTGGTTGGCTCAATTTTAAACATATATATCCAGAAGCTAAACACTTCTTTCATTTCCATGGTACCACCCTTGTCCAAAGGTCCATTTTTCTCTCACTTGGATTACTCTAATAACCTCCTAATTGGTCCCCCTGCTTGTCTTTGCCCCAACAAAACCTACTTTCCATGCTAGAATGATCTTTTTCAAAACCTGAGGCCGACCACTGTCTTCCTTTTGCACAAAACCCTCTACATCCGTTCCAGTAAATTCTAGGTCTCACAGTCTTCATCCTTGAACTCATTTCTCCACTTTCCCTGCTCACTGCTCTGGCCACTTAGGTCTCCCTCCTGTTTCTTTAGCATGAACATGCCAGAGAACCCCTGCTTTGGGACCTCTGCACTTGCTGTGGTCTCTGCTTAGAATTCTCTTCCCCTAGATATTTTCATGGCTCACTTCTTGTTCAAATATCATACTCTCAGAGACGCCTGTCCTGACCACCCTCCATAAGTTAGGACCACTTCTACTCTCTATGCTCTTTATCCCGATTTGCTTGTCTTCATAGCACTTGGCATAACCTCACAATTACTTACAATTCCACACGGGATTTTTCTGTCTTTTCCTAAAATAGATAACTGAAGAGATTTCAGAACAGGGCCTGACATACAGCAGGTCATCAACAAACATTTACTAAATGATAGTACAAATTAAGTCTCCCCTAACATTCAATTTCAGCTAAGTAAGTTTGGACATATTTAATTTATGTATAATAAATGTGAAATGAATAACATTTTCTTTATTAGTCTCTTTCAGTTCACTTAGAAAGGGTTTTAATAGAATATGACCAAGGAGACATATCTACTTAGAAAGTTTTATTAACTGGGGAAAAAATGGTACCACAGTTTCTTTGAAATGAAATAAAAACTACTTTCTAGAAATTCAAACATACCCAACAAGCAGCTGCTGATGACTGCAAATACTTTGCAAACCATTCTGAAGGGAAAGATACGCCCTGTAAACAAAAAGATGAATGCTAGTTTTACGTTTAAATAGAAATTCCTTAACTCTACACTATTAGGAAGACATTACTATGCACATTGCTGAGTGGGAAATAACTAATATTACTTTCCCAGTGTTATCAGAAAAATAGACTTGAATAAGAAGAAAAGAATTAATTCCAACCAATGTCAGTAATTACAAGTAGGACTGAATTACAAAATCACATTGCTCAGACAAAAGATACAAGGAAATAACCTATGTTTATAATAATAAGAAAAAAACTATTATGCCCATTTCACTAAAATGAAAATCAAAGTGCAAAAGAATAAAAGAAAAATTAGATCTTGACTTAGATTTGGTTAATATTTGGTGATTTCGGATTATTACACTGTATTAAATTGCAAGTAATAAAAAAGAAATATTTGTGAATGATTTCTAAGCAACAGGAGATTGGGGATACACAGAGAAACTAACATTTAAAATCTCCAAAGTGGTGATTCTCAAACAATGATGAATATCAGAATCAACTGTGGAATTTCCTGAAAACAGAAAATGCCTGGCTTCATTCTAAACCAAATGAATCAGAATCTCTAGAATGAGACAAGGCACACACATCCCCTGAAAACCGCAGACACGGCCTCCCTCTAGTTAAGAACCACTGCTGCAAAGCTCATCTGCACGTCCTGCTAAAAGTGAGACACCGAGAAACTCCATCTGTGGTAAATTCTCTGAACGTGAACAAGGGTGATAAAACCAAATTATATGAAATATGGCACCATAACTGTTCAAGAAATCTAAAATAAAATTATTATGAGTCACCATTTTCATCTCTTCAATAAGCAAAAATTCTCATTTTGTAAGAAAAAAACATATGTGTAGAATGTTGGCTAACACACACAAAAAAACCTAGTAAAAATGGAAAGTATTGACAACAGTATTGGCAAATGCATGTAAAATGAAGCCACAGACAAATGCCAGGGATAAAGTTGCATGATCCTTTATAAAACAATATCCACATACTTTAACCCAGGAATTCAGAAACACTTAGGACATGTGCCTTAAGTCAATAATCTCTTCAAAAGGAAAAACACATCTATGGGCATAAAATGGTTGACAGCAATATTATTAATAACAAAAAACCTAAATATTCAATAGACATACAATTACGTGAATCTCAACACATAAACTAGAGTATTATGTGACAATTTAAAATTATAATTATTGGTTGAGACTGGAACATGGTATAGAGAAACCAAGGTAGTGCCTGAAGACTGAAGGAGACATGTTAAAATAACACAGGAACTCATTATCAGAGAAATGCAAATCAAAACCACAATGAGGTACCATTACACGCCAGTCAGGATGGCTGCTATCCAAAAGTCTACAAGCAATAAATGCTGGAGAGGGTGTGGAGAAAAGGGAACCCTCTTACACTGTTGGTGGGAATGCAAACTAGTGCAGCTGCTATGGAGAACAGTGTGGAGATTTCTTAAAAAACTGGAAATAGAACTGCCATATGACCCAGCAATCCCACTTCTGGGCATACACACCGAGGAAACCAGATCTGAAAGAGACACGTGCACCCCAATGTTCATCACAGCACTGTTTATAATAGCCAGGACATGGAAGCAACCTGGATGTCCATCAGCAGACAAATGGATAAGGAAGCTGTGGTACATATACACCATGGAATATTAATCAGCCATTAAAAAGAATTCATTTGAATCAGTTCTAATGAGATGGATGAAACTGGAGCCCATTATACAGAGCGAAGTAAGCCAGAAAGATAAAGACCAATACAGTATACTAACGCATATATATGGAATTTAGTAAGATGGTAACGATAACCCTCTATGCAAAACAGAAAAAGAGACACAGATGTAAAGAACAGAATTGTGGACTCTGTGGGAGAAGGCGAGGGTGGGATGTTTTGAGAGAACAGCACCGAAACGTGATATATTATCTAGGGTCAAACAGATCACCAGCCCAGGCTGGATGCATGAGACAAGTGCTCGGGCCTGGTGCACTGGGAAGACCCAGAGGAATCGGGTGGAGAGGGAGGTGGGAGGGGGGATCGGGATGGGGAATACATGTAAATCCATGGCTGATTCATGTCAATGTATGACAAAACCCACTTCAATATTGTAAAGTAATTAGCCTCCAACTAATAAAAATAAATGAAAAAAATAAAAAATAAAATAAAATAACACAGGAGCTATACCAAAGGGAAGTCCAAATTTGGGACAATTTGAGCTTTCAAAATTTGGCCACTAAAAAAAAAAAAAAATTTGGCCACTGCTGAGCAAATCTGGAAATCTCAGTAGTGGTCACAGGACTGGAAAAGGTCAGTTTTCATTCCAATCCCAAAGAAAGGCAATGCCAAACAATGTTCAAACTACTACACAATTGCACTCATCTCACACACTAGCAAAGTAACGCTCAAAAATTCTCCAAGCCAGGCTTCAACAGTCCGTGAACCATGAACTTCCAGGTGTTCAAGCTGGATTTAGAAAAAGCAGAGGAACCAGAGACCAAATTGCCGACGTCTTCTGGATCATCAAAAAAGCAAGAGAGTTCCAGACAAACATCTGTTTCTGCTTTATTGACTATGCCAAAGCCTTTGACTGTGTGGATCACAACAAACTGTGGAAAATTCTTCAAGAAATGGGACTACCAGACCATCTGACCTGCCTCCTGAGAAATCTGTATGCAGGTCAAGAAGCAACATTTAGAACCAGACATGGAACAACAGACTGGTTCCAAATTGGGAAAGGAGTACTCCAAGGCTGTATATTGTCACTGTGCTTATTTAATTTCTTCTTTTTTTTTTTTTTTTGCTTATTTAACTTCTATGCAGAGCTTGTCATGTAAAACGCTGGGCTGGATGAAGCATAAGCTGGAATCAAGATTGCCAGGAGAAATATCAATAACTTCAAATACGCAGATGATACCACTCTTAAGGAAGAAAGCAAAGAACTAAAGAGCCTCTTAATGAAAGTCAAAGACGACAGTGAAGAAGCTGGCTTAAAACTCAACATTCAGAAAACTTAGATCATGGCATCTGGTCCCATCATTTCATGGCAAATAGACGGGGAAACAATGGAAACAGTGACAGACTTTATTTTTTTGGGCTCCAAAATCATTGTGGATGGTGGCTGCAGCCATGAAATTAAAAGACACTTGCTCCTTGGAAGAAATGCTATGACCAACCTAGACAGCACATTACTTTGCTGACAAAGGACCATCTACTCAAAGCTATGGTTTTCCCAGTGGTCATGTATGGATGTGAGAGTTGGACTATAAGGAAAGCTGAGTACTGAAGAATTGATGTTTTTGAACTGTGGTGTTGGAGAAGACTCTTGAGAGTCCCTTGGACTGCAAGGACATCAAACCAATCAATCCTAAAGGAAATCAGTTCTGAATATTCACTGGAAGGACTGATGCTCAAGTGCAAGCTCCAATACTTTGGCCACCTGACGCAAAGAACTGACTCATTGGAAGAGACCCTGATGCTGGGAAAGATTGAAGGCAGAAGAGGACGACAGAGAATGAGATGGTTGGATGGCATCACCGACTCGATGGACATGAGTTTGAGTAAGCTCTGGGAGTTGGTGATGGACAGGGAGGCCTGGCGTGCTGCAGTCCATGGGATTGCAAAGAGTCGGACACGACTGAGCAACTGAACTGAACCGAACTACACTTTGAAAAGAAGAATAACAGTGACAGTTCATAACATACTCATGATACCAGGGGTTTGCAGTAAAGCTAAAGAGAAAAAAAGCACAGAGAGAAAAGAACACACTCTATAGAGGATTGTCAACTTAAAAATATAAAAAGGAACAATAAAATTGTGAAACCATTTTGATATAACAATTTAATAACTAATTCAGATAAGGTTCATCAATGACTGCTAAAAAGGATATGTACATGGTCTCAAAGTAAAATCTCAGACTAACTTATTAGTCACAGTACCTTTACAAGGGAGAGAAATGGCAGACAGCACCATGCCCAGGCAGTCAAAATTAGCATCACCAATAACTGGATATTCTGACATTATGTGCTCCATGTTATGATACAATGGGCTATACACAGCACCCACGTCATATTTTTCCAAAAACATGTTTCACAGAGTCTAATCATAAGAAAAACATGAGAAAAATGAAGACTCTGGGATGCTCTACAAGAAAGCTGGCCCTGACTCTGCAAGAGTCAATGACCATAAAAGAAAAAAAAAAAGAAAAAAAAATCCAAAAAGAAAAACAGGATAAGAATCTCTGTTCTAAATTAAAGGGGACTAAAGAGATTTAATTTCAATGTGGGATCTTTCACTGATCCTGGGTCCCTTTGCCAAAAAAGTGGGCAGGGATAAAAGACTTTATTGAAACAAGTAGGCAAATTTGGATATGAACAGTGTATCAAATAATTCTACTAATCTTTTGAGGTATGATATCAGAAAAATGCCATTTTCCTTAGGAGCTACAAAATATTTAGGAGTAAAACATTACATAGCTACAACTTATTTTCAAATGGTTCAGAAAAAATTACGAATGTATGTGTGTGTATGCATGTTTACATTCACAGAGAGAAAGAGAAAGCAAATGTGGCGAAACATTAATAATTGGTTAAACTAGTAAAAGATACATGCACAGTCATTGTTTTTTTTTTTTCTTTGTTAACTTTTCTGCAATAAAAATTTTTCAAAATTAAAGTTGGGAAAGCAAACCAAGATGTAAGCTCATTGTCTTTGGGGAAAGGGAATGTGAAGACACTGACTCAAATATTTGGAAATTCTTTATTGACTGTCTGATATATTACTACAGAGGATTGGATGTCTCTCTCAGAAATTACAGAAAACAATAAGATAAACAAAGAAATAGTTATAGATGTGTGTATGCATATGCCTGGCCTTCCCAGGTGGTGCAGTGATAAAGAATCTGCCTGCCAATGTGGCAGACACAAGAGCAGTGGGTTCAATTCCTAGGTCAGGAAGATCCCCTGGAGTAAGAAATGGCAATCCAATCCAGTATTCTTGCTTGGAAAATTCCATGAACAGAGGAACCTGGTGGGCTTAAGTCCACGGGGTCGCAAAGAGTCAGACACGACTGAGCAGCTGAGCACACACTCACACACATGTTTATACATAATGTGTGTATATGTTTTCTAGCTATGCCTGCTAATGAGGGCATACCAAGCATGGTAATCTTTGTTTCTAAATATTATCCTTAAGAGCTTCTTAGAGATTTAGTTGTTTCCAGGAAAGAAGCAGGAAAAGTATAAGATAAGCCTGGAAATCTTTCCTGCCAGACAGGAAATGCTCCAAGAAAGATACAGTTATGTCCAAAAGACATAGGAACAAACTCAAAGGGCTTCTAATGGCCAAACCTATGAAAATTTGAGCAACAATGGACTGAGCTCATTTTAGCCCCAAATTACCAAAGGAAGAAAAGCAGAAATATCCTTAAACACTAGAACAAAAAAACTGAAGCATACTCACAAGCTCTCCATAACGTGCAGTTGAAATCATACGTAGAGGAAAATTCCCTGTGCTGCTGAAACATAATCCCCCTGTCTTCATAAATAAAAAAAAAAAAACAAAAAAAAACAGTTTATGTAAGAATATCAGCAATTCAATTTAAAAATATATACATTATCAATGTAATTAGCCTTACTAAAATGTTAGGTTCTGAACATGCACAGGACCTGTTGGTATTAATGAATGTTGGTTCACATCGGACACACCTGTCAATACAACAAAAATTATTTTTAAAACATTAATTAATTAATTATAATTTTTAATTATAAAAAATTAATGTCTCTAATTGAGAGCTTATCTTTCTAACTTAATAGATTAGAATAGGTTCATTCAACTAAGTAATTACTTGCAATAAAGCGAACATATCTAAAGTATACACTACTCTTTGTATTATAAGGCACCATATAAATAAAATCAATAATATATATAAATATAGTACCTAGAAAATACTAAGTAGATTGCAAATAAAAGTTACATAACATCAATAATAAAACAAAATAGCTACAAATAGCTACCTTTTACTAAGCACTTACTCTATAGTACTTCTTTAGGTATGTAAAGTATGTTTCTGAGCTGTGATAACAGCCTATGAAGTGGATGGTATGTCCCCTTTCTGAAGACAAGAACACTAGCTTAAACAAAGGTCAAACAACCAGCAAGAGACAGAAACAAGATTTAAATCTTCTTTGTGACCCCATGGACTATATATTCCATGGAATTCTCCAGACCAGAATACTGGAGTGGGTGGCCTTTCCCTTCTCCAGAGGATCATCCCCGCCCAGGGATTGAACCCAGGTCTCCCACAATGCAGGCGGATTCTCAACCAGCTGAGCCACCAGGAAAGCCCATTTAAATCCTATTCTGTCTCATTCTCTGGACCTCAGCTTCTTTACCTGTTAATGCCTTCTCCTAGCCTAAGGAATATGACACGAAAGACACAAATTCTATGTAAATAAGATATTAATGAAGACAACACTCAGCATACTGCTTACCTGTTTCCTAAAGCATTTGCTACCATAAAAGAGTTTTCACTTTTATCACAGAGCTCACAAGTTGCTTGAGACAACAATGTTCCATTAACATTTCTTTCCACTAAACAATTTAGAGACAATAAGACGTAATTCATAATCAATATACAAGCTTCTATACATTTAGTAAAACCCACTTGTAATTATTCTAATAATTCTCAAAACACCTTGTTAGAACAAAACATATGTCAATATTTTACATAAAGTTTGAAAAGTGAAGCCTTCCCCATTCCCACATTAAAAAAAAAATACAGAAATTTCCAAATCATCATCATCATAATAAATTAATATATTTTCCTTAAAAATTTTCTTTCCTCTTACCTGCATATTCCTGTTACACTAAGTTTGGGGAAGCAAGTATTTTCACAGACTTCTGTTAAGTTTCTCAACTTGAGAGGGCTTTTGGTGGTATGTATTAAAACTATAAATTCACATACTCTATAATACATAATACTAAAACTTCATTTTTAGATACCTAACCTACAGAAACACTTGACTATGTATATAAAAATATTCATCAAAACATTACTAGTTTGAAAACAATCTAAATATTTAAAACAACAAAAAGTTATAAAACACCATGGAGTGGATTAAAAAGAATGAGGTAGATCATACCATTAACTGAAAAGAACATGCTAGAGAACAGCCTATGAAATAGCTACATAAAAAATACCACTTATATTTCCTGTGGTTACAATGTATACAAAGTACAATGTATACATTAAAAACAGAAAGAAAAAAAGAAGAGTCTAGAGGACACATTCTAGACTCTACTTCTCACCTAAAATATGGCCAGTGGGACAGTGGCATTTTCCTTCTGCAGTTAAACCACTAGGGCAAGAAATACAGTTCCAGCCATCTTCAGTAACACCTTTCTAAATTAATAAATAAATAAATAAATTATTTCCCCTTTCTTTAATTAATGTTCTCCTTCTTAAAATGACCATGTGAGTTTAAAAAGTCACAATAAGGTATAATTTGTAGACAATATGTAAATAAATTATACATATATGAGCTACATAAAAATTTCCTGGAAAGACAATTTGTGCTTATATTCAAACATTGAGCTACACATTATTACTATGCACTGACTACTATTAACTACTAAGAACTAAAGGCAATAGTTCTTTGTGATTTTCAATTCAAATGAGCTTTTATTACCATGATTAATATGGTCATCCAGTTTTTCAATTTACCAAGATAAAATGCAACAAAATTCAACGGTATTGAATCAACAAACAGCCAATTAATAGTTTAGCCTTACCTGTTCTAAAATAATTATTCTAATTTTTAAAAATTCAAATATATTAGCTTTCAGCAATTAAGTTATGATCCAAAATGGATGAATCTTATGGTAAATAAATATACTTAAAGTTGTTTAAATTATGAGATCTTTTTTAATCCACTAATAGTTTGTACTGGTAAAGATTTCTGATAAAATATGACACCATCCAAAACTGAACTTATATGATTTAGAAAAAAACCTGTGGTAAAAATACAGTAATTTTATTACAAACATGGATATAAACAAAATAAATAGAAAACAATGGTAATAATAAAACAATGACACAAATTATGTTAAGTTTTGGCCAAAAAGAATGGATATATGAAGAAATGCCCCTGTATTTCATACATTTACACATATAGGGCTATTTAAAAAGTATGATAGCTTAGTTGTGTGTGTGTGTGCTTCGTCATATCTGATTCTTTGTGACCCAATGGACTGTAGTCCACCAGGCTCCTCCGTCCATGGGATTTTCCAGGCAAGAATACTGGAGAGGGTTTCCATTTCTTACTCCAGGGGATATTCCCGGCCCAGGGATAGAACCTGCATCTCCTGTGTCTCCTGTATTGTAGGTGGGTTTTTACCACTTGAGCCATCAGGGAAGCCCCACTAGCTTAGTAACATCACTGAAAAATTAGTCTGCTTTGGCACCATTTCATATTAGCACCTTTTTCTCATCCTAATTCAGCTAGGGTCACTATTTCCAAAAATATAAAGTATCAAAATGATTCATCAAACCTATAAGTACTAGTCATAAATCAGGACAAATGGTAAATATTAAATTCCCAGATTAAATTTTTTTAAAATACAATAATGAGAAGACATAACACTGCATTTTAAAACAAAAATGTGAAGAAACATTACTATGAAAGTTAGAACTGCCACACTAAGACTCTTCATTATTCAAAATGATTGGAAGATACATTTCTGTTAATCAAGAATCATCATATATAGTTACTATTAATACACGAATTTTCCAAAAATTATGATACAATGAAATGATTAATAAAACAGCATCAGATATTATTTAATCTATTTAGTGATGAAATTGGCATTTGATGAACTTATCACTCAGATGTCATTATGAACATGAATCATTATATAAAACTGTTGACATTATTATATTCACTCAGTATATATCATTCATCTATTTTCCTTTATAAATCAGTTTCTCTATGAAATAGAAATAAAGACAAATTATAGCTTTTTTTTTTAATTTCAGATTTTAAAAATACCTTTTTGTTTTTCCCCAAATTTGCAAAATTTCACTGATCTCCCATAGTTTAGTAAAAACAAAGCTGGCTTAATAATTTTAAAGTCTGTGGGAAAATATTAGAGTACAGCATTAAATTGCAGTTTAAAAAATGATATTTGCTATTTTTTACAGTAAGATTAAAAAATAATAAATACTCCATACCATGTGTTCTGGGCACTTTTTACAAATAACATCAGGTCCTCCATTATTAGAGATCATCTGAAATCCTGGCAGACACACACATGAAGTTCCTAAAAAGAAGAGCCAATTTTGACCTTGATAAATAAAATTCCAAGATAGGAAAATTTTAATAACTCTTAAGATCTTGAGAAGCAGGACCTAAGAGCAAGACGGTGAAGCGAGTACTGCCTGGGTTCTAATCTTGATTCTGCCACTTAGTTTTGTGACCCTGGGCAAGGAACTGTTCTGTGCCTTTGCTTCCAATTAGGTAAAATGGGAACAACAGTACCTACCTTGTGTGGTTAATATGAGTACTAAATTAGTCATTATAAGCATATAGAAAGTGCTCTATTTACATCTTACAATGTGTCTGGCATACACTAGGTACTGTGTTTGCTACAATTTTAAGTGCAAACATAAATAAATTATTAAATTATAAATATTAAACTAATAACCAAACTACTGACTAACCGCTTAGGGAGATTTTACAAGTCTATTTCACCCAACCATACACATATACTCACTGAATTCAAATTTTGTCAAAACAAAATCTTATTAGGAAAGTTATCTTGATTCAAATAAATCACTGTTTTCCTCTGTTTGGAAAGACTGAAGTAACTTTATAAGATAATCACTATTCAACTTGCTGGAGAGGTAAGGACAGTATTCTCTAAGAAGGCATTAAGTGGACACTTAATAGGAATCCATGTAGTAGAATGCTTATGATATCAGGGTGCATGACTATGAACCTTACACTTTATAGAATGAGTCTGGGAATGCTTTCTTCTTACTTCCTAACCTGAGAAGCCTGACTTGTCCTACACAATGACTTAAATCAAATTTCAAGATGGCAGAAAGTTAATACCATGGGTGACCAAATTGAGATTAAAAACATCCTAGACTTTAGAATATGGGAAAAGTCTTATCCTGAGCAGTTTCAGAGACAACTAGGACCAAATGATGAACATCTCAAGAAAAAAAAATGTTTAACCTAAAGAGACTTTGGAGGGAATAAGTAATATTCAACAAAGAAAGGGCTAAGTCCTTCGGAAATCTATATTATTATGGACGTTTTGTACAGAGGAAACACAAAGGTCAAGACAGACGGCAAAGAGATAAACGAATTCTTCCTGTCTCCAATTTACAGGACAAAGAAGGCTTGACGACCTCATCCGGACTTCCATTTCTTTAGCCCTAAAGTGAGAAGGCTGGACCATAAATGGTTAAGGTCCCAACCAGCTCTACATTTCTGGATTTAAGATTAAAAAAAAAAAAAACTACCAAAGTTTCCAAGCGCTAATTTGCATTCCCTCCCAAACAGGTCCTTGTCACCTGCTCTTAGCACCTCAGATTAACCTGGTTGTTGTTCACTCAGTCCGACTCTCTGCGACCCTAAAGATTACTTCATTTCTCTTTCTTCCGTAGTCAGCTTTCCAGGGGCCTCCCTAAAGGCCCCCTGATGAGGGGTAGGGGCCTGGAGACAATAAATTCATTACGAGGCCTTCGGGGTAGCGGACTCAAGGTTTCCCCAACCTCATTCGTTGTGTGTTTAAGCTTCAATCCTCCGAGGAGACCCTCCTCTGAGGCGCAGGCAGTTAACCTTTCTGAAACATTCTTTCCGCAGGGGGAAAAAAAAAGAAAAAGATGTTTCAGCGACGCCGGGATCTGGGCACGACACCAAGCGGGGACTGCTCCTTCGGCCAGGGCCCGTCCCGAGCCGTCTCACCTCGGGCATCCTGCCTCTGATTGGCGCCACACGCCACACAGGAGAGCGCCGAGATATCGAAGTATTGGTTGTGGCCGCACGTCTCCGGCTGCCGGAAAGGGAGAAAGAAGGTCTGAGCTTGTGAGACGCGAGGGAGCACCAGCAAGAGGAACAGAGGCACACTCGCAGCCGAGAGGGTGGACCCAGCGGCCATCGCCACCACAGGCCCGCGGCCGCCCGTCGCCATGGTACAGACGCCGGCGGCCAGACAGTCGCCGGCGGCCCGTCAGCCTCAGCGGCGACTCTGCAGAGCTGATTGGATCGCGGCGCCACGGTGTTCCGGAAGTGTCTGCCTGCTTCTCCTGGTTGCTAGGTTACCAAAAGCCGCGGGAAGCTGGCGATCTGGAAAGGATGGGTTCGGTTCAGTTCAGTTCTGTCGCTCAGTCGTGTCAGACTCTTTGCGACCCCATGGACTGCAGCATGCCAGGCCTCCCTGTCCATCACCGACTCCCGGAGTTTACACAAACTCATGTCCATTGAGTCGGTGATGCCATCCAACCATCTCATCCTCTGTCGTCCCCTTCTGCCGCCTTCAATCATTCCCAGCATCAGGGTCTTTTCCAATGAGTCAGTTCTTCGCATCAGGTTGCCAAAGTATTGGAGCTTCTGCTTCAGCATCAGTCCTTCCATTGAATATTCAGGACTGATTTCCTTTAGGGTGGACTGGTTGGATCTCCTTGCAGTCCAAGAGACTCTCAAGAGTCTTCTCCAACACTACAATTCAAAAGCATCAATTAGAGGCAAGCTAACCCTGGAGCCTGGCAGGCACGGCCAGATTTCAGACTCTAGGAAGCGACCCGTTTGCCGGACGTGAAATCAATTTCAGAAGTCGCAAAATAGGTAACCGCAGCCAAGAAAATATCTGATTTTACCACACAAATTAAAAGTATTGTTTCATTAAGTCTTTAAATGATACTTACATTAAAACTTATGGTCATTTTCATGTTAAAGGACACAGCCCAACAATGTATTTGTCCAAATACACTTGTCCAAAAAGTAGGGGAAAAAAACAACACTGATTTGAAATATGCAATGTTGGATGATTGGCTCGAACACTGAAAAAGAGGGCTTCCCTGGTAGCTTAGATGGTAAAGAATCTGCCTGCAATGCCGGAGACCCAGGTTCAATCCCTGGATCAGGAAGATCCCCAGAGAAACCTGCTGCTGGGGGTGAAACCGGCTCCAGTACTCTTGCCAGGAAAATCCTGTGGACGGAGAAGCCTGGTGGGCTACACTCCATGGGATTGCAAAGAGTGGGACACGACTGAGTGACTTTCACTTCACTGAAAAAAGATCTTTCCTGACAGACCTTTTTTTGTGTTTCTATGTTCTTTGTTTTGAGCATAGAAATCATGTTCATAAAATGAGATCTTTAGTCCAGTTGTAAATAAAGAAGGAATCTATTTTTTAAGTCAAATATACACATACATGATTGTTCTCTTTCAAAATGGGCACTCTTAGAGGCTGTTGGGCCCGAAACATTTTAGAATTACCTTCAAAGCCAGTTTCTGTTTCTTAATATTTAAATTTCATCTCCTCTTTTGTTGTATTCTGTTTGTTTTATTGTTTTATTTTGTCCTTCCTCCCCAATAAAACTGGCATATTTTGAAACCACCTTATTCATCAGTATATCTTGAAATGACTTTCAGCTTCCCCCCAAAACCACAAACTTTGTAATGAAAATGATGGCTTATTACTATTAAGGAGAACACACACACACACACACACACATAATATCTTCAGTATGTGTGGGAAAATACATCTAAGAAATTTAGATAAATTTATTAACCATATTTAGGCCTAGTATTTGTCATGTGACCATCTGCAAAAGACCAGCGTTCATTCTGTTGCTAATGTCTATGACAGAAAGAGGTGTATATTCTGAAAACTCTTCCTTAAACAGGCATTATAAAAGATGTTTTTGAGTAATTACCATGTTGTTAAAGTCTATAATTTGAAGTAGAAGTTATTTATCTGAAAAAATTTTTGAAGAACATATGACTGTACAAATGTTAATAGGAGCTCAGAAAGGGTATGGTCAGAATAGTTGAGATTAATCTACAAAAGCTTCTTATGGGTGAATTTTAACTCATCTTTTTTAATGCTCTGTGAGAGGCTTCAGGGTGGTAATATTTACTCACTGTCTACTATATAATTGAAGCAGTAAAAGAGCAGGTTATTTGTGTTCCACACTGTGTACTGTGCTAGGCATTTGGCAGCATTAACGTTAACTCTTCATAATAACCTTCTGCAGGAATACTTTCCCCCCTTTTTTGGGTACTTTATAATCAAAGAAACTGAAGATCAAAAAAGTTACATTTTAGGAAGTGGTGAAATCAAACTTTATCTCCATCTGACCAACTCCTAAACCTGTTATCTTTTCAATCTACTAAGTGACTTCTTTGCGGAATAGTTTGGAAAAAAAAAATCTGGCATATTGTATATGCAGGACAAACCTGTTGTCTTTAGTTAACAAGATGATACTGCCATTTTACACCACAGGCAGGGGAACTATGGTTGTCTAAGACCTTCCAGCATTGCACCTAAAAAAAATCTTTCCCAAAGAGCTAAATAGAGAGTTTATTTGTAGCAGAAGTATTCAAAATAGATGTAGTTAAATTTGAAATAACTGTGGATACTCTGGGTTCATCTTTATAAACTGCCTAGAAGGATAACAGAAAGACTGTCAGCTAAAACCGTGAAGCATAAACTGGGACTGTATCATTAGGAATATTTTCACTGCACGTAATAGAAAATCACATAGTTTAAGCCAGTTTACAATGGCTTAACAAAAGCAAACATGAAAATTCTGACATAGGGGCTGCTGACGTTTATTCAACGATATCAGATGGTCATCTCTGCAGTTCTCTTGGTTTTTCTCTCCTAGTTGCCATGTGATTGCCTTCTATCAGAAATCAACATTCAGGTTTAAGACAAGAAGAAGGAAAGTTACTGAATCAGAGATGTTTTCTCTGTCTCTTTAGTCAGGAAAGCAAGTATTTTCTTAATGCCAGATGTTATGCTAAAGTTAAACTTCTTACATGCATCATTTCAATCTTTTTATGAATAAGTAGTATTCTCCATTTATCAGGCTTAAAGACTTGCCCAATATCACCCAGCTAAGAAGTTAAAGAGTTATACATAGAAGTGGATGAGAAGAAGAACATGGTTTAAATAAGCTTAGGAAGAACTTTACCCCCCAAAAGTGAAAGGGTGGGCTCAAACACAATTGTAAATGCTTATTGAGTATCTATGAGATAGGCACTGCAACATGTGTTACCAAAACTATCATCCACTCAACAACCTTATGAAACCTATACCGTTATTCTCATTTCTTTTTATAGATGATTAATGGAGCAACAAGGAGGTTTTTCACACTTACCAAAATACAAAGATTTCAATTTACAGAAGTAACTTTAAATTATGGCAGTTTAACTCTTAGGGCTTCTTAGCCACAATGCTGTGTGTCCTAACAATATAAATGCTACAAAAAGGCAAGGGGCTGAGGATGGAGGAAAAGTCTTTGGATTTGGCAATTAGGGGATCATTAGTTATCTTTTACAGTGCAGTTATTACAGCGATAAGGGTAGAAGTAAGTCACAGAGCAGTACTAAGAAAGAGTAACCAACAGATGTAGATTATTTTGACATTGAAAAGAAAACAAAAGAAGGGACTGAGCTAAAAGAATTTTTATTTTTTCTTAGGATAAGAATAATACGGCTATAAATGGAGAGAAAAGGAAAGGAGTAGTAGAAGAGAGATTCAAAATAAAGAAGGAATAATTGACTCTCTCTTGAGCCTCTGGGAAGGGGTCAAAGACTTGGATGTAACACTGGGAGAAGGACCACCTAAGGGGAAGAGAGTCATTCTTTCTCAGACTAGAAGAAAAGAGAAAGGTAAGTGAAGCCATCCAGAAATCTTGAACTAGGTATCAGAGAAGTTGAGTAAGATCAGTTTTCTAAGTAAAGAACATACGTAAAAGTAAGAAATTCTTTGAAAAGATAGAGTAGATAATTGGAAGGAAAATCATCTAGAGTTGAAAGTTGGCAGCAAGTCTAGATCTTACCTACAAGGCTGAATCATGTTGGAGTGGGAGCAGATGGAGGGTAGGTTAGGAAGGTTCTAGGGTCAAAATGAACAGTTTATGGAGAAGATGGGTATAGTTTGATTATGTCGAGCAAGTTGCCTACTCAGGTAGAGAGGTATAACAAAAATGGATGTGACGGTCTCGGGCTTGATGAAGAGTTTGGAACCAGAAATGGAAATCATTTTGAGTATCCCAAAGACTATTGTGTATTTGAATCCCTAAACGAAGTTAAGAGAGGCAGAATCGCAAGGGAAGAAGAGAACCTGAGGTGAGAAGTCAGAAGGCAGCTCATCTTTGGTGGAGAATTTTCCAAACATGTATTGAGCACTTCTTGGATCCCTGGGTCAGGAAGATCTCCTGGAGGAGGAAATAGCTACCCACTCCAGTATACTTGCCTGGAAAAATTCTATGGACAGAGGGGCCTAGCGGGCTACAGTCCACGGGGTCACATAGAATCCGGACACAACTAAGTGACTGAGCATACACATACATGAGTAGACACTTGCTGGAGACAAGAGCTATCTCTGGTGCTTTTGCTCAGCGGCTTCATAATCTTGTAGAGAAACAGACATAGAAACAATTACTTTGAGACAAATGCTGTCATTGAGACTGTGTAACTGGCAGATGTTATTACCCCTGCCTTAGTGGGCAGGCGGGAGATCAGTGAAGATTCAAAGGACAGGACAGGTCGTGGCTCCACCAGAGCAGAACCAGAGGCATGAGGGAGCAGGCACATGGGCAAATGACACGTATCTCAGCATCCCTGAGGTGTGGGGTGTGTGTGGTCAGTGGCAGGAGATGAGGCTAGAAAGGTAAAAAGAAATAAAAATGAAGGTTCTTAAATGCTTATTATTTGTCTTCTACGGTTGATCAGATTTGCATTTTAGAAAATATCCTAGAAAAAAAGCATGTTGAAACCTCTAGAGGTAGAGATGCCTTGGAAAGTTAAAGCAGAAATCTAGGGTCTAAGGGCAGGGGAAGAAGGGAGAAGCAGGAGAAGATAAATGAAAGAGCTGTTTTAGGAGGAAGAACTGTGAGAATTTTAGACTTGGATGGAATAAGTAAAGAAACAGGAGCAAGGATCATTCCCAGGTTTCCTGATTTAGGTGGCTGGGTGGATGGTGACAATAAAGGAACATTGCAAATACTTGGGGCAGATAAAGACTTTTCACCAAATTAAAAAAAAAATTAAAGTAGAAATTCAATTTACAGGAATCTTCTAGGATGTTGGTGGGAGTTAGGACCATGGATAATAATTGAAATAATTGATATTAATTGCTTGCTTTCAATGTGCCAGGCACTGCAATACCTCATTTAATACTAAATTGGGACCATTATCATCACCTTTACTTTACAGATGAGAAAACCAAGGCATAGAAAGCATCTGTGACTTTCTAGGGTCACACTCACATCATGATTCTAACCCTGGCAACTGACCTGCTTTTAACCCTGATTCTGTACTCATGCTCCTGAATCCCTGGATGTGCTTTCCTGGGCATTAATAAATAAAAGGAAAAGGCAAGTGAGTCCATGAGGGGATTAAGGAATTAAAATATTGCGAAGAATGTGAAGGCCAAATTCAAAGTGCAAAAGTGGAGGTTGTGGTCAAAAGAGGAATTAGGTCAAGATCCCTCAGTTGGGGCACCTTTGTGTGGTGAGTCCCGCACCCTTTCCCAGTCTCCAGACTCTGATTATAAACAACTAGATATAAACAACTGCTGCTTCGTATTCAGTCTGTTCTAAACGGAACTTGACTTCCATGAGAGAACACTCTTCCGGTTTTCCTCCAGGTTATACCCAGAATAAACCTTCCGGTCATTCCTGCGCTCTGACCCCGTTACCTAGCCATGAGATATGGAATCCCTCGGATCTCAGCCCTAGACTTTTGACTCCTCTCATTCTTTGATTTTCCCCTCCTGGGGAAAGTCATGTCCATGACTTCATTGACTACTTTTTGCAGATGACTCACATACGTATGTAAATTCAGGACAAATAAATTTTCTGAGCTCTGAATCAGTATTTCCACTGTTTTCCTGAAAAACTCCGTTTGGGTGGAATGAAGCATCTTTCAATCCAAGTGTCCAAAAACAGCTCATGGGCTCCAGCCTGTTCCACACTCCCCAAACGTGCCCTCTTCTAAGTGTACTCCATCCCAGGTAATGGCAGTCATCAAACCATGAAAAAAGCCAAAAATCCAGGGGTAGCTTTTGATGCTTTACTTTCCTTCAACTTAGGATATCGGCCCACTGGCAAGACTTCTTGGTTTTTATCTTCTAAATATCTCTTGAATTTATTGCACAAATATCCTTTGAAATCTTACTTTTCTTAGTCTCTATCATCACTGGCACCCAAAGTACAACCTTTCCCTCCTCTAAATTACTGCAGCAGCCTATTTTAAACTTAATTTTTCAGCTGTAGGCATTATCCATTCTCTGCCTGCTATGAAAGATGAAGATTTGCTTTTTATCACATTTTCTGGACCTCTCCATCTTTCTAATATATATTATTTATTTTACATTTTCAGTTGGAGTAGTAATCATTTTTCACACTACTGTTTAAATGCTAGTCACATTTGAGTCATGTACCATACCAGGGCTTCCCTCGTGGCTCAGACAGTAAAGCCTCTACCTGCAATGCAAGAGACCCAGGTTCGATCCCTGGGTCAGGAAGACCCCCTGGAGAAGGGAATGGCAACGCACTCCATTACTCTTGCCTGGACAATCCCATGACAGAGGAGCCTGGTGGGCTACAGTCCATGGGGTCACAAAGAGTCGGACATGACTGAGTGACTTCACTTCACTCACCATACCATAATTATTACCATTCTCTTATTTGAATAAGTGTTTTCTTTGTTTCTTTGATTATCTTGTGCTATCATTAAAAAGTCCTCAATTCTTCCTTAGAACTATGATTCTCCTTTAAGTATATTCAGTACATTTACTATGTGCCACATTCTCCTCCAGTGGTTTTGATCTTTAATAGTAGCCCTTTGAAGTAGGTCTTGTTATACCCAATTTATAAATGAGGAAATTTAGGAACAGAGCAAGCCAATAAGAACTTATATTAGGATCCAGGCAACTATATTCCTTTTCTTTTTTAAGGAAAATACTTAATTTTATTTATTTATTTACTTTTATTGAGGTATAACTGACACATAATCTTAGATTAGTTTCAGGTGTACAACATAAGGATTCAATATTTGTATATATTGCAATATGATCACCACCATAAGTTTAGTTAACGTCTGTCACCACAGTTCTGTTCAGTTCAATTGCTCAGTCGTGTCTGACTCTTTGTGACCCCGTGAATCGCAGCACGCCAGACCTCCCTGTCCATCACCAACTCCCAGAGTCCACCCAAACCCATGTCCATTGAGTCGGTGATACCATCCAACCATCTCATCCTCTGTCATCCCCTTCTCTTCTTGCCCCCAATGCCTCCCAGCATCAGGGTCTTTTCCAATGAGTCAGCTCTTCACAGGTGGCCAAAGTCTTGGAGTTTCAGCTTCAGCATCAGTCCTTCCAATGAACATCCAGGACTGATCTCCTTTAGGATGGACTGGTTGGATCTCCTTGCAGTCCAAGGGCCTCTCAAGAGTCTTCTCCAACAACACAATTCAAAAACATCAATTCTCTGGTGCTCAGCTTTCTTTACAGTCCAACCCTCACATCCATACATGACCACTGGGAAAACCATAGCCTTGACTAGACGGACCTTTGTTGGCAAAGTAATGTCTCTGCTTTTTAATATGCTATCTAGGTTGGTCATAACTTTCCGTCCAAGGAGTAAGCGTCTCTTAATTTCATGACTGCAATTACCATCTGCAGTGATTTTGGAGCCAAGAAAAATAAAGTCAGCCACTGTTTCCACTGTTTCCCCATCTATTTGCCATGAAGTGGTGGGACCAGATGCCATGATCTTAGTTTTCTGAATGTTGAGCTTTAAGCCAACTTTTTCACTCTCTTCTTTCACTTTCTTCAATAGGCTCTTTAGTTCTTCACTTTCTGCCATGAGGGTGGTGTCATCTGCATATCTGAGGTTATTGATATTTCTCCCAGCAATCTTGATTCCAGCCTGTGCTTCTTCCAGCCCGGCGTTTCTCGTGATGTACTCTGCATATAAGTTAAATAAGCAGGGTGACAATATACAGCCTTGACACACTCCATTCCCTATTTGGAACCAGTCTGTTGTTCCAAGTCCAGTTCTAACTGTTGCTTCCTGACCTGCATACAGATTTCTCAAGAGGCAAGTCAGGTGGTCTGGTATTCCCATCTCTTTCAGAATTTTCCAGTTTGTTGTGATCCACACAGTCAAAGGCTTTGGCATAGTCAATAAAGCAGAAATAGATGTTTTTCTGGAATTCTCGCTTTTTCGATGATCCAGCGGATGTTGGCAATTTGATCTCTGGTTCCTCTTTCTTTTCTAAAACCAGCTTGAACATCTGGAAGTTCACGGTTTACGTATTGCTGAAGCCTGGCTTGGAGAATTTTAAGCATCATTTTACTAGCGTGTGAGATGAGTGCAATTGTGTGGTAGTTTGAGCATTCTTTGGCATTGCCTTTCTTTGGGATTGGAATGAAAACTGACCTTTTCCAGTCCTGTGGCCACTGGTGAGTTTTCCACATTTGCTGGCATATTGAGTGCAGCACTTTCACAACACCATCTTTCAGGATTTGAAATAGCTCAACTGGAATTCCATCACCTCCACTAGCTTTGTTCGTAGTGATGCTTCCTAAGGCCCACTTGACTTCACATTCCAGGATGTCTGGCTCTAGGTGTGATTAGGTGTGGTGTCTGTCACCACACAAAGGTACAATTTTTTTCTTGTGATGAAAACTTTTAAGATCTACTCTCTTTAGCAACTTTCAAATATACATTACAGTATTATTAATTATATTCACAATGCTATTGGAGAAGGGAATGGCAACCCACTCCAGTGTCCTTGCCTGGAGAATCCCATGGACAGAGGAGCTAGGTGGGCTGCAGTCCATGGGGTCACAAAGAGTCGGATACAACTGAGTGACTAACACACACACACAATGCTATACATTATATCCCCATGAGTTATTTTATAATGAAAGTTTGTACCTTTTGAAGCCTTCCACCCTGTTTTCTCACCTCCTGCCTCTGGCAACCACCAATTTGCTCTTTGTATCTATGATCTCTGTTTTATTTTTATTTTTTTAAGATCCCACACATAACTGAAATCATATGATCATGTGGTATTCTCTGTCAGACTTATCATTTAGTATAATGCCTTCAAGATTCATTTATGTTATTGCAGATGGCAAGGTTTCAGTCTTTTTGGTGGCTGAGTGATATTCCCTTTTGAATAAATGAATATATATCTATCTCCCAATTTCATTATCCATTCATCTGTTGATGGATGCTTAGGTCATTTTTTATATCTTAGCTATTGTAAGTTCTACAATGCACATAGGGGTGCATACATCTTTTTGAACTAGTATTTTCATTTTCTTCAGGTAAATACTCAGAAGTAGAGTTGCTGGATCATATGACAGTTCTATTTTTAACTTTTTAGGAACCTCCATGCTGTTTTCCATAATGATTCACCAATTTACATTTCCACCAACAGTGCACAAGGGTTCTCTTTTCTCTATATGCTGGATAATGTTTCCTTCTTGTATTTTTGATAATAAGCATTCTCACAGATATTAGATGTTATCCCATTGTGATTTTGATTTGGATTTCCTGAATAATTAGTGATGTTGAGCTCCATTTCACTTGCCTGTTGGCCACCTGTATGTCTTCTTTGGAAAAATGTCTATTCAGATCTTATACACATTTTAAAATCAGATTATTTTGGGGGGGTTGCTATTGAATTGTATGAGTGCTTTATATATTTCAGATACTATTATTAGATATTTGTTGTTGTTCAGTTGCTCAGTCCTGCCCGACTCTGAGACCCCATGGACTGTAGCACGCCAGGCTTCCCTGTCCTTCACCATCTCCCAGAGCTTGCTCAAACTCATGCCCATTTAGTTGGTGATGCCATCCAACCATCTCATCCTCTGTCGTCCCCTTCTCCTGCCTTCAATCTTTCCCAGCATCAGGGTCTTTTCTAATGAGTCAGTTCTTCGCTTCAGATGGCCAAAGTATTGGAACTCCTGCTTCAGCGTCAGCCCTTCCAAAGAATATTCAGGACTGATTTCTTTTAGGATTGACTGGTTTGATCTCCTTGCCATCCAAGGGACTCTCAAGAGTCTCAAGACTCTCAAGAGTCAACACCACAGTTCAAAAGCATCAGTTCTTTGGCATTTAGCCTACTTTGTGGTCCAACTCTCACATCCATACATGACTATTGGAAAAACCATAGATTTGACTAGACGGACCTTTGTCAGCAAAGTAATGTCTCTGCTTTTTAATACATTGTCTAGGTTTGTCATAGCTTTTCTTCCAAGAAGCAAGCTTATTAGATATATGATTTGCATTTGGTAGGTTGCCTTTTCATTTAATTTTATTCACGGTTCCCTTTGTTGTGCAGAAGAGTTTTTAGTTTTATGTAGTCTCACTAGTTTATTTTTGCTTTTAGTGTCTCAGGCATCCCATGTTCTAACCACTGTGTTATGTGAACCCTCCTTAAGGGAATAAACCAAGACTGAAGAGAATACACAATCTATTAAGCTGGAAGAGGAAAAGAGAGATCTCAAGTTTAGTGGGTTATATATATCCTCTCTTTTTTGGTTCACTTCCTTGTTTGGGCAAAGTACATACTTCACCAGCTTCCTGAGAGGGTGCATAACATGTAAATTTTAGAGAACTTGCATGTCTGAAAGCATCTTTACTCTTCCCCCACACTTGGTAGTTTCACCCCTGTGTGCTGATCGAATTCCCCAGAAATAATCTCCCTGAAGGATTTACGTCTGTCTGCCAGGTTTAGTGGGGAAATAGAGTGTTTCATGATTCAATTTCATCATTGACATGATATCCTTTTTTCTATATCAAGCCCCTGATCTCACCTATACTCATTGTCCGCTAGTCTTACTCTCTCCAGAGAATAAACCTTCGATCTAGTGCTATAGTCTGGGAGAGACAGGTTTCTTGTAGGAAAGAACCTTAAGAGTGTGTCTTCAGTGCTTTATAAATTGATGTTCAATCAGCTATTTTCACTTCCTTCCCCAGCAGAAGGTATTGAAGCCTCTTAAGCCTCTGAGAACTTATTTGCTGAATATCAGGTCACGTCTTAACTTTTTCCACTGTCAATTCAGAATCCTCTTGGATTCACAAAAGAAATGATAATCTATCCATCTGCTTCCCACTTGCAAAGTTTTATTGCTGCTGTCTCCTACCCTATCTCCTTCATTCTTGTCAGAAACCCTGTAAAACTTCCTTTTCTGACATTTGATTAGGACTTCTGAAAGGAGTGAAAGTAAATACAGTTCAAACTGTCACCTTAAACTGGAAGTCAAAATAACCTGTTAACCTCTCTCTATGTGTACATACTCTTGCCACAGTCTAATCCATTCTCCAGAACTCAGCTGGAGTCATCTTTTGAAATGCAAATCTAACGTGTCGCCTCTCTACTGAAAATAGTTCACTGGTTTTCCAGTGGGAAGCTCAAAGTCTTTACCATGACCCACAACCCCTAGCAGGGCCTGACCTCTTCCTGCAGCCTCTCATTGTCCTGGACACTCTGCCCACACTGGTCTCTCTCGGTTCTCTGTGGCCACTGAGCCTGTGCACTTCTCTGCCTGCATCACCCCTCCTCCTCTCCACTTCCCAGCGAGTTCCCTTTCCCGTATTAACTCATCCTTTTCTTCCAGCTCATCTACCACCTCTCTCCCTGCCTTCCACCACCAGGCCAGCCCTTCTTATGAAATGCTCTTAGAACAACACGTACTTCCCTTTCATAACTCTTATCCCTGTTGTAAATTTACATTTAGCTGAATAATTCTTTCATTTGTTTTCCTCTCTTCTCCTGGACTTACAGGCTTCACGAGAGCAATGACCATGTCCATTTTTGTTCACCATTGTCTCGTGGAATTGTGTGTCATGCATTATAAGCATTTAAAGCACATTTGTTGAACTGAAAATGGGTCAAAACTCGCTTCTTTTCCTCAGTCTCTGGTTTATTGTCACCTTCCAAACTCTAAAGGGAGCTCAGTGCTCTCTCCTCGCCTTTCATCCCTGGGAAGGGGCCAGAGGACCGACGTGGGTTATACCTAGACCACCAGGCCTCTGGTCACAGTCCTTAGGGCCAGAATTTTTGGTGTCCACACGGCATGGTGTCAAGCAGAGCACCGTGCCCTGATGATCGATCCTAGGGGAAAACTCCAAACACTTCGGCCCATTGCATCTCGGTATTGACTGGAGTTTCCAAAAAAAAAGATACAATGCAGTCAAGCCCTATTTGGGACAGCATTTTACTTACACAGAGAAGAGGCAGAACGAGATCAGCTTTAATAGTGGGCATCTGTACCCCATAGCTAGCGGGTCTCTCCCAGCTGCCAACACAAGGTAATTCGCCAGGCTCTGCACCCATTCCCGCTGCAGTGAAAGGAACCCTGTTCCCTCACCTCAGAGGATGTCATAACAGTTAGGATTGGCCAGGTACCATGTGACACATGTGTTTTAAGCAGAGATGAGAGTACTCATTAAGATTATAACAAGGAAAGATTTTCCCACACAGGTAATAAACCAGACATAGTCTGTGTGGGCTCTTTAGCAGTTGATGAGGAAGCGTTCCAGACCCGAGGTCCATTCTTATGCAGCTGAGTGGGGGCTCCATGAGACTGCCTTTTCCAACGCGAGTTCTTCTGGATTCTCTCTCTCTCTTTTATTTTTTGGCTTTCCCCTTATGTTCTCTCTTTGGAATTTCAGTATAGACTCTTAGATCTTCCTCTTGCTTCTTCCTTTTGCTTTACATTCTTAGGTCTGGATGGAATCCAGGGGAAGAAAGCCTAAGGAGAATGGGACATCTTGTTTCACACATGGTTTTGCCTATTCACTAGAAGTAGGTTCTACAGTGAGATTCAGGGTTGAAGCTTCATCAGTAAAACCCAGAGATTTTATCCAGTACCCGTTCTGCATGACTCCTTTTGGAGTTAAGCTATAGCATCTATGGACTATTCAGAACTCAGTCACCTCCATATTTCTACAGTGGAGATAAGACTGTCATTTATATCAGGTAAGAGGTTATCCAAGTTATAATGCAGGGGTCCTCCTCAAATCTGATTGACCACACATCATCCATTGATTCTGTTAAGTCTTTTGGATCTGACTTCGGTCACACACAACTGAGCCAGTTCCTTTATGGAATCAGTAGTGTCTAAACAGTGCTCCAGTGATCCCTAGAGGTTTTGTAGACGTGCTTCTGAGAACCACTGCAGGGGACAAACTGGAAAGGAGCATGCAGGCCACCAGAGTGACATGTAAGATCTCATGTTATATGCTTTTCTTGGTGCTTTTATTTACACAACTACTCTACTACTGTCATCTTCATTTGATGGGTGAAGAAACTAGAGAGGTTTAGCAACTTAAATGATACAGTTAGCAAGTGCTGGATTTAGGCTTTGAACTATGGTATTCTGATTTCTGAGCCTACTTTCTTGATATCTAAGTTATATAGTTGGCCCTTTGTATCCATGGGTTTCACATCCATTGATTCAACCAACTGCAGCCTGAAAATAATTGGAGAAAAATTTCAGAAAGTTCCAAAAAGCAAAACTTTAATTTGCCACATATTGACAACTATTTAGCTTCCCTGGTGGTTCAGTGGTAAAGAATCCACCAGCAAAGCAGGAGATGCAGGAGACTCGGACTTGATGCCTGGGTTGGGAAGATCCCCTGGAGGAGGAAATGGCAACTCCAATATTCTTGCCTGGAGAATTCTAGGGACAGAGGAGCCTTGTGGGCTACAGTGACATGGGGTCACAAAGAGTGGGACATGACTGAGCTACTGAATACATATGCATGGCAACTATTTACATAGCATTTATACTGTATTAAGTATTATGAAAAAATATCAATAACCTCAGATATACAGATGGTACCACCCTTATGGCAGAAAGGGAAGAACTAAAGAGCCTCTTGATGACAGTGAAAGAGGAGAATGAAAAAGTTGGCTTAAAGCTCAACATTCAGAAAACTAAGATCATGGCATCTGGTCCCATCACTTCATGGCAAATGGATGGGGAAATAATGGAAACAGTGAGAAACTTTATTTTTGGGGGCTCCAAAATCACTGCAGATGCAGCCATGAAATTAAAAGACGCTTGCTCCTTGGAAGAAAAGCTATGACCAACCTAGACAGCATATTAAAAAGCAGATACATTACTTTGCTAACAAAAGTCCATCTAGTCAAAGCTATAATTTTTCCAGTAGTCATGTATGGATGTGAGAGTTAGACTATAAAAAACAGCTGAACGCCGAAGAATTGATGCTTTTGAACTGTGGTGTTGAAGAAGACTCTTGAGAGTCCCTTGGACTGCAAGGAGATTTAACCAGTCCATCCTAAAGGAAGTCAGTTCTGAATATTCATTGGAAGGACTGATGCTGAAGCTGAAACTCCAATACTTTGGCCACCTGATGTGAAGAACAGACTCATTGGAAAAGACCCTGATGCTGGGAAAGATTGAAGGCAGGAGGAGAAGAGGATGACAGAGGATGAGATGGTTGGATGGCATCACTGACTCAAGGGACATGAATTTTAGTAAGCTCAGGAGTTGGTGATGGACAGGGAGGCCTGGCATGCTGCAGTCCATGGGGTCACAAAGAGTGGGACACAACTGAGTGACTGAACTGAACTGAACTGAACAGATGATTTAAAATATATAGAAAGATGTGCATAGGTTATATGCAAATACTAGGCCATTTCATATAAGGAACTTGAATATCACTGTATTAGGGCCTGGAACTAATCCCCTGAGGATACCGAGGGACAAATGTACTAGAGTTTACTGTGTGTTAAGGACTGTTCTTAAGTGCTATACAGGAATTATTTCACTCATTATTTCATATTGGCCCTGCATGGAAGGTACTATTAGCTTCCTCTACAAATGGAGAAGCTGAAGAATAAGGAATCTGTCCACAGTCTTGAAGCGGCAGAGCTGGGATTTTGAGTTGGATCTGCTTCATCCAAGAGCCATGGCCTTGATAGTCCTAGGTTCTCCACGTCCTCCTGTATGTGATGATGGGCTGCCTGTGTGGGCTTCTCTCTCCTGTGACAGTAAGAACTTTTTGAGAAAAGAGAACTATGATTTATTCAGCTTTGTCTTTCAGGAACCGTGGCAAGATTCCTGACACACAGTCCATGCTTACTAAATGCTGGCAGAATTGCATGGACGTCAGGACTTGCAAGAGGGTCCTTGGAGTTTAGAAGATGGAGGAACTCTGAGACCAAGTGATGCAATGCTGTTCTTGTGGATGTTGAAGAGCTAGGAGGGACAATTGAAAACTATCTGATGCTAAAATCATGCAGGAGGGTAGGGAGAGCTGTCATGGTGGCAACAAAGCTGACTTAGCAAAGCTGACTAGTTGGCGAGGCAGAGCCCCAGAATGGCCATGCCTCAGTGCAGTTCCCGTGTTTCAGGGTATAATTTCTTCTGTTTTGTTGTTCCAGAACTGTTCTCTCTGTTCTCAAAAATGATTAGGTTTTCATGTTGATACACTAAAGGCTCATGGAACTGTTCAGCAACCAGAGTCCCATGTATTAAACTCAATTACCTTCTCTGGAATTTTCTTCTTTTGATGGTAATGCTGCAGTCATCAGAGAAAGGCAGAAGGCAGACTAGAAAAGACAGGCAATTACTATACTGTTCTGTTTGGAGAAAATCTGTGTGGATAGAAGGGGGATGGTCATCTCTGAAAAGCAAAGACAGCTGGCAATACCTGCCTAAGCATCTCCAAGGGGAGGAGTCTGATCTAAGCACACTTGTTCAGATGAGCCTTACAGTAAGCGCTCATTAAATGACAGTCATTACTTTTGTTAAGAAGGTTTTCTTAGGTACCCTTAACTGAAAAACACTTTTTGACATTAGGTAACTCCTGTTCTATTTTCATGCTTCATAAACAGCATCTTTTGTTTGCTTCATAAACAACCCTCTCATCCTTTGACTTTATACAAGTGTTTTGGGCTTCCCTGGTGGCTCAGATGGAAAAGAATCCACCTGCAATGCAGGCGACTGGGTTCCATCACTGGATCGGAAAGATCCCCTGGAGAAAGGAATGGCTATCTACTCCAGTATTCTTGCCTGGAGAATTCTATTGACTGAGGAGCCTGGCAGGCTACAGGCTATACTCCATGGAGTTGTGAAGAGTCAGACACGACTGAGCAACTAACGCAGAGCATGTTTATGGTGCTAGTGGTAAAGAATCTGCCAACCAATACAGGAGACATAAGACATGTGGGTTCGATCCCAGGGTCAGGAAGATCCCCTGGAGGAGGGTGTGACAGCCCACTCCAGTATTCTTGCCTGGAGAATCCCACGGACAGAGGAGCCTGGGGGGCTACAGTCCACAGTGTTGCAAAGAGTCAGACACGACTGACGTAACTCAGCACGCACGCAGAGAGTGTTCACAGCCCGTAAAGTGCTGGTCAGCCTGGGATGAGCTCAGGTTCACTACACTAGTGTTTCTTCTTGTGAATTAATATTGACAATATGGACTTTTGGAGCACTGTTTCTGTATGCTTTTAAAAGAAAGCCTGCCTCAGAGGAGAGAACCTCTCCCAGTGTGAATTAGGGCAGTGTTCTCTGGAAACAAACCACTAGGGTCCAATTCCTGGTTTATACTATCTATGTTACCTTGGGCAAACTATGCAATCCTTTATGCCTCAGTTTCGGTTATTTGTAAGATAGGAAAAATAATAGTACCTACCTCCAAAAGTATTCATAAGAATAAAATGAGATAATGCACAAGAGCTGGCACATAATAAAGCCTCAATAAATGTTAGCTTTTAAGTTCAGATTCTTGAGCTTGCTAGGCTAGGACCAAACCCTGGAGTTTTGGAAATAATCAAGGTAAATGCTGCCTAGTCCTTGGGCCTAACTCTCTGAGGTGACATTTTCCGCTTGTCTGTGGGATCGCCTTGACATTTAAAACAAGTCAGTCATATGGTCTCAGATACTTACATATATTTGTTCATTCAACATTTCTGGCAACCTTAAGAGAAAAGAACTCATATTCCCATTTTACAGATGAGGAGACTGAAGTGTAGCGAGGCTAAGTAATTTGCCCGAGTAAATGATGGCTTTCACTCAGAGAACGACCTTTTATTCACTTGTTAAACTACCTCTTCTTTCTCAAAGAGAATGGCTATTTTTCAGTGAGAGAAATTTTGAAAACTCATATTTTTCTCTATGTACCAGTGCTTTAAAGTAACACTTTCTCAGTAAGCTTTGAATACACTTGTACATGTATCATGTAACTATTAAACGTGATGGGCTGGTTTATTTGCAAATAATAGCACAAGGTCGTTCCCCAGTTCTTACAAAGCAGGCACCACAGAGCATGCCTGGAGCTGTGCTTCTTGCTTCCCAATTTTCAAAATTGTCCTATGTATTCTCATGTTTCAAAAAAAACCCCAAAAGGTAGAAAGAATAACTCTACAAAGGCACTTCTTCAAAAATGTCTATAACGTTATATATGCACATGCTTATTAAGCCCCTGGGGTGCTGGCCTTGTACCTGGAACATCTAAGGCAGTAACATTAATATTTCTCTGGCCTTTTAAAAGTATTTACAAAGAGGCTTTCTGAAGATGTTTAGCACTAATAACTGGAGCGATGAAAAGATAAACAAAGTGTTGCCAAAATCTCAGCTCTCTGTGCACCAGTGCCAAACAGAAAAACGGAGGTGGAGTTACAGAGAAGGAATGAGTGGTTTAGTACCTTGGCAGGCAAAGGGGGAACTCAGTAGGCTAGCACCTCAAGAACTGTGTCCCCCCTCTCTGGTCAGTAGGGAGAGGGTATATAGACAGGCAGGAGTATGTGATAAGGAACAAGGCAGTAGCAGTCTTGTGTTTTCTTCTGCTGCTAAGATTAGGGTGTGTGCAGGGTCTTAGGTGGTCTTTTACTCTTGATGAGCCTCTTTGGTCTTTTAATCTCCAGGTAGTCTAGTTGCTGTTCTTACTTTGATTAGGAACTGTTCTGCTGTTTGGAACTGAGGGAATGTCATGGAGCCTTGGTTTTGCCTATAAGAAGTGAAGTGAAAGTCGCTTAGTCGTGTTTGACTCTTTGCGACCCCATGGACTATACAGTCCATGGAATTCTCTAGGCCAGGATACTGGAGTGGATAGCCTTTCCCTTCGCCAGGGGATCTTCCCAACCCAGGGATCGAACCCAGGTCTCCCACATTGCAGGAAGATTCTTTACCAGCTGAGCCACCAGGCAAGCCCCTGCCTATAAGAAATGAGGGACAAAAAGGCCTCCGTGTCCAGGAGGCCCCCAGGGCCCTGCTCAGCATCAATCCTGCCTTTTGTTTGATACTCCTCAGTCTTGAGGAGCATAGAATCTTTTCCATTTTTATTCAAGCTGCTGCTCACACATTGCTCTTTTTCATAATTTCTGTAGTTCCCAGTCTCCTGCTTTGAAGAGATGTTAGGGAGCATCCAGAAAGGGGGGGGGGGACCCATGGAACACAAACTGATGCATAGTGGCTAACAACTGTCCAATCTATTGGAATACACTGCTTAATTGTACCTCCCATGTTAGAATGGTTTCTCTTCTTTATCCTGAATGCTTTTTATTATTTCTGTTAGCTTTAATCACATGCTTAAATGAGAATCTTCATCTCTTAAAACCTTAAATTCTTGTGAAAACTAAGAAGTAAGCAATTATGAACTGTCGTCTACATTAGTATGTTGTAGATTGGTAAACAAACATCAGTGCTAATTTCTAAAAAAAAAAAACACACACAAAAAACTTGCTTTTTGATTGAGAACATCTCAGAATGGCACCAAACATTAATAATTCTATTTAATAATGTATATAGTTTCTTTGTAAGAGGAAGTCAATGTACAGTCATTTATGTCTCAGTGTCTTATTTTCTTTGAGAATGACCCAGCTTTTCAATAAATTTCCTTCACTTAGTTTGCAACTCTAAAATTTCAAGTTAGTAAAATCTGGAGAGACAGACATTTTCAAAACATAAGTATTCTTAACAGTTTATCTAAAAGCTCTTATCTCATTTACATTTTCTATCCTTAAAAGTTTCTTTACATCACCACCCACTGGCAGCAGGTTACTTAGCTTGCTGATCTGTTACAAACCTACTTGCTTCTAATCAGTCTATGTCATGTCCTTAGGCTATGCCATTCCTTCAAAGTTTGTGCCCTCCCCTTCTCTCTTGCTTCATTTCCCTCTGAAGAGATTTGACTCCCATATTCCTATGGGAAGCAGAGGGGTGACATCCATCTTCTGTGACTGCTACAAGGCTGAGTAGAGGCATCGATGCTGCCTGTCAGGGCATAAAAATCTCTGGATACTGGATTTAGGAGCTGAGGTACAAAACAGCTCTTGAAGATCATGGCATCCGGTCCCATCACTTCATGGCAAATAGATGGAAAAGCTATGGGAACAGAGACTTTATTTTCTTGGGCTCAAAATCACTGCAGATGGTGACTGCAGTCATGAAATTAAAAGACTCTTGCTCCTTCGAAGAAAAGCAGTGACAAACCTAGACAGCATATTAAAAAGCAGAGACAGTACTTTGCCGACAAAGGTCTGTCTAGTCAAAGCTATGGTTTTTCCAATAGTCATGTACGAATGTGAGAGTTGGACCATAAAGAAAGCTGAGGGCCGAAGAATTGATGCTTTTGAACTGTGGTTGTTGGAGAAGGCTCTTGAGAGTCGCTTGGACTGAAAGGAAATCAAACTAATCAATCCTAAAAGAAATCAGTCTTGAATATTCATTGGAAGGACTGATGCTGAAGTTGAAATTCCAATACTTTGGCCATCTGATGGGAAGAGCTGGCTCTATAATAATTGTAGGGGGCCCTCTAAAGTATTCCAAAGTTAGCTGAAACTCAAAAGAACTTTAATTAAAATTTGATATTTGGGAAGTGTGTCAAAAAGTTTTAAAATACTTGGTTAAAATCAGTCATTGTGTAACAATACCCATTCCTTAACCAAAATAACCAGGGATCTCAAAAGCAAACATTAATACAAATTCCTTAAAGGCAAAGAAACTCATACAGCCGTAGTCAACATCTCAAGAATACTAGAGGAAGAAATCAAAACCAGTCTTGTTCTTGCCCATTTCTAATAAAATCCATTTACCTAACTAAACAGTCCAATCTTACAAATTCTGATAATGCATAATTCAATATCTTTTATTCCTTGCACCTTCTACTGAAAACACATATATTATTTTCCTTAAAATTTTTTTCTTACACTGAGTTGCTTTTATTGTTAACAAATATGTAACAGATGGAATAAGGTCTTATTTGACCTCTAGTAAATCTAGATTCAACAGATACTTAACACTAAATACTCTAATGACATGTCTATATTAATCAAACCAACAAGCCTAAGCCACCTTCAATAGCAGATATCAGTTCAGTACAGAATATTTCCCAGATCATGGGTTCTAAAATTTATCTTGGCCAGTTCTTTATAGATTTAGATTTAATTTATAAGCACTTACTTTCAAGTCAGTTAGAATAGTTCATTTACAAGTTAACTTTTACATAAAGACCAATCCAGAAATCTCAGTTTTTTTCCACTTGAGTTCAGACAATGAAAGGTCCCACAAGAAGCAGTAAAGATCCCACATGCTACAAGACCTGACCCAGCCAAATAAATAAACTAAAACAAAAAGATTAGGAGATGGACGCCCTAGGACCCCCAGTTCACTTCATTTCAGTCGCTCAGTCATGTCTGACTCTTTGCAACCCTATGAACTGCAGCATGCCAGGCTTCCCTGTCCATCACCAGGAGCTTGCTCAAACACATGAATTGGAAGGTTGGAAGATTTCTCTGAGGTCAGGCCCTCAGGGTCCCCCTGCTGTAGGGCTCTGCCAGGGTCACACCCCGTCTGGGCTACAGAACTCCAAGTTCGCGGCAGAGAACAGGGGAGAGGTCGCCCTAGCAGCTGCCCAGGCTTTCTTTGCCTTTCTCCACAGACGTCTACTCTGAAAGGAGCTTAACTTTTGGAGGATTAGAAAGAGGGCCTTTGGTACATTGCAACATTGTTGTCGTGAAGTCGCTCAGTGTGTCTGACTCTTTGTGACTCCATGGACCTTAGCCTACCAGGCTCCTCCGTCCATGGGATTCTCCAGGTAAGAATACTGGGTTGCCATTTCCTTCTCCAGGGGATCTTCCCGACCCAGGGATCGAACGCCAGTCTCCCGCATTGCAGGCAGACGCTTTAACCTCTGAGCCACCAGGGAATCCCTACATTGCAATGTATCTGCCAGCAATTTGGTAAGTCTTGTGCAGTGTACACCAGGACCTCTTTGACCTTGCCTCTTCTGGGGAACTTTGGTTTCAATTTGGGAAACTTTGGTTCCAATTTGGGGAACTTTGGTGCCAATCCAGAGAATTTTGATTTCAACTGGGGGAGTTCTCCCTGTGAAGGGCAATTCCGTTTGTAAGGCACACCTTGGACAAGGTCACAGGTCTAGTGGGAATGGGAAATCATATTTGGGGCATTCACACCATTTGGCTTTGACTTCTGAGCATCTCTTTGCCATCCTCTTGGGGCATTTTTACCATTTGGCTTTTTGATTTCTGGGTATTTCTTTGCCCTTTATTTTGAGTATGACTTCCAGCTGGTGAGGTTTTGGTTTTGTTTGGTTGCTTTGGTTTGAGCCTGATGATTGGTTTGAGTGTGCAGACATCTGGTACAAACTGCTTGAGCTAAAATAGGAAGCGCTTCCTCTAAGGTTCTACCCACCCCCTTACCTGGGAACCCCTTTGGAAAAGTTTTAAATGACTGGTCAACCTATGGGTTTCCCTGGTGGTTCAGACAGTAAAGAAATCTGTTGGCAATGCAGGACACCTGGGTTCGATCCCTGGGTTGGGAAGAGCCCTTGGAGAAGGGAATGGCTACCCACTCCAATATTCTGGCCTGGAGAATTCCTTGGACAGAGGAGCCTGGCAGCTAGAGTCCATGAGGTCACAAACAGTCAGACACGACTGAGTGACTTTCACTCACTCAAAGCCAATAAAAGGGTCTGAAACTAACAATTAGACCTTTACTGACACAGGATGTGAAATTGGACTGAAGTTTCCCTCCCTTTGTGCCCAGGTCCTCAGGGGAAAAAGTGGGGAGCAGGAAAAAGCTTTTAAAACTCAAGCATAAAAAACTGAGATTTCTGATTTGGTCTTCATGTAAAATTTACTTTGTAAATGAACTATTATAATTGACTTGAAAGTTGTTCAGTTGCTCAGTCATGTCCAACTCTTTGCAATCCCACGGCAGTATGCCAGGCTTCCCTGTCCTTCACTATCTCCTAAAGTTTGCTCAAACTCACGTCCATTGATTGGGGGATGCCATTCAACCATCTCATCATCTGTTGCCCCCTTCTCCTGCCTTCAATCTTTCCCAGCATCAGGTTCTTTTCCAATGAGCTGGCTCTTCACTACAGGCGGCTGAAGAGGAGAAGTATTGGAGCTTCAGCATCAGCCCTTCCAATGAATATTCAGGGCTGATTTCCTTTAAGATCGACAACAACAAGGGCATTTGCCATCTGCCTCTGTGGAGACTGACCCCTGTGCTGCTGCAGCTGTTGACCTTCAACACCCTCTGAAGGAGTTCAGGGTGGAATGAGGCACTCTGTGCTCCAGGGAATCTGGTGGAACAGGTCTTTAGATATTTTCAGGAGCTGATTTCATGATCCCAATCTTTGCACTTCTTCAAATCTAGAAAATCACTTAATCCCTTTCTGGTGACATCAGCTCCTTGTGACCGGCAGCAAAACTTTTGTAAAGTAAGCCCTCGATTGCACTGAGCTCCCCCTTCACTGAAATCTTATATATTGACTTTCCCTGACTCCCTCTTTGGGGCAGTATCTTCAGAGCTATCTGAGGTGCTGCCTCCCGGGCTGTGGCCCTCATTTCACCCCAAATAAAACTTAACTCACAAATCTCAAGTTATATATCTTTTTAGTTGACAGTGGTATCACCTCCATATCTGAGGTTGTCAATATTTCTCCCGACAATCTTGATTCCAGCTTGTGCTTCCTCTAGCCTGGCATTGTGCACAATGTACTCTGCATCCAAGTTAAATAACCAAGGTGACAATATGCCTTGTCATACTCCTTTTCCAGTTTTGAACCAGTCAGTTGTTCCATGTGTGTTTCTAACCAGCACTTCTTAACCTGCATACAGATTTCTCAGGAGGCAGATAAGGTGGTCTGGTATTCCCATCTCTTTAAACATTTTCCAGAGTTTGTTTTGATGCACACAGTCAAAACCTTTAGGGTGGTAAATGAAGCAGGTTTTTCTGGAATTCATTTGCTTTTTCTATGATCCAGTGGATGCTGGCAATTGGATTGGTTCCTCTGGCTCCTTTGACTTTTCTAAATCCAGCTTCTACATCTGGAAGTTCTTAGTTCAAATACTGTTGAAGCCTAGCTTGGAGGATTTTGAGCACGACCTTGCTAGCATGTGAAATAAGTGCAATTGTGCGGTAGTTGGAATGTTCTTTGGCATTGCCTTCTTTGAGATTGGAATAAAAACTGACTTTCTGAGTTTTCCAAATTTGCTGGCATATTGAGTGCAGCACTTTAACAGCATCATCTTTTAGCTTTTTAAATAGCTGAGCTGGAATTTCATCACCTCCACTAGCTTTGTTTGAGGCCCGCTTAACTTCACACTGTAAGATGTCTGGCTCCAGGTGAGTGACCCACCATCCTGGCTATCCAGGTCATAAAGACTTTTTTTTTGTACAGCTCTTCCGTGTATTCCTGCCGCTCTTAATCTCCACTGCATCTGTTAGGTCCTTTCCATTTCTGTCTTTATTTTGCTTATGTTTGCATGAAATATTTTCTTGGTATCTCTAAGTTCTGAATTTTGAAACTTGAAAGCAAGCACTTAGAAATTAAATCTAAATATATAGAAAATTGGCCAAGATAAATATTAGGACCTGTATTCTGGGAAATATTCAGTACTAAGTTGATATCTGCTATTGAATGTGGCTGAAGCTTGTTGGTTTAACAGAGACATGTCCTTAGAGTTATCTATGTTAAGTTTAATTCTGTTGTACCTAAGTTTACCAGATGTCAAATAAGACCTTATTCCATCTGTTACAGATGTGTTAACAAGAAAAGTAACTCAATGTAAAAAAACCCACAAAACTTAAGGAAAGCAAGATATGTGTTTTTGTTGCAGTCAGTTCAGTCACTCAGTCCTGTCTGACTCTTTGCGACCCAATGGACTGCAGCATGCCAGGTCTCTCTGTCCATCACCAACTCCCGGAATCTACCCAAATTCATGTCCATTGAGTCGGTGATGCCATCCAACCATCTCATCCTCTGTCCTCCCCTTCTCCCCCTGCCCTCAATCTTTCCCAGCATCAGGGTCTTTTCAAATGAGTCAGCTCTTCGCATCAGGTGGAAAGTATCGGAGTTTCAGCTTCAGCATCAGTACTTCCAATGAATATTCTGGACTAATTTCATTTAGAATGGACTGATTGGATCTCCTGGCAGTCTAAGGGACTCTCAAGAGTCTTCTCCAACACCACAGTTCAAAAGCATCACTTCTTTGGCTCTCAGCTTTCTTTATAGTTCAACTCTCACATCCATACGTGACCACTGGGAAAACCATAGCCTTGACTAGATGGACCTTTGCTGGCAAAGTAATGTCTCTGCTTTTTAATATGCTGTCTAGGTTGGTCATAACTTTTCTTTCAAGGAGTAAGCATCTTTTAATTTCATGGCTGCAGTCATGTGATAAAATCTATCACTGTTTCCATTGTTTCCCCATCTATTTGCTGTGAAGTGATGGGACCAGATGCCATGATCTTAGTTTTCTGAATGTTGAGCTTTAAGCCAACTTTTTCACTCTCCTCTTTCACTTTCATCAAGAGGCTCTTTAGTTCTTCACTTTCTGCCATGAGGGTGATGTAATCTGCATGTCTGAGGTTATTGATATTTCTCCCAGCAATCTTGATTCCAGCCTGTGCTTCCTCCAGCCCAGTGTTTCTCATGATGTATTCTGCATATAAGTTAAATAAGCAGGGTGACAATATACATCCTTGATGCACTCCTTTCCCTATTTGGAACCAGTCTGTTGTTCCATGTCCAGTTCTAACTGTTACTTCCTGACCTGCATACAGATTTCTCAAGAGGCAGGTCAGGTGGTCTGGTATTCCCATCTCTTTCAGAATTTTCCACAGTTTGTTGTGATCCACACAGTCAAAGGCTTTGGCATTGTCAATAAAGCAGAAATAGATGTTTTTCTGGAACTCTCTTGCTTTTTTGATGATCCAGCAGATGTTGGCAATTTGATCTCTGGTTCCTCTTTCTTTTCTAAATCCAGCTTGAACATCTGGAAGTTCATGATTCATGTACTGTTGAAGCCTGGCTTGGAGAATTTTGAGCATTACTTTGCTATTGTGTGAGATGAGTGCAATTGTGCGGTAGTTTGAACATTGTTTGGCATTGCCTTTCTTTGGATTTGGAATGAAAACTGACCTTTTCCAGTCCTGTGGCCACTGCTGAGTTTTCCACATTTGCTGGCATATTGAGTGCAGCACTTTCACAGCATCATCTTTCAGGATTTGAAATAGCTCAACTGGAATTCCATCACCTCCACTAGCTTTGTTCGTAGTGATGCTTCCTAAGGCCCACTTGACTTCACATTCCAGGATGTCTGGCTCTAGGTGAGTTTTTGTTGCAGGGAGGAAGCCAGTGCTGACTGCATGTTGGAAACTGTTCCTTTGACTTGCTTTTATTTTTATAATGATACTCACTCAGTGACTTGCCTGGAAGACGCTGACCCTCTGCTTGACTGTAAGCTAAAGTGCCTTTGTCCAGCTGATGGAGAGATAGTTTGTCCCTGCCCACATGTGAATAGAAGAGATTAACACACCCCTTCTGAAGGCTGGCCATTCCCTTGGAGACGTTTTGCAGGACTGAAGACCCTTTCACTTTAGTTCCCCACTGCATCTCCCTATTCTGCCTTTTGTCTTAGTTCCTCATTGCTTCTTTCTCTCTGATTGATAAAAAGAACTTGGCATTCAGACCCCGATAAGATGGTTATTTTTAGGTGCTAGCCTGCCATCTTCTCAGTCTCCTGACTCCCCAGAGAGGTAAGTCTCTTCCTTGCCTCAACACCTCATTTTTTGGAGTTGTTGGCCTGTTGTGTGATGAGCAGAGCAAGCTTGGGCTCGGTAACATTTTCCGTGGAAGGTATAAGGAAAAAAAGATATTGAATTGTGCATGATCAGGATTCTCTTAAGACTGGATTGAGTTTAGTTGGTCAAATGGATTTTGTTAAAAATGGGCTGGAACAAGACTGGCTATGTTACCAAGTTCAAGCTTGTTTCTCTCTTTCTCCTTGTCCCTATTTTTTGTCTCTTTGTTATAGCCACGCTTTCCGGGAAACAGACTCACTCAGAAGGACAATGCAGATAGTGGAGTGCAGTTTATTACACCGGCGGGCCCAAGGCAGAGTCTCCTCTTAGCCAAGGACCCCGTCCAGCATTTCTGAAAATCTTTTATACCCCATGTGTACGTGTCCAAACCCACCACCTACCCCATGTGTACATGTCCAAACCCACCACCTACCCCATGTGTACGTGTCATGTGTTCAAACAGTCAATAATCAATAAGCCCGCAGTTACATTCCAACCAGTTAATAATCGATAAGCCTGTGATTACATCCTGATAGATACGGAAAAAGTTTATGACCTGTCCGGAGACAGGGGTGATTACGGTATGCTTCCTCTTAGGCAATGAGTAACCTGGATGTGATCTTCAAGATTCCCCTGTCTGGAGGGGGTCTTATCCTTCCATTGTCGTTCCCACAGGCACTAAGCAGAGAGTTCAGGGGTCTGCTGGAGAGGCAGCCAAGCAGGACCAGCACGGACAGGCCTGAGATGGAGTCCAGGCCCTATGAATTCCTTCTTCATTCCCCCCTCTTGATGCTCTTAGTTTCCATAATGAGCATCACTCATTGAGATATATTGTACCTTAGCCCTCCTGTCACCCACATGAGAGAGCTATCAACCTCTGGGTTACAAAATTCACAAGACATTGTAGGAAGCAGGGCCCACAGAGCAGTATGATTAAGATTACTATAACAACAGTTACAATGGTTTTCCACCAGTCTCCCTTTACCCAGGGGAGAACTGAAGTCCAAAAGGGAATATTTTCATTAGACATGGCTTTCACTTGATTTTGCATATCCTCCAAGGCAGTAGATACATTTCCAGACAGGTCAGGGATGTACACACAACATTCTACTTTAATTATGGCGCAAGTCCCTCCTTGGGCTGCTGTGAGTATGTCTAATGCGATCCTATTTTGAATTACTGCCTTCCTCATCTGAATTTGTTCTTCGTTCAAAGCTTCAATGGCTTTTGTACTGTCTAAGAGGGCCTGTTTAGTGAAATTAGTTAAGGCCTCTACCTTAACCATGATATCTGTTGTCCCTACAGAGGGTACAAACAAGGCAGCAAGATAGTCATACCATTGGAACACAGATCGTGTCCATCTTACATGCAGATAAGGCAGGTTTACTGGAGGCTGGTATAGGCCAGGCTTAATACTGCCATGGGCGAGAGCAAACCCTAATGTGCAACGCCCCACCCAGCCAACTGGTAACCATGGCCATAAGTTAAGCCCACAGAGCCACTGGGTCCCATTGGGGGCTACCCAGCGGATTCCAGGATTATATTTCCAGTTGGAACCGGGCCACTGAACAGACTGATTGGGGTGATAGGTAACTTCCAAGATTTGTTTACATTGTTCAGGGGGCAAATAACCCATATATTTTAATTCTTTTGGGTCTAGGGGGTGGTCTCCAAATCCAACTTTCTGTTCTTTTTGTTCCCAGCAAATAGTAGCAGGGGTAATCAACTGTCCTTTCTCAGGAGTCATCCAGAAATATTCATCCCAGACCTGGTAGTATTGCTCAAGGTACCAGGAGGCCTGTCCCCCTTTTGTAAGAGAACCCTTCTCCTTTTTATTTTTCATATATGAGGTATAAGCCTTTGTTACTTCCGTAAGGCTGGTGTTCATGTTAAATGTAACCCTATGTCCCTGGCCCATTGATGGCTTCTTCTTACACCAGGAGAGCAAAGAAAGGTTATGATTGGTGAGAGAGAGAAAAGTTCCTTTCTGTTGCTCTAAGAAGGAACACAGTGGTATAAAGTCCCCATAACGGAGTGGCGATACCCACCAGGGGAGTCCGTCCATTACTGACAGGGGCATGGCCCCACATACCCAACAGTTGGAGGAGTTGTGGAAGTTTGCATAAGAATGTGCCCACGAGATGAAGACGTTGTCCTGTGCAGGAACACTGGTCAGGTTCAGAATTGCGTTGATGAGGCCGAGCAGCAGGAGTCGTTTACCCAGCTCCATCCTGTAGAGGGCTCGTCCGGGATCTCGTTCTCTTCTTCCTCTTCAGAATGATCTTGGTTCCCCGTGGGTCGGTGGGGTCCTTCTGGGTGGTCCACTCAGCGTCTTCCGGGTCAGTGTTGTATGCCTTCTTCGCTCTGGTGTGATGGATCCAAGGGGCAATGCCTGCAACTTTAACTGCGGTAGGAGTGGTTAAAACAACAGTATAAGGACCTTTCCACCGGGGGGCTAGGGAGTCATGTTTCCAGTCTTTCACCCATACCTGGTCCCCTGGTGTAAACTCATGCATTTGCTCCCCCAAGGGGAACGGTATTCTTTCTTGCACAAACTTAGTTACTTGATTAATTACCTTACCTAGTTGTTCCATCTGCTGTGATATCCCGTCTCCTCCTACCTGAAGTATATCAGTTGTTACCTGTCTTATTATGGGAGGAGGCCTCCCATACACAATTTCATAGGGAGAGTAGCCATGGGACCGTGGGGTCATCCTGAGTTTGAGCAAGGCCATGGGAAGTAAATCCACCCAGGAATAGTCAGTCTCTATAATCCATTTAGAAAGTGTCTCCTTTAGTGTCCGGTTAGTTCGTTCTACCATTCCGGAGCTCTGAGGCCGGTAGGCAGTGTGTAACTTCCATTTTACATTCATGGCTTTACTTACTTGTTGTATCAGATCCAATATGAAGGCTGGCCCGTTATCTGATCCTATGCTGGTGGGGAATCCAAATCGAGGAACTATCTCCCTAAGCAGGCTCCGAGCCACTTCTGATGCTCTTTCAGTTCGGGTGGGGAAGGCCTCCACCCATCCCGAGAATGTACATACCAAGACCAACAGGTAGCGAAAATGGCGATGTGATTTCATCTCAGCGAAGTCCACGTCCAGATGTTCAAAAGGAAGGGTACCTTTTAATTGGATGCCTGGGGGTTTTGGTCTGCACCCTGGAGCGGCGTTAATCTGAGAGCAGGCATTACAATTTTGGGATTCCATTCTACATAGAGAGGAGAGGCGAGGAACCAGAAAATACCTTCAGATCAAGTCCTCCAGTTTGTCATGTCCTAGGTGAGTCATACAATGAGCTTGGCTCACCAGATAGGGGGCCATCCTTTCAGGCACTAGTAGCTTACCACCTGGCAGTTCCCACCATCCTTTCTCTGTTTTGGTGGCTCCCTCCGCTTCAGCTAGCTGGTTTAGAGCCTCGGTGTATGTCGGGGAGTCTAGGGCCAGCTCGGGTAGCTCAGCTAGGACAAATGTTCTCATGGGGATTTCCCCGGATTCTTTCCTGTCCTCGGCTGCTCGTCTGGCGGTCTCATCAGCCAGCCTATTTCCTCAAGCCTGTGGGGTGTCTTCCTTCTGGTGCCCACGGCAGTGCATGACTGCTATCTCCGTGGGGCTCCAGACAGCGTCTAACAGAATCAGGATCTCTTCCTTATTCTTAATGTCCTTTCCATTGGCCATTAGAAGGCCTCTCTCCCGGTATAGCGCCCCATGTACGTGGAGTGTAGCGAAAGCATACCGGGAGTCAGTGTAGACGTTCACTCTCTTGCCCTTTGACAGCTGCAGTGCCCGGACTAAGGCCCATAGCTCTGCTCGTTGGGCTGACCAGTGCTGTGGCGAGGGGCCGGCCTCTATAACAGTCCTCTCTGTAACTACAGCATAGCCTGACAGTCGCTGTCCTAGCTTTACCAGGCTGGTGCCATCAGTATACAGAGTCCAGTCAGGATTTGAAATTGGCCTGTCTCAGAGGTCTGGACGGCTAGCACAGACCTCCTCTAAGACTTCCTTGCAATCGTGAGTGGGTCCTCCTCTCACTGGGAGAAGCGTTGCCGGGTTTAAACCCTGCCAAGGTTCAATATGGAGGTTGGGGTTTTCACATAGCAGTCCCTGGTATTGAATAATCCGGGAATTTGACAGCCATTTGTGGGGGTCTCCTCGAAGGAGGGTGTTGACTTCATGTGGGACCTTTACAATCAGGTCCTGGCCAAAAGTCAGCTTTGTGGCCCCCCGTGCCAGTAAGGCGACCGCGGCCACTGCCCGCAGACAGCCAGGCCAACCGGTGGCAACATGATCAAGTCGCTTTGAAAGATAAGCTATTGGCCTGTCCCACGTTCCCAAGGTTTGAGTCAAAACCCCCATGGCTGTTTTATCTTTCTCAGTCACATACAAGGTGAATGGTTTGGTGAGGTCTGGCAATCCCAAGGCGGGGGGGGGGGTGGAGGTGGTTGCTAGCTTCAGCTCCTCAAAGGCTTCCTGCTGTTTTTCAGTCCAGTTTACAGGATTTTCTTCAGGCCCTGTCAGGAGTTCAAATAAGGGCTGGGCTATTTGAGAGTACCTTGGAATCCAAATCTTGCAGAATCCAGTGGCCCCTAGGAACTCCCTGACTTGCTGCCGAGTCTTAGGCGTGGGGAGCCTCAGTATTACTTCTTTTCTAGATTGGTCCAGCAACCTTGTGCCTTCCCTTAAGACAAACCCCAAATACCTTACCTCCTCCTTGCAGATTTGTGCCTTTTTCCTGGACACTCGGTATCCCGCTTCTGCCAGCAATTGGAGGAGCGCTGGGTCCCTTCCCAGCATTCTTCCCAGGTCTCAGCGGCCAGCAACAGGTCGTCCACATATTGCAGGAGCCAACATCCATACCTTTCAGGCTGGAAAGGTTCCAGGTCCGAGGCCAAGGCTTCTCCAAAGATGGTTGGCGCGTTTTTGAATCCTTGCGGGAGGCGAGTCCAGGTGAGCTGCTGCTTATTGCCTCTGATGGGGTCCTCCCATTCAAAGGCAAAGATGGGTTGTGATGCAGGTGCTAGGCGTATACAGAAAAAGGCATCTTTGAGGTCCAAACAAGTATAGATCCTTGTCTTAGGTGGGAGGAGACTAAGTAAGGTATAGGGGTTTGGGACGGTCGGGTGCAGAGTTACAGCGGCCTGATTGACCAATCTGAGATCCTGCACAGGCCTATAGTCTTGTCCTCCTTCCTTTTTTACCGGCAAGATTGGTGTGTTCCAGGCTGATTGACATTCCACCAGGATGCCTGCCTGTTTTAGCCTGTTGATGTGAGGCAGAATCCCAATTCGGGCTTCTATGGGTATTGGGTATTGACGCTTTCTCACCAGGGTTGCGCCAGGTTTGAGTTCTATTATTACAGGGGCTTGGTGTCTAGCTAGCCCAGGGGGGTTATCTTCGGCCCAGACCTCAGGGAACAGCTGAGTCAGCCTTCTCTCCAACTCTGTTGCCTGGTCTTGTCTATCTCCAGGAGGCTCATGTAGCCTCCATTCGTCTTGAGGGGGCACAGAGAGGGAGAGTAAGTAGGTAGTTGTGCCCACCCGAAAAGTGGGCCTCTCTTCAGGAGAGAAAGTCACTTGTGCTCCCAGTTTGGAGAGTAAGTCTCTCCCCAGCAGGGGTACTGGGCACTCAGGGATATAGAGGAACTCATGAGGCACTTGGTGACCCCCATCTGACATTTTCTGGGCTGGCAAAACGACTTAACCATTTCTTCTCCCAAAACCCCAGTTACAGCAGCAGTTCTTTTAGACAGTGGCGCCACTGGTTTAGTTACCACAGACAATTCTGCCCCGGTGTCCACCATAAAGTCAATGTCTTGGTCCCCAATTTTTAAAGTTACCATGGGCTCTCGGGGACCTGATGTCTTTGAGCCCCAGCATCCCTATTCAGTCTCTATGTTAGTGAGTTCTGCAACTGGGAGGGATTTATTTTCCCTTCTTCCTTCTGGGCACTCATTCTTCCAATGACCAAGCCCGCGGCATCGGGCACATTGATTTGGCTGTAATGGAGCCCGTGGCCTCCGTTGGGACCGGTTGGAGGGCTGTCCTGACCTCAAAGCTAGGGGGTGTCTTCTTTGCTTTGGCGGTGGAAAAGTCTCCGGAAGACTTTCCAAGCGCAGCAACCAACATTGCAAACCTCTCATCTGTTCTCCTCTGCTCGTCTTTATACCTCTTCTCGTATTTCTTTTCTATTTCCGTGTCCCTATTCCGGAACACCTTGTCTGCTATCTCAATCAACTGAGAGCTAGACATGGATAGAACTCCCTCGGTCTTTTGAAGTTTTCGTTTTATGTCAGGAAATGCTTGTGAGATGAATGACGAATTTATAACAATCTGGGAGCCCATAGCTTCTGGATCTATGGGTGTATAGAGTCTGTAGGCCTCACAAAGTCTCTCGTAAAATTCGGAGGGTGACTCGTTTCCCTTCTGAACTATTCCGGCCGGTTTAGACATGTCCATCGGCCTCCGGGCTCCCCTTCTAAGCCCTTGTATAATCGCTGTCCCGTATCTTTCTAATTGGATTTTTCCCTCCTCTGTATTATGGTCCCAGTTAGGTCTGTCAGTGGGGAAGGCTTGTTCTATCCACCTCTCTGGGTTAGCAGTGCCCTCAGGGACCATCTCCTGTAACCATTTCCTTGCCTCAGCGTTGATCCTGTATCTCTCTTCTGTACTGAAGAGGGATGATAGTAATTGCATTATATCATCCCAGGTTGGCCGATGAGTGCGGAAAATAGTCTCCATTAGTCTAGTCATGCCCTGGGGTTCCAACGAGTAAGAGGGGGTGTGTTTTTGCCAGTTCAGTATATCAGTTGATGAAAAGGGCTGATAGTAATAGGTTACAGGAGCTTGGTGATAATTACCATCCTCCCCTATCATTGGGGGTTGCTGAACTTCTCTGAGGGGCATCTGCAAGGGTATTTTTTCCCCTGGCTCTTTTGCAGAGCGGAGCCTTTGTTTAATTCCAGTGGTTCCTCCCCCTTGTCCAGGAGTACTTACCGGGAGTGGAGGGTAGAGTTTAGGGAACGTAGGAGCAGCATCCGGGGTGGTAGAGTCCGGTGGGCTCATTGCCCCTCCAGTTGAGGTTGGAGCCTGCCGGGAGGGCAGCTCTACAACCTGTGGAGCTGTCGGGACCGCTGAGAAGTCCGGGAGGCTTACCGGTCTCTGGCTGTTTCCTCCGGTGGCCACGGTGTTACTAGCTGGCGGAACCATCATCCAATACGGCGGTGGGGGAAGCTCATCTCCTTCAGGGTCCTGTAAAATTTCCTTCTCATCCTTGGTTATCTTTTGGGCCATCAAGATTTTTCCTTCCCCGCCATGAGCATAAAAACGGGCCCATTTGGGGGGGTCTTGGGCTATTCCCAGCCAAGAGTCTATGTACGGGAACTGATCAGGGTGTCTGGGCTTTCCCGTAACTATAGCATAGACTGCCTTTATGAGATTTAAGTCCATAGTTCCCTCTGGTGGCCAGCCAACTCCCATTGAAGGCCATTCGACTTCACAAAGGGTACGGAGCCGGCTGGGTGTCATTTTCTTCCCATAGTCTCCATCGAATCCTTTTTTTTTAAATTCTTAATCATATTCTCCAATACAGTGGCCTTAGATCCGCTTCCTCCCATTTTCTTACCTCTGGATTCCCACATCCCAGGGCCTTCCCGAGAAGCCAATTTACCTGTCTCCACTGGCAGGGGAGATGATGGGTCACACAGCAGATGGGTACCTCCTGGGGGAGGGCAGAATACGAGCACGCAGAAATCAATATCCTCTTTGTAAAAAAAGAAAAACCTGTGGCGACAGCTCGGCACGTTCCCTAGGACGGCATGGACACACCTCCTGACTGGCCTTCTTAAACCCTAAGTTCCCTCTCTTTATCCCTGGCACGGCCGTCGACCCGAGTGCTGAGCAGCTATTGTCGCCAACCCAAACCAGTTTCCTATGCGGCTCCCTTTTGGTCCCTCCAGGGGGGGTGATCAGGCCCCCTCTTCCACCCTACTGGGTGGGCTCCTCCTCACCTGAGTGCTCAGTTCCCTGCTGCCATTCACTACCTGCCAAAGCGAAGAAACCGGGCTTTGAAAGGCTGAATTCTTCCAGAGGGGCGAGGCGCCTTCCCCCCTCTAGGAGATTCAAGCCACAAAGCCTTGGGGTGGCCTCAAATGAGACCTGTCTCCTCAAAGTGAGGAGTTTCCCAGCCCATGCACCAAATGTTATAGCCACGCTTTCCGGGAAACAGACTCATTCAGAAGGACAGTGCAGATAGTGGAGTGCAGTTTATTACACCGGCGGGCCCAAGGCAGAGTCTCCTCTTAGCCAAAGACCCCGTCCAGCATTTCTGAAAATCTTTTATACCCCATGTGTACGTGTCCAAACCCACCACCTACCCCATGTGTACATGTCCAAACCCACCACCTACCCCATGTGTACATGTCATGTGTTCAAACAGTCAATAATCAATAAGCCCGCAGTTACATTCCAACCAGTTAATAATCGATAAGCCTGTGATTACATCCTGATAGATACGGAAAAAGTTTATGACCTGTCCGGAGACAGGGGTGATTACGGTATGCTTCCTCTTAGGCAATGAGTAACCTGGATGTGATCTTCAAGATTCCCCTGTCTGGAGGGGGTCTTATCCTTCCATTGTCGTTCCCACAGGCACTAAGCAGAGAGTTCAGGGGTCCACTGGAGAGGCAGCCGACAGGCCTGAGATGGAGTCCTGGCCCCATGAATTCCTTCTTCATCTTGATTTTCTGTCTTTCTAGACATTTGCTCTCTGTATCTTTTTTAGCATTAGAATCAAACTGCAGTACATATTTTACTCATATTTATTACAAACCACTTGCATTTTTTCTCTTAATTTAAAAATCAAATAAATACATTATATAATTATCTTAAAATTTGCCAAATTGTGAGGAAATTTTTCTTATATAATTTATACCAATGATTTTTCTCTGGGTATTGGCCCTCAGTATTAAAAAATGTCCTGTCCACTGGGTGAGACTCTGAATATAATGCTGTTTCCTCTGCCGCTTGCTCAGTCTCGGGTTTTATGGTGATGGGATTAGTTTCGGGGTGGTCTTTGGCCAATCATTCTAATTCAGAGTCTTTCCTGGTGGCACACCCATCGCTCAGCCAAGATGGATGCTAGCGAGACGGAATTCTGGGAAGTGGATGGACACGCAGTGTCTTCTTTCAACCTTTCCCGAACTCTTCTGGTTGGTGGTGGCTTACTAGTTCTGTATTCCTTATCAGGATCTCCTGTCAGAAAACAACTCATGCAAATGGTTACTATGATGCCTGGCCAGGGTGGGCGATTTCAATCAGTGTGCTTCCCCTAACAAGCTGACCAAGAAGATGGCAGGTTAGTGCCTCAAAATAACCATCTTATTGGGGTCTGGATGCGAGGTTCTTTTCATAGAGCCAAAGAGAAAGAAGCCAGGAGGAACTAAAGTCAAAAGACAGACCAGAGAGGGAGAGGCAGTGGAGAAGTAAAGTGAAAGTGTCTTCAGTCTTGCAAAACATCTCCCAGGGAATGGCCAGCCTTCCGAACAGGTGTGTTAATCTCTTCATTGTAGCTATTCACAGGTGGGCAGGGTCAGATCATCTCTCTGAGAACTGAACAAAGGCACTTCAGTTTACCCTCAGGCGAGGGACAGAGTCCTCTGAAGCAGGCCCTTAGGTATGATCAGAATATCAAAAGCAAGGAAAAGCAAGAAACTGTTCCAACATAGAGTCAGAATTGGCTTCTTTACAACAGTTTTGGTTTTTCCCTCCAGTATTGATGAAACGCTGCTTTTTACTACAAACTATGTAAATATCTTTGCCTTTATGGGATTTGTATTAATATTTGCTTTTGAGATCTCTGGTTACTTTGGCTAAGCAACGAGTATTGTCTTACAATGATTGAGCTTGACCAAGTGTTTTAAAACTTTTTGGCAAGCTTCCCAAATATCAAATTGTAATTAAAATTCTTTTGAGTTCCAGCTAACTTTGGGATACTTTCCAGTGCCCCAAAGTTCTCTTAGCGAGAAATATTTAACTAGAATTATTTTGTAGGTTAAATGTAATCATTCATAATTCTGGTTACTGTAACCAAGTTTATGTATCAGATGTTTACCATATCTTTTGTTATTTATGTACATTTTTGTACGCTGATGCTGTTACAAAAAAGGATTATTAAGGAGATTCACAAGAGGGCTAAGGAAGCAGTCACAACATTTCCACATCATAGTGATGGCTAGGCGAGGTCCCATCCCATGTGAATTACAAGGAGCTGTCCTGCCCCTGAGGCCCATCGATCCAGAGATCTTCCCTGCCAGGCGGCCTCGGTGCCCCCTACTCAGCCTTGAAACACACAAGACAGACCGTCACCCCTCTGCTTCCCATAAGAATGTGGGAGTAAAATATCTGAGAGTAGGAAATAAAACAGGAGGGGAGGGGGCTGGGCACAACTTTTGAAAGAAAGACATCACCCAAGAAAATTACGTAGGCTGATTAGAGGCAAATAGATCCAAGATGGTTGAGTAGTCCTAGAGCCTCAGTGTATGCTCTTTGTAATGGATCAGCAAAATAAGCGACATTCCCAGCTGGTGGTGGCCCAATTCAATATAAAGAAGCTTTTAGGGACAGAAAATGTAAATGAGATTAGAACTTTTAGATAAACTGTTAAGAATGAATATGCTTTGGAAATCTCTGTCTAAAATAGTCTTTGCAATTTTGCTAACTTAAAATTCTGGAGTTGCATTAAAAAAGTGAGGAAAGTTTATTGAATATCTGGGTCATTCCCAAATAAGATACTGAAACATTAATTACTGAACACTGACTTCCTTTTACAGAGAAACTAAAGATATTTAACACTATTAATACGTTTGGTGCCGCCCTGCAATGTTCTCAATCCGAAAGCTTTTTTTTTTTTTTTTTAGAAATTATCACTGGTATTTGTTACTGGTCTACAAAATACTAATGCAGAGGACATTAATTGCTTACTTCTTAATTTTCACAAGAAATGAAGGTTTTAAGAGAAGAGGATTCTAATAAAACTATGTGATTAAAGCTAACAGAAATAAAAAATTTTCAGCAAACAATAGGAAAGCAGGGTGTAAGTTATCAGTAAAGATGGCAGGTGGAATGGAGTTGAATTTTATCGAGGGAAAAGGAAATAGGTCTGACTTACAGCTGACTGTTTCTGATTGGAAAAAATAAAGTTGTTGCACAGAAAGTGGTGAACCGTTTGAGGAAAGCAGACCCCAAAGAAAACAGCTTTGTGCATGATCAGGAGTGACGCGGGGCTTCCCTGGTGGTCAGCGGCAAAGAATCTGCCTGCCAATGCAGGACACAGGAGGCACAGGTTCGAGCAAAAATATCCAGTCTCCTAATCTTGGTGAGCTTCTCTGGTCCTTAAATCCTGCCTGTGGAGATTTCGTTGCTGTTCCTCCTCTAACTAGGAACTGTTCCTGCCTTTTACAGTTCAGGAGACAGCAATCTGCCTGCAATGCAGGAGACCTGGGTTCCACCCCCGGGTTGGGAAGATCCTCTGGAGAAGGAAATGGCAACCCACTCCTGTACTCTTGCCCGGAGAATCCCGCGGACAGAGGAGCTTGGTAGGCTGCAGTCCATGGGGCTGCAGAGTCAGACACAACTGAGTGACTTCACTTCACCCACCATACCATAATTATTATCATTCTCTTATTTGAATAACTGTTGATGTTGACGGCTGCCTTTTGGAATTGAGAGAAGACCATGGAGGCTGGAAACTGAAGTCTCTCAGTCATGTCCGATTCTTTGCGACCCCATGGACTGTAACCTACCAGGCTCCTCTGTTCATAAGATTCTCCAGGCAAGAATATTGGGAGTAGGTTGTCATTTCCTTCCCCAGGGGATCTTCCCGACCCAGGGATCGAACCCGGGTCTCCCACATTGCGGGCAGACGCTTTACCGTCTGAGCCACCAGGGAAGCCAAAGAAACAAAAAGGGGACAAAAAGGCCTCCGCGCCCAGGAGTCCCATGGGGCCTTGCTCAGCATCCAAAAGTGTTTCCTCTGCTTTTGCGAGTCTTTTCGTAGCCCTTGGGAATCACGAACGTTCGTCCAGTGTACTTCGGCTGTTACACAGGTTTCCCATCACAGCCATGTGCTGACCCCAAACTTCTGTTAACGGAAGCTCTGTGCCAGCCCCGAGGAAAGTCCCGCGCGGCGCAGGCTCTGAGCATGCCCAAGAGGTCGGTCCCGCCGGGCCCCCAGGCGCCGCCTCCCTCCCTCTTGACAACGGGAAGTCTGCGAGCGTTAGGGCGCGTGCGCAGACGGGGCCGGGGCGGCGGGGGAGGGGGTAGCGGGACGCCTGCAGAGCGCATGAGCAGAGCCAGTGTACGTCCGTTTGTCCGGAGCGAAGGGGCGAGAGTGGGCGCCATCTTCTTCTGGGCTCGCTGAGGGCTCTCCTGGCTCTGGGGAGGCTGCTGCGGACGAGGAGTGCTCCCCGCCCCCAGCCTTGGGGTTCCGACTCGGCGGCAGCGGTGTGTGTTTGATCGCCCGAGTGCGAAGCAGTTACCGCAGGGGCGTCGGGCGTGGGGAGGGCTTGGCGGCCGGGAACGAAGCGCAGGGAAAGGCGGGGCCGCGCCAGCAGCGAGCGTAGCTTCTGCCGTCAGGGCACCCTCTTTTCCCTGCTAAACGCACCCGACTTCCCCGGCACCCTCCATGTGGTGTCGTGCGTGCCCTTGCCAGTCGGTTTGAGAGAGTGGAGATCTGGAAGGATTCCATAGGTACTGGTTTTTCTTTGCTATGTCATCGTAGTCAGTGGTGGCAGGAAAAGCGCTTGGAGGCCCGGCTAGTTTTAGGCTTGAGGGGAGCCCGAATGTTTAGATGTAGGGACAGCTCACCCTTGGGCGAGTCGGGGCGGAATGTTTGCCCTTGAGCCGGTGTACCGGAAAGGCACGGAGGTTGGGTGGTCCAGGTTGATTTGAAGGCTGATTTGGCTGAAGGTCTGGCAAGAGCATCGGATCCCACGTAGGAACTTTGGCCTGGAGCAAAAGAAGGAAGCTCTGACCCCTGGGAGTATGGACAAAGGCTTTTTGGGCTATAGAAGCAATGCCTTCGGATGATCCCCATTTGAGGAGGATGGATGTTAATGGGAATTCCTGTGCCGTGTGGATTCGTCTTCATTTCCAGTTTCTACTGGGGACTTGGCTCTGTCGTCATGCCTTTGGCTTTTGATTTTAATCATCTACGTTATAAAAGGATAAAAAGGCAAATCGTCATAAAGAATCCTTATGGAGTGGGGTAGATTATTTTCTACAGGGTTCACTCTTGCATTTTAAATGTACTTCATCATGACTTTAGGTTTTAAGAAATAGCAGTTATCTCTCCCTCACCATGTCTGGAAAATGACTTGCTATTCTCTAGTTAAGATAAATGGATCTGAGATAATACCATTTCAAGTTAGCTTTCCTCCCTTTTCCCTCTAAGGCTTGATTAGAAAATAAGCATTTCGTGGAGTTTTTGTGATAATGATTAAGTGGGATGAATCGTTGGATAAAATCAGCTAAGTTATTTAAAATGAGCTTGTTAATTTCAGCCACATACCCTTAAATGAGCTTTTAAGGATTCACTTGCCTTTTTTTTTATAGGTTAGAAGTTGTAATAGCTCACTGTCTTTAAATCAACACAGCTATAAAGATGGTTTTGTTGCATTCATAAGAAGAAACATTTTAAATGTAGAGTAGGGTTTTTTGCTTTTTGTGTAGTGTTCTAAGAATAGAATTTCTGGGGTATTTGCTTAGGAAAATCACGTGGAAACCACAGGAAAGTTGCTCATTTTGATAGCTGGTTTCTTATAGATGATCTCCTAAGTGTATTTCTGTAGAGGGCTAAATAGTACATTACCCTTCTATTTCAAGGGCAAAAAAGTTTTAAGCAATAGTTATGTTTCACTGTGGCAAATTAGAAATTTTTTTAATATTCTTGAATTGGAGTTCATGAATTTGTACTCATGAAACTACTTAGTTAAACTATTGCTTTCAAATTAGGATAAATTATAAGACTTTTAAAAATTTGACGGTAATTATTTTGTGAAATGAAATGTTTTCGGCTATTTTTGTAGATAGGTTTCCTTTCACATTTTTAAAAGTTTAGCAGAGATAAAATGTTTTACACTACTTTCTAAAAGTAACAGGAGCTAAGTCATTTTGCACAGGAAAGGGTCTTGGAATATTAATGTGAACAACTATTCCAGAAGCCATTTGTAGTTTTTATTAAAATGTTGGTGTGGGTTTTTTGAAGAAATTAAGCTTATACTCATTTTTGGGGTGGTTGAGGGGTATCATGCAGATATTGTCTAATAGACTAAGTTTTAGAACTATTTTTTATGTTCATTGTAATATTTAGTGGAACATAACAAAGATTTTTGATATGTCCTATGTCCACCCCACCATTTTCATGCATTAGTATTTTCTAGTCAACCTCACTAATACTTTTAATATCAATTAGGCATTGATAATTCAAATGTGTAAAAAATGCCAGTTAATTTCTTGATATCATCGTTAGTTGTAGTTTGAAAAGTAGCCTATGGACCCTTTTCAAAGGAAAATAGACTTTGCAGACCTCAAAGGCCATGTTTTCAGACAGCACTTTGTGGATGAGTGGTATTTAAGTGTAAGTACTGAATTAAAACACTTGCTCATTAAAGACATAATTTATAATCATTAACTTAACAGGTCTTAAAAAACATATTTGGTAAGAATACTTAGTTTGGGTATCTCTGAAAGTATTTGATGTAAGGAGTCTTGAGATTTTTCAATAGTTAATACTGATATCACCAAATATTCCAAATTAATGTATTCTTACTATGTTTCTACCTTTCTGCATAGTCATTTGGGTTTCCCCAGAAGGCAGGACAGTTGTTCAAAATAGGGTAAACCTATTAGCATAATAAAATTTGAGTGTAAGATACAGAGTAGCAATAGTAGACTATAAGAGTAGTAGAAATTGAGATTTTAGATTTTAGGGATATTTTACTATTTGTCTTAGTGGAGTCAGGAAATTGGGTTCCATGTTTGGAAGTGTGGGGTGTTTCTGTAGAACCTAAAATTATGTCCAGATGGTAGCCATTGGTTTGGATTTATTGCTTTAAAAATGGTTTTCTAAATTTATTGTATCATTTATTAATTTGATTTGCTCTTATGATTTGAAAGATTTACAGGAGAGTTGGAAATGATGAATTAGATACTGGTTTCTTCAAGTGGAAGATAGGGTTTTGGGAATTTTTGGTGTTAAATTGTCATTTTACTTGTAGAAAGGATTTTTAAAAATTGGTTGTAAAATTCACATCCAGTCAAATGCACAGACCTTAAGGATGGATTCATTTAGCCTTGATAAATTTATACTCTCAGGTAACCAGTAGTCCAATCAGAATATATAACATTTCTGTCACTTTTTTCTGGGGCCACTTTCAATTAAGGACCAGTTGTTAAGTTTTCAGATTTTTTTGTTTCTAAATAATTTGCAGATGTCTCCTTGGAATTTCTACCTTTTTGCTAAAAGATGATTAATTTTCCCCTTGGAACAAAGACAACCATTTTGTAATACCCTTAGTTATGCCTCCTTATATTGCTTCACTTTTAATAGGTAATTGTGAAGTGAATATCCTAATCTGGCGTTAAGGTCAATTACAGGGTCCAAGGATTAATTATATTTCATTTTCTTTCCACAGTTAAGTTGCTTTTACAGAATTAACAGGTCTGCAAGAAATAAAAAGGTAAGATATCCAGAGCTTAAGGCTTTTCACAGAGGCTTGAGAAAAAGAAAATTAGAATAGTACACCTGGGTATGCATGGCTTCTGTACTTTATGTCTGGCCAGTGATGCACTAGTGGTAGGCAGTTTGTTATCATGAGCAGAAATTATATACTGTCCATAGATGGCTTTTATAAGTATGTAAAATTTGTTGTGGTTGGTAAAATTCTTTAATCCACAAAGCTCTCATGTTTCACTAGCAGATCTGTCTGAAAATAGTTTGGTCTTGTTGTGAAGTAGCACTTGGCAGACTTACAGAGATGTGACATTTTTTTCTACTCACACTGTATAGGATAGGTGATAGGAAATGTTTCTTCAAAGTAGCTGGTTTATTTGTATATTTAGTTGGGTGAAAATTTATTCCATTTGTTTAAAGAATTAGATACAATCAATATCTTTGTGAACTCATATCTTGTTTTCATGTATAAATGCTGAAGAAGGTAGGGACCAGTAATTATTAAGCTTAGTTTTGGATTAGGTACTTCAAAAATAAGACTTGCTATTATGTGTACCTTTCTGTCTGCAGGTCATTATTGCTGTGGTTTGCGCTCAGCATGGCTGTAGTCATCCGTTTACTGGGGCTTCCTTTTATTGCGGGGCCTGTGGATATCCGTCACTTCTTCACGGGATTGACTATTCCTGATGGAGGAGTGCATATAATTGGAGGGGAAATTGGGGAGGCTTTTATTATTTTTGCAACAGATGAAGATGCAAGACGTGCTGTAAGTCGTTCAGGAGGGTTTATCAAGGATTCATCTGTAGAGCTCTTTCTTAGTAGTAAGGCAGAAATGCAGAAGACTATAGAAATGAAAAGAACTGACCGCATGGGAAGAGAGAGACCAGGATCTGGGGCATCAGGGGTTGGAAGCTTATCTAATTTTGTTGAGGCTATTAAAGAAGAAGGAAGTAATTCTGGATATGGTTCTCCGATTAATCAAGATGCTGGGTTTCATACTAATGGTACAGGACATGGTGATTTAAGGCCAAGAAAGACACGGCCATTGAAAGCTGAGAATCCTTACTTGTTTCTACGAGGCTTGCCTTACTTAGTAAATGAAGATGATGTACGTGTCTTTTTCTCTGGTTTATGTGTGGATGGAGTAATTTTCTTAAAGCATCATGATGGCCGAAATAATGGTGATGCCATAGTAAAATTTGCCTCATGTATTGATGCTTCAGGAGGTCTTAAATGTCATAGAAGTTTTATGGGTTCAAGATTTATTGAAGTAATGCAAGGCTCAGAACAACAGTGGATTGATTTTGGAGGTAATTTAATTAAGGAAGGTGAGACTTCTATGAGGACTGAAGAACATTCACCACCAAGAGGAATTAATGATAGACATTTTCGGAAACGATCTCATTCAAAATCTCCCAGAAGAACATGTTCTCGTTCTCCTCTCGGATTTTATGTTCACTTAAAAAATCTGTCTGTAAGTATCAACAAAAGAGACTTAAGAAATTTTTTTAGAGATACTGATCTGACAAATGAACAGATTAGGTTTTTATATAAAGATGAAAGAAGAACAAGATATGCCTTTGTGATGTTCAAGACGCTGAAAGACTATAACACTGCTCTGGGTTTACATAAGACTGTTTTACAATATCGTCCAGTTTATATTGATCCAGTTTCTAGGGAACAGATGCTGAAGTTCATTGAGTGTTATGAAAAGAAAAGACCAGCATCAGCAGAGAAAGAGAGACTTGGACAGGTCTCACAAAAACACTCTCAAGAAGGCTACTCTGGCCAGAAACTGTGCATATATATAAGAAATTTTCCATTTGATGTTACAAAAGTTGAAGTGCAGAAGTTCTTTGCTGATTTTTCTCTTGCTGAGGATGACATTTGCTTGCTTTATGATGACAAAGGAGTTGGTCTAGGAGAAGCGTTGGTGAAATTCAAATCAGAAGAACAGGCCGTGAAAGCTGAACGTTTAAACCGACGGAGATTCTTGGGGACAGAGGTGTTGTTAAGGCTCATATCTGAGGCACAAATGCAGGAGTTTGGTGTAAATTTTTCTTCAATGTCTAGTGAAAGAATGCATGACCATTCACAGTCTTGTGATAGAGATGATCATTCCCATTCATTTGACTCAAATGATCCACCAATATATGCATTTGGCCCTTCGGAAAACTTTAGGCATCAGCAAGAGGACTTGAGGCAACTGGACAATTTCAAGCATCCTCAGGGGGATTTCCGACTACCTGATAGACGCCCTCCAGAAGACTTTAGGCATTCCCCAGAGGATTTCAGGCGGTCCCCAGAGAACTTCAGGCGCCTTCGGGAGGAACACTTCAGGCGGCCTCCTGAGGAGGACTTCAGGCACTCTCGGGAGGAAGATTTCCGGTACCCAAGGGAGGAGGACTGGAGGCGGCCACCTGAGGAGGATTTCAGGCGACCCCCCAAGGAAGATTTCAGGAGACCCCAGGAGGAGGACTGGAGGCGGCCCCCAGAGGGAGACTTGAGGAGGCCACCAGAGGAGGATTGGAGGCGGCCTCCTGAGGAAGACTTCAGACGACTTCCCCCAGGGGAATGGAGGCGACAACCTGAAGAAGACTTTAGGCGGCCGCTAGAGGAGGATTTCAGGCGACCTCCTGAGGAGGACTTCCGGCGACCCCACCAGGAGGACTTCAGGCGGCCCCATGAGGATGACTTCAGGCGGTCTCCTGAGGAGGATTTCCGAGGTTCTCCCGACGACTTCAGGCGGCCACCCCCGGAGCACTTCCGGCGGCCGCCCCCAGAGCACTTCCGACGGCCGCCCCCGGAGCACTTCCGTCGGCCGCCCCCGGAGCACTTTCGGCGACCGCCTCAGGAGCATTTCCGGCGGCCACCGCAGGAGCACTTCAGGCGGCCATCCCAGGAGCATTTTAGACGACCGCCTCAGGAGCTTTTCAGGCGGCCTCCCCAGGAACATTTCAGGCGCCCTCGAGAGGAAGATTTTAGGCACCCACAGGATGAAGATTTCAGGGGCCCTCCGGATGAAGACTTTAGGCACCCTCCTGAAGAGGACTTCAGGAGTTCTCAGGAGGAAGATTTTAGAAGCCCTTCTGATGAGGACTTCAGGCGGCTCCCGGAGGAAGACCTCAGGGAAGCTCCAGAGGAGGACTCCAGAGTTCCTGACAGTTTTAGACTTCCTGGTGAGGAGTTTAGAAGCCCCCCTGATTTTAGAAGTCATCGTCCTTTTGTGAATTTTGGTCGCCCAGAAGGTGGCAAATTTGATTTTGGAAAGCGTAATATGGGAAGTTTTCCTGAGGGGAGATTTATGCCTGATCCAAAATTAAATTGTAATTCAGGTAGAGTAACACCTATTAAGATAATGAATCTTCCATTTAAAGCTAATGTTAATGAGATTTTAGACTTTTTCCATGGTTATAGAATCATACCTGATTCAGTTTCAATACAGTATAATGAGCAAGGATTACCTACAGGGGAAGCCATTGTTGCCATGATAAACTACAATGAAGCTATGGCTGCTATTAAAGATCTGAATGATAGACCGGTTGGCCCCCGCAAGGTTAAGTTAATTTTGCTCTAGAGAGCATTTCTAAATTCAGAATTATCTCCCCACAGTATTGATGCGGTAAAATGCATTTTTAAGTGTTTATTTTTAATTATCTAATGAAACATTTTGACCTGTGAACAGAAGAAATGTAAATAGTAGAATGTGAATCTGGTTTTCTTTTGCTTGCAAATTGCCATTCACTTTTTCTAACTTAAAAATATATATGCTTTTTTTTTTTTGATGGGGGTGGGGTGGGGTGGGCTGGGGGGAGAACTAATTCCCTGAGTGCAGTAATTTTTGTTGATGTCATGGGTAAATGTCAAGACTTGTATAAAGTAGAAAACTGTGTTTGGGGAAGACAAGTTTTATGTTTACTTTTGTTTCCATTCTGTAGTCTACATCTCTACCCGTATTGTATAAGGAAATGGTCAGTGACTGTTCAGGGTTAGCATTTTTATTGCTAACTGCCTGCAGAATTAATGCCCTCTTCCTTGTCTGAGATATTACTGTGTTAAGCCTCTCCTTAATCATAAATAGTTCAAAATTGACAGACTGTGAAGTTGAAGTTTACTTATTGTAAAAGGCTTAGGAAATTAACTTTCAAAGTTTTTATAAAAATAAAAAAATTGCAACTGAATAGATGAACTAATTAACTTGTATTTGTATATAGAGAAAAAAAAATTACAGCTTCTTTTGTGAAGGTTTTCAACAGCTATATTAAATAATATGACAGGAGGGACCAGACATTCTATAATAGTATATGAGTTCTTTGTGTAGTTCTGTGGTTTCTTCCAACATCTCATCAACCAAACTGATAAGATTTACTCAGTACTTAAAAGACAAAAAAGTAATTATAGGTACAAGGGGACCTTCAGGTTCTTGTTGTGACGAATCTGATAAATGGACATAGTTTGTGTTTATAGGAAGAATTTACTGATGATTTATATAACTTGTGGTTTTTTATTCTTAATTTCAAAACTTTTTTATCCGAAGATTCAGTGACTATAACAAGAATTTTGTGAGATTGAATTTTTACTTCTTTGATATTTGACACTGTAGAGATTTTGCAAATACTGGATTTGATTTTTCATACCATAATAATAATGCTAACATTGGGCACTTTCTATGTGCTAGGCAGTGTAAGTGCTTTACATGCATAATGTCAATCTTAATATTCCCTAAGAGGCTTACAAGTATTTATTTCACAAATGAGATAAATTCAGAGTTTAAGTAACTTGCCTAAAGTCATAGTTGTAAATTATAAAGCCAGTTTCGACCAGACTTACTCCAGTTCACGCTGTTAATACTTTGGCCTACTAACTTTGTTAAATGGTAGTTTTTAAATTTAGTAAGACCATGCTGGGCTTTCTTGGTGGCTCAGCGGTGAAGAACCTGCCTGCCAGTGCAGGAGACGTGGGTTCAATCGTGGGTCCGGAAGATTCCCTCGAGGAGGAAATGGCAACCTACTCCAGGATTCTTGCCTGGGAAATCCCACGGACAGAGGAACCTGGCAGGCTATGTCCATGGGGTCACAAAAGAATCTGACACGACTTAAGTGACTAAAGAAGAACATGCTAAAACTATTTTCAAAACAGTAAAGGATATTTTCTTACCTCCATTGTTGCTTTAAAAAATAGCATTAAAAATATGAAATTAATATGCCCAAACATCATGAATAAAAGACAAAGTTATTAGAAGTTGTTATATATCCAGGGATTCTCTATGAGACAGACAATATATATTGGCTTCTAATCTAAAATTGTTCATTTTATCAAACATGGTTTGATTTTGGTTGGTCTTTTATAATTTACATAAAAGTTTATTTACATAAAAGTTTATTTCCCTCAATTTTGTGATAGATATTTGCCACACTGAGCAAATAATAAAATTTGAATTTATATACAGTAGTTTGGAGGGTACTGTAGAATACTTTTCAGTATTTAGCCATTTAGTACTGCAGTACTCATCTTTAGTGATTTAAAGAAGTTTAAGAAAAACCAACCGAAGTTTCTGTGTTTTTAATTATGTTGAACATCCTGCTTGCTAGTAAAATGAATTAACTGGTAAATTTGGTTCAGGAAAGTACATCAGTATGGCACTTGAAACTAGTAAGCTTACAAGCTAGGAAAATGACAATAGGAAGAAAAGATTTTTTAAGTGCTCAGAGATTGTATGGTTTATTTGATCACTCTTAACTGAGAAGTGTATTGGAAGGCCTAAAAATGCTTCTCAAATACATATAAATAAATGAAAGCTACGATGAAGCTTAAGGTGAAGTATAACTTAATATGGAACTGCTTCTCAGTCTAGGCTAGGGTGGAATGGTGGTGGTAATTAAAAGGCTATCACAATAGTAAGCACAGGCTTCGTATTTTGATTGTAAAATTACTGGATTGATAATTGATAATTACTGGATCTTCAGTTTAATGTTTTTTAACTTTTTAAAGTTTGCTACAGAAAACTGGCTTCTACTGCTTGGGAGCCATTTCTACACATCTGTTCACAACTTTGCCTTCACTGACATGTTGGTAACTTAAATTGGCCATGATAGGAGTTATTTACACCATGGAAGCTGGTAAGTGCAGAATATCAGGGCATTTTCCACCTCAGTGAACCAGTTTACCAACACACCACCAATTTCAAACATGTAAAAGAGAACAGTGCACTAAATCCTCATAAACCCATTGCCCAGCTTCAATAATTATCTCATAGCCAGTTGTGTTTCCTCTCCTAGATTTATTAGGTATTTTAGTGGCATATTGGTTATCAAGTTTAATATCCAGTGGCATTTTAATTATCTTAAAGCCAAACATTTTTGACTTGAGGCATCTGAAAACTATAGATAATGCCTAGAAAGTAAGCTTAATCTCATAACCAAGAGATAGTAAGAGTCCTGAGGAGTGCACACTTAACACACTTACTGACAATACTGTCATGAGTATTGGCTCTTGGTCCATATATCACCTATTAAGCAGTGATACTATCACCTCCATCTCTGCATTAAATGTTAGCTAATATTTAGTGAACTGTAATAGGTACTATATGATCTTTATATATGAATTAACTGTATAGTTTCAATAACCCTAATATACCTATTTTGGAGACAAATGGAAGCCTGTAGCCAACCAACTAGTCAGACTGGTTGCCTGTCTTTTTATAAGGAAGCTAAAAAGGTTTTTATATTTTAAAGTATGGTTACCTAAGTATGTAATAGCCTTGATTTTGTCTCAGTTCACCAACTGTAGAAATAGTTACTTTATAACCCTTTTAAGACCTTACCTTGTGGCTTTAGTGGTAAAGAGCTGGCCTCCGAATGCAAGAGATACGGGTCTGATCCTGGGCCACGCAGATTCCTTGAAGGCAATGGCAATCCGTTCCAGTATTCTTGCCTGGGAAATCCCATGGACAGAGAGCCCTGGTGGGCTACAGTCCATGAGGTCACAAATGCTGGACACAACTTAGCGAGTAAACAGCAACCCTTTCAGGTTTGCCAACCTGTTGCTGGCCTAAAAATTAATTATACGTGAAAGTATGTGTAATAGTCCTTTTGTCCTTAGAATATTTTTTTAAATAGAGCATATGTTTTATATCATAATTTGATTGCTTTAAATATCAGGCACTATTTTAATTTTACAAATAGGGCAACTGATGCTCAAGAGAAGTGAGTTGCGATCATAATCTGCAAGAGAAATACTATATAACCTTGTTTTTTTCACCAAGCTACAATACCAAGGTTAAATACTGAGAAAATGCAGTGACATCCTCAGTTTTTTATGAATGTAAATTTATTTGTGCATGCTGTGCGCTAAGTCACTTTAGTTGTATCCGACTCTCTGTGATGCTGTGGACTGTAGCCCTTCAGGCTCCTCTGTCCATTGGGTTCTCCAGGCAAGAATACTGGAGTGGGTTGCCATTCCCTTCAGGACATCTTCCCAATCCAGGGATCAAATCAACCTCTTACATCTCCTACATTGGCAGGTGGGTTCTTTACCACTAGCACCACCTGGGATATTTATTTACAGTTTTTAAATGTTTTGAATATTTTATTTACTTAAGTAACTGTCACTTAGGACTATTTTCAGGAAGCAATGCTTTAAGAACAGATCACGAATAATTTCAAGTCAAAAAAGCATTCTAGAAAAGTATTTTTCTGTTATGAATAACTGCTTTTTGTGGTAATCCCAGATAATATCAGTTTCCTAATTTTTATATGCCAGACTGGGATATATGAAATAATAAGTACAATTCTCCATCCAAAGAAATAAAAGCATGAGATACACTGCAAGGCTTTGATTAAATTGTTTTCTGTTTTCAGGAAAGCAAGTGACTGTACTCTTATTGATTATATGGTAGGCTGATAAAATATATAACTTTTTACTGACTTATGATTTGCTCTATTTTTTAAGGGAAACATTCCAACAAATTCTAGCTTTCCAAAAGTTGTGGTGCCATATATAGTGCTTTAGTTTGACTGTGGTTTTGTTTTAAAACCAGAATCAAGCTGAATGTAGCTTTTTAAAGCTAAAATTTATGCTTGTGTATAGTTGTAAAACAGATAGTGCCCTATTCCTATTATTTGAGAGTGACTATAATACTCTTGTTGAAAAGTAAATTTATATACTGAATGAGGAAACTTTAGGTTGTAGTAAAAGTGAAAAAGAAAGTACAAAGGAAAAAGAACACTTGTCTTTTTGATGAATGCTTTATGGAATAAAATTTGTATTTAATCAGAATGTCTATCTAGGACCCTGTTCTGGTGTTGAAAGCATGGTGTCTTAATCTAAAGGAAGTAAGTGGAATTGTTAAATCTCTTTTTGTTGTTATTTACCTACTACAACCAACTAGGTTAGTGCATTAATTTGAAACAGTTCCAAAATACATTGTTTTTAAAAAACAATGGAACCTACAAAAAAGATAGTATGATGCTAGATAGAAATGTTGAAATGACTGATGGGTAATATTTTTTAAAACTTCCATTTTTGGTTGGCATAAATTTCCTTTAATAATTTCTACATTTCCAATAGGATTTCATTTGAGGTTTAACGTATCAAGCCAGTATTATGTTTTTCAGTTTTGGTAATTCTGGATTCCAGGTCATTTAAGATGAAAATGGAAATGCAAAGTTTACTTAAGAAATTTAATTTTCTTCTTCTGTAACATCTAAGTCTTCATCCTCTTCATCATCTTCTTCTGTTTGCTGATCCTTTCTTAGTCGACAGGTCAATACCTGTTAAAAGTTAACATGTTTTAAAAATCATTAACTTAAAAATATCTTTTTTATGCCCTGATAGATAGATATAAGGGCACACAGAACAAATATCAGAAAAATGTCCATAAATAATATTTAATAATGAAAATTCTAAATTATGAATTGTATTTAAAGGTTTGAAAACAATCACAAAATTTTTTCATTCATGTTATTTTTTTTGAACAAAAGTGTGAAATTAGCCATTTGAACTCCAGTTGGATATCAGTACTTTGATAACATACTTCCAGAGAAAAAGTACATTATAAAATATTAAAAAGTTTTTAAGTTAAATAATTCTTAGGTCACAAAAACATGAGAATCATCAAAGGGATGGCAGAACAAAAGGATATTTCAACTAGGCAAAAATATTAAAGTTTGAACATAGTGTGATTTAAAATGAATGAGATGAGAATCTGAATTCACGACTTGGCTTTCATTTCTGACTGTTGCCACTTGGGTCATCCTGCTTCAGACTTTTCAGAGGGTAACTATACCTCCCAGGGCACATCTGCAATGTCTGGAGACACCTGATTGTCACTACTTGGGGAGGGTAAGGGCATTCCTGAGCTCCTGTAGGTAGAGACTGGGAATGCTGCTCAGCATCTGTCCAATGCACAGGACAAGATACCACACCCCTGCCCCCCCCCCCCCCCGCCCCCCAAATCATCTGGCTCAAAGTTGACAGTGCTGAGGCTGAGAAACCTTGGCATTATGTAGTCTAAAGTGCTACACAGATCCTGGCTAACTGAGGTGATACTATTAGCTCTAAATAGTCAAAATTCTCTATATACTATATACTACAGATTTATGGAATTTATTTAGTATTGGAATAATAAAAGTATAATTTGGTTAGGGGGAGAGATGCGTAAGTAAAAAGCAGTAAATAAGTGCTTAGACGATAAATGAGAACATAAGGTATTGGGTCACATACAACTGAATGCTCAATTTTAAATTCTGAAGGCTAGATATGAAAAAGACCATAGCTTTCTAAATCAGAAGTTGGCAAGCTAAAGCCCAGTTTGTCTTGTTTCTGTAAATAAAGTTTTATTACAACATGTTGATTTGTTAATGTATTGTTTGTGGCTGCTCTTGGTTGGGGCAGAGACCACGTGGTCCACATAACCTGGTATTTTCTCTCTGGCTCCCGAGGAAAAAGGGATATCGCCTACTCTAGATACCAGGTACCTCAGGCTTTCTGGATATAGAAGAAAAGAGAAAATTGATGCTTTGCCTAAAGATACGTGCTTCTAGATCTATGGTAACATTCAGGAAAGGTCCTTTCTAGGTATAATTTCCAGTAAGCCATGCTAGTGGGATTTAAACCCTAGGCAGTTTGATTTCAGAATCTAATCTTCATATTATACCAGAGAACAAATGTAAATTAGCATTCTCCTGCCCATTCTACCTTGCTCCTGAATGTTCTGCTTCACAGTCATATATCTCACAGATAAAAGAAGTATCAATAATAGAGCAGAACCTACTGCAGTTTCACATCATTTTATATATAAGAGGGGAAGAGCAGGTTATTCAAGATCCTATGATTTAAGGAAAACATTTTTAATACTGAACAAAAGGCAGTAGCTTACATTCCTTAAAATTATGGTTTCTAAAAAAAAAAAAAAAAAATTATGGTTTCTAGCTCACCTGTCCTGTTCCAGATACACACTTAGCTGATAATGATCTTTGAAGAGGTGACTTTGAATTTGCTCTTACAATATCTAAACGGGATGGATAATCTTGGGGATACAGAGAATGTCGGAAAACCTGTTGCAATGATAAAACAATGTTATAAACTAGATACTAAACTGGAAATCTAGAAAGTTATGTTCCCTTTAGTGAAGAATTTGTTGAAGCAACTCCCCTCCCCCACCCTGCCCCGGGGACATTATTGCAAATTTAAAACAAAAATTTAAGAAATATTTTACGTTGGAAAGATGTAAGCTAAAAAATTCTACTGAACCATGTAAAATGATGACGGGTCCTGAAACAGTCACTTAAGAGCTTTTGCTGGTGAAACGTGAAAAGTTCCTGCCTTCAAAGAGTATGCAAGCCAGTGAAACAGCAAGTCACAACTTTGATTCTTTCTGTTCTGCCTGTCCTCAACTCTTACCAGTTTAAATTCACTACAGTGCTTTCCCAATATATCACAGAAGAGTAAATGGAGCCATTCTATGAAATGCCAATGTCAGTAGCATCTGAAATGTCATTGATTGTTAGTTCTTTTTCCTTAAAGCAGTAGTTCCAAGTATTACTGCACTCTTAAGCTTCCTCATTTATCTTTTACACCACCACTTTGTAACGTAAAACAGGCACGCCTATCAGATGTGAATTTCTTCATATTCCCTCATTTTCCCCTCAACTCGTCATGCTCTCTTTTTGCTTTTTTAAAGCAGGTATCATTCTGAGTCTCCACAGTGCATCTTCCCCTTAGCTAAAACTTCAAACCAACAAAACAAAAACTTGCTCTTTTTTCTGCTTTTTTTAAACATTAAAGAAGTACAGCACATAAAAGCAATCAAGGGATGAAACTTAAAAGAGCTAAGATGTGTTTTAGGGCAATCCAAGCATACTGATAATTAAGTTATTTAAGAGTTTTACTGAAGACCCAGTTATATTTTGGTGCTAGACATGGACCCTGGCATCCTGGTATGATATCAAAAGTGGATGACTGAAGTCACTGGTATTTGGAAGAAATACATTTTTGTTAAAACAACATTCTTTGGGTTTTCTAGCAAAGATAAAGTTAAAAGTGGGAAATGGAAGATAATATACCACCCTTGGGATAAACCAGTTAAATATTAATCTACTGCAAAAGAACATATTTACAGGAATATTTATTGGCAATACTGCATTTTCCAATATATGGTCCAAGATCTTTTCTAGGAGTGAGTCTCAAGATCCGAATATGCTCTGAACTGAATGTACAGAGGTGATCTTTTGAAGGGGAATATGATAGTACTTTTAATGTGAAGAACAAATCAGGTAAGGTGGTTTCTGATGTAACTGGATGCAAAAAACTAGCTGCTGTCTGAATAAATCAGCAATTCTCATGTAGTAAGGACTAGAACCTAAGAATATGAAATTATTTCTCTGTCCCTCTCTGCATCTTTTCTCTACTTGTTTCCAAGAAACTTTGTATTTAAAGTTTAAAGGGTCCTTCCTCTCCTTGGTAGCTGGTGTAATTTTACTTTGGCTTGTCCCACACAACTCTTCCCCAGACTGCTTTCCTCTCCTTTCCATAAGTTACGGCATCATAATGCATTATACCTCAGGACCTTTGTATAACTATCTGTACTCTGCCTGATACTGTAGACAGGGATTCGACATACCCCTCCAACTTCTGAATAAGAAATCATTCTTTGATTCTCCAGACTATTTAGGATCCTCCATCACATACACTCATTGGCACAACAGTATGTTATCTCTATATCTTCATATTATGAAATGTATCTTTTTTTTAACACCTGAACTCTTTTTTAAGTTTCTGCTTTTTGACAACTTGGACCAACTCTATAGCGCTGAATACAGTGTCTGGCATATAACAGATGCTCAGTAAACAGCTGACGAATGTACATAAGTATCTCCATTTTAGAGATAAGCAATGAAGTGTGAAGAAATTAACTTGCTCAATAGTGCCCCATCAGAAAAAGTGGGGAAGTTGATACTCAAAAACACATCTAGACAGCACTGAGATTTTGAGTGCTTATGGATCTCTCCTACAAGCTACCTAGCTAGCTGATAAAGAATAGTGTTAAGAGAAGTGGTAAAGGAAGTGCTGTGACAAAAGAAGATACCTAGGACCTATGGAACAAGAAAGAAAATCTTTGGGTCCAGAGGGCTTGAGGAACTTGAAAGTGCATTAAGTCAAGGGTGTTAGAAAATGGAGAATGAAAATACTTGTAATGGGAACTTCAAGCTTATAGCCAAAGTGGGGGATCAATTTTAAACCTGCTACTCAATGCAGTGTTGTTTCTTGCAGGAAACAGTTCATGTCACTCACCAAGAACCATGCTTCTGGCAGTGTAGGTAGGATAAAAACAGTGTCTGTAGTCAGACTACTGTTTGGCTTTCGGCTATGTTACTAGCTATGGGATCCTCTGGAAAGTTCCTTAACCTCACTATGCCTCAGTTTTTTCCTCCGTAGAAATGAGGACAGTAAGTACTTTTATTAAAATTCATGGTAGGATTAAAATAATACAGTGAAAATGCACAGGTCAGTAGCTGGTTAATCACTGTATAAACATTTGCTCTTTTGTAAATTACAGTTAAAAGCTTGATGGTTATTTTTTTAAAAAATAGGATGTAAAAATGAGTGAAAATGAAGAAACCTTAGCTTTCGTATTTGGAGGGAATAGAAACCATTCTATTAACAAATAGTAATAGAAATATGATTGTGTATGCTTTACTGAGGTAAAAGTGAGATCAGATTTTGGCATTGGAAAACATACTAAAACATGTACTTCTCTTCATTTTGGCCAAGCTGTAGTCTGGTTTTACTGAATTCCTGTTTCTTGAAACCAGTGGAGTAGTGGGAAGTGAAGCCTTGGGGAATCTCAGATATTTTACTTAAAAAAATAAATGGATCCTTGAAAATTATGGAATTAACTCATATAACTAAAAAATTTTGGCTATATCTTGAGAATACATGGCTGTTCTCACTTCTACTGTAGAGATTATTGGACAAAGTCATCTTGAATATTTAAGAGTTAATATTTGCATTTAACTATCAATACAAAGCAAGCCTGGAGAACCAGTATTGCCTGGAGAATCCCATACATAGGAGCCTGGCAGGCTACGGTCCATGGGGTCACAGAGTCAGACACGACTGAGTGAAACACACACACAGCCACCCCCCCTCCCCACCTATATACAAATCTACACTTATTTCATAGCTTACAGATTAAGTCTCACAAAACTGGTTAGAAACCAGATTCTGCTCTTTTACTAGCTAAGTGGTCAAGGGCAAGTTAAGTTACTTAAAGCCTCTACACCTGCTTTCTTTAGTTGCAAATGAATCATCACAGCACCTGAGTTATAGGAATGAGTGAGAAAATGTAAAGCTTTCGGTGTTGTGCGTGGCATAAATACTCAAATTTTGGCTTAAATCAATAAATAGTATTTTTAACACACATAAGTGACTTACACCACTAGTCAAAATGATACCTTATTTCACATTATGGCTTTGTTTCTATGTTTTACTAGATATTAATCCTTTGAACTTAACCATGGTTAATTTGAAAAGTTAACTAGAAAGTCATAAAGGTTCAGCTATTTGGAACTGCATACAATGACATCTAAACCACGTAGTGTTGTAATTTAAGATTTTTACCCAAACTGTAATGGTTTCTTTTAAATATTTCCATATCAATAGAAGAACTGAGCTTAGACATAGTCCTACCTCTAAATCTTCTTCTTCATCAATCTTTTGTATATTTTGGTAGGCAGCAGTGTAGACCTCTAAAGCTTTGCCGTGAAATAACATTTCAATAGTGATAAATTCTGAAAATATAGTCTGAAAAAACAAGGATTTGAATTTAAACAAATTGCTTCATGAATTTAGTAGAGTTATTCTCTACTATAGTCTTGACATTTTATTAAATACAGAGGTTTTTCAACAGGGAAAATGAAGTACAAATGATAACTGGAATAAAAATAGTTGCAGATATCTTCTGCAGCAAAACTTTCAAATTACACAAAATATTTAGTATCTTATTATTTACTCCCATTTTTAAGTATGTTCTATTAGACATTTATGTTTAAAAAAGATGTTTGTCACTACATCACTAAAATGTTTGTCACTATGTACTCTGTTGCTCAATGCCTATAAATACTAGCTAAAGAAGTTCAGTTCTGATGCTTTTTTTTCTTTTTTTTTTTAGCAACTCCAACTGGTGTTTAAAGGAATGTTTTTAGGCAAGAATTCCATCCCAACACATTATATGTTGCTTGTATTCTCCAGCCACATTTCCTGCTCCTGATAACAGCATGATACATGTGCATAGAGCTTTCCAGTTTACAAATATATGACATGCTCAGCATTGCTCATAGTTACAATGTTAAGACTTGGGTCTGATTCTTCAAGGTTATAGCTCCTGCTCATTGTACTGTGCTGTTCTCACTGGACTCAATTATTTCCTTTGCAAATACACTGCAGGTAAACTCTTATCAGCAAGATGATGACAACTTTTGGTCGGGAAGGCTATGAGAAAAGAGAATGAATAAGGGTGTGCACCTTGATCTAAGCAGGGGTGGGAGCAGAACTGGTAGGCAGAAAGTATGTAAGCCAGATACGTTTTCAATAAAAAAGGGTCTCATCCTTCTATCATTTTGTCTCATCAAGATAAAAAAATCGGAGCAGTAACATAGAGAGCAGTGGAGAGAATAAGAATAGGATAGAAAATAACTCAAGCACTGTCCTTAAAGGGGCAGTATAGATAAAATGGGTTAGGCTCAAAGGCAATAGTCAAATACTCATTTTCCTTCATTTCTGCTCTCCTGTCTTAACCACCCAGATAGGAGTGGTCCTGCACCCTGGAAGACAGCCATACAGCTATCTTGTAGTATCATATTTAGAAATAATTTTCCTCAAATAAATACATCTTTCAATGATCACATGTAATCTGCTAATCTGGAATGGGTCAGTATGGTAAGAGACGGGCATACAAGGAGTTTTGTTTACCCCCTTTTCAATTTTGTTTGACTAGAAGGCCATTTGGGTGGGTACTTCAATTTTATTGGTGGGGGATGGGGGAGTTAATGGAATTCTCTACTCATTGGCAAGTATTCTGTAAAGCAGGTGGCAGAGCAGTTAAAAATAGGGGCTTTGGATTAAGATTAACCTGATTTCAAATCAGGGGTTCCTAGATGGCGTTAGTGGTAAAGAACCTAACTGCTAATGCAGAAGACATAAGAGACGCAGGTTCAATCCCTGGGTAGGGAAGAACCCATGGAGGAGGGCATCCACTCCAGTGCTCTTGCCTGGAGAATCCCACAGACCTGGCGAGCAAGGTCCATGGGGTAGCAAAGAGTCGAACACGACTGAAGTGACTTAGCATGAGTTCAAATCAAGACTGAAACAAATCAGCTGTGTAATATTAAGCACTTTATCTGTTCTTTTTCCTTAATATCAAAATCATAGGTTTTGCCTTAAGGGTTAAATGTAATCAAGAAAAAGTATAGTATGGTTACTGGCTTAGAGTAAGTGCTCAGCACAAATTAGCTAATTTTATTGCTAAAGAAGTAAGCCAGATAAATTAGAAATTGTTCCTTATGTAACATTAAAACCTCCATCCTGGTTTAATTGGAAAGCAGAACATTTAACAAAAAAGTCATTAAAGGTCTTGTTAACAATTTTTGCAAATAAAGGTAAAATGACAGCTCTCTAGAGTAAAGGGTATTCAATAAATGATTTCAGGAGAACTTTCTATTCATTTGAAAATAATAAATTTAGACATTTAAATATTTAAAATACTAAAAAATCATACAAAGACTAGAAGAAAATACAGCAAATAGTTATATAATCTCAGGGATGAATACTCCTTTCTAAATACAACATCAAGGCAGAAAGAGAAGACCAATAGATCTGGCAGCAAAAAATAAGACTAAGGTGGCAAAATTATAAGCAACAAAATGGGAAAATATATTTCGACATATCTTCTCTTTAATATAATAGGTTAATTTTCTCAGTCTGAAGAGTTTTTAAAAATTAACAAAAAATGCCAACACTCTAAAAATATAAGCTAAGGTCAAGTGAGTAATTTAGTGTCATTAAATATATGAAAAAACACTTCCTCAACAGTAGTAACTGAAAATTAAAATGATACTGATTTTACACTATCACATTGGGTACTATTAAAAATACTACTACTCAGCATTGTTACACTGGGTGCTCATGTAATGTTCTGCAGAAATGTAAACTAGTCAAAGATTTGTGGACAGAAGTTATAAATAGCTATCCAAATTGAAAGTGTGTATGCTCTTTGAACAAGAATGCTACTTCCAGTAATTTATCCCCCGCAAAATAACTGAACCAGCAAAAGGGTGGATGTTTAATGATGCAATGAGATCTATAATAGCAAAAATAATCTAGATGTCCACCAACAGGTGATGGTTAAACGTATGAATCTATCCATGTAGCTATACTATTCTCCATATAGTATAGCAAAATACTATACAAGGATACCAAAAAGGACAACATGGAACTTTGTTTCTTACCACAAATATATCCATGATATATTAAATTTTAAAAAGAGATGCTACATATAGTGTGGTCCCACTTAAATATAACTGTATAGGGGTAATAATATTGCCTTTCTCATAAGACACTGTGAGGAGGAAATGAGTTTATCCACATAAAATGCTTAGAATGTGTGGCATAGTTAATGTCTTAAGAAATATTGGTTGTTGTCATTCTCCTTAGTATATTTCTTGTGTATGTTTCATAGAAAAAAAGTCTGGAAGGATATAAACCAAGATGCTGATTATTTCTCAGTAGGGAATTATGTTTTCTTCCATAATTTTATGAAAATTTATGGTCATTTTATATTTATAAGAAAAATAAAGCTGATAAAAACTAAATCTTGAAGATGTTTCTTGTTCACATCAGCTACTTTACCAATACTGAATTGCTATCCCTATCTGTCCCTGGAATGACCCCTGATCAAGATCCTTTTCATAGGTCAGAAAATTCCCTTGACAACATATAACTGATGACTTTTCCTATTACATGGGAAAGAAATAGAACTATGAGTTTTCTTCCACATTCCATACAACTAACTAAGTTCATAGCAACTTCTCTCAGACAAACACTTTGCAAGGTTTGTATGAAGTCTTTTACTAAGAATTGTGCTACCTTACTAATTAATGCTGCTACTAAAATTCAGATGGACTTGTTGATAAACCCCACCTCATAGTTAATACATTATGAGCAGTGCTCACTATTGTCAATCATTTCTACCCTCAGGGAGATTTAAGCACCCAGAAGTTCTGCTTCCATCTGAAACAGTAGCCTGAAAACAGGTAACAATAAGAACATTCTTAAAAAAAAAAGAATGTTCTGTGTTTCTCCCAAAATATGAGTGGCATCAATGATTTTTTCCAAGAATTTGTCTCACAAATAGAAGTGTTTGTAAGACATGCTAACATCAACACAGCAGTACCTGAATACTGTTTTTATTAGAAATAAGGGTGTGGTAAAGTAACCCTTTTTATCTGATTTTTAAGGCTCTTGGGTGTAGGATTTGTGCATCCTTCTTTGTCATAAAACATCTCAAATGAAGCTTAACTTTGAACAGGAACAGTTTGACAGATAAGGAGGAAAGATACAGAGATTGGAGATTCATAATCCTAACAGACTGGAATTGATTCCTGGAACTGGTAATTCTGGGATTTTGATAAGAGTTTGTATTAAAAGTGTACATTTTCACAGATGACATGATCTTATATATAGAAAATCCAAAAAAAAAAGAAAATCCAAAGGAATATGCAAAAAACTATCAGAGCTAATAACAGAGTTCTGCAGGGTTGCAAGATACAAAGTTAGTACACAAAAATCAATTGTATTTCTGTGTATTTGCAATGCACAACTGAAATGAAATGAAGTAAACAATTCCATTTATAGTAGCATCAATAATTATGAAATACTGAGGAAAAAGTTTAAAAAAGCACAAAACATACATTATTAAAATAAGGATGCTTTAACTAAATGGAAAAACAGCCCATGTTCATGGATTGGAAGAATTCATCCAAAAAGGCACTACTCCCCAAACTGATCTACAGATTTGATGCAATCCCTATCAGAATTTGGTGGTTCAGACGGTATCTGCTAGCAATGCAGGAGACCTGGGTTCAATCCTCTGGAGAAGGGAGTGACTATGCACTCCAGTATTCTTGCCTAGAGAACCCCATGGGCAGGGGAGTCTGTCGGGTAACAGTCCATGGGGTTGCAGAGAGTAGGACATGACTGAGTGACCACGCATGCACATGCGCACGCTGTCAGGATCCCAGCCGACTTGTGGAAACTGATAAGCTGATTCCAAAATTCACACCAAACTACAACAGATTCAGAATAATCAAAAGAATCTTAAAAAGGAACAAAATAGAGAATTTATACATCCTGACTTTAAAACTTATTACAAAACACTGTTAAAACAGTATGATACTGGAATAAGGAGAAGGAAATGGCAAACTACTCCAGTATTCTTGTCTGGGAAATCTCACGGACAGAGGAGCTTGGTAGGCTACAGTCTATGGGCTTGCAAGAGTCAGATGTGTTAGTGACTAAACCACCACCATACATCAATAAAAGAGAATGGAAGTTCAGAGACAAAACATGTCAACTTTCAACAAGAGTGCCAGGACTTAAAAAACAGTCTCTTCAACAAATCACTGGAACAACTGCGTGGACAGATGGAAAAGAATGGGGTTTAACTTTTAGTTCACGTGATACACAAAAATTAACGGATCAAAGACTTAATAGTGAAAACTATAACAGTGTTAGAAGAAAACCAGGATAAATCTTTATAATTTCAGATTTGGCAATGGATTCTTAGATAACGACGCAGTCCACAGAATTCTCCAGGCCAGAATACTGGAGTGGGGAGCCTTTCCCTTCTCCAGGGGATCTTCCCAACCCAGGGATCGAACCCAGGTCTCCCACATTGCAGGTGGATTCTTTACCAGCTGAGCCACCAAGGAAGCCCAATAATACTGGAGTGGGTAGCCTTTCCCTTCTCCAGGGGAACTTCCAGACCCAGGAATTGAACCACGGTCTCCTGCATTACAGGCAGATTCTTTGCCAGCTGAGCTGTCAGGGAAGCCCAAAGATAAACTGGACTTCATCAAAATTAAAAAGCTTTGTGCTTCAAGGGATACCATCAAGATAGTGAAAAGAACTCACAGAATGGAAGGAAATAACTGCAAAACATTTGATAAAGGATTTGCATACAGAATATAAAAAGAACTCTTAAAATGAAATAAAAAATAAATCCAATTAAAATAATCTGAATAGACATTTTTTTCTCAAGGAAGATATCCAAATGGCCATAAACATCAGCAGGAAAATGCAAATCAAAACCACAATAAGATACCACTCTACGCTCACTAGGATGGCTATAATGAAAAAGTTTGGTGAGCAACAAGTATTGGGGAGGATGCAGAGCAATCAGAAGCCTCATATAATACTGCTGGGAAAATACAGTGGCATAGTCACTTTGGCAAACAGTCTGGCAGTTTCTCACATAATTAAAGATAGAGTCACCTTATAAGCCAGCAATTCAACAGGGTATATGGTTGAACTAAAGTGAAAAATGTCTAAGAGAAATATGTCTCAACAAAAACTTGTACATGAATGTTTGTATCATTAATCATGACAGCGAAAAGGTAGAATATGGTAATATCCATACAATGGAATATTATTCCACCATACAAAGGAATGAGACAGATATTGATACATGTTACACCATAGATAAACCTTGAAAGCACGCTAAGTGAAAGAAACCAGTTATGAAAACCATGTATTTTATGATTCCATTCATATGAAATGTACATTCAGAAGAGCCAAGTCCAAAGAGACATGAGATTAGTGATAGTTGCTTAGGCCGCGGCTGGGGGCTGTGGGAGCAGGGAGGTAAAAGCTAAAGTGTACTAGGCCTCACTCTGAGATGATAAGAATGTTCTAAAATGGAGTGGTGATGGTTGTAGATATCTGAACATATTAGAAACTGGTGAGCTGTATGGTGAATTGTATGGTATATGAATTATCCCTCTAGCTTTTTTTTGGTTTTCTCCTATTTTTTCTCTTTTTTTTTGTTTTTGTGACTGCCACAAGACCTCCCTCTTCTAGGGGCATGAGACCGCAGGCAGAGAAGCATGGAAGCACGTTTTTTCTCCATGCACCCTCCACTGTGCAGTGCCTGACTCCCTGTCCTGCTGCTTCAGGAAATCCCAGGCTGCAGTCGGGAATTCTACACTCACTGTCTCTGCTCGTTTTGCAACTGGTGGTGCTCATGGGATTATAAACGCCTGTAGAGTTGGCCAGCATGCAAGAAGAAGCACATGGAAGTGAGTCCAAAGATCAGAGACAAAGATTGCCAGGTATAAAAGAGAAGTGTGCAGGCATGAAGAACAGCGGTAGGGTGAGGAATCGGGCTCCCAGGTCACTAAAGAAGTCCTTAGGTGGCAATGGATCAGGCATATCTCACAAGTTTCCAATCGTCTTTTTTAGATGAAAGCTAATTATTTCAACCTTCCTTCCCTTCTCCCTCAATTTAAGAGAGGATGCTGGCAGTTACATTACGCCCTGCCAGTGTTCCCCCATGTCGGCAAAAGGGTTGTCTCAGGCCAGCCTGCTACGGAGCTCTTCCTAAGTAGCAATCTACATTACACTCTGAGTGCTGAACTGACAGGCTTACTTTTTTTTTTCTTCAACCTTCAGGACCAAAGTAGAGACCTTTGAGCCTGGCTATCAGAAAAAATCAAAGTTCTGGAATTCTATGAAACTATGATAGGAAATTAAAAAACATAAAAGGACAAATAAATGTTTCATTGATTGCAGAGAGGAATGGTACAATTAAGTGGCAGGTAACGCTGATTTTATTGATAAGGGCATAACTTTTGAAAGAAGGATAATTTGTTAGTAAGTTATGAAAATAACAAAAAATACTTCTCTTTAAAAGCTGTTCCAGAAGAATTTTCAGTGAGTGAAAAGGCATCCTTAGATGACTTGTTTTAAAGGACACAACATGGTCATAAGTAATCCTCCAAATCTTTCCAAAATATTGATGAGTAAGTCACTGAAGACCATCTTGAGGTTTGGGGATTTGGGAGGGAGGTTCTGGAGGGAGGGCATATACATATAATTATGACTGACTTCCATAGTTGTATGGTAGAAACCACTACAACATTGTAAAGCAATTATCCTCCAATTAAAAAAATACCATCTCAAGTCCAGGAACCTGAATGTCTACTGATGTGTTACAATAAAATAAGGCTATTCTTCCTGTGACACTAAACTATGGTGGATGCACGTTTATGTGGTTAGTTAGCTACTCTTATTTATTTGATAATGTAGGAATTAGAAAGCTACAAGCCAAAAATATTAGTAATAGTGTTAGGGGAAGCACACTGACTGAAACTGCCCACCCTGGCCAGGCACCATAGTAACCATTTGCATGAGTTGTTTTACTACAGGAGGTCCTGGTAAGGAACATAGAACAAACAAGCCACCACCAACAGGAAGAGTTCGGGAAAGGTCAAAAGGAGACACCACATCTCCGACCACCTCCCAGAATCCTTCTCTCTGGCATCCATCTTGGCTGAACAAGGCGTGCACAACCAGGGAGGACTCTGAGTCAGAATAAAAGGCTAAAGACAACCTGGAAACTAATCCCATCACCATAAAACCCATGCAAACCATGCGACAGAGCTGTTCTCCTGGGTTCCCTGACGCTGCTGCTCTCCACCCGCGCACCCTTTACAATAAAATCTCTTGCTTTCTCAGCACATGTGTCTCCTCAGACAGTTCTTTTCCGAGAGTCAGACAAGAGCCCAGTTTCGGGCCCTGAAAGGGGTCCCCCTTACTGCAACAATACTGTATAGTAATGGAAAGCACAGGTTTTTAAAATATAGTTCAGACTTTGAACTGTGGGCTATGATACTGCCTTATATCTCTTCTTAATCACCTCACTTTCATGGTAATATCCATACAACAGAATATTATTCCACCATTAAAAGGAATGAGATAGATACTGGTACGTAGTATACATAGATGCTACACTATGAGGTTGCTGTAAAGATTAAAAGATAATTTATGTAAAGTGCCTGGACTAGTACCTGATACATAAAAACATAATAGACTTTATTTTTCTGTGGTTAATAGTATTTTTGATAACATCTGAATATCTGGCCTCTGGTTGTGAATGTAGTAGTACCTTTATATACTGTTGTTTCCATAAGAAAATAACATTTGATATATTTTGTTTATATCTTTCTCACACAGACTATGAGCTAAAGAAAATCAGTAATTTAAATTTTTCATAAATTTAAATAAAAAATTAATTTAGAAAACATATTTTGAACCTTAATAGTTATTTTGTTACCTTTATATCCTTTATTTTCTGCTTTTCAAAATTGTCAATAGTTTCCTCCAGATGACGAGTTGTTCGGGTAGCATCCATTGTAGCTCTTTGTAATTCAGTTTCTGCCTACAAAAGTATTCCCCAACCAAAGATACAAAAAACAAAAATCAAGTCAGAATCCTTTTGATTGCGTCCTTCTGTAAATGCTACCTTTGTAAATACAGTGTTGGCTTTTTATAAACGCAGTTCTGTAAATGCATTTGTAAATGCAATACTGGCTTTTTGCCGTAACAGTGTAAATCACTCAAAAATACATATTACCACATAAAGCGATTTATATAATAAACACAGAAGAATAAAAAACTTTAAATTTATTAGATGATATGATTCATGATCTCAAAACAAAATTCCTTCCCTTTTTTTATACAAACCATTCTTTTTCCTGCTATCACCCTGTTTGATTTACTGTAAAACTATTTTCTATATTTTCTACTGCTTTCCCATATTTCAAGTCTCTGCCATTTATTATGCTCTCCTTTTCCTCTTACTATCTCTCTCCCCTTTAATGCTTTGTCCTGCCAAAAGACCTGTGACTTAAGTATTTTCAATCTTCTAGTTCTCCAAATGCATGAAATGTTTCTACTGCTGAAATATCTTAATCAGGTAGAGGAGAATATACATATAAAGAATGTTGAGCACCAAAGAGTTGATGCTATCGAACTGTGGTGCTAGAGAAGACTCTTGAGAGTCCCTTGGACTGCAAGATCAAACCAGTCAATCCTAAAGGAAATCAACCTTGAATATTCATTGGAAGGACTGATGCTGAAGCTCCAATCCTTTCGCTACCAGATGTAAACAGCCTGATTGGAAAAGACCCTATGCTGGCAAAGATTAAGGGCAAGAGGAGAGGGGGTGACAGAGGATGAGACGGTTGGATGGCATCATTGACTCAATGGACATGAGTCTAAGCAAACTTCAGTAGATAGTGAAGGACAGGGAAGCCTGGTGTGCTGCAGTCCATGGGGTCACAAAGAGTCGGACATGACTGAGTGACTGAACAACAACAAAAAAGAATATACACTACAAATGTTTATTTCAGTATATATTCAGTATTATATTCAGTATGAATATTCTTCTTATAAGCTAGTAATATTGCACTATTACTACTTAGTTAATGCTTATTACAAAATATATATATACATACACACCAATAACTAATAAATAATATGGAAAGTCTAACGCTTTGCTTCAAAGTACTGATACTGTTTAGATTCACACTGTACAATCAGTATGGTGGCCACTAGCAACATGTAGCTATTTACATTTAAATTAATTAAAAAGCTGGTTATTCTAGTTGCCATTTCATGAGCTCAACAGCCATATATATAGCTAGTGGCATATATTTCTCTTTAAAATATCATTTCTTCCTTAATGACAACAGTTATCCAAAAATATTTAAAATTTTTTGTTGAACTAAGAAAACATGTTTTAAAAACATGGCCCAATTTTCTGATTAAGTTCTAATAATGTTTTGTTTCCTATGCTAGTATTATGTTCACTGAAAAGTATCACATATCATCATCTTAATAATTATTGCATAGAAAAAATCTGCAGTTGTAAGTAAAGTTTTGTGACACATAATATTAAAACATTTACACTCTTGCTTTCTTTTTTAAGAAAATGTACAAATGGAAATAAAGTAAAAGGGTTTACTACAGGGATCCATTTCTTGACACATCACTTTATTACCCACCTGTGACTGAAATTTTTCATAAAGGAAAAATACATTTCAAGTAGAACAATCTATTCCAATAAATTAAAATCATATGCTCTGACAGAATTATATCCTCTTGTAATTAGACTATACATTAATCATAACTTTTATTGATTATATACTAACTAGGTTAATTCAGATATACAATTTCAAGAAACTAAGCTTTAAAACATACTCATATATATCTGTGTGTGTACATTTGCTATAAAGGGTGTAAAGTTTTCCTGCATAATTTTACATGCAAACTTTTAATCATAACCAGTAATCAAAAACAATTCCCTTTATTACTGGGCTTTGGATTTTTTAAAATGTAACTATCACAGGGTTTATTATGATGAAAAACTTTCTAAATGTTATGATGTGTTAACCTTTTACTAATGAAAATATTCAAGCAGAGTATTTTTCTAATACTGTTCAATACATGTGACTCATGCAATTTTTTACCATGACTACTTAATTTTGACATGTGTTTCCCTTCCCCATTTTTTGACAGTTAAAAATTTGGAAGGGTAGGTAGAGTTGGTTAAATTAGGAAAGAGTAGGAAGCAGAAGCCACAGCTGGGACAGCTGTATCTTAATCTCCTACCACCCTCCAGCAACTATTTTTCATTTCTTAAAGTCTCAAATCCTTTCACTCCAGCATAGCAACTTGCCCAAAGTTACACAGCTATTTTTAGGAAAGTGGATACAGATCTGTATTCCTTCCTTTTGTTGAAAATTCTTCAAAATCATATAACGTACTAATTTGGGTAGGAGATACTTTTGATTAAAATATTATGATGCTTTATGAATAGGATATCAGTGTATTTAATGAAATTAGTCTGCGTACAAAATGGCCTATAAAAGAGTGAGCCAGATTGGTGCTTTTCAAATTGTGTTGCAGGAAACTTTTCAGTAGCTACCAGGGGCCTTGTGGGGGGTCCAGGTAGTGCACTAGGATTCTTCATCACCCCAGCCTCTTATACCTCTTTTATTTTACATACTGAACATTAATGTGTTTCTTTTTAATAGTGAGATGAATTTTAAGGGTCATCCTGGTAAATATTCTTTGATGCTATGACTGAGTATCTTTATATTTATAGTGGATTCATTTCTATGTAGTTCAGTTCAGTTCAGTAGCTCAGCAGTGTCCGACTCTTTGCGACCCCATGAACCGCAGCACGCCGGGCCTCCCTGTCCATCACCAACTCCCGGAGTTTACTCAAACTCATGTCCGTTGAGTTGGTGATGCCATCCAACCATCTCATCCTCTGTCATCCCCTTCTCCTCCCACCCTCAATCTTTCCCAGCATCAGGGTCTTTTCAAATGAGTCAGCTCTTCGCATCAGGTGGCCAAAGTATTGGAGTTCCAGCTAAATGTAGACTGTCCTTTATTTTCTAGTCTCAGGTTGTCAAAATCATGAGACATAAGCAAGCATGGGGAAGAGGCAGCAGGGTAAGTTGAACATGAAGTGAAAGTCACTCAGTCGTGTCTGACTCTTTGCAACACCATGGACTATACAGTCCATGGAATTCTCCAGGCCAGAATACTGGAGTAGGTAGCCTTTCCTTTTCCAGGGAATCTTCCCCACCCAGGGGACAAATCCAGGTTCCCTGGATCAAACCCAGGTCTCCTGCATTGCAGGCGGATTCTTTACCAGCTGAGCCACCAGTGAAGCCCCACAGTAAGTTAGTACTTTCTCTACAATTGCACTTATCCCAGTTGCTTACAATAAGTCAGGTGCTATTTTTCTTTTTTGTTTAATTTTGAATAGGCACATTCTAAGTTTAAGAAATAATCGCTCTTAACAGAAGAGCCTTGTAACAGTAGACAAGTCTATTAAGACTTGTGTCCAGCTGTGAATCTCAAAACTCTTGAATATCCTAAGCGTCTTTGGCGAGAAGTCATAAGTGCAGTTTCACAAAGTAGTTGTTTTCTTAAGAGGAAGGGAATTTTGGGGAAAAAATAGTTTGTTCCTTTTCTCAAATGCAGGGCTGAGAAGGCATTGATATATTAGGATTAATGACAGATCGTTAAGTTACTTTTATAATTAATATTTCATCATTTGTTTAGTCATCAATCATTTTTTATGTAAAAGATCTTAGAATTTTGTATGTACTGTTTATAAAATATCTATACATATGAGTGTTTTAAATTTGGAAAGTCTATCGTGGAAAACAACACAAGAAGACTGATTTGGGTTGTATACTCTCTTTAAAATTAACTAATTTCCACAGTAAGCATTTTAAATGCCCATGTTTCTTTTCAAAATTTATATTCATATTCTCTGCAGATTTAAAGTATAAATGCATAATTTTCATATATATTTACTTTTGTACAGCATACCTTACAAAATATTTTTTTAAAGACCAAAATTCAAAGGATACAATAACATGTCGATCAGATGGATTTCTCTGACGTGTTCTTTCTAACTGAGTTAACTGTTTAGCTTCTCGATTCCTTGCTGTTAATGTTGCTTTGAGATCATCCTGCAAAAAGGCATTTTTTTTGTTAATAAATATCTCTGATTTAAGAATAAAATACACACGTCTCTGTTTTAGAATGCAAAAACATTCCCTACTTGATTCAGGCATTGCTATCATTGGAGTTATTACATCACCAGTGTGTAGCTTTGTACGTAAGCCTATGTGCATGTGTGTATTTAATATCTTATTAAATAATGACAGAATTGCAATGCAAAATTATATATACACACACACACACACATATGTATATACACACATACAAAATTTTGATTGTGGTGGTAGTTACATGTGTATACACATTTACTAAAACATTTAAAACAGGAGAATTTTACTGTATGTAAATTATGCCTCAATAAAATTGATTTTAATATATAGAACTTTCAGAATGTAATATCTACCATGGTGACTAGAATTAATAATACTGTACTGCATTTTGAAAGTTGTTAGGATACTAGGTCTTAAAAGTTCTCATCACAAGGAAAAGATTTTTTAAACTATATATTGTGACAGATGCGAACTAGACTTATTCAATCATTTCACAATATATACAAACATCAAATCATTATGTTGTACTTCAAGAAAAAAAATTTTAAAAAAGCTTTGTTACACTGACTTTTAGTTTGCATGTTATTGCCTGCTTTAAAACAAAAATATAAGAATATTTAGTAAAATAATTTCTGTCCATATATTCTTCATGACTATAAATATTTTAAAGTTTCCACAATAAACAAAATAATGCTATGATGCTATAGTAGTATATAAAATACTTCATTATTCTCAAAGTTCTAAGAAATAATGCTTCAGTGTAATAAGAATGACTGAACACTACTCTGTACCTTTTCTCAAAAGGATAGTTATTGGAAACCTTGTGTTTTGCCAGAATACCTAAAAATAATAGAAAAAAATGAATTTACTTACTCGCTTCATTTTTACAATGGTTCCATAAGCTTTCAAAGGTTCAACTACTTTGGCTTCAAGTCTTTCAACCTATTGAGAATTATTATAAAATATAACTGAAAAGAAACATAGACATATCAAAATTTAAATTCTGAAATAAAACCTACGCTATCCAGACCATAATCACTATACTGATTAATATTTGACAGTTTTTAAATTAAAATGTCAGCAACATTTATAAATAAAAGGGTAATCTCTGGAAATTGGTAAAACTCAGAATCTAAACTCAAATATATTAAAAACTGTGACAGTGTGCAGTAGCTTTGGTAAGTTTTAAGATCTCACATTTTATTGCGGCTACCCTTTCAGTGTGTTTAACACCTGAATGGATACTTCACATACATTATATCTGAAATGTAACAGCCCAACCTTCCAGATAAGGAAATTGAAGCTGAAAAATATAGCATATTGGAAGCATTTAAAACAACTGCATCCCCAAAAGAAAAAAAGCCTAGAGACCACTGTATTAACTGCAATTTTTTTTTTATGGGAAGACATTTGTAAATTATCAAAGCTTAAAGAACAAGATAGATGGTCTCAGTGTTGCTGAGCTGTCAATCTCTCTTTTAAGTAGAACTAAACAGTTTTCTTAAACATTGCAATATTTATCAGATTCTGAGTAATTTCTCCTTTTACTAATAGCACTAGTGGAAGGCACTAAAGAAATGAATTTTTTTAAAAGGCAAGTATATAGCTTTTTAAATAAATATAAGAAAAACAACTCCTGGACATTAAAATTTTCTTTTTCAGGATAAGTAATACAAGATGACATATATTTAATTGTTTAAAATGAACATGTATTACTTTTGTAGCAGGAAAAAACCTTTATTTTGCTGATACATGTTTTTATAATCAGTGAGTATATATAACTTTATAATGGTTTTTGTTTAGTTTCTATAAACAGAATGTATACTTCATTTTAAAAGATTTTAGGAAAATAGAGATCAAGTTCTCACTAAGCTTTTAAATATTAGGAATCCTAAAAACAAATCCATGAATATTCAGGATTATTTATTCCATTTCAAATAATCCATACACTGGTTATTCAGTGTAAAGATTAGCTAGATCTTTTTTCTGTTCTCCTTTTTGTAGCCTACCTTTTTTGTTCATTGTTCTTTAGCACCTCCACCATTTGGTAAGCAAGGGAAATAAAAAGGAGAACACATGTAAATCAATTCACTTTGCTATTTGATAAATAGCATAAAGATTTTCTAGAAAGGGGCACTGAAATTATTGGCTAAAGTAGGATTTTAGGATTATCTGTGAGTACAAACTACTTATGAAACAGTCAAGTTCCCAGTTACACGTAACTGAAAGTTTATTACATACAAAACATACGAGAAGAACCCACCATTTCCCCCCAAAGTAATTACTACTCAAATTTCTGTATTATTAGCAGTTATAGCTTCAAGGATCATTATCTTCTTTTTGATTTCAAGGTTTTTTTTTTTTTTTTTGGATAATTGAAATTTGTTTTAGGCTTTTAAAAAGAACCAAAGGCACAAAAGAAGCAATACAGCTCAAAAACCGGGCAACTCCTGACAGGTTAAAAGTTAAAGTGAAAACTTCCAACCTGAGTCTTGAACCTTAAAAGAAATATACCTGAAAGTGCAAACGAGGTATTAAAGTAATGGGCTGGGTTTCCCTGATGGCGCAGTGGATAGATAGGTGTCCAGGCGCTAATGAAGGGGACACGGGTTCGATCCCTGGAGTGGGAAGGTCCCACACCCAGCGGAGCCACTAAGCCCATGTGCCACCAACTACTGAGCCCGCCTGCTACAATTACTGAAGCTCTTGGGCCTAGAGCCCCATCTCCGCGACAAGAGAGGCTACAGCAATGAGAAGCCCGCGCCCTGCAAGGAAGAGTAGCCTCCCTGGCCCCAATTAGAGAAAACCCAGGGAGCAATGAAGACCCAGCTCAGGCAAGAATAAATAAATTTTTAAAAAGTAAATGGGATTTAACAATTTAAACAATTACAACACCATCTTCTACCCCCGTCCTTTTGGGGTGGGGTGGGGAACTTAACAAAGTTTCACTGTTGATTGTAAAAGAAATCAGTGCACTTTTTTTTTTTTTGCCCTCCTCTCAATGAAACATAGCTCAACTTCCAGCGCTCGGAAGCAGCAACAGAGATCTCCTGTACAGTTACTACTTATCCACTCACAGTACCACTCCCAATATCTTCCATCTCCAGGTATACTACTTTAATATGTATCTACCGGCAGACAAGACACAAGCCAAGCTCCTTTTCTTGCCTCGGGTACTATGTTTACTACCCCCTGTAAACAGTCACCCCTTTGGCTAAAAGCTGGCAAATGAGGTGGGGAAATTCAGGACTTCAAGACACCCTAGAGGTTAGTTTGAAAACGGCAAAAATTACAGGAAGCTTCCCTTTAATGACTCACACAGTGCTACCGACATGACAATGCACGTTTATCATCAAGTGTGTGCCCGCCACTGCAGCTGGGTAGATTACACGTCTTCACGGCTCCTCTGTCCACCACTTCAGGGCTCACTCATTAACAGGACGCTGTGACCTCACTCCATACCTCGGCTTGTCGATAATCCTGAAGTTTGGCAAACTCGTCCGCAAAGTTTTTCAGGCCCTGCTTTAACTGCGGGGTCTCGGTAGAGGCATACAGGTTGATTTCGTTCACCAGGAGATCCGCTTTGTCTCGCAGTCGGGCGGTTTTCCGCACGTAAGCAGCAAAGATCTGGCACAGCTCTCCGAAATGTTTCTCCACATTGGTGACAGCATCTTGCAGTTGTCTGGTCTGAGCATCCCTACAGAGAAAGGGGACACACAAAAAAGCAAATCATTCTCATCTGATGAGGTGACATGACTTCATCTTCGCGTTACACGTGATGACGCCGACATTCCCGGGGGGGGGGGGGCGCAGTTTGCAGCTTCGCCGGCGCAAACCTTCAAGCACCCCTGTGTCTCCTCTGGGCCCCCATCCCGGGCCTGGTCTGCACTTCCCGCAGTGCCGGCGCCCCGAGAGGCCCCGCTGGATCCGCGGCAGTGCCGGGCCGGCTCCCGGGGACCGCGTTGCGGGGCGCCGCTGGGGCCCAGGGTGGTCGGCCCAGACCGCGGCGGGCGCCGCTCGGAGCCCGGCCTGAGGGCCCGAACTCGGTCCGGAGGCTCACGGAGGAAGGCTTCGCGCCCCGACCCGAGCCCTGGCGCGTGTGTGTGTGTGTGTGTGTGTGTGTGGTGGGGGGACCCTGGGCCGCTGCGGCCTCCCGGCGGCGGTTACCGGTTTTCCAAGCTGCGCCTCAACATGCTGCCTCGCTCACTGCTGGAGACCCCGGGCTGAGGCCCAACGACAGGGTCTCGGCGCCCGGACGTGCGCCGGGGCGCGAGAGCCCGCCCCGCGCGCGCCCGCCCCCCGCAGCCGCCGGCGCGAGGGCCTCGGCGTTTCCACGGCAACGAGGCGCGCGCCCCCGCGACCGGCGTCCGGAAGCGCGGGAAGGGCCCGGATGCGGGCACGCGCGGGGCGCGCCCACTCGCAACCGCTGACCCCCGGCGTCCGCCCCGGCGTCCCGCGCGGCCGGCGCCCGGAAGCGCGGGAAGGGCCCGGGTGCGGGCACGCGCGGGGCGCGCCCACCCGCGCCCGCCCCGGCGTACCCCGGGGGCGAAAGCCTTTGGCAGGTTGGCGGACTGTTTGTGGCCACCGGGCCTCTGCCCCTCCTGAGGCGCCGCGCCACCAAACTTCCGCCTCTGTCCCGGCTCACTGGGCCGGGAGCACAGCCGGTCAGCCGGTAACGAGGGGGAGATGAACCGAACGGCGGTAGGGCGGGTCTCGGCTGAGTCGTAGAACCTGCGTTCAGCTTGTCCAAGTCTCCGTGTGGAGGCCGAAAGTGCAGCCTCTTGCAAGGAGCAGCGCTTTCCGCCCTGTTCGTTTCTTCAGCAAATGTTTACTGAGCTCCCGTTTTGTGGAAAACAGAATGTTCGACTTTGGGAAAAACAAAGATAAGAATTCGCCCCTTACCACCCCCCACCATCCCTAAAGGGCCTTAGAGTTAAATGAGGAGAGAGACAGACCTCAGCGATATACCCCGAGATAACAAACTGTGGTGTTGGAGAAGACTCTTGAGAGTCTCTTGGACTTCAAGGAGATCCAACTGGTCCATCCTAAAGGAAATAAGTCCTGAATATTCTCTGGAAAGGCTGATGCTGAAGCTGAAACTCCAGTACTCTGGCCACCTGATGCGAAGAACCGACTCCTTGGAAAAGACCCTGATGCTGGGAAAGAATGAGGGCAGGAAGAGAAGGGGACGACAGAGAATGAGATGCTTGGATGGCATCACCGATTCCAATGGACATGAGTTTGGGTAGACTCCGGGAGTTGGTGATGGACAGGGAGGCCTGGCGTGCTGCGGTCCATGGCATCGCAAAGAGTCAGACACGACTGAGTGACGGAACTGAACTGAACAAATGAAACCCCGTGTCCTTGGCCTTCGCTTGTGCTCCTTTTCCAAGTAAACCCTAAGGGACTAAATCTTGACTTTCTGTCTTTCAAGAACCCTCCTGTGACAGCTTGGACACTTCTGTCTTCCAGGCAGTGTTAAGAGCCCCTTCCAAGGCGGTATATTCTGTTGATTTTGGTATATTTAGGTATATTTCTGCCTCCTAGTTTAGACTTGAAGCTCTTGGACGCAGAGGAAAGGTAATCTGGGTCTTGTAATCCTCAGCATTGTGTGCTGATAAAAGTTTGTTTTGGACAAACGGATGTCCCCAGACCTTTGTTACCTCTCTTACAGAACTTTTCTTCTCTCCTGTTACAAATATGCCTCTCTTCTCCCCCTGCATTCATTCAGCAAGTTGTCCATTGAATACCTGATGTGTTTCAGATATTATGCCGGCTCTGAGTGGTAACTGAAAACCGGAATAGTGTTTACTCTAACAGAGCCCACAGTCTCCTCCCAAGGGGCAGACTAATCAAACAAACAGATACATGTCTTACATACATAGATTGCAACTAAGATTGCAACATGTAAGACTGCAACTGTTGTATCACTCTTTGCTATGTAGCAAATCACTACAAAACCTAGTTGTTTACCGCAGTCCTTTGGCTAACTCAGGATACTGTGAGTAGGTTGGGTGGTTCTACTTTTGAGTTTGCTCAGCTGGGCTCTTTCATACCTGTCTGGTGAGCTGGTGGGTCTGCTGGTGGCTGGATGACCTAGGATGGTCTCATGCCCAAGTCTTCTGGTGGGAAGGATGTTAGTAGGGACAATAGAGACAATGTGTTAGGGGCCACTTTTGCAATGTGACACAAGAACTAAGGAAAACACCAAGGGAGCATATACTGAATATAGAAGTTTGCTTTGAACTATTGGGGAAAAGGACTACATTGCTAAAATGACACTTAAGTTGAGATCCAAAGGTTGGAAAGGGGGTAACTAGGTGAAGAGAGGAAGAAAGACAGTCCAGAGAGAGGACATAGGCAAATACCCACCACTCCTCTTTGCCACTTCCCATTTTGAACTCAACTTCCATGTTTCAGAAGATGGTACACCCTCCAGCTGACTGTTCAAATCAAAAACCTAGCCGTCATCCTTTCTTTTCCCCACTGGCAGTTCTCATCTGTTCTACCTCCAAAACATATCCTGAACCACTCCTTCTTCATTTCTATGTCACCATTATCCAAGCTCCTGTCATCATCCACCTTTACTGCAAACCGTCCTTACTGATCTTTCCGTGTCTGTAGTCACACACGGCAATACAAAATAAAAAGTGTGGGTTGGATTATGCCAACCGTTCAAAGGCCTATACTGGATGGGTCCGAATGTTTGTGTCTCCCCAAAATTCACATGTTGAAATCCCGCTCTCTAAGGTAATGATATAAGGATGTAGGGTCTTTGGATGATGCTTAGGTCATGAGGGCAGAGGCCTCATGAATGGGGTTAGTGCTCTGATAAGAGACGCTGGAGAGCTCCCCTGTCTCCTTCTGTACACTGAGAAGATGGCATCCATGAGGGAGAGGCTCTTTGCAGACACCGACTAGGCCAGTGCTTGGATTTCATAGCCTCCAGAACTTAAATTTGTTTTTTTATATGCTACCCAGTTTGTGGCATTTTTGCTATAGCAGCTCAGTGGACTAAGACTCATTCCCATTATGCTTAAAATAAAATTTTGAATTCTTGCTGTGGTTATGAAGGCTGTATCTTGCTGTTACTTACCCATCTCCCTCCTCTCACCACCCCACTATGCTATCCCTAGCATATATCAAGCTCATTTCAGAGTCAGTCTTGTTTTTGTTTTCTCTGCCTAGAACACTCCTTGTGTCTCCATATAACTAGCCCTTTTCATCATATAAAATTCTACTTAAAAGGCACCTACAGAGTGAGACTTTCTCTGATCACCTTGTTATTGCCATATCCTCCTTTTTTGTTTCCTCTGAGGTGCATGCTACTCTCTGAAGTTAGCCTGTTTATATGCTATTTGCCTCCCATAACTAGAATATATTCTCCACAAAACCAAGCACTTTGCTATCATGTTTATATTATATTCCCTATGCCACCACAGCCTTTGGCTCATAGTAGGAACTCAATAATTAGTAGAGCTTGTTAATTAATAAAGGAGTGAGTGAAAACCCCATAACAGAGGATGCATGATGCATGTGAGGATGTGAAAGAAAACTAGTGAGGCTAGAGCAGAGGAAATGGGTGATAAGAGTTATAGTGGGAGAGTAGGTATGACCAGGTCTTGTAGGGCATTTGGCCATGCTAAGGAGGTTGGTCCTTATATTAGGGTTCTCCAGAGAAAACCATATATATGGCTCTATTATAAAGAATTGGCTCATATAATTATGGAGACCATGTCCCAAGATACATAGTCAATAAGCTGGAGACCCAGGAGAGCTGATGGCATGAATTCCAGTATGAATGCTGTCAGGCTCAAGACCCAAGAAGAGCCAATGTTTCTGGCTGGGTCTGAAGACTGGGAAAAAACCCCCAAATCTCAGCCCATACAGTCAGGCAGGAGGAATTCCCTCTTCCTCAGCATTTTTGTTCTAGTCAGGTCTTTCATTGGATGAGACCCACTCATGTCAGGGAAGGCAATCCATTTTACTCAGTCTACCAATTCAAATGTTAAGCCTGTCCAGGAACACCCCTACAAACTCATCCAGTAAAATGTTTGGCCAGATGAGTGGGCGTCCTGTAGTTTAGTCATAGTGACACAGATTAATCATCATAGTCCTTATCTTGGTATCTGTGTGAAGATATTGATGGCAGCAGGGACTATCTTATTCATCATGTAACTCATCTTTTGGCAGATGCCACATACATAGTATAGTAATTGTCGAACAAATATATACTGAACTGCACTCTTTCAGTCTCCACCCAACATATGTATTCTAGGAACTCTTCCCCTGAGATCTGGACTCTGATCTTTCTCTTCTGTCAACAGACATTTTGAAACATGCATCAGCACAATTGTTCTCAAGTCTCTTTCACTGTTTGGAGGCACTTTCTTATAGGCTGTATTTTATCCCAGGACACATTTCATAGAAGAGGAGCTGGGGACCTGGGGAGGCCAAATGCCATGGCCAAGGTCACATGATAAGATAGTAGGGAAGTTGGAATTAAATCCTTTATCTTCCCTCTCCACAGTACCAGTTTCCACTCCTCTCATTATGCTTTTTTCTTTTTTTAAAGTTACTAAACAAACATAAACAAAAATTACTAAATAGTTAATGAATGCCTTTTCTTTTGGAATAACCAGTGTGTGTCCATCATTGGGTGTAGCATTTCAAAATCTCTCAGTATTATTGTTCCAGGTTATAAGCAGTATAATCTGACTTCTCATAAACTACTATGCAATATTTGTATATTTATTGTGACAATAGCACAATCTTATTTTGTGTAAAGTTAAATGAATTCCAATGTGGGATGGCTTAAGAAAGGTCCAGTGAAGGCAAAGAGTTACATTAACTCCATTTACTCATTTATTCAGACCTACGTACTGAGAACTCACCAGATGCTATATTTACCAATCTTTAACCTAAATTCTCTGAATAACATGGAAAGGGAAAGCTATGCACATAACTGGATCATTAAAATTTTTTTCTATTCTTATTGCTTTGGAACTTTAGAGGTGATGATGCTTGAATTAGATCATTTATTTTAATTATGTTATTATTTTGTTATTCTCTTCCACTAAGCTTTTGCCCCATTTTAGAAATGAAGAAAGATGTTGAGTGACCAACCGTGATATATTTATTTGCTAGTGTTTATGCCTAAATAAATGGGCTTCCCTGTAGCTCAGACAGTAAAGAACCTGCCTGCAATGCAGGAGACCTGGGTTTGATCCCTGGATCAGGAAGATGCCCTGGAGAAGGAAATGGCAACTCACTCCAGTATTCTTGCCTGGAGAATCCCGTGGACAGAGGAACCTGGTGGACAGAGGAACTTGGTGGACAGAGGAACCAGTCTGTGGGGTCGCAAAAAGTCAGACACAACTGAGCGACTAAGCAATATAACGTCAAATGCAGCTGTCCCATGTTAAGAAGCTTAAGCAAATTGTTTTAATGATGATGCAGAGAGATAAAATCTCTCTCCAGTAAAATTTTAGGTTTTTTGTGTATGATTTTTTCACTTTAAAGATTCAGTACTTTTGCTTCCCAGGTGGCTCATTGATAAAGAATCTGTCTGCCCATGCAAGGAGACGTAGGAGATGTGGGTTCAATCCATGGGTGGGGAAGATCCCCTGGAGGTAAAGATGGCAGCCCGCTCCAGTATTCTTCCCTGGAGAATCCCATGGACAGAGGAGCTTGGAAAGCTACAATCCGTGGTGTCGCAGAGTTGAACACAGCTGAGGAACTAGAGACGCTCACACTTGAGGGGTATAGGGTCTCTCTCTAGTGGTGAACTGAGTACTTAAAACTGTTTGGTCACGCAGTAGGAGCCCAGAGTACAGAATGAAACTACCCCAGTATCCTACCTCATTTAACACCACTTTTTAAATAGAAATCACCTATAACTGATTTTCTTCTTAGTGATTAAGGGGAAACTATTATTAAGTGATAAAGCACACAGACTTTTCATTTTCTCAAGACATTTCTCAAGACTCCATCATTTTCTCAAGAACTGACTCAGGATCACTTAGCGTGCAGGATGTGCTAAGTCGCTTCAGTTGAGTTCGATTCTTTGCGACCCCATGGTCTGTAGCCCGCCAGGATCCTCTGTCCAGAGGGTATGTCAAAACACAACCTTCTAAACCCTACCCCAGAGTTTCTGATTCAGGAAGTCTGGAGTGACAGCCAAGAATATGCATTCATAAAAAATTCTCAGGTGTTACTGATGCTGCTGGTACAGGAACCCCACTTTGAGAAGTGCCTTGCTTGACTCCTAGAGTGTGAATCTAAGCCTTGTATTAAATAAGGTTAATACTAACCTTATATTAAATATTCCTCAAGGTTTAGCCATAGGGTTATTGTGAGGATTAAATGGAACAGTAGATGCATAGTAAGTGCTCCACAGAGGTTGGTTAGCTGTTGGTAATCTGTCAGTGTTTTCCAATGTGAAAAGTTAAATAAGGTGGAATTTTTAAAAATAATATTGTTGTTGAGCTATTATTGTTAGCTAAGTTCAGTTTAGTCTCTCAGTCCTGTCTGACTCTCTGCAGTCCCACGGACTGCAGCACGCCAGGCCTCCCTGTCCGTCACCAGTCCCCAGAGCTTGTTGAAACTCATGTCCATCGAGTCAGTGATGCCATCCAACCATCTCAGCCTCTGTCGTCCCCTCCTCTTCCTGCCTTCAATCGTTCCCAGCATCAGGGTCTTTTCCAGTGAGTCAGTTCTTCGCATTAGGTGGCCAAACCAGGGTCTCCTGCATTGCAGGTGGATTCTTTACCAACTGAGCTATCAGAGAAGCTAAGTTATATCAATAATTTTACTTAAGTGTGTTTGACAGTGTACTATGCATTACTAATATATCTATAGCATCATTAATGTATATTAATCTTTATGCATATTGCTCTGAAAAAATTGGTACAAAGCAAAAACCACACGGTGAAGGGGCTATGTCAAAGGGACACAGGGGCCAACTGAAAGAGATTCCAATGGCCAAGGTTGGGATAATTTGAGCAATAAAGTGATTATAATCCATGTTAAAAAGTAAATATCCCCGAGTTCATGCTGAGATAAATAAATGCTTGGAGGAAGGAAGGAATAAATAAATAAATGGAGAAGAGACAAATCTCCCGTGCTGAGGATTCCAAATATTTCTTGTAGATATTCTGCCCTCAAAGATGTGGAGGACAGCTCCCTACGTCTTAAGTGTAAGGAGCACATGGTGACTTTCTTCCAAAGAGGGAAAAAAGGGGTAACTTTACAGCGGAGAAACACCACCTCAGCCTGGTGATCAAGGTCGATATCAACAGTGGTAAGTCACGTTATTAGTACGTGCTCTTTATGTGGGTGTACCGTACCCTTCTGATCTTCCTCCTCAAAATCTGTAACCCCAGTGTAATCATGAGAAACCCATCGGATAAATCCCAGTTCAGGGACACTTTGCAATATATGTGACCAGTGTTCCTAAAATTTGTCAAGGTCACCAAAAATAAGGAAAGTCTGAGACACTGGCGCAGCCCAGAGGACCTTAAGGAGACATGACAACTAAATGTAATGTGGTCTAGTGGATAAGGTGGATCCTAGAACAGGGAATGGACGTTAGGTAAAAATCAAGGAAATATGAATAAGGCATGGAAAAAAGTAAAGCAAAACTCTGACTTTTAGGGGGAAAAAAAGGTATGTATTTGTTATTAGAAGTGCCATCCAAACTTTCAAAGCATAGTAAAGAAAATAAATGCCAATGCTGTATGATAAAATGTTGTGTTAATTTTAGGTGAACATTTTTCTAGATTGATCTATCTACAGAGGTAGAGCATATATATGTTTATATACACACACACACACATATACACTCATACATACATACATACATATATAGTAGGCATGCAGATGAGCAATCTTATAAAAGCAGGATCTTTGTATGTGTTTTAAAATTTTATTTTGGGCACAATTTGATTCTTTTACATTATGAAATATATCAAACACAGATAAAATAATTAACTGACCCCTACAGCATACTTAGGGCTTCCCTGGTAGCTCAGTTGGTAAAGAATCTGCCCGTAATGCAGGAGACCCTGGTTTGATTCCTGGGTCGGGAAGATCCTCTGGAGAAGGGAAAGGCTACCCACTCCAGTGTTCTTGATGGCCTCCCTGGTGGCTCAGATGGTAAAGAATCCACCTGCAATGTGGGACACCTGGGTTCGATCCCTGGAGGAGGGCATGCAAGCCACTTCAGTATTCTTGCCTGGAGAATCCCATGGACAGAGGAGCCCCTATCTGGCCAAAGTCCATAGGGTCATAAAGAGCTGGACACAACTGAAGTGACTTAGCATACAGATATGTACAACTACTACCACAATCAATTTTAGAACATTTTTCTCATCCCCCAAAGAAATTTCACACACATTAGCGTTCACTCTCTATTTCTCCTCAATCCTTTCAGTCCCAGGCAATCAACAATCTACTTTCAGGTTCTATAGATTTACTTCTTTGGAACATGTCACATAAATGAAATCATACAGACTGTGGTCTTGTGATTGACCTTTTTCACCTAGGGTACTGCTTTCAAGGGTCCTTCATCTTATGATGTGTGTTAGAGCTTTGTTCTTTTTACTGCTGATTAGTATTCCATCCTATGAATATACCAACTTGAATTATCCATTCATTTGTTATAGACATTTGGGTTATTTTCACTTTTTGGCTATTACAAATAATGCTGCTATGAAGGCTTGTGTACAAGTTTTTGTGTGGGCTCGTGTTTCCATTTCTCTTGGGTATATACCTACGAGTGGAATTACTGGATCTTTTGATAATACTGTGTTTAACATTTTAGGGAACTTCCAGGAGGTTTTGAAAAGTGGCTGCACCATTTTATTAATACATTCTCACTAGCAGTGAGAGCTCCAGTTTCTCCACATCCTCACCAACATGTTATTATCTGACTTTATTGATTTTAGCTCTTCTAGTGAGTATGAAGTGATATCTCATGATGGTTTTGATTTTCATATTCCTAATGCCTAGTAATGTTGAATGTCTTTTCATGTTCTTATGGTCATTTGTATATCTTCTGTGCAGAAGTAACTATTTAGCACTTTTATCTATTTTTAGAATGGATTATTTGTCCCTTTTATTACTGAATTGTGTGTTCTTTATGGATTCTAATTGTAAGTCCCTGATCAGATATATGAATTTGCAAACATTTTCTCCTAATATATGGATTGTCTTTTTCACTTGTTTGATAGTATTTTTTGAAGCACAAAAGATTTTAATTTTGATGAAGTTCAGTTTGTCTAATTTTTCTTTTGTTTCTAGTGCTTTTGGTGCTTAAGTTAGGCAAAGCTTTCTAAGGTCATGAAGAATCACTCCTGTATTTTCTTCTAAGAGTTTTAAAGCTTGGGCACTTACATCTATTGATGATCTAATTTGAGCCAAATTTTGTGTACAGTGTGAGGAAGGGTCAAATTTCATTCTTTCGCATGTGATTATTCAGTTGTTCCAGAACATTCATAGAAGAGACTATTCCCCACACCCCGCCCCAAACTGTCTTGGTACCCTTGTTGAAAATAATTGGTTGTTAATGTAAGGGTTAGTTTCTGGATCTTAACTTCCTGCCATTGACTTATATGTTGATCCTTATGCCAGTACTATGTGTGCTAAGTCGCTTCAGTCTTGTCTGATCTTTGCAACCCTATGGACTGTAGCCTGCCAGACTCCTGTGTCCATGGGATTCTCTTAGCAAGAATACTGGAGTGGGTTGCCATGCCCTCCTCCAGGGGATCTTCCCAACCCAGAGACTAAAACCATGTCTCTTATGTCTCCTGCATTGGCAGGCGGGTTCTTTACCACTAGTGCCACCTGGGAAGTCAGCACTATCCTGTCTTGTAATTTTGAAATTGGGGGAAAGATAAGATATTTTTAAAGTCATTGCTTTAAACTATTAACTTTATTAAATTTAATAACAGAGAAAAAGAAATAAAATACAATCTAAGGATTCTTGAAGTTTAGAAGATATTCCTGTTGCATAAGATGTTAATTCATAAAATAGCTAAGATTTAAAAGTCATTATGAATGGAAATTTTTATATTTTGAAAACATGTTTTCAAAAACACATTTCAGATTCTATGACTAACTCTGCTTTAAAAAATAAGCAAATTAGCATCTTCATAATTCCTATCACTTTTCTTTTCTCACATTTTATTTTTACTAATGATATTTTTATATCATGCTATCAATGTTACTAGCAATATATTTGAAACTGTAACCCATACTGTGGTTTAGTCTTGCTTATACATTTACATCAACTCAATGCTCCCTACCAGTCTGTGTTATCTAGATTGTTGACTATAGGTTCAAAGTTGGGTGTAATATTTTCTTTATTGAGTTATGGTTGATGTATTCTATTGTATAAGCTGTAGGTGTATAATATAGTAGCTTACAATTTGTAAAGGTTATACTTCCATTTATAGTTATCATAAAATATTGGCTACATGCCTTGTGTTGTACAATCTATTCTTGTAGCTTATGTATAATACTCTGTATTTCTTAATCACCAGATCCTGTATTACCCCCTCTCCCCAATGCTATTGAATAGCTTGTTCTCTATATCTGTGAGTTTGCTCCTTTTTGTTATAATCACTAGTTTGTTATATTTTTTGTATTCCACATGTAAGTGATATCATACAGTATTTGTCTGTCTCTGTCTGATTTATTTCATTTAGCATAATAACTTCCAGGTTCACCCATGTTGTTACAAATGGCAGTATTTTCATTTTTAATGGTTGCATGGTATTGTATTGTGTGTGTGTATATATATATACCTCACATCTTCATTCATCTGTTGATGGACACTTAGGTTGCTTTCATACATTGGCAGTTGTAAATAATACTGCTATGAACATTAAAAAATAGAGACATGACTTTGCCGACAAAGGTCTGTCTAGTCAAAGCTATAGTTTTTCCAATAGTCATGTATGGATGTGAGAGTTAGACCATAAAGAAGGCTGAGGGCTGCAGAATTGATGCTTTTGAACTGTGGTGCTGGAGGAGACTCTTGAGAGTCCCTTGGACAGCAAGGAGATCTAACCAATCAATACTAAAGAAAATCAGTCCTGAGTATTCATTGGAAAAACTGATGCTAAAGCTGAAGCTCCAATACTTTGGCCACCTGGTGTGAAGAGCCAACTCGTTGGAAAAGACCCTGATGCTGGGAAAGATTGAGGGCAGGAGGAGACGGGGTGACAGAGGATGAGATGGTTGGATGCCATCCCTGACTCAGTATACATTTGTTTGAGCAAACTCTGAGAGATAGTGAAGGACAGGGAAGCCTGACGTGCTGCAATCCATGGGGTCACAAAGAGTCACACACAACAACAAAAACAATGAACATTGGAGTAAGTGTGTCTTTTTGAATTAGTGTTTTTGTCATGTATATATGCCCAACAGTGGAATTGCCGGGTTGCATGGCAGCTCTGTTTTTAGTTTTTTGAGAAATCTCCATACTGTTTTCCAATGTGACTGTACTAATTTATATTCTCACCAACAATGAACAAGGCTTCCCTTTTCTCCACATTCTCACCAATGTTTGTCATTTGTGTTCTTTTCAATTGTAAGCCATTCTGACAAGTATGAAGTAACATCTTTTTGTGGTTTTGATTTGCGTTTCCCTGATGATAGCAATGTTGAACATCTTTTCAGTGCAGTGCCTGTTGGCTATCTGTATTTTCTTTCTGGAAGAATGTCTATTCAATTCTGCCCATTTTTTAATTGGATTGTTTTTTGATGTTGTTGTATGAACTGTTTATATATGCTGGATATTAATTCCTATTGGTCATATCACTTGCAAATATCTTCTCTCATTGAGTAGATTTTCTTTTTGTCAGTGGTTTTCTTTGCTGTGTAAAACTTTTAAGTTCAATTAGGTCTCATTTGTTTACTTTTGCTTTTGTTTCCTTTGCTTTAGGAGACAAATCCAAAAAAGAAAACAAAAGAAAAAGAAAAACTCCTCTGCTGTAGTTATGCCAAAGTGTTCTGCTTATATTTTTTCCCTCTAGGAGTTTTATAGTATCTGATCTTACATTTATGTCTTTAATTAATTTTGGGTTTATTTTTGTTTATGATGTTAGAGAATGTTCTAATTTCATTCTTTTACATGTAGCTGTCCAGTTTCCCCAGCACCACTTTTTGAAGAGACTGTCTTTTCTCCTTTGTATATTCTTGTCTCCTTTGTCATAGATTAATTGACCATGAGTGTTGGATTATATCTGGGCTATTCTTTTTTTATATTTAATTTTATTTATTTAATTTTGGCTGTGCTGTGTTTTGTTGCTGTGTAGGCTTTCTGCAATGAGTGGAGGCTACTCTTTGTTGCAATGCACAGGCTTCTCACTGTGGTAGCTTCTCTTGTTACTGAGCATGGGCTCTAGGGGCACAGGCTTCAGTAGTTGCAACATGTGGGCTTAATGGTTGCAGCTCCTGGGCTCTAGAGCACAGGCTCAGTAGTTGTGGCACACAGGCTTAGTTGCTCCGTGGCATGTGGGATCTTTCCAGATCAGGGATCGAAACTGTGTCTTCTGCATTGGCAGGTAGATTCTTTATCTCTGGACTCTCTGTTATGTTCTATTGATCTATGTGCCTGTTTTTGTGCCAGTACTGTACTGTTTTGATTACTGTAGCTTTGTAGAATAGTTTGAAGTCAGGGAGCATAATTTCTCCAGCCCTGTTCTTCTTTCTTCAAATTGTTTTGGCTACCAGGAGTCTTGTTTTGACTACCAGGAATTGTGTTTTTCCATACAAATTTTAAAATTATTTGTTCTATTTCTGTGAAAAATGCCATTGGTATTTTGATAGGGATGGCATTGAATTTGTAGATTGCCTTGGATATTATGCTCATTTTAGCCATATTAATTCTTCCAATCCATGATAATGATATATCTTTCCATCTTTCTGTGTCATCTTCAATTTCTTTCATTGGTGTCTGTCTTTTTGGCTGTGCTCCATGGCATGCAGGATGTCAGTTCTCCGACCAGGAATCAAACCTGTGTCCTCTGCCTGGAAAGTGTGAAATCTTAACCACTGGACCACCAGGGAATTCACAATCAATGTCTTATAGTTTTCAAAGTACAGGTCTTTTACCTCCTTAAGTAGGTTTGTTCATAGGTATTTTATTCTTTATGATGTGATGGTACATAGGATTGTTCCTTAATTTCTCTTTCTGATAATTTTTTGTTAGTTCATAGAAGTGCAACATATTTCTATATATTAATTTTGTATCTTGATGCTTTAATGAATTCATTGATGAGCTCTAGTAGTTTTCTGGTGGCGTCTTTTTTGAATTTTCTATGTATAGTATCATGTCATCTGCAAACAGGTACAGTTTTTACTTCTTCCTTTCCAATTTGAGGTCCTTGTGTTTCTTTTTCTTTTCTGATTTCTGTAGCTAGAACTTCCAAAACTATGTTGAAGAGGAGTGAAGAGAATGGGCCTTCTTGTCTTGCTCCTGATCTCAGAGGAACTATTTTCAGCTTCTCACCGCTAAGTATGATGTTAGATGTGGGCTTGTCATATATGGTCCTTATCTGAGGTATGCTCCCTGTGGGCTCACTGGTGGCTCAGCAGCAAAGATCCTGCCTGCTGATGCAGGAGACATGGGTTTGATTCTTGGGTTGGGAAGATCCCCTGGAGAAGGAAATGACAACCCACTTCAATATTCTTGCCTGGGAAATCCCATGGACAAAAGAGCCTGGTGGGCTACCCTTCACGGGATCACAAAGAATCAGATATGACTTAGCAACTAAATAGTAATAACAACGTCATCAACAGCAACATTCTCTCTATGCCCACTCTCTGGAGATTTTTTAAAAATCATAAATAGATGATGGAGTTGAACTTTACTAAAAGCCCTTTCTGCATCTATTGATATGGTCATATATATGCATATCTATATGTCTTCTTTTGAAAAAGTGTACTCAGGTATTCTGCTCATTTAAAAAAGTTGGAATTGCTTTACAATATTTCATTAGTTTCTCCTGTACAACAACACAGATCAGCTATAGGTATACATATATCCTCTCCTTTTTGAGCCTCCCTCCCACCCCCTTATTCCACCCCTCTAGGTCACCAGAAAGCAGCAAGCTGAGCTGCCTATGCAATACATCAGCTTCCTGCCAGCTATCTGCTTTACACATGGTGGTGTATAATGTCAGTGCTACTCTCTCGGTTTGTCCCACCCTCTTCTTCCCCAGCTGTGTTCACAAGTCCATTCTCTACATCTGTACCTCTGTTCTTGCCCTACAAATAGGCTCATTAGTACCGTTTTTCTAGATTCCATATATATGCTTTAAAATATGATATTTGTTTTTCTCTTTCTGACTTACTCCACTCTGTATGACAGGCTCTAGGTTCATCCACATCACTACAGCTGACTCAAGTTCATCCCTTTTTATGACAGAGTAATATTCCATTGTCTATACATACCACATCTTCTTTATCTATTCATCTGTCGGTAGAGATCTAGGCTATTTCCATGTCCTGGCTATTGTAAATAGTGCTGCAATGAACACTGGGGTACAACTGTCTTTTTGAGTTACGGTTTTCTCAGGGTATATGCCCAGTAGTGGGATTTCTGGGTTGTTTGGTAGTTTTACCTTTAGTTTTTTGAGGAACCTCCATATTGTTATCCACAGTGGCTAAACCAATTTACAGTCCCACCTACAGTGTAAGAGGGTACCCTTTTCTTCACACCCTCTCCAGCATTTACTGTTTGCACATTTTTTTATGATGGTCATTCTGACTGGTGTGAGGTGATACTTCATTGTAATTTTTATTTGCATTTCTCTAATAATTAGTGAAGTTGAGGATATTTTCATGTGCTTCTTGGCCATATTTATTTAAGTCTTCTGCCCAGTTTTTGATTGGATTGTTTGTTTTTTTGATATTGAGCTGCATGAGCTGTTTGTATATTTTGGAGGTTAATCCTTTGTTGCTTTGTTTGCAAATATTTCCTCTCATTTTGAGGGTTATATTTTCCTCTTGTTTACAGCCTCCTTTGTTACACAGGGGCTTTTAAGTTTAATGACATCCCATTTGTTTAGTTTTGTTTTAATTTTCATTACTCTAGCAAGATCCAAAAAGATCTTGCTGTGGTTTATGTCAATGTTTTTCTGATTTTTTTCCTCCAAGAGTTTTGTAGTGTCTGATCTTACATTTAGGTCTTTAATCCATTTTGAATTTATTTTTGTGTGTTAGGTAGTGTTCTAATTTCATTCTTTTACATGTACTGTCCAATTTTCCTAGCACCACTGATTGAAGAGATTGTCTGTTTTACACTGTATATTCTTGCTTCCTTTGTCATAGATTCAGTTCAGTTCAGTCACTCAGTTGTGTCCGACTCTTTGTGACCCCATGAATCGCAGCATGCCAGGCCTCCCTGTCCATCACCAACTCCTAGAGTCCACCCAAACCCATATCCACTGAGTCGGTGATGCCATCCAACCATCTCATCCTCTGTCGTCCCCTTCTCCTCCTGCCCCCAACCCCTCCCAGCATCAGGGTCTTTTCCAATGAGTCAACTCTTCGCATGAGGTGGCCAAAGTATTGGAGTTTCAGCTTCAGCATCAGTCCTTCCAATGAACACCCAGGACTGATCTCCTTTAGGATGGACTGGTTGGATCTCCTTGCTGTTCAAGGGACTCTCAAGAGTCTTCTCCAACACCACAGTTCAAAAGCATCAATTTTTTGGTGCTCAGGTAGGTTTATTCCTAGGTATTTTATTCTTTTTGTTGCAATTGTACATGGAATTATTTTCTTAATTTCTCTTTCTGCTTTTTTTCATTGTTAGTGTATAGGAATGCAAGACATTTCTGTCATTAATTTTGTATCTGACAACTTTGCCAAATTCACTGACTAGGTCTAGTAATTTTCTGGTGTCATCTTTAGGATTTTCTATGCATAGCAACATGTCATCTGTAAACAGTGACAGTTTGACTTCTTTTCCAACTTGTATTTCTTTTACTTTTTTCCTTGTCTGATTGCTGAAGTGAGGACTTTCAAAACTGTTGAGTAAGAATGGTGAGAGTGAACATCCTTGTCTTGTTCCTGTTTTTAGGGGAAATGGTTTCAGTTTTTCATCATTAAGTATGATGTTTGATGTAGGTTTGTCATATATGATATTTATTATGTTGAAGTAGGTTCCCCTGATGCCCATTTTCTGGAGAGTCTTTATCATAAATGGATATTGAATTGTGTAAAAAAGATTTTTCTGCATCTATTAAGATGATCATATGGTTTTTATTCTTTAATTTGTTAATATGGTGTATCACATTGATTGATTTGCATGTGTTGAAGAATCTTCACATTCCTGATAAATATGACTTGATCATGGTGTATGATCCTAATGTGTTGTTAGAGTCTGAATGATAGTATTTTGTTGAGGATTTTTACATCTATATTCAACAGTGATATTGGTCTATAATTTTCTTTTTTTATGATGGCTTTGGTTTTGGTATCAGGGTGATGGTGACCTTATAGAAAGAATTTCAGAGTGTTCCACCCTCTGCAATTTTTTGAAAGAGTTTGAGAAGGATAGGTGTTAGTTCTTCTCTAAATGTTTGGTAGAGTTAGTTGTGAGGTCATATGGTCCTGGACTTTTGTTTGTTGGAAGATTTTTATTCATAGTTTCAATTTCTTTACATCTGATTGGTATGTTTATGTTTTCTAATTCTTTCTGGTTTGGTCTTGGAAGAATTTGTTCATTTCTGAGAATGTGTTCATTTCTTCCAGGTTGTCTGTTTTATTGGCATACAGTTGCTGTGGTAGTCTCTTATGATCCTCAGTATTTCTATGGTGTCAGTTGTGATGTCTCCTTTTTTATTTCTAGTTTTATTAATTTGAGTCCTCTCCCTGTTTTTTCTTGAGAAGTCTGGCTAAAGGTTTATGAATTTTCTTTATCTTCTCAAAGAACCAACTTTTATTTTATTGATCTTTGCTATTATTTTCTTCATTTCTATTTCACTTATTTCTGCTCTGATCTTAATGATTTCTTTCCTTCTACTGACTTTGGGTTTTCTTTGTTCTTTCTCTGGTTGCGTTAGGTGTAAGGATAGATTGTTTATGTGAGATTTTTCTTGTTTCTTGAGATGAGATTGAATTGCTATAAGCTTCCCTCTTTGAACTACTTTTTCTGCATTCTAGATTTTGGTTGTCAAGTTTTCATTGTCATTTGTTTCTATGTATTTTTAAATTTCTTCTTCAATTTCTGCAGTGATCTCTTGGTTATTTAGCAGTACACTATTTAGCCTCCATGTATTTGTGGTTTTTTCAGTTTTTAATCCTGTAATTTATTTCTAATCTCATAGCATTGTGGTTGGAAAAGATGTTTGATACAATTTCAATTTTCTTAAATTTTTCAAGGCTTGATTTGTGTCCCAAGATGTGGTCTTTCCTGGAGAATGTTCCTTGTGCACTTGAGAAGAATGTATTCTGCTGCTTTTGGTAGAATGTCCTAAGAATATCAATTAAATCTATCTGGTCTATTGTGTCATCTCAAGCTTGTGTTTCCTTATTTGTTTTCTTTCAGATGATCTGTCCATTGGTGTAAGTGGGGTGTTAAAGTCCCCTGCTGTTACTGTGTTACTGTCAATTTATCCTTTTATGGTCTTATGTATTGTCTTACATATTGAGGTGCTCCTATGTTGAGTGCATAAATATTTATAACTGCTATATCTTCTTGGATTAATCCCTTTATTATTGTGTAGTGTCCTTTCTTATCTCTTGTAACAGGTTTTAAGGTCTATTTTGTCTGATATAAGTACTCCTACTCCAGCTTTTTTTTTTTCCTATTTGCATGGTATAACTTTTTCCATTCCCTCACTTTCAGTCTGTATATGTCTCTAGGGCTGAAGTGCGTCTCTTGTAGGGAGCATATACATGGATCTTATTTTTGTATCCATTCAGTCAGTCTGTGTCTTTTGGTTGGGGCATTTAATCCATTTACATTTAAGATAATTGTCGATATGTATGTTCCTATGAGGGGCTTCCCAGGTGGGGCTAGTGGTGAAGATCCTGCCTGCCAATGCAAGAGACATAAATGATGCAGGTTCCTTCCCTGGTTCAGGAAGATTGCCTGGAGGAGGGCATGGCAACCCACTCCAATATTCTTGCCTGGAGAATCCCATGGAGAGAAGAGCATGGTGGGCTACAATCCCAGGGGTCACAAAAGAGTTGGACACAACTGAAGTGATTTAACATATGTTTCTATTACCATTTTCTTAACTGGTGATTTTCTTGATTGTTTTGAGTTTGTTTTTTTGGTCTTTTTCTTTGTGTTTCCTATCTAGAGCAGTTCCTTTAGCATTTGTTATAATGCTGGTTTGGAGATGTTGAATTCTCTTAGCTTTTGCTTGTCTGTAAAGCTTCTGATTTCTCCATCAAATCTGAATGAAATCCTTGCTTTCAGCACTTTCACCATTTGTGCCTGGGCTTGATTCCTGGTCAGGGATCTAAGATCCTGCAAGGTATGTGGCACAGCCAGATTTTCTTTTTTTTTTTTAAAGCAACAGATTTCTGTACATTAACCTTGTATCCTGCAACTTTATTGAATTTGTTTATTGGTTCTAATAGTTTTTTAGTGGATACTTTAGGGTTTTCTATATGCAATATTGTGTCATTTGCAATTAGTGACAGTTTTGCTTCTTCCCTTCTGGTTCAGATGCATTTTGTTTCTTTTTCTTGATTATTACTGTGACTAGGAGTTTCAGTGTTATGTTGAGTAAAAGTGGTGAGAGTGGTCATCCTTGTCTTATTCCTGAACTTCAAGGAAATTCTGCTTTTCTCCATTGAATATGGTGTTAGCTGCAGTCTGGTCATATATAGCCTTTATTGTGTTGAGGTATGTTCCCTTTACACCTATTTTGTTGAGCGTTTTTATCATGAATGGGTGTTGAGTTTTGTCAAATGCTTTTCTGCATCTATTGAGATGATCATGCATTTTCTTAATCCTCCTTTTGTTAACGTGAAGTATCACAGCAATTTATTTGCAGATATTGAATCATTCTTATATCCATGGAAGAAATCAAACTTGATCATGGTGTATGGACCTATTTATATGTTGTTGATTTTGATTTGCTTTTCTTTTGTTGAGAGTTTTTGTATTTGCATTCATCAGGGATATTGGCCTGTATTTTTCTTTCTTTCTTTTTTTGTAGTATCTGGTTTTAATATCAGAAGAAATTTAGAAAGTTTCTCACCTCTTCATTTTTCTGGAATAGTTTGAGAGATATATATAATAACTATTCTTTTATATTTAGTAGAATTCCCCTGAATGGTCCTGGACTTTTATTTGTTGGGAGTTTTTGATCACTGATTCAATTCCAATACTAGTAATTGATCTTTTCAGATTATCTATTTCTTCCTGATTCAGTCTCAGAAGATTGCATATTTCTAGGAATCTATCCATTTCTTCTAGATTATCCAGTGTGTTAACATATAACTGTTTACAGTATTCTCTTATGATTATTTGTATTTCTGTGATACATTTGTAACTCCTCCTTTTTCATTTCTTATTTTGTTCATTTTGTTCCTTCTCCTCCCCCCTTTTTAAATGAGTGGGTAATGGCTTATCAATTTTATTTATCTATTCAAAAAACCAGTTCTTGGCTTCATTGATCTATATAATTTTCTTGTCTCTATTTTATTTCCTCTTTGATCTTTATTATTTCCTTCCTTCTGCTGACTTTGGTATTTTCTTGTTCTTCTTTTTCTAATTCCTTTAGATGATAGGTTAAATGGTTTGTTTGAAATTTTTCTTGTTTCATGAGATAGCCTGTATTGGCATAAACTCCTCTCTTAGAGTTAATTTTGCTTCCTCCAATAGATTTTTTTGAAGGTTATGGCTTTATTCCAATTGGTCTCAAGGTATTTATTGATTTCTTTTTGATTTCTTCATTGACCCGTCGGTTTTTTATTGACTTTTATTGACTTCATTGGTTTTTTATTAGTATGTTATTTATTCCCATTTTTCTTCTTGTAATTTATTTCTAACTTCTCATCATTGTTGTCAAAAAGATGCTTTAAATAATTTCTGTCCTCTTAAATTTATTGAGACTTGTTTTGAAACATTCCATGTGCATTTGAAATGAATATGTATTCTGCTGGTATTAGATGGAATGTCCTGTAGATATCTACAAAGTCTAACTGGTGTAATATGTCTTTTAAGGACAGTGGTTTTTTTTTAAAATTGATTTTCTTTCAGATAATGTGTCCATTGATATAAGTAGGGTGTTAAGGTCCCCTATTATTATTGTGTTATTGTTAATTTCTCCCTTCTTGTCTATTAATATTTGTGCATATGTTTATGAATATTATATCCTCTTCTTGTATTGTTCTCTTTATCTTTATATAATGCCCTTTGTCTTTTATTATAGACTTTGTTTTGAAATCTGTTTTGTTTGCTATGAGTATTGCTACTCAGCTTTCTCTTTGTTTCCATTTGGGTGGAATATTTTTTTCCATTCCCTCACTTTTGATCTGTGTGTATCTTGTATGAGATGTATAGGTGAACCCTAGATTTTCATCCAGTCAGCCACCCCATTTCCTTTCATTAGGTATTTAGTCCACTGACACTTAAAGTGTCATTGATAGGTTATTGATAGGTATGCACTTATTGCCATTTTGTTATGTGTGCTCTGATTGTTAATAGTTTTTCTCCTTTCTTTTTTTCTTCTTTTAGTCCCTTGTTTTGTGATTTAATGCTTTTCTTTATGTTACCTTTGTGTTCCTTTCTTTCTAGTTTTGTATATCTATTGTAGGTTTTATGATTTGTGTTTACATGTTGATCTATAACTATTTCTATTTAAAACTGGTGGTCATTTAAGTTCAAACACATTCTAAAAGCTCTACATTTCAGTTCCCCCACAATGGTTTATGTTTTTGATGTCGTATTTTACATCTTCATGTCTATCCCTTAACTGTTTATTTCTGTCATAGTTGATTTGACAGCTTTTGTCTTTGAACCTTTGTACTGGCTTCAAATGGTTGATCCACAGTTTTTATCAGCAGGATTTTCCCTTTTCTATAATGTCTTATTTCTTGTTGTAGCCTTTTCTTTCCTCTTAAAAAGAATAACCCTTAACACTTGTTGTAAGACTTGTTTACTATTGATGGACTCTTTTAGTTTTTGCTTCTTTGAGAAGTTCTTTATCTCCTCTTTAATTCTGAATGACGACCTTGCTGGATAGAGCATCATAGGTTTCAGGTTTACTTTTGCTTTTAAGTACTTATATAATGCCACCCTCTTCTGTCCTGCAAAGATTCTCCTGAAAAAGTTAGCTGATAGCTTTTGGGGTTCCCTTATATATAACTCTTTTCTTTCTCCTTTTGCTGCCTTTGTACTTCTTTTTTTAATTTTTAGTTTTGCCGTTTCAGTTATGATATGTCTTGGTATGCTTCTCTTTTTGTTCATCTTGTTTGGGACTCTCTGTGCTTACTGGACCTGGATTTCTGTTTCCTTCTTCAGGTTCAGGAAGTTTTAAGCCATAATTTCATCAAATACCTTTTTAAACCATTTCTCTCTCTCTTCTTTTTTTCTGGGGCTCCTATGGTGTGACTCTTAGTATGCTTGATATATTCTCAGAGGTCCCTTAAACTATCTTCATTTTTGAAAATGTGTTTTTCTTCTTGCTGCTCTGATTGGGTGATTTCTTTATTTTGTCTTTCAGATTGTTTATGTGTTCTTCTCTGTCACCTAATCTGCTGTTAATTCCCTCTAGTTACATTTTTCATTTCAGTTATTGCATTCTTTAGCTCTGACTAGTTCTTTAAAAAAATTTTTTTTTCTAGTTCTTTGTTCACATTCTCACTATGTTCATCTGTTCTTTTCTCCAGTTCAGCTTATTATTACTTTGAGCTCTTTTTTTGTTGTTGTTGTAAATTATTTGTTTCATCAGGATTTTTTTCAGGGCTTCTTTCATTTTCTTTCATTTTAAACATATTCCTCTGTCTTCTTACTTTGTTTAACTTTATCTCTATGAAATTAGGTGACTCAGTTACCTTACTTGGTCTTGAAGGCATGTGCTTATATGGGAACATCCCTATGTAGTCCATCTGTGCCCAGTAGCTTTGGTCAGAGAACTGGAACTGAAGTAAGCAGGAATCACATCTTCCCCAGGATGTGCTGGCAGCCACCACTTTGGTGGGAAGTAGGACTGGAGATGGAGTGGTTGGAGCCAGGTGAAGGTTGGAGTTTTTCCATGATTGGTGGCTGTCACTGCCACATCAGGGCTTGGGGCAGGGCCCACAGGGCTGGGGTAGGAGTGTTGAAGGAGCTGGGTTTCTCTCAGATGTGATGGTGGTCTTTGGTTTGGGATGTGGTCTGAGCCTGAGAACTTGGGGTGCACTTCTGTGTTGATTTCACTTTTCTTTTTGGTGTGAGAGCCCTGGTTAGTTTCTCTGTGTGAGCTGGAGGGGTTGGTGTCAACACTGAGCTAGACTTATCCTACCCCAAGTGTACACAGGGATGCGTGCTATGGTGATGGTGGTCTCTGCTCTGGAGTTAGCCTCATTCCCTTCCAGCTGCATGTGATCAGAAGACACGTACTGGCAATGGCTGTCTCCTTGCTGATTAGAGGCAGGGCCGGTGTGCAAGTTGGCTCCATTTTCTCCAAGTTTGCGCACTTCTGTTGTCTATGGCCATCTCCCTGTTAGTGGGGAGCAGTGTTGGAGCAAGAGGGACTGCAGCAGGAGCCCGTGTGGGTGGGGAGTGCTCTGGGGTGGCCTTGGCACGGGGAGAGCCCCAGGCAATTTTCAATCTGCTACCTCAGCACTGTGATTGTGAATAAGCAAGTCTGTAGGCATGCTCTTTAAGAGTGGAGTCTCAGTTTCTTACAGCCCTCTGATAAGCTCCAGTGGTTTTAGACCAGCTAAGGGGCTTCACCTTCATGGGGTGAGACCCCAGGGTTGGCATGTCTAACATGTAGCTGCTGCTGCTGCTAAGTCACTTCAGTCGTGTCCGACTCTGTGTGACCCCATAGACGGCAGCCCGCCAGGCTCCCCCGTCCCTGGGATTTTCCAGGCAAGAATTCTGGAGTGGGTTGCCATTTCCTTCTCCAGTGCATGAAAGTGAAAAGTGAAAATGAAGTTGCTCAGTTGTTTCTGACTCTTAGTGACCCCATGGTCTGCAGCCTAACAGCCTCCTCCGTCCATGGGATTTTCCAGGCAAGAGTACTGGAGTGGGGTGCCATTGCTTTCTCTGCTAACATGTAGCTCAAACCCCTTATTCCCCCAGGGTGGATCCCTGAGTCTGGAATATCCTCTCCTCTCTGTCCCCTGCTAGGGGTGCAGGCTTAATCTCTCTCATTTGGTAAATATTCCTTTTCTATTGACTAGCATGTTATATAGTATATATATATATACACACACACACACACACACACACACACACACACACACACATGAATGTGTGTGTTTATGGTAATTATTTTATAGAAAACTCCAGCCAATAAGAAAGAAATATATATTTATTTCTACTACTATAAAAATACAATAAGCCCATTTTTAATGGGATTGTACTATATAGGCTATTTTGGAAATTGTTTAAAAAATATTGACAATGTACTTGCAAATTTTTTTTATAACAGAATATACACCTAGCTCATTCAATCTAGTGGTTATGTAGTACTCCATGGTATGAATGTTTCATTATGCATTAACTATTAACCTATTGTTGGATATTTAGGTTCAGTTCAGTTCAGTTCAGTTGCTCAGTCATGTCCAACTCTTTGTGACCCCATGAACTGCAGCATGCCAGGCCTCCTTGTCCATCACCAACTCCTGGAGTTTACTCAAACTCACTTCCATTGATGCCATCCAACCATCTCATCCTCTGTTATCCTCTTCTCCTCCCCCTTTCAACCTTTCCCAGCGTCAGGATCTTTTCAAATGAGTCAGCTCTTTGCATCAGGTGGCCTGTCAGGGAATATTTAATTTTAAGGAATCCTATATGTTGTTTTCTGTTTCTCAAGGGCCCTCTGTTCCTTATCAGTTCCTGGAAAACAGGAATGAGCAGAGCTGCACACGGTTCTCAGGACTGAGGTCATGAGGCAGAATGCATACATGGATTCCTTTCAGTAACCTTTTACTTTTCTGTAAAACTATTTAGTAATGTTCCTATTTCCAATACATAGACTGTCTTCTGGCCCTGTGACAATTGTTGTTCCCCTAGTTACTGTTTTTATGGCCCTATGACTATTGTTATTCCCTTAGTTACTGTTGTTATGCATCTGGTTTCAGTGTTTTTTACTCAACTTTATTTTTCTGCCTAAAGCTTCCTTGTATAACAATATATAAGCACACACTGCCATGAATAAAGTACCCTTGTTTCACTAGAGACTTGGGTCCCCAGCGTCCTTCTTTTCTTTGCCTTCTTTTCATCGACTCCTGTTCCCAGGTCCCAGTCTGTCAAGACCATAACAAGTGGCGCCTAAACAGGGACTGGGAGTACACCCTTGGCAAGCGGATGGAGTGACTGTGGACCTACTGAGGTCAGTAAGTGTGGGATTATGGGACAAATGGCTGGAAAGCCCCACCACTTTTCTACTTTGCTTCATTATTTATTGAAAGTTAAGGACTTTCGGTTTCCTGTCAGCGAATAGAGGCTTGTCTCCAAATGGTAATTGAACATAATCCCTGGTTCCCTGATGACAGCAATTTTGATTTAAAGATTTGGAACTGGGTTAGAGAGAATGTTAAATGAGCCACAAGATGGGGAAAAAATATTCCAATAGATTTCTGGCTCTTATGGGCCCTCATTAAAGCCGTGATTTTGCCTTTTCAAGGAAATTCTAGCCTCCCTGATATTTGACAATAGGCAGAATACTTGTTACATAAATATGAATTAGATGATAAAACTTTACAAAAGGCCCAATTAAAATAACATAAAATATTTCAAAATTATCCCACCAGCCCTGCTCTGGCTGCCCCAAGTGCTCCTCCTCCTCTTGCAATGGACACCAAACTGAAAGTCCTCTTAACTCAAGGACAAAATGACTCTGACCTTTTCTGAGGCCTTTTTTGACACTAAAGCTGACAATACTTTTTTTTAATGACAATGATAAGCCTTTAAGACACACTCACATTTGTAAGAAAAAACTTTCTACTCATTCTCCTTCACGGCAAAAGCTTCAAAAGACCACTGTGGCCTTTTTTTCCTTCAGTGGGTCACTATGCATGGAAAGTATAGACAAGGAGATGCAGCTACTGGTGAGTCAAATCACAACTTGGGTGGCCACTTACCTAAATGACCACCTAGAGCCTTGGATTCAGGATAACGGTGGCTGGGACACTTTTGTGGAACTCTATGGAAACAATACAGCAACTGCGAGCCCAAAGGGCCAAGAGCACTTCAACCGCTGGTCCCTGACGGGCATCACTGTGACTGGTATGGTTCTGTTGGGCTTGCTCGTCAACTCATAGTAACTATTCCTTTCATTATAGTCATTCATATTTTATACAAGCTTATGTTCCTCTTCCTTTTGTTACAGCTATAGAGAACTTACAATTTAATAAGACTCTACCTTTTGTGACTTGTATAGATTACAAATTGTATACTTGTCTTGATTCCTCTGTTTCTTTCAAAAATGAATCCATGGAAAGAGGGTCCCATGGCAGGACTTGCCTCCTGGCTACACACTAATTACTCTGGTGATCTAAATGATTCATTGGATAGTTAATTCTTGGCATTTTGGGATTAATAGGCATTTGCACCACTGCTGCTGTCACAGACATTGCTTTACAAACATCAGTTCAAACACATAATTTTATTCAAAATTAGATCAAAGATGCTCATACTATGTGGACCACTCAGGCTCAGATAGATGAGGAAGTTCAAGATGAAATACAGAAACTAAAAACAGCCATCAAATGGCTCGGAGATCAATTAACAGATTTACAAAAGCAAATTATACTAAAATGTGATTGGAATTCTACTCAATTTTGTATTACCCCTGTTCAATTCAACTATAGTGCCTACAACAGGGAAAAAATTAATTTCATTTGCAAGACATACATGATAATGCTTCCCTAAATGTACAGTTACTACAAAAAGAAATCTTTGAAACCTTCTCCAAAAGTCTGCCCTCTTCCAATAATCTGGAAACTTTAGCTGAACAGCTAGCTGATCAATTATCTGGGCTAGACCCTCGAGGATGGTTCCAAAATATTACTCATAGTATTGGGTCTGGTGCTGTAACATTGGTAATTGTCCTGGTAATTATATTTGTTGTATACTGTGCCTTTCAACAAAAATTGATCAAACTAAACAAACTCAGTTGGTCAGGGCCTTTTTCACAAAAATAAAAAAGGGAGACTTGTCAGGGAACGTTTAATTTTAAGGAATCCTATATGTTGTTTTCTGTTTCTCAAGGGCCCTCTATTCCTTATCAGTTCTTGGAAAACAGGAACAAGCAGAGCTGCACACAGTTCTCAGGACTGAGGTCATGAGGCAGAATGCATACATGGATTCCTTTCAGTAACCTTTTACTTTTCTGTAAAACTACTTAGTGATGTTCCTATTTCCAATACATGGATTGTCACTGGCCCTGTGATGATTGTTATTCCCCTACTTAGTGTTGTTATGGCCCTATGACTATTGTTATTCCCTTAGTTACTGTTGTTATGCGTCTGGTTTCGGTGTTTTTTACTCAACTTTATTTTTCTGCCTAAAGCTTCCTTGTATAACAATATATAAGCACACGCTGCCATGAATAAAGTACCCTTGTTCCACTAGAGACTTGGGTCCCCAGCGTCCTTCTTTTCTTCACCTTCTTTTCATTGACTCCTGTTCCCAGGTCCCGTTCTGTCAAGAAGACCATAACAGTGGCCAAACTATTGGAGTTTCAGCTTCAACATCAATCCTTCCAATGAATATTCAGGACTGATTTCCTTTGGGATAGACTGGTTGGATCTCCTTGCAGTCCAAGGGACTCTCAAGAGTCTTCTCCAACATCACAGTTCAAAAGCTACAACCCTTCGGTGCTCAGCTTTCTTTGTAGTTCAACTCTCACATCCATACATGACTACCAGGAAAACCATAGCCTTGACTAGACAGGCCTTTATTGGCAAAGTAATGTCTCTGCTTTTTAATGTGCTGTCTAGGTTGGTCATAACTTTTCTTTCAAGGAATAAGTGTCTTTTAATTTCATGGCTGCAGTCACCATCTGCAGTAATTTTGGAGCCCCCCAAAATAAAGTCTGCCACTGTTTCCACTGTTTCCCTATCTATTTCCCATGAAGTGATGGGACTGGATGCCATGATTTTAGTTTTCTGAGTGTTGAGCTTTAAGCCAACTTTTTCACTCTCCTCTTTCCCTTACATCAAGAGGTTCTTTTGTTCTTCTTCACTTTCTGCCATAAGGGTGGTGTCACCTGCATATCTGAGGTTATTGACATTTCTCCCGGGAATCTTGATTCCAGCCTGTGCTTCATCCAACCCAGCATTTCTCATGATGTACTCTGCATATAAGTTAAGTAAGCAGGGTGACAATATACAGCCTTGACATACTCCTTTTCCTATTTGGAACCAGTCTGTTGTTCCATGTCCAGTTCTAACTGTTACTTCTTGACCTACATACAGATTTCTCAAGAGGCAGGTCAGGTGGTCTGGTATTCCCATGTCTTTCAGAATTTCCCACAGTTTATTGTGATCCACACAAAGACTTTGGCATAGTGAATAAAGCAGAAGTAGATGTTTTTCTGGAACTCTCTTGCTTTTTTGATGATTCAACAGATGTTGGCAATTTGATCTCTGGTTCCTCTGCCTTTTCTAAAACCAGCTTGAACATCTGGTAGTTCAAGGTTCATGTATTATTAAAGCCTGGCTTGGAGAATTTTAAGCATTACTTTACTAGCGTGTGAGATGAGTGCAATTGTGTGGTAGTTTGAACATTGTTTGGCATTGCCTTTCTTTGGATTTGGAATGAAAACTGACCTTTTCCAGTCCTGTGGCCACTGCTGAGTTTTCCACATTTGCTGGCATATTGAGTGCAGCACTTTCAGAGCATCATCTTTCAGGATTTGAAATAGCTCAACTGGAATTCCATCACCTCCACTAGCTTTGTTAGTAGTGATGCTTCCTAAGGCCCACTTGACTTCACATTCCAGGATGTCTGGCTCTAGGTGAGTGATCACACCATCGTGATTATCTGGGTCATGAAGATCTTTTTTGTATAGTTCTTCTGTGTATTCTTGCCAATTCTTCTTATTTAGGTTATCTACAGGTGGCGCTAGTGGTAAAGAACCTGCCTGCCAATGCGAGAGACAAAAGAGAAATGGGTTCGATCCTTGGTTTGGGAAGATCCCCTGGAGAAGGAAATGGCAACCCACTCCAGTATTCTTGCCTGGAGAATCCCACGGATAGAGGAGCCTGGCAGGCTGCAGTCCGAGGGGCCGCAAAGAGTCGGACACGACTGAAGTGACTTAGCACTAACACTAGCACACCATTTTTTTGCTATTACAAGCAATACTGAAGTGACCACCTTATATTGCCTTGTCAATATGCATACTGCATGCAATTTTAAAGGAAAATTCCTAGAAGTGAACTTCTGGGTTTAAAAGGTTAAAGGGTTAATATATTAAAGTGCTAAATTATCTTCTAAAAGGATTTGTCAATTTCTGTTCCTTTCAACATTATGGGAAAACAGTATTACTTTCTCTATACCTTTGCCTTTACTGAATACTATCCATTCTTTAAATTTTTGCTAATAGTGAATAATGCTTTCTCATTGTTTTAATCTGCATTTCTGTGAACAGCAGTGAAGCTGAGCATCATATATATATATATGTTTGTCCTTTTAAAAACATTTCATTTGGAAGTAATTTCAAAACTGCAAACACAAAAACAGTACAAGGAATGTATGCACACACTCTTTACCAGGTTTATTTTGCTTTATCATTTGTTCTCTCCATGTATGTTTACATGGGTATTTACATGTGTGATGCATGTATGTTCATGTATGTGTGCAGACATAATTTTTTGCTGACCTATTTGAAGGTTACATATATTATAATACTTTAAGGTATCTCCATGTATATCCTAAAAATAGGAATACTTTTTTATATAACTATAATGAAGTTATCAAATTCATAAATTAGCATTGATATAATACCATAATCCATCATTCATATTCCAGTTTCATTCATATTCCATAGTCCATTGACCTAATATCCCTCATAGGAATCTTTCCACTCCAGTAAAAGATCCAGTCCAGGATAAGGTATGGCATTTAACTGTCATGTTTCCTTAGCTTTCTTTGATATAGAACATTTCCACAACCTTCCTTTGTCTTTTATGACATTAATATTTTGTAAGAATGTAATCCCCTGTGCCCCTCTTTCTTAGTAGGATGTTCATCACTTTGTGCTTGTCAGATGTTTCCTAATAACAGACTGAGGTTACGCATTCTTGGCAAAAATACTGCAGAGCTGATGGTGTGCTCTTCTCAGGGTATCACATCTGGGGCTCGGCTTGTCCATCTCTTCCTTACTGGTTATGATAATAGCCACATGTCAAGCGTTCAACATGCACCCCTTGTTTGTTAAGTACTGGATTCAAAGATGAATAAGATAATCCCTTTGCCAAGGAGATTACAGTCTAGGGAGGAAGCAGAAATATAAACAGAGAAAATGTGTTGAATGTTGTAATAGAGACATGAACAATGGAGTAATTAAATCTACCTTTAGGAGTAACTCTGCCCAGAGAAGCTTCACAGAGATGAGTTACTTAAGAACAGGAACTCTCCCTATGAATGTTTGTTTCCTCGATAGCACCTTTCCTTAAACTCATTATATAAATATTAAATAAGTTAATGAAAAAAAATCTATGTACCTCAAAATAAAACTGTCAGAATATGGTACAAAATATGATTTTATTTTTCTTTTTAGTTCACTCTCCATTATAGAATTGAATGTTTTATACACTGAATTAATTTATTTACATGCTGAGAGAAAATGTTCATAGTAAATAATGTGTAAAAAAATGTGGTTTATAAATTTATGATATAAGCTTTTCTAATATAGTTTTATAGGCAGTTAGAGACTTTGATTACAAAGTTGAAGTATGTACAGAATCATAGATCTTGATGCAGAAAAGAATTTCCAGAGTGCATTCATTCCAATCTCTTCTCTTGAGGCAAGGCCAATTATACACATGAAGCCACGGGGCTCAGAGAAATTTAATGCTTTGACACGGTTAAAGTTGTACAGTTACCAAGGAGTCTATAGTCCAGATCTAATGCCAGGCATGTTCCTGGCAATAGTTGGTGCTTAATCCTTATTTGCAGAATGAATAATTCTTTCTTCCTAGTGTATTGTGTTATCTACTATTCATAATGAACTTTTAGGAATCCCTATGATTGCAGCTTCTATGTGTGGTCTCCAAGAGTCATAGCTAATCCTTCAGGTCATGTCCTAAAGTTACAAGTTCTATTGCTGTGAACTGATACCGTGGTCTAATAGAAATACAAAATGAGACATGTTTGTAATTATGAGTCTTGTAGTAGCTACATTAAAGAAGTAAAAGAGAGAATAAAGTAAATTTTCATAATATATTTTATTTAATGAATATACACAAAGTTTAACATTTTGATGTGTAAATAATATAAAAATTATTGAGATGTCTTACATTCTTTCTTTATAATTTCTTAGAAAAGCAGTGTGTATTTTGCAACCCAATCTTATTTTGGACTGTCTACATTTCAGGTGCTTGAAAGCCATGTGTGGCTAGTGGTTACTGTATAGTCCAATACCAACAGTATGGAGTATGTGTCAGACAATGCAGATCTAAAACATGACCTTTGGTAATCTACTTTATGCTTTGCATTGCTCAGTGCCAGATGCCAAAGGAGAAATGTCCCAATTAAGGGTTTCTTCTCCCATTAGACCTGACTGTGACATAGTCTCAGGATTGTGAGTACAGATCTTTATATAGTTCTTTCATAGAGTTGCAGAATTTTAGAAAGGGACAACACAATATAGTAGTACTTTAATAAAAACATACGTGACCATTTGTTTTTCATGCTTATGGGAGCAGCAGCTAGTTGTGATGTTTTCAGAATTAGACCATGAATAATATGTTTATCTAAATTGTTCTCCATGTTCCTTTTATAGATTGATACATCATAGCATCAAGATAAAATTGCTTACTCCTAGATTTGAGGGGAGGAGAAGAAGGTAGCTTTGATGAAAATTTGACACTCAGATTTTAAATTTTTTATTTTGTATATTGATAGTGAACATTTTTCTTTGCTATTATTAGAGACAGAAACCTTTGTAGAAGATGATATTTCAAATTAGTGGGTAAAGATAAATGGACTTAATACACGATCTTGAGATAACTGAGCACATATCTGTAGAACTGTAAAATAACAAAGCTGGGTCCCAGCTTTGCCTCTGTGTCAATCAGATGTTTTGGCTCAGGCTGTTGGTGGAGTGCAAGATTAGAGGGCAATTTGGCAATGTCAATTTATTTATTTATTGTTTTAAATAAATTATTTGTTTTTATTTTTGGCTGCTCTGGGTCTTCATTGTGTGCATGCCAGGATTTCTCTAGTTGGGGTTACCGATTGTATGAGGTAGGCATTATTATTCTCATTAGCTTCTTTAACATGGATTAGGAAACTTCAGAGAGGTTCAGTAATTTGACTAAGATCACAGAGCTAGTACATGGTAGGCAGTCTGATCTAAAAATGTAGGTTCTTAATGAGTATTAATTAGTACCTTGATATATTTGGGAGGTCATAGATTTTATTTCCTTTCTTTTTTTTGATCTTTTGGCTGCTGTGCAGTATATGGGATTGAACCCACACCCTGTGCATTGGAAGAGTGGAGTCTTAACCCCTGGACTTACAGGGAAGTTCCAGATTTTCTATATCCTCCCCTTTTCAACATATAGTATTTTTTTCTTTTAAAGAAAATAATTTTACTCAAAGATAAGGAATCTCTTTACAGCCAGGGGGCAGCAAATGATTGCTTTTGAACCATGAGTAGGGCAAGTAAAAAAATGCAGATAGATTTTTAAGCTGCTTAACTGTAGTTAATAAGACCCAAAATAAGAAAATGGAAGTCTTCCCTGGGCTTTTCTTTATGCTTTTAGAAAAAATTACTTTCATGTTAAAGGAATATTTAAAAATATTACTTTGAGGTAATAAATTTATACAAAGACTATCATCATCTTGATCTGAATCTTGATCTAAATATCAGTATCTCTAATATTTTTCTACTTTGGTTTTATATTTTAAATGCCAGAATATGTCTATTCATTACAAATATTTTAATTGCTGCTTTCACAAGAGAGTGGAATAAAATTAGAAATGGAATTTCAATTTATGTATACAAGATATTTTTTAAAGAATTCAAAAAGGAGGAAAGTGGTAGGGAAACATGAACATCAACTGCAATATTAACGTAGGTTTTCTGTGTTGTAAAAAGGTACAATTGTTAGATACTGTAAATGAAGATTTGAGGGTGCTCTTAGAGCTTTTTAAAGGGATAATACAGAGAATAGAAGAATGGGACATTTACTAATAAATAACAACTCAATAATCTTTGATAATCTAATGGGAAAACTGATACTTAAATGTTATTTCTCCAAATCAATGGAAAGAACTGGAATTGAAACGCAGGATTCTTAACATTCTGATGGACATGAGTTCTAAAACTGAGGGGAATTCATATTTCATTTATTTACCATCAGGCAGATACCAATCCAAAACGAGGAATGCGTTCCCTTTGGAGTGACTGTGGGGTGAGAAGAGACAGCAGGAGGCAGGTGGCCCTTGCTGAGCAAGGGTGGGGGCAGGACTCAGGTGAATTTTACTCCCTAGACTGCTGGGTCTTGCTTCCTTGGACTGGCCTGCCCGCCTGAGGCCTAACCCCCAGGCTTACTGCTGGGAAGGGCTCCAAAGACCCCTCTCCAAGAACCTCCGCTCAGCAAGCCATCACCCGAGGTCCGTTTCTTTTATTTAAAGCAGCCTCTTAAAAATAGTAGGTGTGCTTGAGGGAAAACACATTTATACTACCAGACATTATTAGTGCTTTTGGATAATGGATTTCCTTGGCTAATTTCCTTTAGGATAGGGAGCAGGATTTAGCCTTTCTCCCAGGGCTCAGCCTCCTGGTCTTGTTTTGTAAGCCCTTCCTCCTGGGGCCTCCTCTAATCTCCCCTCATGGAGGCCAGGGACTTGCCTTTTTAAACATTTTTTTAAAACTTTTTATTGTATATTGGTGTATAACTGATTAACAATGTTGTGATGGTTTCAGGTGCGTAGCAGAGCAACTCAGCCGCACGTAAACATGTATCCTATACATATCCATGTATCCATGTACATGTACCCCAAGCTCCCCTCCCATTCAGGCTCCCACGTAACATGGAGCAGAGTTCCCTGTGCTCCTTGGCAGGACCTTGTTGCTGATCCATTTTAAACGCAGCAGCGTGTACAGGGACACCTCTTGCTCTTGTTTGACTCCTTCTGACCCTGGCATAGACTGAGCTTGGGAGAGAGGGGGGTGGGCGTGGGCATGTCACGTGGAAGATGTTCCCAGAGAAGGCATGTGCCCAGCAGCCAGGGCTTAGACCCCCAGAAGGAGGAGGGCGCGGCTGAGGCCTGCAGTTGAAGGTAGGGGGCCTGTGAAGGAAATGTATACATTTCACGATAGTACTGCTGAATGGTTGTCCTTGGCAGAGGTGACAGAAAATAATCATCTGAACTCCTCTGGGTCCTAAATTAATGCTGGATCCCACCTCCATTAATAAGGCTTTGTATCTGACAGAGAATTTTCTACTTCTTTGTCTCAAACAACAAACCTAAGAAGAGGCCCTTTTGATATATACATCTGAGGAAACAGGGGACGTTCTATGCACAGGGAAACATAATATTTTTAGTGTTATGCCCAAACATAGTTTGCATATAATAGAAACATTGTGTAACTTTTATAAATTTATACCATATTCATATTCTTACATATCTATGTAATATTTATAGTTCCCCTTGCTATGGTCTTAACTCTAGTTGGCACCATGGGTGCTATGTCACTGGCCCACATCTTTTGTACAGAACTCCTCTCAGATTTGAGCTCGTTTAGGGACACCCTGTCCGCTGTCTATAACTCCAGTCCCTCCTCCCCCCGCCTGCTGAGCTTTCTTCCCTATGTTGTTGTTGTTGTTATGGAATCTAAACTGCTGTGGACCCTGTTTATATCTCTCTTCCAGCTTTTCCCTGGTGGCTCAGCTGGTAAAGAATCTGCCTGCAAAGTGGGAGACCTGGGTTTGATCCCTGGGTTGGGAAGATGCCCTGGAGAAGGGAACAGCTACCTACTCCAGTATTCTGGCCTGGAGAATTCCATGGACTGTATAGTCCATGGGGTCGCAGAGAGTCAGACATGACTGAGCACCTTTCACTTTTACTTTTCACTTTCCAGCTCTTAAACAGTTGATTTGCTATTAGCTTTAAAGTGAAAGTGAAGTCACACAGTCGTGTCCGACTCTGCGACCCCATGGACCGTAGCCTACCAGATTCCTCCATCCATGGGATTCTCCAGGCAAGAATACTGGAGTAGGTTGCAATTTCCTTCTCCAGAGCAGATGATAAAAAGACCAAGTAGCTGAACACGGGGATCCGTTAAGTACCTTCGTCTGGCCAAGATGCTGGGGGTAGGACAAGAGCATGTGAACCTGCACCATGCTGTCCGGATGTCCTAAATCTCCCACCCACCTGGCTCCCCTGCCGGAAGGGAAGGGGTTCCCTCACTGCCTGTGTGGGTCTAGGGAAGCCCTGCTGGCTGGGAAGCCAGAGCAGCATTTCTGGGTGACAGCGTGTTGATCTTCAGACACCTTGGGTGAGGTTCCGCATGTGACCTCGACTAGATGCCAGCACTTCCTCTCACTAGGGAGCAGAGGCCCGTGGGATGGGGCCTGAGTGCAGGGCTGACATGCAGGGTTGTCCTGATGTTAACTCTACGGCCGTTCTGGCTCCATCCTAGGTATCCATCCTCTGGGCTTATCCAGGAGGGAAAAGGCTTAGAAAGGGCTGGAATGCTTTCTTAGCTGGCGAGGGTGGGATGGGTGGAGCAGAAGGGGGCCGGACAGAGCAGTCTCCTGCCTGATGGGATGGGTGCCCCCACCCAGCAGAGAGCTGTTTGGCAGCCTGGAGGCTGGCATGAGCACCTGCACTGAGACCAGGGAGGAGGGGAGACCACGGGCCGGAACCCCGTTCTCAAGGCGTTCGTGCGGTGACGCATGCCGCCATGGGCCGGAACCCCGTTCTCAAGGCGTTCGTGCGGTGACGCACGCCGCCACGGGACAAAGACGGACATCGGCAAGGCCACGTGCCGACCAGAGGGCAGCACGGTTTCCTCTCTCTCTCTGTGACCAGCTCCCGGCTTCGACTCAACAAAACTCAACTGAGAAGACCCCCGCCCCCCATGTGTCAAGGCAAGAGGGAGACCTAGACAAGCTGGGTCTCCTGCTGGCATGCCACGCGAATGAGCGGGAAAGTGGGGGGTGGTGGAGCGGGAGGAGGAAACGCAGCTGAATCTATGGGGTACCAAGCTGATTCTGAAACCTTCTGCTCTTGCCTCGTCCAACCAAGCTAGCCCTGCTTCTTTACATGATTTCCGCATCTTCACAAGGTCTGTAGCGCTGAGCACTGCAGTACATGTGTCAGTGTTCCTGCTTCCAGGCCTTGGCACCTGCCACCCCTTTGCCAGGAATGTTCTTCCCCCAGATACCTGCTTGGCATTTCTTCACTTTCTTGAGGACTCAACTTAAATACACCTGTCAGTGCCTGAAATCCTCCTGCCTGCCCCCTGGCATTTTGTAGCTCCCTTTCCTGCTTTATTTTTTGTACTGAGTACAAAATACACCTAGTCTTCTGTAGGTTATATTTTACTCATTAATGTGGCTCATTTTTTGTCTAAATTACATGTTCCGGGAGGACAGAGACTTTGGTCTATTTTGTTCGGAATCATATCAGTGCTAGCACACAGTAGGTGTTCAATTAGTATTAACAAATAAAGGAATGCATAAATAGCAGGATTAAATAAATGCAGTAGAAATGAATCAGAGTACCCGGGCACTGGATCTGAGCCTAGAACTGATGTCAAGGGAAATGAATGATTTTTTTCCCCAACACGTGTAGAAGGGCACTAGCTAAATTAATTCAGTTACCCGGATCTGCTAAGTTTGTGAAATGCCAACCAGTCATTTCACTGTTTCATATATGTGTGTGTGTATATATATATGAAATTAAAAAATAAAGATTGGGTATCTATGAAGATTTCCAACTGATTTTTACAGACCAAAGGGAAACATAGATCTTTGTCTCCTGGATTGTCAGAGACATCATTATGCTTCTAAGACATCTGTTCATCTCATCATTTTTGTTTCCTCCTGTGGTTTGTACAGTTGAGCCTATTGGTATGTATTTGTTTACATAATACGGCATATGGTATTGGTCAGTTCTGACCATAGAAATGTCCTGGAGATTTGTGGTGGCACTGGGCCTTGAAATGTATGGTTTTTCTCATTGAAAAACTAAATTTTTTACTCTGGTAAACAAAATGAGTACTTAGCAATTTGACAGGAATTTTGAATAAAGCTATTTAGATTTCTCATCCCACTATACAATACTGAATTGCAAGATTTAGTGAGCTTCTACTGAATAAGTGTTTTTTTTTTTTTTTTCTTCACTTATTAAATGTAAGCTTGGATCTGGGCAGATTGGGACAACTTGATATTCCAGAATGAAACTTGGAAAATATTGGGACTTTTAATATAATCTGTGAAAAGATTTCACTATTCATGTGAATGCAGACCTTTTCCAGAAAGCACTGCTCTTGAAAAGTTGTGAAACTTTATCTTGGAGCAAAGAAAAAAATATGAGAAATACATTTACCCTCATGAACATGGTATGATTTTGCTTCTAGAGCCAGAAGACTTTATTTTATCATCCTGGTTTGCTTTATTTAGTAGCCAATGTCCCTCAGCTTTAATTAGAATTCTTGATTTTATCAAACAAGAAATGGACTTGATAAGGAGAGACTTTAATTGCAAAAGGGGGAAGGGGCTATTACAGTGTTGTAAGGGGGCTATTGCCATAGAGAGAATAGTGACCATGGGACTTGAAGCGTCTGCAGAGTTAGGCAAAAGGGCTTTTATAAGAGGAGTCGTTGTTCAGTCGCTAAGTTGACTCTTGGCGACCCCATGAACTGCAGCATGCCAGGCTTCCCTGTCCTTGACTGTCTCCCTGAGTTTGCTCAAACTCATATCCGTTGAGTCAGCGATGCCATCCAACCATCTGCAGTGTCTTCAGAGTCAGGCAAAAGGGCTTTTATGAGAGAAGGAGACAAAGCTGGAAAGCGCCTGGTGTGGGGAAGTGGAATGAAAGGATGGCATATAGGACAGCAGATGAGAGAGTGGTTTGTCTTGACACCAGCCTTTTCTCCAGGAAGGACCCACAAATAGGGGCCGTATGCTGTCTCAGGCTGAGAGAAGGCACAAGGCCAGGGACCTGAGAAAAGGAGGGGTTTAACCAGTGCTCGGTCACCAGACATTCTGTTCTGCTTGGTCAGTGGGGGCAAGGGGTTGGGCTGATCGTTTATGAAGCCAAGGCTGACCCTGCCGTAGGTAAACACGGGAGCATCTACGAGTCTCGTCTATGTCGAGTCATTTGGGAAGGCTGGTTCTTCGCAAGAAGCTGTCTTCCAGAACGCAAAGAATGGGAGAACTCCTGTAGCCTTCTCTGTTTGCCAGGAGCACAGGGCTCAGTTCAAATTCAACATCATCGGCTTCTTTCCTTGAATGATTTTGAACAATACTCTGGCTTTATTTTCTTTATAAAAAGATTACAATGAATTTTTCATTGGTGAAAAGTAACTGATGGTTACTAATTTTAACATTTGAGAGTCCCTCTCCAAGATGTTCTTGGGGGGTGGGATGTGAATATGTAAAATATCCCATTAAAAAAGAAAAAGGTGTGTTTGAAGCTTTTTACTTGCAGACATAGTAATATGTATTAAAGGATGTGATTTCCTGGTTTATACGGCGGCTGACTTGCAGAGGCACTGCATGTTTAACTGTTGCAAATGAGAATTGTAGGAGACATAAATCTTCTCTAAAATGTTGATTAATCAAAATTAATATTTAAAAACTTCACCATAAAGGTATACATCTAGGTTACTCTAAGCTACTTCCTTTACAAAAACTTATAGACTACTTCCTAAAGTTTCATTCTACAGCAGATGACAATATGGCAAAAAGTTGCATACAAATAGAAGGAATTAAAGATAAAAAGTTGTGTTTTGTTGTACCATGTTAAAAAAGACCATAAAAACACAGAATTTATATTTAAATCAGTTCATTCTTTTCTGAAACGGATTGGATACACAAACTCAGAGATAACTGCCCATTTTATTTTTTCTGGTAGCTATGCATTTATGTTAAATTCTGATTTCCTTCAAGGTAGCTCAAAGAAAATGAGGAAAATATATAATTTTACTAAGCGTCCGAAATTCCAAACATATGCAAAACAAATAAAAATAGGCTAGAGGTGGGAAAACTTTTGAGGAACATTTTGTAGGTGTGCCCACCTGGCAGGAAAATTCCTTCCCATTGGACCTGGTCCATGAGGAAAGCTTGTATTCAGTCTGAGTTCTGTCACTCACCACCTGGGTGACTCCAAGGACACCTAAATTTTCCTAGCCTCAGTTTCTTGCATTCCTTAAATGTAGATGGTCCATAAAGGATAAATGTAGTTTTAAAAGTTTATTGTACTGTCTTAAAGCCAGAAATTCCTTAATTCATGACGCAATTTTAAAAATCTTGTATCATCAACAGATTTCCAGCCCTAAAAGATTTGTCCATGGGGCCGCAAAGAGTCAGACACGACTGAGCGATTGACTGAACTGACTGAAAAGATTTGTAGAAGGTGCAATTAGGGAAAAGGGTAAGAAAGAAGAAAGAAAGATATATGCAGTAAAAGGCACAGGAGAGAGATCTTCTCTGAAAAGGGCTGAGTGCTCAGGGTAAAAGTTAAGTTTGCTAGTAACAGCCAGGATCTTGCATTTCTCCTCACCTCATCCTGGCCATGAATTTTTACAGGGTCACCACCTATGCCAAAACAACCCCCCTCTTTCTGTTTTTCTTCTCTTCTTCCTCCTCAGTCTCTGCAGAATACTCACCCTCAGCATCCTGGTTTTCAGAATTATCTGCACCTGTGACAGCCTCATCCCCTCTTTCCCGGAGCCTTCTGCAAATCGCGTATAAAATAGCTTCTGTTGCTATTTCCATTTTCAGGCACTAGATGGCGCTGGTTTACTATTATGGAGGTCTCGGCCCGTGGTCATCGGTGTTTCCAGGTCTTCTATATGAAGTTATGTGTTTAACTACCTTAGAGTAAGAAATACTTGATTTTCACTTGTTTGTAATCATATCTTCTAGGCAGTAATTTTATAAATTTATGTAAAATTTGCAAACAGTGCTTTCTCATTTGGGATATTTCTGTAAAAGAGTTATTTTCTCATTGTGATGCCAGAGTATGGGGAAAACCAGCTTCTTACAGATCTCATGAAATCATGCCATCTTCCATAAGGTGTTGAGATGTTGCCTTTTGGAAAAAAGATTAAAAAAAAAAGTGTAGTTGACAATATCTTCCAGCTAAATATCTGAAGTTCTATTTCTAATGAAAAAAAAAAACTTTTCCAATTGTATCACCCATTTGATTTTTATGTCTTTTGTATATTTCTTTTTCTTTAAGCCAAAGACATTCTTTAGTCTTAAAAGATGCAGCTCAGAATCAGTTTTCTGGAGACAGATTGCCATTTTTCTCTCAATGCTGTGCCAATAACTTAAAAGGAGTAGTATAGAGTGGATATACACATCATCATGACAGCCATCTAAAATATACTCACAGTCTTCAGGAAGATATGCCTATCATTTGTAAAAATTTCAAAAATGACTTCATGAGAGATGTCTTAGGCATTTTCATGGAAAACAAAGTTATGGAGAATCTGAAGAAAATTTATCTATTCATTAATAAATTTATATTTTTTGTAGCTCTGGTGATTAATGTTACCAGCATACAGTTCTATGTGTTTCATTGAATGGATATTTAAAAACGTAAATTCTTTCTTTCTTTTCTTCTTGGTATTTGACCAGATGCCACATAAGACCAAAACTGTAAATGTATAAAATAAAATAGAACAAAACTGTAAATGTATAAAATAAAATAATTTTAATTTCCAATGAAAAGGTCTCTAAAACTCAGTTTTTCTGCAAAATCTTGATTCATATAGATTTTTTTGCAAAATGTCTTTTTAATTAAAATATTAATCAGTTCTTGGTGCTGTTGTTTAAGAGGGAAACCTAAATGTTTTTAAGGCTTCCAAGTGGTGCCAGTGTTAAAGAATCCACCTGCCAGTGCAGGAGACACAAGAAACTTGGGTTCAATCCCTGGGTCGGGAAGATCCCCTGGAGTAGGAAATGGCAACCCTCTGCAGTACCCTTGCCTAGAAAATTCCATGGACAGAGGAGCCTGGCGAGCTACAGTTCATGGAGTTGCAGTGAATTGAACATAGCTGAGCATACATGCACACACAACCTAAATATTTTAGGAGTTGAATTAAATTTTTGATGAGCCCTGTGATTAGCATTAAAAATAATTAAAGATCTTCTGTATACTCTCAAATATGAGGATTTTTTAATGGATTATAATTTAAAAATGATCTCTGATATCTCTTGCAACAGTGGAGTTCTGTCATTTCACTGTTTCCCTCTTACCGATTCAATTACCTGAATGCCTACACTGTGGACACAGTCCTTCCTGACTTGATGATGGCTTTGTGTAGCTGTCAATTCAGATTTATTGCTTAGTTTGGGAAAGAGCTGTTTCAACAGCACATGCCCTGCAGATCTCTCTGAACTAGCAAAAACTGTTTGTCTAAAGCAAAATATTAGTCGATACCTTGCATGTCTGTAATTCTGAAATTATGTAGTTTTTTTTTCTGAATAAAGTTAAAAATCTAAAATGACAACAAAATTTTCTTAACTTTATTGTAACTCTGTGATATTGCTGTCTGGCAATAGCCACGGCCAAACCCACAATTTAAATTTCAAACTTAGTAAGTGTGAAATCATCTTTGTGAGCCAGAATACACAAAGCAGCAGTTGCAACAATATCCTTCTACAACACATGTTAGAAAGAACATCACAAAACACATTGCCAAAATTATTAATTTTCTAGAAGAAAAACACACGAAGCCAATGTTCTTGTAGAACTAGTATGGTTCATGCCTTGAAAATTGCTTTAACTAGCAATAATATATTGCTGTTGAATTATATGTTCAAGACATTGGAATTCTTGTTAATTCATATTTTGTTTAATAAATACACATACTTGAGAAAGCCGGATATCTTTAAAAGCTGAAGTTTTGAGGAGTCAGACAGTTTTCTGGGACCCAATCCCAGTCCTTTTACAGGTACGAATAAAAAAATATGAAAAGTAAAGGCAGGGACCATTGCTTCTTGCTCCTTCCTCTCCTCCTGTCTCCTAACCTGTCCTGATTTGATAAAATAACTTCACTCAGGGGATCCGTGCTCAAGTTCAATATTCCAACCAACCTTTCTCTCTTCCAAACCACAGTATTTTTAACCCCCTTGTCTTTGTCCCTTCCTTCAGGCTCAGAAACCATGGGCCATTGAAGTCTTCTCCCTCTATCCTGTTTCTCTTCTAAATTCTTGTGGTTGCTGGGTCCTGTCTCTGAAACATTTCCTCTTCTCAGTTATTGAAATATTTTCATTCTCTCCTCTTCACATCTGGATTTGACGGGTCAAAATTCAAATTAGTTATTCACAACATTGTTTTTTACATTTCTTTCTCACCTTCTCCAGAACTTTAAAGTTTAGACTCTGCTTCCCAGGTGGTGCTAGTGGTGAAGAACCCACCTGCCAATGCAGGAGCCATAAGAGATGTGGCTTTGATCCCTGGGACTGGAAGATCCCCTGGAGGAGGGCATGGAAACCCACTCCAGTATTCTTGCCTGGAGAATCCCAAGGACAGAGGAGCCTGGCAGGTTACAGTCCATAGGGTCGCAAAGAGTCCGAAAGGACTGAAGCAACATAGCAAGCACACACATGCTGGTAAGAGCAAAGACAGACTTTGCTGGTAGATCATAACAGATGCCAGCCTTACCGGCGTGATTCTTGTTACCAGCCCCACAATGACAGCACTTCTTGCTGCCTCTGCACGCCTTTCCTTCATCATTTCGCCTCTTGGTCTTCTTCGTACCCTTTTTGATCCAGTTTTGTTTTACTACTCAAATTCAGCATATTCTTCATTCAAAATGTGGAACAAATCCCAGGAAAGCTGTACTGTTACCCAAAGAGCGCCCACATGGCCCTTTCCCTCCTGCAAGTTCTTTGCTGGCATTTCTAATGGATAGCCCGTGACTTTCCTTGTGTTCTTATTATGGCCTCATGTGACCACTGCAACGTCCCAAGAATATTTCAGATTCCTAAGGCTGAGAATATTATCTTTTTTTTCAAATTACCCACCATATGTTCTTTGTTGTTGTTGTTGTTGACAATTGCATTTGTTCTCTCCCTCAGGATTCTGATGACTGCTCCTCCAACTGATCTTTGCCCCTGAAACTATGGTTGTTATTCATTTGGCAATCTCTCATTTCTTCAGAGAGGACTGGTGTGTAATTTCAAATGCTGCTTTCTCTTTTGGCTTTAAAATAAAACAGCTTTATTTAGATATAATTTGCATACTATAAAGTACACCTGTTTTAAGTATACAAATACATAAATTTTAGTATACCTACAGAGTTACATAACTTCCACCACCATCTAACTTTAGAATATTTTCATCACCTCCAAAAGAAACCTTGTACCATTTTTCAGCCACTCCACTATTGGTTGGCATTTAACCCACCAGTGTTTTAAAATACTGAATGCATTAGGACATCTCTATTCAACAGTGTGGTTATTATTAAGGGAAAGTTATCAACTAATTTTTAATGGATTTAAAAAATCTATTATACATTTTCCTGGTACTCACTTATGATTAAAGATCCTTGATTAGGCACTCATTTGAAATTTTTGTTTGTTTTTTGATGCATCGAACTCCAATGCAGAACATTTGGCTTTTGTGCAATGGCAGATCATTTTTTATTTTGAAAGAAACTGTGTCAACAGAACAACTAATTCATTCATCTTGATTGAATTGATGAGTCAATTTAGTTTTTACAACACTGTTAAAAGCGATTATTTGATCAAGAACATTTGTTATTTTATTCAAGTTTGTCAAATAATTTGAGTGTGTGGATAGTCTTATATTTACATTAATTAATCTAAAAACTGGTGGGAAAGGAATAAGACCTAATGCAAAAAGAATTTCAATGGAGCACCACTTTGGAATCTAGCTATGTGTCTAGTTTCCAAAGCCCCATGTGCTTGTTAAAAATTGACAATAGAAATTTAAAATATTTTATTAAACAGATGTTCCTGGTGTAGAGAGTAATGATTACATTGATTTGTAGATCACAAATCAGGAGCTGCAGTTAATATGGGTACCTTGTGTCCTTGTGAACATTTCCAGTGTTTGGAAACTGTTAGGCAAAGTCTTAGTCTTCCCAGGTGGCGCTAGTGGTAAAGAACCCGCCTGCTAGTGCAGGAGACACAAGAGACATGGGTTCCATCCCCAGGTTGGAAAGATCCCCTGGAGGAGGGCATGGCAACCCACTCCTGAATCCCCATGGACCTGGCTGTCTATAGTCCATAGGATCACAAAGAGTCAGGCACGACAGAAGCGACAGCATGCACACACACACACACACACACACACACACACACACACACACACACACACACACACACACACACACACACACACACACACAGTCAGAGTCTGACATTATTTCTTCAAGGTTTTACGTGTAACTTGGTTTTGCTTTCTGAATATTCCAGGAACCCACTTGTAACGTCTCTCAGGTGAAGAACTGGGACCCTCTCTTGGAGTTTCGCCGTCCACGCCTGGCTTGTATTTCTGTGCCCCTCGCGGGCCCTTTGCCTGTCACCCCGTCCCTAAGCCTGTGTCTTCACTCCCAAGCCAGCGCGATCCGTCAAGACCAAACCCACCCGTGCGGGCCCCTTCCACGTGCCTCTGTCCCGGGGAGAGCCAAGAGCAGGCCTCCGGGCACCGCGGAGCCGCGCTGCTCCGCGGGCCCTGCTTCCTCACCGTCCCCCGCACGCCGGATGTTCTAGTTACACCTTCTTGCTGGACGCTTCTCCACACGTGCTCTGACGCTTCCTGCTTCCCTTCAGCAGTTTGCTCTGCCTGCAGTGGTTGCCCTCCCATCCTTCTTCACACAAGTCACTTGGATTCATTTTTAACGACAGTTTAGGTGTTGACTCTTCTGGAAAGCCTTTCCTTGACCTCAGATTAGGTGAAGGGTCCCTCCTCTTTGCTCCCTGAAGCATGTAAATTTCATTTACCACCAAATCTTCTGAAGCAGTTTGATGTGTGTCCCTCACTGGTGTGCAGATTCCTCGAGGGCAGGGAGCATGTTTTAATTCTCTCTCTATTCCCGGTGTTTGGCAGGTCCTTTATGAGGGTTTGCTGACCTGATGTGAATTTTGCTGAATAAATGGCTAAATTTCTTGGATAATAGCATACTTCTGCTCTTTTTTGGTGCCTTCTTTCTAAACATTTGTTCATCTCAATATTGTTGCTCTGATTTACAACCACGTTTCTCTGGAACTTTATGAGTATAAAACATTTTTTTTTCCCATATGTTTTTGTGAATGACTCAGGCCTGACCTTAGGATGAAAAATGCAAAGTAAAGGTTCTAAAACATTATTCTATATGAGCTCTTCATATGTTTACGTTTATTTGTTGATTAGACATTTTCTAAAGTGAAAGTTAGATTAAAAATGTCAAGTATTATTATAGCTACCACCTTCATTTATCAAGTGCTTACTGTATGCCGGCCTCTGTAAAAAATCCCTTCACAGGAAGTTTATTATACTAAAGCATCCTAACAACAGATGCAGAAGAAATTCTTATCCCCACTTTTACATCCAGGGAAATTGGGTCTCAGAGAGGGTGAGTAAGTTGCCCAAAGTCACACAGCTATAAGTTGCAAAGCTAGGACTCAAACTCAGAGGTGTTAACTCCAGAGTCCACTTTTCCACTGAGTCTCAGTGCCTTCCGGAAAGGCAATTTCTGAAAGAATGAGGCACAAGGTTAGTAAATTATGAAAATAAGGAGGTAGAGAGGAGGCAACAGTCAGACACTGCTTTGAGAGGGTAAGCACTGTAATAATAGTCAAACCAAATTTAGAATGGGAGAGTGGGTGTCTCTATGGGGAGAAGGCAAGCCTCTTACATCTGGAAGGAGGATGTGATGGGGGGAGGTCTGCCAAAGACCCAGTGTGCCCAGGCCCCCATTTTTCAAGTGACCATCCTTGACAGGAAATGTTTTGGTGCTTACAACTCATCACACGACCCAGGAAAAGCTATGGATGGAGGAATCTTTCCCTCGCTCCTAGGTTTTTCTTTCCTTTTCTTCTTCTTCCCTTCTTACTTTTCACAAAGCAATGAAAAAGAGGAGAAGAAAATTTAAGGAAAAAGAGAAAAGTATTTATTAATTGGTAAAGAAATAAAGAGAAAGGTTTAAGAAATAAAATATAACAGAGCTGGTTTTGGTCACCACGTAGTTTTCTATGTAAACATCATTATCCTCAGATAAATGATTTCTTTCTTTTGGGAGCTTAAATTATATCTGCCACAAATTATTTTTCAAGAAAATCCATTTAGCTTGATTTTAACTTCAGTATTTAAAAGACCTGCAATCATCATTCTTTTTTCACAGTTTATGATTCTTTTGAGGTCCCATTTTCTCAACATTTGACCAAATTATTGAAACAGAAATGGAAAAACATGGATTTCTTCCAAATAATGTGAACATTACTTTATAATTTTGTTAGCATGTATAGGTGACAGAATGCTCAATAATTCTGTCTGCAAACTCTGAGCATGGGCATTACATTTTAAAATGAATATCAAAATAAAAAATAAAATGAATGTCATTTGTGAATGTTATTATATCACTTTCTTTTAAAATTATGACAATAAATCAGTTTCTTCTCTCTTCGTAGTACTGAGTTAAAACTTTCTAGTAGCTGATCTTCTTTCCAGATGAAGACAGAATTGAAAAAAATGGTAAGTTGTATTGATAAACTGTGTGATAAATGGTTGTGTAGAAACCATTGACATTGTATGGTGGATCAGAATTTAAAATGACTTAATTTATATATATATATATATATATATATATATATACATACATGTGTACATAGTCATTCTTGTACACTAGTCTCAATCACATGCCTTTGCTTTTAGCTATAAATCTATGTAAAATAATACATTAAAAATATTTAATTTTAGAACAAAACAAAATTAAAAAAAATTGACTCAGAGGAAAATTGAACAATGGGGATGATGAACTTCCTCTGACCTGGCATAACTGAAAAAATAACTTTTTTCCCTGCAGAGCAGGAGGGTGATATATGGAGATAACTTTGCAACATCCAGACCTGTGATTTCAGGGTACTGTCAGATGTTATATGTGCTCCAAGAGACCTCACAGAATTGGGTAGGAAGCATGGACCTTGCTGCCTGAGTGACACGCAAGGAAGACCATGGGCCAGTAAGGAAAGGCTGCTGCCGAAACCAGGACCCCGAGAGCTGCTGGGGGAAGGGCTCAACCAGGTGCCTGCCTTGTTTTGTCCCCATCAAACAGGAGGCAAGGCTGGTTGGGGTGGGGAGAACCAGATCCAAGACTTGCTTCTAATCCCTTTCATTGTCCTCTTCCCCTAAAATGTAGGAGGAAAGGGCATGTAAAGAAACTTCAGATTATGCAGAATTCCCTTCAATTTAAATTTCAGGCTGTAATGACATGAGTGCAGTGGTGAAGCCTACCTATTGTATATGTTCTCCTTTTATGCCTTTGTTACAAATGGACTGATTTAATCTCTCATTTCTTCCTTCCTTCATTTGCTTATTTTTTTTTTTAATTTGACGAGTAATTGCTTTACAGTATTGTTTGTTTCTACCAAACATCAGCATGAGTCAGCCATAGATTTCTTCCTTCCTTCATTTAGCTACAACCATCAATTGTCTTATCATTTTGCCAAAACCTAATGGTGAAATAAGGCAGGTGCATGGCCCACAAGGAACCTGTGAACAGGCGTTAGCGTCACTGCTCATGGAGCTCGGTCTAGTTGGGGTACAGTCAGTGAAATGAGTAAGTTGAATAAATCACTTTGTGATGGCTTCTGTGAAAGAGATGAACAGGATACGGTGACAGAGAACAATGCTGGGGAAAAAAAATGGCTTGATAGGGTGGTCAGGGACAGGTTTTTTGAGGAGGGGGCATGGAGGCTCAAACTTAAGATGATGAAGGGCCAGCTCTGCAAAGACAGTGAGTTGCATGTGCAAAGGCCCTGAGGTTTGCACTCCTTGTGGTGAGAAGGAGCTGGTGTTTTCAAGGCACAGAAGGGCAAATATTTTCTTTCTCAGCTGCAGCTTTTGTGAGTCAGAGAGAGGGGCACAAACTGGAGGATGGGTTTTGCAGGGTTTTTTAAGGCAAAGCAAGGAGCTTCAATTTTCTTTGAAGTAAAATGTGGAGTCCTTGAAAGGGCTTAGACAGGGAAGAAATATGAGCTAGTCTATGTTTTAAAAGGAATGCTGGGGCTGCCATGTGAAAAACAGATGGAAGTGGGCCGGTGAAGAAGCAAGGGAATCTGTAAGGGGCTTGTGCACTGGTCTGGGTGAAAGGACAGTGCTGGTACCCGGTGGTGACAGACGTGACGGATGGGATGGGGAAGATGGGTAGGTAGAGTTGGCCGGGCTGAGGGTGAGAAATCTCTGCTCGTCCTCTGGAGTTCTCCGGCTCTGAGAACACAGCTTGAAAATCACTAATCCGTAGAGTGTGAAGATGAATTTGACTGACGTTTTCATGCACGTAAAAATGATTTGACTGAACCGACCAGATTCCCTAGTGGTTGAAGCTTTAGTTCTTCTAAAGCTAAGATTCTAGTTCGTTTTATTCAAAAGCTCCAACATGGCTTTTGATGATGGAAGTGTATTTATTGAGGTGTATAAAAACTGTTTACCACACATGTTTTATTTAAAATGTTCTGTGAAGGAAATGATTTCTAAATCCTTGACTTTCAAACTTATGATTGAAATCTCATGACTGAAAGTCAAGATTGAGTGGGTAGCATAAACAAGGGACGGGGCCATCAGGGGGAAGAACTAGCAAAGATGAATGGAGCCAATGATTTAAATGCATACAAAAAAAAAAATCAGCCTAAGACTGCTGTGCTCAATCTTAATTTTTTTTTTTTAAATGATACCCCTTCTTTCAATGAACAGTGTTTGGAAGGTTAAGACAATGGTTTTGTGATTTAGAGGCCTCAGGCAGGGTGTGCTTCTGTCCTTAATTTTGCTGCAGTAACACACGCCCTGACGGAGCTTCTGGCTTGATTATTGTAATTCCCTTTTAGTAGGACTTCCAGCAGGGCTCTGCCGTCACTCGAAGCTCACGCAGTAGCAGCGGCGGGTCTGCGGGCTGTTTTGAGAACGAGCAATCACATTACCCCATCCTGTATAATTTGATCTGTGTGGGTCACCGAGGACACTGGCCGCGTTTCTTTGTTTCTCACTCGCTCTCCCTCTTTCTTTTTAAAGGATGAAAATTACATTCCTCTGTATCCACGCCTATCTATTTTCACCATCGTTTATCTTTTCTTAGGGAGAGTTGTGTGCCCTTTTACCTACTCTCAAGTCACATGTCATTTTAGGTAGCCACGCTGCTTATGACATGAGTGACAAGGGAAAAACAAACAAACAAACCAATGAGATAAGATTATGACGTCCTGTTTTCATACATTTTGTTTATACTTAATCAAAGAGGCTTATGTCCCCTGGAAGGATGAAGAGCAATTCGATTTGATTCGATTCCCTTCCATCCTTCTACTCACCCCTTCTTGAACCTGGTGGCAGCCTGGAAGACAGAGGCAGCTGCTGCTCATGCTGCAGATCTGTCTGTGGTTGGTAAGGTAGGTTTGGACGCACGTGGTCAGTAAATGTGAGAAAAGCTGTGGACCCAGAGGTCAGGTCAGGAGCCATGACACCGTGGGCTTCTCTGAATTTCCAGGTACCCCTGTTTGTTGTCCAGTGAGCATCCTGGTTTAAGGTTGTTCAGAATGGTGGGAAATTGGATTGGAGAAAAGGTCATCCACGTGTGTGCATGACTCTGGGCTCCTACCCAGAGGGGATGTAAAACAAGGTACACAGGGGATACACATCATGCTGTCAAGCCCTGGTTAGCACCAGGCCTTCCTTCCTTCCAAGTAGGATGGCTACTCAAAGCAGATGGACCCAAAGGCCTTCTTTTGTAATTGGTGTAAAGATCAGATTAGTGATTATGTGGCTATCCTCAATGGATCAAATTCCATGAGAAGTCTGTTCATTTTAACACTGTTTTGTCTTTTAAAACATCAAGTACTGCATCTGAAGGTTTACTGTGTACAAATACAGTGGAAGCAATATGTGTAAGAGATTAAAGCCTCCTCCTTCAGAGTGAGGTCACAGAAAAGCCAAAGAAGAAGGAATCTAACCAATAAGTGTTTTAATAGATGGATAGTCCTGCTGAGAACAGATAGTGGTTTGTAGAAAGAAGTCAGATGACTATAATTAGTGCTGGATGCAAATAGTTAAACAAGGAAGTCTGCTTTCATACAGCAGTGAAAGCCATTCTTGCTGTGAAATAGCAACCCTTCTGCTGAAATAAACTGCACAGTGTCAGTCTCAGGCTGGTGATTGGAAAACCTAATTCTTGTGACACTTCTCAACCAAGGAGTACTAAAGCTTTTGAGATAGTGCAGATGTTCAAGGTTGCCCTTGGCTTTATAGACTTGCAGTGATATATTGCTGAGCTCTGTTAGGTCATAGAATTGGTTACCGGCTTTCAGAGGGATTTCAGTTTAAGTTCCAAGTCAAGAGTGGGATGCTTTTCCTGCTAGTCATTATAAAATAAACAAGTCTTCAATTAAGCCATATCCTTTGACAGAACCTATGGGACAGGGTGAAGTCAGTGAAGGCGCTGTTTTTTTGTGGATGGACAGGCAACACTAGGATGCTACTCTACAGTATTTTTAAACAGGTGAAATTATCCTATGGTGTGTATTTGGAAGTAACAAATTATAAATATTTTGGGTGTGTATACTGGAGTCAGTTACTTCATGAATCAGAGTGTGATAAAAGAGTTGTGTTCTAACCTGTGGCTTCAGCTGTGGACAAATCCAATGGGGGAAACTGACAGACACCATCAGTGTCACTGACGTATCTAAAGGAGACATTTTCTAAAGCCAACTTTGAAAATAGAAAGCAAAATGCAAGTGGTGGTGAGACTTGAGAAAAATGCTTTCTCCTGGGATCTGGGAAGGAAATACCAGAGAAGATAGAACCTGAGCCTTGGAAAAATGGTGAGCTAAGAGGCATCCTAGATCACTTTTGACATTGTTTGCTTAAAATGTTCTGTGCATTTTTTTTTTTTAACAAAAACTCCTCTGAGGACCCATAAGGGATCCCTAAAGATAATTTATGCATATTACATTAAAAATATGCCTATTAAGTTGTCTTTCAATTTGTGATATCCTAGGTGAATCAAGTCCACATGACCTTTCAAGTGATCTGCATAACCTTAGAGAAATAGCTAGATTCATGGGGAGTTTTGATTTTGATATTTAATGATGGAGGTTTTAAAAGTGTGTACATGTGTATTTTCTTTTAGGGAAATGGCCAAAAATCTTATTGAAAAATAGAGAGAGTACAAGATACCTTCTTGTGACCAAGGGCAAGTCACTATGCTTCTTTGGTCCTCAATGACACCATTCATAAAGTGAAAGAACTGCTGTAGGTTCTTGGAAGTATATAGATACTTATAAAATACATGATAATGCTTGTGTGTAAACACTCCTTTAATGCACATGGACTGTTGCTTATCTTTTTTGCTAACTATTACGAAGGTGGGCTTAGCTGGAGGAGTGGAGGAGGAATATAAACAGGGATGAGGGGAGGCGCCTTGTGTGGATTGATGATGGTAGTACTCCATGGGCTGAGGGGTCACCTGTGGCCCGAAAGATTAAAGCAAAGAAAGAAAAGCTGGATCAGAGGGCAGCTCCCAACCTGTTTAATCTCATCAGCCAGCAATATTTCAAAGGCAATGTCTGGAGACTGACCATTATATTTTGTAAGGGCATTAAAAAAATCTAATATGATATGTTACCTTCATTTTATGAATAAAATGACATTCATATCTGTAAAATACAGGAAGCATATAAAAAAAAACCCTTTTTTTCTCTTTTTTTTTTTAAGTTCTACCAGTTTATTGCTACCAGCCCATCTCCCTCCACCCTCATGCACACATGCTCAGTCATGTAACCCCATGGACTGCAGCCCGCCAGGCTCCTCTGTCCATGGACTTTTCCAGGCAAGAATACTGGAGTGGATTGCCATTTCCTTCTCCAAAAACCCTTTTCTTTAACAAACTTATCTTTTGGAAAACTTATCCTATGATCCTTATTTTCCTCATTTTTCCTTGGACTGGTAAGAAAGGGTCACAGGTCCTAGGGGTGGCATTTAGAAATCAGTGAGTCTTTCCAGAATTCCCTCTATGATCCTTGTTGGTTTTTTTTTTTTCTGGAAGAGAGCTAATAAACGTGTGCTCTCCTAGGCTCAGGGTCCCCAGGGCCTTTGTTTAGTGGTGCTCGTGATGCAGGGCTTGGAGGGGAGACCAGCTCTTTGTTCGTCACCTTCTTAGGGGACCAGTGAGCGGCTGTGTGTGGGGGGAGGGCTTGCAGGAGTGTGTGTGCATTTGGAAACAGTGGGGAGCGCTGAGATGGAACCTTGGAAACCTGCTGGGATGATCATCTTTAGATCGAGTTTTACAATTAGCATGTTACGAATAACATAAATAAACTGATGGTGATTTACCTTGCTTTTTTATTTCATTTCCTGGAGTTTTATGACTTGAGTTTTGTGAAAATCTCCATTATCAGTCGGCGGGTAGTCCACCCATCTAAAATTATTTGTTGATTGTCTGAGAAATAATTTTCCCCCAAGGAAGTCCAGCACCGGCAAACACTGTCTTAATTATTACACAATTCTGCTTCTCTTTCCATAGCCTTTTGGCATGTGTAGCCTTTTGGTGTTCTGAGGGTGCTCCTAGCACAGCAGTGGTGCTGTCTGCATCCCTCAGTCTACACTTGATAGGAAAACCTGTTTTCAGGGGACCTGGTTTCCCCCTTTGTGTTGGGGGATGATAATAGCGAGACTGTCATCTCCTGGAGGCAGAGATAACAGCATCCATCCATTGACCTGTTGTAATTTCCTCATGTAACTGCCCTCAACATCCATGTGTCTTTAGACCGGGAGCTTCCCACTACCTGTAGCCAAAATTCCTTGATGCGAAGCTGCAGTATACATACTGGCAAATAATCAGTGTTCCTTAAGAGGAAACTGTTAATGGAAAGCACTTTGGACTATTTCTATTAGCACGTGTAAGACCTGTAAGCTTTGGCAGCTTTCTGACCAGTCCTCTCGTCAGGCAGGAGACGGAAGGCAGCATTGGCCCAGAAGCCACTGAAGTCGGAGACGGTAAGTAGCGAGTGTGCCTCCCTTGTTTAGAGTCACTCAGGGACCTTCAAAGAAATTCCTCTGGTGTTTAGACCAGGTTCCTCTTTTGTTCAAGGAGGAAAAGAGGAACCTGGTCTACTCATCTCCTACTGAACGTTGTATATAACTGAGCTTACTTTTTTATTTTTTACGTTCTGGTCATGAAGTAGCTTTGAAGATGAGCCTTTTTGTTTTGTGAAGATAGGGCCCTCTAGATGGTATAACAAAGAAAGGGGCCTGGAATAGGTACAATATTTGCGCCTTTGGGCAAATGGCTTCTTTCACATGGCATAAACTCTTCAGCTTTCATCCATGTTGTAGCATGTGTCAGAATTTCCTTCCTTTTTAAGGCTGAGTAATACCCCACTGTATGTATGTACCACCTTTGTTTATTCACCTGTAGACAGACACCTGGTTTCCTTCTACCTTTTGACTGTTGTGAATAATGCTGCTATTAACATACATGTATAGGTTTGAGTCCCTGTGTTCAGTCCTTTGGGGGTGTTTATTTAAAAAAATTATTTTAGACTATGTTACATAATTTGGTAGGAAATAGTTTCTTGTCTCATTTGTTACTGATATTATTTTATAATACTTTAAATATCTACTAAATGGTATGATATAGGCACTTTATGTAGAGAAACAACCTGCGCCACCAACATCAGTTGAGCTTTTATGATGTATCAAGCTCTCTTCTGCATGTTTTACACTTAATAACACATTTAATCTTCAGAATAACATGAGAAGAACACTTACAATCCCCATTTTGCAGACTGAGGAAATGGAGACACTGAGCGGTTATGTAATTTACCCAAGGGCATGTAGCAAGTAAGAGGTATATGTTACTAACTCTCAGCTACTCAGAAAGGCAAATATTATCATCCTCACTTATTTAGATGAGAAGATGATTGTTCTGAGAAATTAAGTGTCATACCTAATACCACACAGTTAAGAAGCAGCAGAGTTCAAATATAACCCTGGTTTACTTGACTCCTGGGTTCCCTGGGTTGGGAAGGTCCCCTGGAGAAGGGAAAGGCTACCCACTCCACTATTCTGGCCTAGAGAATTCCATGGACTGTATGGTTCTTGGGGTTGCAAAGAGTCAGACACGACTGAGCGACTTTCACTTTCTTTTACCTCACTCCAATTCTCATTCTCTGCAGTGTATTTTTATTTTACTTTTAAACCAGATTGCACATTCTCGAGAGAGGAAAACATCCTTCTAAGTATGGCACATTTCCAAGTATATAATCAGTGATCACTAAATATTTGATTTCTCGTTGTTAGGTTAATGAGTGGATGAATGCACAGGATTTAAGGAAAGGATTTCACATTTTTGAGTGGAGACTTGAGGAATTTGGGGACAGGGAATTGGGAAGACATCATTTAAAACAATACTTTCATGAAGACATTAGTGCTCAATAGCTGTTGTTTTTCCAAATCTGTAAGTAAGTCATAATACATGGAATGCAGTGTTTCAAATGCTGCATCCCATGAAAAAAAGTTGTTGATGATTTGCAGAGTTACACTGCTCTCGTGAATTATTAACATTTGCTAGTGGGATGAGAAGCCCCAAACTCCCACCAGGCTGCTGCTTCTGCTCCTGCCATGGAGGGGGGCCTTTTCTGTGAAGAAGGGAGACCTTGGGGAAAGCCAGGCTGGGAGGGGATGGCTGACGGAGAGTCAGTGTGAGGATGGACGGCCCCGGTGGGAGGAGGGCACGCGTGAATTGACAAGTAGGATCCATCCATTATATAAAAATAAACAATAAGCAACTTTTGAATCGTGGTGCTGTATTTCCTTCTGGGATTCAAATGACTACACAAACCACTTGAGCTTCATTTTTATGGTTTATGAAGCTCAAGGGAATTATATGCTCATAATTTATAGCTGCTGGTTCCACGTAGTGTTTATGGCTCCGTATGCTATGTATGATGATATCGTGTGCATGCCTGTACACAGGCTTTAATTAATGACCTAGAGATTATCCTTGGCTTGACTTATTGATGTCTCTGTGTTGGAAAACATGTGCTCACATGCTGAAAAATGAGAGCAGCTCAGGGCCATGAGCAGTAGCCTTGAAATTTGGAGTGAAATTTCACGCCACTCTGTGCTTATCCTAGCTGCAGATTCAGTATTTGGAATTCTTCATAGGTTGTGCACCTTTCAAGCTCATCCTCTAAGCTTCTACAACAAGTGAATCAATTGAGAGTTGAATTAGGTTCTAAGTCCCTTTGAGTCTGTTCTTTCCTATATTTTTTAGAGAGTGCAGTGGACATAAAAGTTGCCATTGCTTTCTTAGTTTTTCTTTCTTTGAGAAGCAGAGAATCTTCTTCATTCTGTGCAGTTGGGGGAGGGATGGTGTCCTGCTGTGGAATTTGCAGAGATGTCTTTAGGGCTCCATGTGTAAAGAGAAGAGCGAAGATGAAGGATGCAATTTTACTTTCTCCTTTAGAGTAGCTCTGCTAAAGCTATATTTTAGACTGTTGAAGTGACTTAATTAGATCTAGTTCCACGATTTTCAAACTTTAAAAAATTTAGAGACCCCCCTCTTTAAAGAAAAGCAAGTGTAGACACCAAAAGATAAAACAGATAAATGAGCAACTGCCTTTGTCCCTATGGCCAAGTGACAGGCAGTGTGTACAGCGGTTCAAGTATGAACTGTAGCGTTGGACAGCTTGAGTTCAGGTCCCGACTTGTCCCACTTACTTAGAAGGACAAGTTATTTAATCTTCTTGTGTCTCAATTTCTCCATCTATAAAATGGGGAAGATAAGAATAAAACTTCTCTTATGGGGTTGTTGACATAAGTTACATTTTTAGGCCATGCCTTGAAAGTGAAAATCACTCAGTTGTGTCTGACTTTTTGTGATCCCATGGACTATATAGAGTCCATGGGATCTTCCTCATTGCAGGCAGATTCTTTACCAGCTGAGCCACAAGGGAAGCCCAAGAATACTGGAGTGGGTAGCCTATCCCTTCTCAGTGGATCTTCCTGACCCAAGAATCGAAGTGGGTCTCCAGCATTGCAGGCGGATTCTTTACCAACTGAGCTATGAGAGAAGACCCCAGACCATGTCTTACAAGTGGTATTGATACTATCAGCTACTGTTATTGTTATGTAAACTGCTCAAGCCTCGGTGAAACAGCCTGAAAACTTTGAGTTCTTCAAATATATATTGAACACCTGCCTTGTGCCAGGTCTAAGTATTGGAGGGGGAGTGGTGAACTAAGCAAAGTCTGCTTTACTGGCTCTTATATTCAGGTGGTCTAGCCCAGGGGCTGGCAGACTTTTTCTGAAACGGGCTGGGAATGTAAGCCTTTTAGGCTCTGAAGACTGTGCTGTCTCCATCAAGGCTCAGCTCTGCAGTTGCAACACTAAGCAGCCCTAGACAATGTGCTAAGAACAGGAAGTGGGCTGGATCTGGCCTCAGGGCAGGCTCTTCCTGGTCTAATCTAACCTCTACTTTTATAAACAAGAAAATTGAAGCCCAGGTCACACAGAAGTGGCCAAATCAAAACTAGAATCCTGTTTCAGACAACCTAAACTGTACTCTGAGACATTAGTTTGCCAACAAAGCAGAGACATTACTTTGTGAACAGAGGTCTGTCTAGTCAAAGCTATGGTTTTTCCAGTGGTCATGTATGGATATGAGTTGGACTATAAAGAAAGCTGAGCACCGAAGAATTGATGCTTTTGAACTGTGGTGTTGGAGAAGACTCTTGAGAGTCCCTTGGACTGCAAGGAGATCCAACCAGTCCATCCTAAAGGAAATCAGTCCTGAATATTCATTGGAAGGACTGATGTTGAAGCTGAAACTCCAATACTTTGGCTACCTGATACAAAGAACAGACTCATTTGAAAAGACCCTGATGCTGGGAAAGATTGAAGGTGGGAGGAGAAGGGGATGATAGAGGATGAGTTGGTTGGATGGCATCACCAACTCGACGAATGTGAGTCTGAGTAAACTCTGGGAGCTGGTGATGGACAGGGAGGCCTGGCGTGCTGCAGTCCATGGGGTCGCAAAGAGTCGCATACGACTCAGCGAGTGAACTGAACCAAAGTGGTACCCTTCCCCTCTGCCAGGCTCTCTGGGGCACTGGCTCTGTAAGGCCCTGTCTTCTTCCCTCCTATCTTCTATTAAGCACAGAGACCTGGATGAAGAAGAAGGTGACCAGGAGCCTTACCAGCAGATCCTGTGATTTACTAGCTTTTGTACCTGTTTTCAGATTGGTGTATTTGCTCACTCAACAAATAATTTATCAAGTGTTTATCGTGTCCTACATAAGTAGTTAGCAAAGCAGGCAAAGATCCCTGCCCTCAAATAGAGACACAGACGTAGAGAGCAGACTTGTGGACATAGCAAGGGAAGGGGAAGGTGGGAAGAACTGAGAGAGTAGCATTGATATATAAACACTACCATGTGTAAAATTGGAGAAGGAAATAGCAAACCACTCCAGTATTCTTGCCTGGAGAATCCCCTGGACAGAGGAGCCTGGCAGGCTACTGTCCATGTGGTCGCAAGAGTCAGACACACTGAACGACTAAGCCACCACAAACCACATGTGAAATAGATCCCTAGAGCAAAGCCGCTGTGTAACCGGTGTTCTGCAACGACCTAGAGGGGGAAGGATGGGGGCTTGGGAGGGAGGCTCACGAGGGAGGGAATGTATGTTGGATGGCTGATTCATGCAATTGTATGGCAGAAACTAACACAGCATTGTAAAAAAAGAAAGATCCCTCCCCTCTTGGAGCTTCCATTCTAGAGGAGAGAATGGAGACAGTAAACAATACACACAACAGATAAGTAATTCCTGATGAGGATCAGGAATGTAGGGGTAGATTGTTTGTAGGGCCTCCGGGTTGGTTAGAGTAGACCTTGCAGAGAAGGTGAAATTATTACCAAATCAAGCTTGGGTCTGCTCCTCTGCACAGTAAAGCCAGTTTACTGACACTACGTTGTGGTGAAGGAAACTGCAGTGTTTATTGCAGGTCCAAGGCAAGGACCTGCAAGGAGTCCAGGGCAGCTAATGCCCCAAACACCTCAACTCCCTGATGGCTTTCAGTAACGAATTTTTAAAGGCAAGGTGTGTGGGGGTGGGGGGCATCCCAACCAGCTCACGGCACAGTTCCCCAGTTGACTGAAGGTGAAATAACAAGGGAAGTGACATTATCAGTCCTCAGACTCCAGGATCTCCAGCAAGGAGATCCAACCAGTCCATCCTAAAGGAAATCAGTCCTGAATATTCATTGGAGGGACTGATGCTGAAGCTGAAACTCCAGTATTTTGGCCACGTGATGTGAAGAGCTGACTCATTTGAAAAGACCCTGATGCTGGGAAAGATTGAAGGCAGGAGGAGAAGGGGATGACAGAGGATGAGGTGACTGGATGGCATCACTGACTCAATGGACATGAGTTTGAGTAAACTCTGGGAGCTGGTGATGGACAGGGAGGCCTGGAGTGCTGCGGTCCGTGGGGTTGCAAAGAGTCAGACGCGACTGAGCGACTGAACTGAGCTGAACTGAGGCTCCAGGAGGCGTGGGGGCTACGTGCTCTTGGTGATCAAGTGGTTAACATCTTCCATGTGGTGGAAGTTTTCAAATCTGTAAAACAACTCAGAAAACACGCATCAGATGCTATTGTCTAGGTCCTTCAGAGAGGAGCTATAGCAGAGGCTATAGGGGAGGGTTTTGTCCCAGGAAGGCCCCCATAAGCCCAGCGACAAAATTTGAGAAAAGCCTTGAGGGAGTCGAGAACATCAGCAGAGTGAAACTGGAGCAAGGGCCTTTTTGGCAGAGGGAACTGCTGGAGCAGAGACAGGATATCCAGGCGAGAGAGTTGGAAGAATGGCAAATAGGCCAGAGGTGCTGGAGAGGAGCGTGCGAGGGGGCGTGAGGGGAGCGGAGGTCACGTGGAGCAGAGCGGTGTAGCGTCCCTGAGCCCGAGGGCAGTGGGGAGGCACTGCAACGATCCGGCAGAGGACGGCCATGCTCCTGGGGGATGGACTCGCTCCTGTTTCTCTTGAGGATGCAGTATAAGAAGCAGCCTGGTGAGGAGGCTGTAGCATCAAGGCAGACAAGAGGGGACGTTGGCTCGGCTCCGGGATAGCTGTGGGTGGGGAGAGCGAGAGGTCAGACTCTGGATATAGATTTTGAATGAGAGGCGTTTCCAGCATTTTGAAGGTGGAGTGTGAAGAATGAGACCAGTTAATGACGCCCCTCTGCTTACAGGATTCCCAGGATTCCCGAGCTAGTTACACAGCCCAAGACACTTCTCTGATGCCTGGGACAACTGAGGTCCAGAGAATTGTCCCTCCCGTCGGGGCAACTCTATCTCCCTCTTCTGTTCACCATCGCTTGTCTCCCCGCGTTTATCTTCTTCCTGCTTCCCTGATGCCACAGAGCTAGGCGCCCCTTCTCTGTCCTTTTCCGGTCATTCTGCTTTTACTTCCTCCTGCCGTGAAGTGTACGTCTCTGTTTAAGGACTCCCCCCGTAGGTTCGCTCTCTGAGGCTCCTAGCATAGGGCTTGATACACCGTAGGTGCTTAGTTAATGCCTGTTGTGTGGATATCAGTTTGAGCAAACTCTCGGAGATGCTGAAGGACAGGGAAGCCTGGCGTGCTGCGGTCCATGGGGTTGCAGAGTCAGACACGACTTAGCGACCGAACAACAACATCATCAATGAAGAAATGAATTTTTTCAAATAGTCTCCAAATTTCTGGCCGTTCTGAAGTCTCCTTTATAAGTTATCCTTTTATAGTTCTTCTTTCACTGACTTTCCCCTCAGTGTTGTCTTACTTTTGTTTCTCACGGAATCTTTACTTGGATTTGCTTCATATTTTCTACTTTAAGAGTTTCCCTTGGGCCTGTCATATTGAAAGGATAAGTCCTTTGATTTTCATTTTAAATTACATCCGTTAAACAGTAACACATCAGGCAGTAAGGCATTTGATATTTTAAATCTCTCTTTTTACTTTCTTTTGGTTCCTCAACAGGTCTCTCGGGGGGCATTCAAGCTCAGAGCGTCTTGAAATTCTGCCAGGACTGGGGCATGGTTGCTGCGGTGTGTATAATCCTCGCATGTGTGAAGTGCAGCTGGATAACGCAGCATTTACTCACGCCCAGAGTGTAATACATCTGTCTAGGCCTGGTCCTCTCCTTTGCCATTACTCTTAGTTGAGCATGTGCTATAAAAACCACCAGGTGTTAACCATCTAGGCAACAGAGCCCTGACTAAATCTTCTTAGGATGAAGATGCACCTGCTGGAAGCATCTTCCAGAACTGCAAATTCATAGAACCCTTTGCCTTTAGCTGAATTATTGCTCCAAATTCTACAAGCTACAAAAAGACAGCATCAGGGTACACAATGGGTAAAACACCCATTATCTACAGTGACTTGAAAGATTCTTATTCTTATTGCATATCATTTTTTGAAGGATACGTGAGTCTTTTTATTGCCTTGAAGGGCTGTGAGTTAGCAATAGATTATTGGTTGCCCTACTTTGGGCTTTATGACTCACTGATCATAGTCTCATTTTTTTGAGTCCAATGATAAAGTAATAGATAACATTTATAGACTGGTACCATTCTGAGTGTCCTACATGTGTGTTTAATTCTCACAACCCTAAGATAGGTGCTATTGTTATTATTCTTCCTATTTTACATTTGAAACATGAAGTTAAGTAATTGACCCCAAGACACACTTGTTCTCACCAAATGGGATTTGCATATCTATAGGCTCTCTGGTCTTGTGCAGGCTTATATTCAGTTTTTACTCATTTATATTTTAAATTCTGATTCTTTTGGGATACAGGGTAAATCTCGATAAACCCTAAAGTTAATTTGTGTTTCATGTGGTGTATGATGCTTTATAAAAATTTCCAACTTTTATGTATCACTGTAGCACTTACAAATTATTTTAAACATAATATCTCCCTTTTAATGTTCTGTGGACACTTACTCTTCTATAATCAGAGTCATACTAATCATCTTAAATGTGGAGAAAGCGTTCTTGTCCTTTTTCCTTTTAATTCTCCCCAAGTCCCACCTCTCCTCACATCTATTGCTTCACAGTATTCAAAATAATTTCATATCTATTATTGCATTTAATCCTTAAATCAGTTATCTGATGTAGATGCTATTTTCCTTATTTTTCTGTTGAAGAAATTGAGTCTCAGTGACTGATTTGACTGTCAGAGATGAGGCAGAAGGGAAATCAGAGAGATTTGAAGTCTAGGAAAGATTCAGCCCACCATCTCTGGCTTCAAAGATGAACGGGTCCAAGCCTGGGAAGACGAGCAGCCTCTAGAAGCTGAGACCAATCCCTGGTCAAAGGCTGGCAAGGAAATGGGGATCTTAGTCCTACAACCTCAGGGACCTGACTTCTCCCCTAGCGCCTCCAGAGAGGAAAGCAGTATCTTGATCTCAGCCTTGTGAGACACTTAGAGAGAACCAACTGAGCTTTGCTATGTCTGGACTCCTGATTCATGGAGCTCGGAAAATAAATATGCAGTTTTAAGCTGCTAAATTTGTGATGATCAGTTATAATGACAATAGAATACAAATATAGTCCCATGTTGTTTCCAGGGGCTTCCTGGACAGCACACAGCTCTGTGGTCTCTGAAAGTGAGAGAATCATGTCCTGGGTGTGCCCAAGATAATCCACTTAGGTCACAAGAAAAAGCTCAACTCTTAAACTGATAGTTTTGTGTCATTTTTATAGTGTAATTAATGTATTGGTATAGTAGCATATTTATAATGCATATGTGTGTTGTCTGCTCAATTATTTTTTACTAAAAGGGTTAAAAAAGGATCAAAAAAGGATGTTGAGCAGTGATTTAGCAGAGAGGGGAGTGGAAAGTCAAGTCAGCATGTTTTAGTGGAAAGCTCCCTGTGTTTGGAGTTAGAGAGATGGATTTCATTTCCACCTGTGATGGGATCAGCCTGGTGGCTTTGGCTAAACCATTTCTCACCTGTGGCTCACACTTCCTCATGGAACCTGCGGGAGATTTCTTGAACTTCCTTGAGAGTATAATGATGCCATGTTGATGTCCAAATCAGTAAGTACCATCTTCAAACCCTGTCTTTGTTCTGATTAAGGAAAAAGGAAACACAGACCAAAAAACAGGTTTTACTGAATTGGCTGATTGTTCAAACAGGTTGATCACTGTGTTTGACTGAGTTTACTTAATACAGTAAGTTACTTTTGGACAGGTATTTTTATGATTCACTTCTTAAGTTTGCCAACCTCTAATCTGGTACTTTGCACTGGATTAATAAGATTTTGCAGAATCAATGGGTAGACTTAAATAGGTAGAATAAAAAATTTAATAAGAAGCATTAATAACGAAGTTTAGTGATGTATCTTTAGTTATTACCAGGGCACAGGTTGCCTGCCAGCTTCTGTTAGACCACAGAATCTCAAGGAGACTGGCAGTAAAACTGATATCTCTAGGAATATTCTAACAGGACTGTCAGTTTCATAATATGGCTCCATATTGTATACAATATACTGTATACTGTATACAGTATATATATACTGTATATTGTACATATCATGTGCCAGATGTTATTCTAAGTACTTTCTTTTTCTATGTTAACTCAATATTCACAATAACAATATTGGTTTTGTACTAATACTACTTTATTACAAGTGGGTAAAGCAAGGGACAGAGAGGTTAAAGAACCTACCACAGGCTACACAACTAGTAATTGGGAGGGCAGGGGTGGAAAGGCAGGAGGCTGACTTCAGAGTCTGTGCCCATCACCACTGTGCTCTGCTGCTTCTCCATGGTCGGCGGTTGTGAGGTAGGCTTAGGAGGACTCTTCTCCTGAGTTCTTCGAGCACAAGTATTTCTTAAACTTCTAGTCAGGAAAAATGGAGGACCACCTTTCTTCCCCAAGGACTCAGAGCATGAGACTAGATGGGGAGAACCCAGAGTGGGGAGCCCAGGGTTGCTATAGAGATGAGTAGTGAGGAGAGCATGGCACAAAGAACTCTTTGGCCTTGGGAAAATTAATTAAGCTTTCTGAGCTACAGCGTCCTCATATGTCAACATGGAGCTGACAAACCTACGGGATGAGGCTGTAGACGAAGTGAAATAATGAATGCTTAGCATTGCTTCAGGCATGGAACACAGCAGGTGTTTAATGAAACTGTTGAACTACTCTGCACCCCTCTCTGAATGGCTCTTGAGACAGAAAGGTGTTAATACATGGGAAAGAGGATATGACCTACTGACTGCGGCACAGCTTTGGCTACACGGAGCTTGAGTGTACCATGGCCGAAGCCACTTCCATGAGCTTCCTCCCTCCTGATCTTCTGTCTTCCTGTGTTCTGACCTCTCTCCAGGACTTCACAATCCCTCAGTGTCCTAAGCTGGAAAACTCACCTGTATCCAAACAACTGGGGAGATCTGTCGAGTCTGCCTCCCTACAGTCAGCAGGACTCAGCTTCCTCTTTGCTTCTCTATGGCTAAGGATTTAGCTCAGGTTCTCATCACTAGGCTTAGATTATATGCATAGCCTCTTAATCCATCTCCCCAACTCCACTTCCTCCATATTCCTGCTGGTTATTGGTCCAAAACACAAGCCAACATATTGCTTCCCCATGGAAACCTCTTTTGATCTTTGTACTGTTCTCAGTCAGGCTGTGTGTAAACCGGAGCCTTTCACAGTCATATCCTGTCCAGGAACAAGACATGTGCTTGGCAAAAGTGTCTTATTATCCCTGGATAAATGAGTGTGACGTGGCCACTGGATAAGGTGCTTTAGCAACTGGATAAGGGGGCCACCCACATGGGTTGCTTAGAATAACTGGTCAGAGATAGAAGGTGACTAGTGGCAGTCTTCACCAGGGCCATAGATTTCTCCTTCCTTTTGACTTTCCACCTTTTAAATGCTTCATTGTTACCAACTCTCCCACCAAAGTGTATATAAGAAGAACAAAAACAAGCCTTTGAGAATTTGCTGAACCCTGGGAAGGGCTCTGGAGACAGTTTCCATGTCCAGAATCTGAGAAATACTCTTTATATAAGCTTTGGTTTCTACATACACAGTTTGTAGGCCTGAGATCATTTTGGTCACTAGGCTATAATTTAATGTATTTAAAAGGAATGTATTAATAATTATTTTAGTGACTTCTCAAATATAGATACCATAATCTTCATCACTACTTTGTTTACTAAATTAAAAAATACATTTAAATGTTCATTTGCTTTCTTTTTATTAGTACAATCTAATCATGTCATTCCCTGCTAATTTCTTCACATTGCTTAGCAAGAGATCAAAACTTTACTTATTTGTTAAATTAAAATCTTTTCTGTAATACTAATTGCATGTTAGTCATTATTCTAAGAACTTTACAAATCATAGTTCATGAATAGTTCCAGGTATGTACTATTATCATCATCCTGATTTTGCAGATGTAGAAACTAAAGCCCAGGAGGGTTAAGTAGCCATCTGCTGTAACACAGCTGGTAAGGCTTCATGATCTGCCTCCTGCCTGGCCCACAGACCTCATCTCATTGCTCCCTCTCACTCTTTCTTTCTGGCCATCTATATATTTTGTGCACATATAATCCTAAAAGATGATACTGTTAAAGTCCTGCACTCAATATGCCAGAAAACTTGGAAAACTCAGCAGTGGCCAAAGGACTGGAAAAGGTTAGTTTTCATTCCAATCCCAAAGAAGGGCAATGCCAGAGAATGTTCAAACTACCACACAATTGCACTCATGTCACATGCTGGCAAGGTAATGCTCAAAATCCTTCAAACTAGGCTTCAACAGTATGTGAACTAAGAACTTACTGATGTACAGATAGATTTAGAAAAGGCAGAGGAACCAGAGATTAAGTTGCCAACATCCATTGGATCATAGAAAAAGCAAGGGAAATTCAGAAAAATCTCTACTTCTGCTTCATTGACTATGCTATAAAGTCTTTGACTGTGTGGATCAAAACAAACTGTGGGAAATTCTTGAAGAGATGGGACTACCAGTCCACCTAACCTGCCTCCTGATAAACCTGTATGCAGGTCAAGAAGCAACAGTTAGAACCAGACATGGACCAACAGATTGTTCCAAATTGGGAAAGGATTACCTCAAGGCTGTATATTGTCACCCTGCTTGTTTAACTTGTATGCAGTTGTATGCAAAATGCCAGCCTGGATGAATCACAAGCTGGAATCAAGATTGCTGGGAGAAATATCAATAACCTCAGATATACAAATGATACTACCCTAAAGGCAGAAAATGAAGAGGAGCTAAGAGCTTCCTGATGAAGGTGAAAGAGGAGAGTGAAAAAACTGGTTTAAAAGTCAACATTCAAAAAACTAAGATCATGGCATCTGATCCCCTCACTTCATGGCAAATAGATGGGGGAAAAAATGGAAGCAGTGACAGACTTTATTTTCTTGGGCCCTAAAATTACTGAAGACAGTGACTGCAGCCATGAAATTAAAAGATGAAATTAAAAGCTGTGACAAACCTAGATAGCATATTAGAAAGCAGAGACATCACTTTGCTGACAAAGGCCCCTATATTCAAAGCTATGGTTTTTCCAGTAGTCACATATGGATGTGAGAGTTGGGCCACAAAGAAGGCTGATCACTGAAGAATTGATGCTTTTGAACTGTGGAGTTGGAGAAGACTCTTGAGAGTCCCTTGGACTGCAAGGAGATCCAACCAGTCAATCCTAAAGGAAATCAACCTTGAATCTTCATTGAAAGGACTGGTGCTGTAGCTGAAGCTCCAATAATTTGGCCACCTGATGTGAATGGATGACTCATTGGAAAAGACCCTCATGCTAGGAAAGACTGAGGGCAGGAGGAGAAGGGGATGACAGAAGATGGAATGGTTGGATGGCATCACCGACTCAATGGACATGAGTTTGAGCAAGCTCCAGGAGGTTGTGAAGGACAGGGAAGACTGGCCTGCTGCAATCCATGGGGTCACAAAGAGTCAGACACTAGTGAGTGACTGAACAACAAATGATGGTCCTGGAATATATTCTTTCCCACTTTTCATTAGTTAGTTCCAAGAAGTGGAAATATTATATTATGAACATACTTGGAAGGGGCAGAATTCTAACAGCTGTGATTCCCTTGACAGGCAGAATAATGAATCTTAATCAAAGGGTCTAATGCAGTTTTCGCTTACCTCCTTCATATCTGTGCTTCCTTCAGTCTTCCCTATCTCTGTTGGGTGGACCCCCATTCACCCTTACGTTTTTCCTCCTTTATGTTGGGAGGATCGCTATGCATCCATCCAGTGTCTTTTCACTGTCTCTAGGACCACAATTCATCCTTGTGTTCTGGCTTCCCCATCTGGGTATGGAGGACCACTGTTCATCCTTGTGTTTTCTCTTCCTCATCTCTGATGGGAGGACCACCATATATCCATGTGTCGAGGCTTAGTCCTTTGGAGCTTTCCTTGACTCCTCTCTTGCTCCTTTACTCCACATCACATCCTGTCTGTTACAGTTTCATAACCTGTCCTGAATGCAACCACTTCTCTTATCTTAACCACTGCCAGGTTAATCCCAGCCACTAGCACCTCTTGTTGGCTTCCACTAGGACACTTTGTGTTTACTTGCTAATCCCTCGGAGGCTTTCTTCCCAGATCTGCCCGTGGCTGCTCTTGTTTACTCTTCATGGTCCTGCTCAGACTTTATCTTCTTAAAGAGGCATTTCTGCCCCCATTGCTCTCTCTTCCATAACTAACCCTGTTGATTTTCCTTCATGGCACCTGACTTATTTCCTTTTTTTAAAAACTACATATTTATTTGCCTTTTTGTTCTCTATCTAGGATGTACAGGGATTCAGCACCTGGAAAAATACCTGATACATATTAGTTCAGTTCAGTTCAGTTGCTCAGTCATGTCTGACTCTTTGCGACCCCATGGACTGCAGCATGCCAGGCCTCCCTGTCCATCACTGACCCCTGGAGTCCACCCAAACCCACGTCCATCGCATTGGTGATGCCATCTAACCAGCTCATCCTCTGTCATCCCCTTCTCCTCCTGCCCTCAATCTTTCCTAGCATCAGGGTCTTTTCAAATGAGTCACCTCTCCACATCAGGTGGCTAAAGTATTGGAGTTTCAGCTTCAACATCAGTCCCTCCAATGAACACCCAGGACTGATCTCCTTTAAGATGGACTGGTTGGATCTTGCAGTCCAAGGGACTCTCAAGAGTTTTCTCCAACACCACAGTTCAAAAACATCAATTCTTCAGTGCTCAGCTTTCTTTATAGTCCAACTCTCACATCCATACATGACCACTGGAAAAACCATAGCCTTGACTAGACTGGCCTTTGTTGGCAAAGTAATGTCTCTGCTTTTTATTTATTTATTTATTTTTTCTGCTTTTTAATATGCTGTCTAGGTTGGTCATAACTTTCCTTCCAAGGAGTAAGCGTCTTTTAATTTCATGGCTACAATCACAATCCGCAGTGATTTTGGAGCCCAGAAAAATAAAGTCAGCCACTGTTTCCACTGTTTCCCCATCTATTTCCCATGAAGTGATGGGACCAGATGCCATGATCTTCGTTTTCTGAATGCTGAACTTTAAGCCAACTTTTTCACTCTCTTCTTTCACTTTCTTCAATAGGCTCTTTAGTTCTTCTTCACTTTCTGCCATAAGGATGGTGTCATCTGCATATCTGAGGTTATTGATATTTCTCCCGGCAATCTTGATTCCAGCTTGTGCTTCCTCCAGCCCAGCATTTCTCATGATACATATTAAAACTTTGTTAAATATTTGGAATAGTGGATGAATGAATTATTGTAGAATTAAAAATGAATTTAGGAGAAGAGGGACTTGGATATTTCCGGGAAGATTTCTGCCAAGAGCAGCAGGGAGCTAGAAGGCATTCCACTTTGGGGTAATTCCCTTCTCTTCATAGCAAGAGGGAATTCAACTGTTTAAGGAACACAGTCAGCCCAGCTGGGTGAGCCCTCCCCTCCACCCTGTTTTATACCCCTGTGGCTGGCCCACTGGGTCCCCTGTCCTGCTGGCTGGAGGCTTAGGGATGAGTGCTGCTTTACCGTCAGTAAGTAGAGCAGCTGTGCTTTTCTCCCTTCCCTGGTGCGTGGGTCTCGCCCCTGGGCACGGGCTTACAGAAGCTTGGGGCCTGGGACGCTCTTCCCTCCCCAGGTGGTCGGGGAGCAGCACAGAGCCTGTTTGTCCACTTGGGAGTAAGGTCCTAGGGGAGATATTCACTAGTGTGGCTGAATAGCAGAGCCTCTCAGAGAAACCCTCCAAGGAGTTTCCGCTCAGGCCTCCTAGGGAAGAGCAGTGATTTGCAGCCATTTCAGGCCTCTTTATATTCCAGTTTCATCTCTTGCCATTGATTTTGCCATTTGCGGCTTATAATAAAAATGAGGCGAGTGGGCACAGATGGAGTAGTGACCAGACGCTTCTCTCTTCTGTCGCCGGGCACTCCTGGGGAATCAGCTTCCTTTACTCTTCTCTGGGTTTCACCAAGTCAAGGTCGCCCAGAAGATGGTGATCAATTCTGTCAACTGGTTCATATTGTACAGAGTGAAACGAGCCACTCCTAACATAAAAGCTTAAAGGAGAACATAAGTATATGAGTGGTGACCATTTGTACTAATTTTATGAATATCCTTTGCGAAAACTGGGTGAAGAATACATAACGTTGGAACAACTTCCCTCTATCAAGTTCTTGGGGGGCAATAAATTGTTTCTTTTGTTGCAGCTTGATCATGATGCTGGCATCATAAAGAAGGTTGGTATTTATTTTGCTGTAAGAAAACTTGAGATACGTATGGTGATATATCATTTATGTAGAGGCCAGTCTGGAGCACAGCTTTGGTCTAAAAAGCTAAGTGGTAAAGGCCTTAAAGATATGAGGCAGGAGAGTCATGTTTGTGCAGGAAAGCCGGGCCCTGCAGCACTTATTCTCAATTCCCACTTAGTATTCTAGCCTCAACATTTGCAGATGTCTTTTGTCCCCAGCCCAGAGCAGCTAAGAAACAGCAGATTAGGAGAGGGCAAGGAAGTTACAAGTCGCAATCATACTAATGGAAGAGGGAAATGACAGCTGACAGCAAGAGAGGGCACAACAAAACTCAGCCAGCAGCGCAGGTCTGCTGTAGACTAGTTCAGAATTGTTGACTGTTGTCTGCAAGTCCAGGAAAGACTGTGTGGGGATTGTCTTTAGGCACCACATGCAGGAAGGGGACATCGGAGGGAATGACGCCAGGAGGACGTGAATCTCTAAATGTTGTTCATCAATTTGCCAAATCAGAGAGCTCTGACCTGGGAAGGAAGCTGGGATAGGAAACTGGGCAAATGTTGCTTGGCTCAAGATGGATGCTGGAAGACCGAGAGTTGGTCTCCAAGGCATGTGGGCATGCGTGTTGGGGAGAGCTGCGCCGAGGTCCATGTGGCCGGTCAGATTGATTCAGATACCAAGTTGAAGAGTTATGCTTGTGGTAGCTGAGTTCCTCTCACATAGCCATTAAAAAATTAACTGCTGCAGACCGGTACCTTCCTCATGCTTGCTGTAGGGAGGGAGCACAGTGATCTTAGGGTATGTGGTGTATGGAGTATACAATGCCTTTTAATATGGACACAGAAAGAAATTAAGCTTTAGTTAAATAAATATTGACAGTGGCATTAGTGTGATATATAAGTAGATATATGTATTTTGAGGAGGTGCTCAAATCAAGTACAAAATGTAAAGTGTTTGAAAGTGACCAGTCTACAGAATAATCTGGCTCTCTCAAGCAGTCTGCATGGACTCTTTGGTTTCTTGCCTCTGCACACTTAACTGTATCCATAGCCTCATTTCCCCCTTCACTCCTGCTATTGAGAGATCTTTCAGTGGAAGGAATGGCCTTCTTTCTGAAGGTGGTTCTTTCTCCTGTATTTAGGGTCCCAGTCCTACCAGTTCATATGGACTACGTCCTCCATAAATCAGTTCTCTTTGTACTGACACATTTAATCTTTTGTGCTAAACTTATGAATAGTCCCACAATGCTTGCATTTTTAGAAACCTTCTCCAGTTCTTCATCCTGAATCTCCTGTTCTCCGCCCCGCCACACCCCATTCCCGTCAGGAGTCTTCGAGAGGAGCCCAGGCTCCCTGCATGCACTCTCACTCTTCCTTGACTTCCCCTTATCACCCCCGTGATCTGGATCCTGCCCCAGCATCCTGGGGAAGCTGCCTCAGCTTTTATGTTCTGACTCTAATCACCAGTAACCATCTAATGCCAAACCCAGGGTGCACTTTTACGGCTTTTTAAAACCACTTTTCTTTTGACATCGTAACCATTCCTTCTTTTTGAATGTCTTCTTTCAGTTTATCTCTACTTGTTAGCCCTCATGACCACCTGCCTGGGAAACCACCTCTTTGAGGTCAAAAATGAAAAACATCATCTTTGGCCTAAGCTGGTTCCTCTGTCTGTGTCTCTCTTTCTTGCTGAATGCCAACACCATCTGCTCTGTCGCCTGAGGCTGAGCTTCCACTCTCTCTACTGATGAAAAGACATTTTTCATTTCTATTCTGTGTTATGATTTCTATCATTTCCTTCTGTTTCTTTTTCTTTGAATTTCCATCTCCTTGTTTACATTTCCCATCTTTTCTTGTATGAAATGAAGTGAAAGTTGCTCAGTCGTGTCCGACTCTTTGCGACACCATGAACTATACAGTCCGTGAAATTCTCCAGGCCAGAATACTAGAGTGGGTAGCCTTTCCTTTCTCCAGGGGATCTTCCCAACTCAGGGATTGAACCCAGGTCTCCCGCATTGAAGGCGGATTCTTTACCAACTGAGCCACAAATTTTTTTGTTAGTGCCCTTTACATATTATGTACTCAGTCGCTCAGTTGTGTCCGACTCTTTGCAACCCCATGTGTCCAACTCTTTGTAGCCCACCAGGCTCCTCTGTTCATGGGATTCTCCAGGCAGGAATACTGGAGTGGGTTGCCATGCCCTCCTCCAGGGGATCTTCCCAACCCAGGGATCGAATCCAGGTCTCCTGCCTTGCACATGGATTCTTTATCGTCTGAGCCTCTAGAGAAGCTCAAGAATACTGTGTGGGTAGCCTTCCAACTCAAATATGAGTTGGAATTTGTGTATGGTTTTGATGATTTTTTTTTCTGTACAGACTATTTTTTCTGGTCTTTTGTCACACCTAGTAATTTTTGTTGAAAGCCAGGCATGTTGTTTTGGAAACTATGAATTGAGAGAAATGGGTTTTTAGGGGAAGGATTTATATTAATCTGGGTAGGAGTTGGGCTGTGTTTAATCTTTACTTCAGCTGTATGTGCCAGAGGCTTCAGTTTCCTTTAGTTCTTGTTTTTGTTCTCTTTTGGCTTTGAGGCTTCCCTATGTTCTGCTCCTTGGAGGGAGTTTTCATCTCTCACCTCTTTCGCTGTCAGTTCAGTTCAGTTGCTCAGTTGTGTCAGACTCTTTGTGACCCCATGGACTGCAGCACACCAGGCTTCCCTGCCCATCACCAACTCCCTGAGTTTACTTAAACGCACATCCACTGAATCAGTGATGCCATCCAACCATCTCATCCTCTGTGATCCCCTTCTCCTCCTGACTTCAATCTTTCCCAGCAACAGGGTCTTTTCCACTGAGTCAGTTCTTCGCATCAGGTGGCCAAAGTATTGGAGTTTCAGCTTCAACATCAGTCCTTCCAATGAACACCCAGAACACCCAATGAACACCTTTAGGATGGACTGGTTGGATCTCCTTGCAGTCCAAGGGACTCTCAAGAGTCTTCTCCAACAGTTCAAAAGCATCAATTCTTCAGTGCTCAGCTTTCTTTATAGTCCAACTCTCACATCCATACATGACTACTGGAAAAACCATAGCTCTGACTAGATGGACATTTGTTGGCAAAGTAATGTCTCTGTTTTTTAATATGCTGTCTAGGTTGGTCATAGCTTTTCTTTTTCCAAGGAGCAAGCATCTTTTAATTTCATGGCTGCAGTCACCATCTGCAATGATTTTGGAGCCCCCCAAAATAAAGTCTGTCACTGTTTCCATTGTTTCCCCATCTATTTGCCATGAAGTAATGGGACCAGATGCCATGAGCTTAGTTTTCTGAATGTTAAGTTTTAAGCCAACTTTTTCACTCTTCTCTTTCACTTTCATCAAGAGGCTCTTTAGTTCTTCGCTTTATGCCATAAGCATGGTGTCATCTGCATATCCGAGGTTATTGATATTTCTCCCAGCAATCTTGATTCCAGCTTACGCTTCATCCAGCCCAGCGTTTCTCATGATGTACTCTGCATCATGTTAAATAAGCAGGGTGACAATACACAGCCTTGAGGTGCTCCTTTTCCAATTTGGAACCAGTGTGTTGTTCCATGTCCAGTTCTAACTGTTGCTTCCTGACCTGTATACAGATTTCCCAGGAGGCAGGTCAGATGGTTTGGTATTCCCATCTCTTTAAGAATTTTCCACAGTTTGTTGTGATCCACACAGTCAAAGGCTTTGGCATAGTCAATAAGGCAGAAGTAGATGTTTTTCTGGAACTCACTTGCTTTTTTGATGATCCAGAGGATGTTGGCAATTTAAACTCTGGCTCTTTAGCTGTAATTCACTATCATTATACTGGAGCCTCCTGGTGCAGTGGTAGGGGGAGGGGGAGGGAGGTGCTCTGTCGTCTTCAATTCAAGTCTCAGTCAGAGGCTCATAGGGAACCTATACCTCAAGGCTGTGGCCTTTGCAAAGGTTCCCATCCTTTCCCCAGTGGTATGTATACCCCCTACTCCATTCCTGGGCTGTAGTTTTCTCAATTGATTTTCTTGAAACTTGATTCTTTGTGAATATGGGATTTCTGCCCCCACCCGCCTTAATCTTGTGTGACAGGAAGACTTGAGGAGTCTGGATGGGAAGGAATTCCTTCCCCAGATGAGGTAAGGTTTCAAAATTGTGTTCAGGTGAAGCCCTTTCCCCTGGTGATGAGGATTTTGTGGAGATGGCTCTGGGTAGGTTGCACAGCAGTTACTCCTTCCCTCCCCATGCCAGGGCTCGGAGAGGGACAAGGTCTTTCTCAGATCCTCAGTGTGAGAACCTGGTGGGGTTCCTGGGGGGAAGCTCAGGAAAGTTTCCTCGCCCAGGAATCTCTCACTCTTACACTCGTCGACGCTGCTGCTGCTGCTGCTAAGTCGCCTCAGTTGTGTCCGACTCTGTGCGACCCCGTAGACGGCAGCCCACCAGGCTCCCCCGTCCCTGGGATTCTCCAGGCAAGAACACTGGAGTGGGTTGCCATTTCCTTCTCCAATGCATGAAAGTGAAAAGTGAAAGTGAAGTCACTCAGTCGTGTCTGACTCTTAGCGACCCCATGGACTGCAGCCTACCAGGCTCCTCCGTCCATGGGATTTTCCAGGCAAGAGCACTGGAGTGGGTTGCCATTGCCTTCTCCATCGTCTACACTGAGCCTCCAGCAATTTGTCAACATTACTTGTTAAGTGTTGCACAAGTTTATGGTTCCCATGGCTTCTGCTCCAGGGGAAACTGATTTTGATAATTTTACTTCCCTGGGATGTGCCTCTCTCTCTAGATGGAAGGGAACTGGGTTTACCCTACTACCTCAGTTCTATGGCTTCCCAGGTGGCACTAGTGGTAAAGAACCACCTGCCAATGCAGGAGAGGCGGGAGACATGGGTTTAGTCCCCGGAAGATCCTTTGGCAAGCCACTCCAGTATTCTTGCCTGGAGAATCCCACGGACGGAGGAGCCTGGTGACAGTCCATAGAATCACAAAGAGTCGGACAAGACTGAGGCAACTTGACACACACCCATTACCCCTGTTCTATGATAAACCCGAGTAAAGGGACTGTCAGTTTGTTCAGATTTTTCTCGTTTAAGGATGAGAGTGATGACTTCTGAGATTTTTATATGTCAGAGCTAAGGTCGAAGTCTGCCTCATTCCCAGAACCTTATTGTCCATGTCCAAGTCCTATTGTTTCTTTTTCCAAAATATCTGTTGAAACATCCTTAGCATTAGTCAAAGCATCATGCTTTCTTGTCTGGATCCCTGTGGTTGCCTCTTGACCATTCTCATCTCCAGTAACGCCCTTGTTCAGTGACTCCTTCAGGTGGCATTTTAGGACGGTCCCTGCTGACGTCTTCTGACGGTCCACCCACCTTAGTAGAGACTACAGTGTCTTTCTAGGGCCCCTGCCTTCTAGTCCTTTACAATTTAGTTAGAAAAGATGGAAGGTTCAGTGTCTGAACCCAGGGATATGGATGCATTTTATGAGAATTTTGAAATTATTCCTTTAATTTCTGTTGCTTTAGTTAAATAATTCCTTTAAATTGGGACACGTTCACAGAAGTAAGAAAACAGAACAAAGAGAAATACAAGTCAGAGAGCACACATTTTAACAAGTGGTCTATTATGGATGCAAAGTATGTGTCTTTGTGATCACACTGACGTACCTACACTTGTACAGAGGAGGGGACTGGGTTGAAAAGGTCTGCTATTTTGACCCCAGCTGCAGCTCTGGGGGCTGTGATGTTGATGCAAACTCTGTAAGAACATACCTGAGCCTGCACGTGGGTGAGATGAGGGGCCCCCCACATAAGGATTTGACCCAGTTTCAACCTCAGGGCCTCTTAATTCACTTCCAAGGGCCAGATGAAGTGATAACCGTAACGCGCCACCAGTCTAGAATTTAGCTGGCCCTGGAGAACGTGGCGTGAGTGTCCTGTGGGTGAGGTCTAAATTGGGTGGCAGGCAGGTATGTACACAGGAATGGTCATTACCGCGGGCAGGTGTGCACGGCTAATGGCTGGCAGTGGCGATGGCTGCAGGGGGAATTCCTTGATACAAATGAGTTAAAATGAGACAATGGATTATCCGGAAGGGTGCTTTTCTACAGACTACCCTTTTATTGGTGAAAGCAATCAAAGGAAAAAAAAAAACAAAAACGAGCCATTAAAAATGAAAGCCGCCGTAATGTATTTATTTAATATCATCTATGTAGCACACAACTGTATGCATACATGTGAGTCTGAGTAAATTAAAGGAAATACTGTTTTTATTTTTTTCCCAAATAAATGGAAATGGGAGGCTGGTACATTAAGGCGATGTAGGAACCTAATGTACAGGGGCAGAGGGACTGCTTGCAAAAGAGCTAAATTTTTATCCACGTAAGCCAGACTGCCGACCATCTCATTACACTGCAGAGAGCTTACAAGCATTGCTCCCAATCACAAAGAAAAATCAGCGTGCAAGTGACCTGTGTATTAGCATCTCTGCAAATCTCAGGCAGGAGCTGAGATTTATATACCCTTTACACACCCCTGAGGAAATACCCATTTTATGCCATTGATAGGCCAGATGTATTTTCCTCTGTGAAATGTGATCGGAATGTAATTAGAAGAAAATACACTGTGTATTCAAAAACAAATGCAATGTATTCTTTAAAACTCCACGGTAATTTAGAACAGGCAGTGATATCAAATTAGAGGAGCTATCTGGAAGGGTTGTTATTGTGTGATCAGTCCTGTGTGGTTACATTTGTGACAGTGCACTGATTTACTTCTGTAGCCACTGAGCTGAATTGAAAATTTCACATGTCTCAAAAAATTTTGTCTGAATATGATTACCAGTGTGGTGAAAATATCTCACATTAGGTAGTGTGATTCCCTGAAAATGACAATGTGGCTTTGAATCTTTTTTTTCTTTTCCAGAACCAATTTTACATGGAAGGAAAAAAAAATGAAGATGGCTTTGGGGGAAAAACACACACATTTCTAATAAAACTTGCTAGAGCAATCATACAGACTGCTATTATTCTATCGCATCTGTGCATTTTACTGTAACAAAGTGATTAATATGCTTCAAAATTTGAACTTATGGACTCAACTATTTTAGTGTCATATCATCAAAACACACAAAACCCTGACACATCTAATTTCTATGTAATCCCAAGTAGTATAAAATTATATGTTTATTTATAATATTTAGGCATTTGAATGGATTGTATGACATAAGCGTGGACAATTATATGCAGGAATATGAATAAAACATGTTCAAATGCATAAACAAGGCCGTCACTAGCCAAAAGAACTGTATACGTGCATGATGAATTAGGATGAAAATTCACCCTTTAATCTCTTCTAGACTTTGGATCACAATATTTTATACAAGACTGAGTACTTTATAGGAAACATCTGGGGGAAAAAGTCATCATTTATAACCTGTGTACTACAAGGATTTTAATTTTTAATTTTATGTGAACCAAAAAGGTGAGTAAAACATTGTTAGTGTTCCAAAACTTCTCTGAAAGGGCCCAAAGAGAAGATGGATTAATAGCACTAGCTTTAAAGATAGGTTTAACAGGAGCTGCTTCTGAATTGAAGGCATCAGGAAGCAACTTTGCAAAGCAGAACATTCTCATAAGCAGATTCAGGCATCATCTGGGATGACTGCTGGGTTCTAAGTAGCCAATAAGGTCTAGCCTTGCTCTGGTATTTGTCAAAACCTTACACACGTGAAGAACGTCTAAAGAAAAGGGCAGTTTTTTGGGGTGTACATTAAGGACTAAAACAAGACATGGTGGTTTAGAAACACGGCCCCTAATTCTTTCACATTCTTCCTGTTGAGAGGTGGGGCCATGTCGCTCCCCTTTGAGTCTAGGTGGGTCTGTGGCTGTTTCAACACACAGGATGCGGTGGAAGTGATGCCACGTGATTCCGAGGCTCAATGAGAAGGGGCCGTAGGGAGTCACTTGGTTCTTTTGGGATGCTCACTCAGGGAGATGCCAGCCACTTTGTGAAGGAATCTCCGCTGGTGGCACCTCCCGGCTCCGCAGGCCCTGGGGAGCAGAGACAAGGCGTGCTCCTTCCCCTTCTTGAACTTTCTGGTTCCCAGATTCTGTGAGAATAATAAAGTTGTTACTTTATACCCCTTAGTCTTGGGGTATTTGGTTCTCAGCAGCAGTAAGTGGAACAAACTAGTCTTTCGCAAGCTTGTTTTCTTTTTTTTTAAATTATCACTTGGGCAGCATGTAAAAAAACAAGAGTCGCACATTTCACCCATGGGTATTCTGACTTACTAGGTCTGACCAGGGATGGAGAAACTATTTTTCTGTCAAATATTGAGGAAAGCTAGCTGTAATAAAGTGACTCCAAGATGCCGCACGATTTGTCGGCCACTTTTGACACGTGACATTTCCATGACAAACATAGTCCTTTGATTACTTGGAATAGCTCCTGGGTCCATTCTCTCCCTTGTTTTAAGGCTGTAGAACACCGCTTAAAGGCCGATCTGTTGTTCAAGTCCCACTTGTGAAAAAGCAGTGAATAAGACAAGATGCTTTCTTTCATTCAGCACTAAACTGGAGCAGTGAGGGGGAGGATGAGCTTTGGATGGGAGGGAGTTTCACAGAGGAGGTGCGACCCGTATTAGACCTTTAATGCTGACAGTGCTGGGACCGGCTTGGGGGAGATGCACATATCACAAGTGGGTATGGAAGCAGGAGGGAAGGCAGGAGGTGAACGAGCTCCCAGATTCCATGGTCACCCCATGGGCACTCCGCTGTACTTACTACCATCATTACTTCTAACAGTAGCAGCAGTCACCCAAACCATCGTTTATTGCCTCCTTCGTGTGCATTGCCTGCCTTTGCTCACGTCTGTCTCCTGCCTTTCCGGTGTCAGCATTACATGCTACTCCTCTTTTTTTTTTTAATCCTGTGATTAGTAAGTACCTAGTGCAGGGTGGGCAGGCCCATACATGTTCGCTGAATAATAATAAAATAATAAATGATGAGAGATAATCTTTCCAGGGTTCTTACTATGTGCTGCCTGCGCTCAGTCGCTCAATCGTGTCCGACTCTTTGCGACCCCATTGCTATAGCCCTCCAGGCTCCTCTGTCCATGGGATTCTCCAGGCAAGCATACTGGGGTGGGCTGCCATGCCCTCCTCCAGGAGATCTTCCCAACCCAGGGATCGAACCCAGGTCTTCTGCACTGCGGGTGGATTCTTTACCGTCTGAGCCACCAGGGAAGCCCAGACTGTGTGCTGGGCACTTTAAACAGATGATCCTGTCAGTAGGAAATCTGTCACAGAGCAGGATCATGACACCCACTTGGCAGAAGTGAGAACTCCGGCTGATTTGTGACTTGCCCAGGGTCGCACAGAGCAGGCACGGGGTCTAAGCCTGTGTAACTGTGTAACTAGGTAACAGGATGTGAGAGCCAGACTCTGACTGCCTTAATAAAGCTGTAAAAGAGGGTGGACAGAGTCGGTCCCTCTTGAGCCTCTGCACCCTGCCTCTGCTGGGGGCATCCTTCTCGCCTTCCTTGCCCAGCTGACCCTGCTCATCCTGCCCTTGTGGGCCCAGGCGAGACAGAGCCCCGAGCTCTACTTGTCCAGAGTCCTCCCTCTGTACCTCCTCTTTTTTTATTATTCACACCACAGTGGAAAGGACTAGTGTAATGTCTGTTTTTTCCTCTGGACACAAGGGAAGGGCTCATGTCCGCCTTATTCCCAGGTCCTAGCATGTGGCAGCCCCCCGGGCATTGCTATTGACATGCTTTATGCACGGGGCGTCCTACAGTGGAGCACGATGTACACTCCAGTGCACAGAGCGCTAAGTACTGAGAAATCAGAAATGGGGAAGCCAAACTATTTCCAGAGATCCCAGTGGTTTAACGGAGGGGTGGAGGGAGACCGACCATGAACAAACAGGAGTAAAATCTCTGAGTGGCGGCTGAGATATGGAGACACTGTCAGGACATGCAGCCAGAACAAGGAGATCCTTGAGCTGTCCTTGCAGGGTGGGTCCCAGTTAGTTGGGTAGGTGTGGGATGCAGGGACTGGAAGGACATCTAGGCAGAGGGAGCAGTTATGAGAGAAGGTCTAGGGACAGGGAAGAATAAAGCATATTTGTACGATGGCAGGGAGCTTGGCGATGCTGGAGACAGAGGTACGTGGGGCCACAGCAGGAAATAAAACTGCCAAAGGCAACAAGGTAATTCAGGAAGGACTTGATCAGGTTTGAACTGAAATGCGGGAGTCCTAGACACTGACTTGGTAAGAATTTAGAATCAGTTCTGAAGGGGAGTAATAAGTGAGGATGTTTTGGGAGGTCACTCTGGATGTACCTTTGCGTTTTAGGGGGGACAGGAACTGTATGTGTCCTGCAGTGCTGAGAACCATCCCAAACATACTGTTTGGTGCTCTATTGAGAAATAGCTCATGGTAACACTAACAAAAACTGGAAGGAAAGCACCCTGATATTTATAGGGTTCAGGTGGTGAATAATTTTTTGTTGAAAAGGAGAGGACCCTCTTGAAGTACCAAACATGCAGGGAACAATTTATTTATGGGTTAGTTCCATGAAAACCCCACACAGCAGCATTTTCACTTTTGGACCTGCATCCAGTGATATTTCAATCCTTTAGCTGTTAGGCGAAACTGTTAGTCACTCAGTTGTGTTTGACTCTTTGTGACCCCATGGACTGTATGGCCTGCCAGGCTTCTCTGTCCATGGAATTTTCCAGGCAAGAATACTGGAGTGGGTAGCCAATTTCCTTCTCCTGGGGATCTTCTCAATCCAGGGATTGAACCTGGGTCTTCTGCATTGCAGGCAAATTCTTTACTGTCTGAGTCACCAGGGCAACCCAAAGTATTTAGTGCTTAAAGTATATTCATTTATCCACATGGCCATTCATTTAGTCAGCAAATATTTATTGAATACTTTTTACAGGCAAAGAACTGTTCTAGGCTTAGGAAATCCAGTGTGAAGATGATGCTGTCCTCATGCAAGAGGGAGTTTACAACCCCCCAAATTCCAAGGGGGATAAAGCTTGAGAGAGATGACTCAATTGCTTCTTTTGCAGCCAGGAGTTATTTATGTGGGATCTCTGAAAATATAACTAGGGCCACATTTCTTCATAACTAGACAAGCTTGTAACCCCAAGGGTGTATGCACTGTCCGTGCCTTGCAAGAGAGGTAGATGGAGACTGTGTCATTAAAACCAATTGCCAACACATATCCAGGACTGCTCAGGGAGTAAGGGAATTGAAGATTTATTTAAAATTGGGCAAACAGAAGAGTTGGCACTTGTAGGAAATCTTGCCAGTGCAGTTACGTTAACTGCCATAGATGTTTCAGTAAAATCAGTGGTGAAAGGATATCAGCATTGGCCTAATTGGTTGCAAAGAAAGCAAAACCTGAAGATTGACAAGAATCCTTTTAAAGCAGACTTAGTTTCCCTTTCTTTCCGCTCATTTCTCCAAACTTCTTTGTTGAGGCAGGCTATCCAGGCAAGAGGAAGAAATATATGTAGGTTACAAAGAGAGTGTTCACTGTCATCATCATCATCGTTATTTTGTTTTTTTGTGGTGGTACTTCAGATAATGTTCTTAATTTGATGGACTCAAAGAAAGAAAGCTCAGATAGTTTCCTTCCCATTGGCTTGATGTGATTGAGGGAGAGAACAAACGAAACATTCCTATGTACAACTAGAGTCAAAGATACAAAAAAAGGGGGAGGGTAAAGAGAAGTCACTGGTAGAAAAAGTAAAGAGAATCACAATGAACCGCCCTAGGTGGTCACCGTTATGGCAGGATCCTTCACTGAGACACGAGCTGCATCGTGCCTTTCCTGCACTAGAGAGAAGGTGGCCACTCCCTGGGTTCACTTACCTCTGAGGAAACTTGGCCCAGAAGGGGACTTCTCTTCCTGTCTTTGGTTGAAGCTGCAACTTGTCGAGGTGAAGAAAGAAATATGACACTGCTTAAAAAGAATCTTTGAATAAATATTATATCTAATATGCCAAACACAATATGCCAGACACAATGCTAATGGTTTATGTGATTGATCTCATGGAAGAGCAAGGATTTTGGAATCAGATGGATCTGAGTTCAAATTCTGTTAATCACTTCCTGAGGAAGTTGTTTAACCCTCAGCCTCACTTTGCTCACCTGTGAAATGGGGATGATTTCTGCCTCAAAGATGTGAGGAAATAACAGGATGATGCCTGGGAAGAGTCTTGCCCATTCTGTGGAAAAGGATAGGCACCAAGAGTTTGGGAGCTAATAAGCAGGTCTGTATAGTCAAAGTTATGGTTTTTCCAGTAGTCATACATGGATGTGAGAGTTGTACCATAAAAAAGGTTGAATGCTGAAGCATTGATGCTTTTGAACTGTGGTGTTGGAGAAGACTCTTGAGAGTCCCTTGGACTGCAAGGGGATCCAACCAGTCCATCCTAAAGGAAATCAGTCCTGAATATTCATTGGAAGGACTGATGCTGAAACTGAAGCTCCAATACTTTGGTCATCTGATGCAAAGAGCCAACTCACTGGAAAAGACCTTGGTGCTGGGAAAGGTAGAAGGCAGGAGAAGGAGACTACAGAGGATGAGATGGTTGGATGACATCACCGACTCAATGGACATGAGTTTGGGCAAACTCCGGGAGATAGTGAAGGATGGGGAAGCCTGGTGTGCTGAGGTCCATGAGGTCATAAAGAGTTGGACATGACTTTGCAACTGAACAGCAGCAATGTTAATTACATCTCAAAAACGAATGACTCTTGTTTTCTTTGTGTTCCATGACATGAAAAATTTGGGAAACACTGATTTAAGGACTGAGCACTTTCGATCCACAATGGGGAGGATTGTCAGTGGAGGTCAGAAGAGATGGAGTAAAGGATCATTATTAAAAAATTTAAAAGGAACTCAAGATTTATCAAACCCAAGCAAGAACAGGATAGGTGAATCCCAGGATTCCAGGAAGGCAATGTTTTTACTATGGGATTGGGAGTCACTCACTTGGGATTGGGATCTGGGACTTATCTGTAGGGCAAGATACTGCCATTTGGTCACAAAACAGAAAACTATCTGGGAGCTAGGGTGTCAGTGCTGAAATGAGCCCAGATCAGAAGGAAGTCCTATCAACCATCTAGGCTATTGGCTTAAGGCTCCATGTACTTTGTTAGCTTAGGGCAAGTGGGCAAGCTTGTTTCCCTAGTGTGGAGCAGGGCCAGATATTAAACTAAAGGCTTAAGTGGGTTTAGGTTTGAATGTTAGGAAGGAAGCCAGGCAAGGAGCTAAGCAGACCACAAAACCACCCTCTCTTTGGGCTCTTGTGGTGGCTGTGCTGTGTCAAGTCTGGAATCCACCAGCTGATCACCCCACTCCCATTATCAGAGAATAGCTTTGTTCCTTGCTGAAGTTAAAGAACATTTTGGTTCTGTTCTGCCACATCAGATTGCAGAATTTTTTTTTTTAATTGAGTGGGTTAAGTAATAAACTCAGACAATCATGCTCAGCCCTTGCAGCAGCATTTGGAGTCATTTATTAATGCAGGGACATTAATCTGCTCCATCATAAATACAAGACAATTACCCAGATGATGTGCGAAGCTCTTTCTAAATTTCTTCTCTTTGTTTAGTCCAACATAAGAACTGACATATGGTGCCTTTGCCATGGGTAAATGTGGATGAGGTCAGTTATAAAGAAAACAAAAAGTGATTGATCAGTGAGTGTGGGTTTGAGAATCAATCAATCAATGAGGACACTAAGGCCTTCTAAGACTTGGAGTGGGTACTGGGGGCACATGGTCTGAAAAGTCAAGATTGCAGGCATGTGCTCCAAAAGATTTCTACTTGAGCAGGAGACAGGCTAAGATGTAGAAGTTAATTAGGTGGGTGAGAACTTGGGAACTCTTAGATGCGGAACCCTCATTTGTGGAGGAGCTTGGAAATGTTGATCACACGTTGGAGGAAAGTAGGCTCAGAGACAATAGTTGACAGCTTGGGTACTGTCCTGGATACCCTTGTAGTTTCCAAAGAGAGCAATAACCCTCATGTGCTATCTACCCCTAGAGAAGTTTCCACCTGGCAATGCATGCATTATAAGTTCAAAAAAGGGGGTAAGCGGAGTGGCAGAAACTTCTTGGTGAGCTCTGTCTTTGGTTTGATTATGAAGAATGAGAGGGATTTGGCTAGATAAGGAAGAAAAGAATTGAATGATAGCTCCCATCTCTATGTATTTCCCATGTGCCAGGCCTGAGCTATTTTGCATATGTTATTTCATTTACTCTTTGGAAATAAGTGAGAAAAATGAGGTTCAGAGAGATGAAGCCCATTTTCTGGTAGGCTGGAGGAGCTGAGTTTTGCATCTGAGGACCTCTGGTGCTACTGTTTTTGGCCACACTACTCTGGGGTCTCATTAGGCCAGACTGTGGAGTTTAAAACCCATTAGTTCCTCCCTTCACCAGGCTTCCTTGGTGGCTCAGATGGTAAAAAAATCCTCCTGCAATGCAGGAGACCTGAGTTCAATCCCTGGGCTGGGAAGATTCCCCTGGAAGAGGAAATGGAAACTCACTCCAGTATTCTTGCCTGCAGAATCCCCATGGACAGAGGAGCCTGGCGGGCTGCAGCCCATGGGGTCGCAAAGAGTCGGACACGACTGAGCGACTGAGCATGCACACACAACACAGCTCCTCTCTCGAGAAGTGCTGGAGGGAAGAGAATAACCATGGGAGATGAAGCGTGGGAAGTGGGGATCACCAGCAGTCCTGGGAGGAGTGGGATGGAGATCGGTCCAGTCAGTGCACAGACTCAGAGCGGGGAGATGAGACTGCTTCTCAAACATTCCAAGTACTTCCCACTTCTTCCAGTGGTCCCCTTAACCCAACTTTCCTTTGCATAATCATCCTTGTTCTTCAGGTCTTGGAGCAAATATGATCTCCTCAAGTAGTTGTTCTCAAGCCGTGACCCAGTTGAATTCATCATGCCTGTAATCTAACAAACTGCCCTAAATGCAGCAGCTTGAAGCAAGACTTCTTGTCCATCTCACATTTTCTTTGTGTTTCGGGAATCTGGGAGCTAGTGGTCTGGCCCAGGGGCACTCATGAGGTTGCAGTCAAGCTGTCCGCTACATACAGTCCCCTATGGGGCTGGAGGATCCGCTTCTAAGACTGTTCACCCCTTTCCAATGGGTCTCAGTGTTCTATTGAGGACACTCAGTGGCCACGTGGGACTCCCCATAGATTGTCTAGTGTCTTTGGGACATGGCTGTTGGGTTCTTCCCCAGAGTAAGCCAGAGCATGAGTGGATGACCGGAACAGAAACTATAGTGTCTCCTCTAATCTAAACCTGAAAGTGACAAACCATCGCTTCTTCCACATTGTACCGGTCAGTCGGATTAGCTTCATACAAGTGAGAGGGGACTACACAACGGTATGAATATCAGGAGGAAGGACCACTGTGGACCATTTTGGAGGCAGTGACCACAGTCTTGCTTATTTTCTTCATAGCATGTATCTCAATCTTAGATTCTCTTATTTGTTTGCTTGTTGATAGTTGATCTCTTTCCCACTAAAATGAAAGCTATGCTAGAGCAGAGACACTTATCTGGCCCATTTCTGAATCTCCAGACCCTGGAAGAGTGGCTGACAAAATCAGTATTGTTGAATGAGTGAATATGTGACTGAACCACACGGCAAAGTACAGGAAGTCACTAACTTGCCTCCATGTCTTCTAACTTTATTTTTTATCACGTTAGCTTGTCATTATGATAACGGTTGGCTTATAAGATCACTGGCTGGACAAAAAGGCGGGAGCATGATATGACTGTCTAGTTTGATTTTTTTTTCCACTTGATAAGTGATTTATAAATGACTGCTCTTAGATTTTCTTTCGCATTCTACCAAATACATGCTCTGATAATCAAAATAGTCTGGTGTAGTATATCATATTATAGTTTCAAAATTGCTTTGATATTCTATGCTCCATTTGATCTTAACAGTGCCATGTTTAAGCTGATAGAACTTACGTCTATAGATGAGGTATTACGAGGTTTGGAGAGTTCAATGACTTCCAAAGAGATAGTGATAACTGAAAAAAGCCTGAATAAAGCTGAATAAAGCCTATCTCCAAATTAAGGACTATCCCTCTGTCCCTGAGCCCAGATCGCCTTGTTTAATGCTTGCACAATACTTCTCTCATGATAATTTTAATAGTCTTATACAGAATGATATTTTCGGAATAACTGTTCTCGAATAACTTTCTTTCATATGTGCATGGACTTATGTGTTTCTCACACACCAGGGTGATTGCACTAATATTCACGTATTATTATAGCCTGGACTTTGAATTGTTTATTTAATTTAGTTATGATTTTTTGGTATTGACCATCTGGTGATGTCCATGTGTAGAGTCTTCTCTTGTGTTGGAAGAGGAAGTTTGCTATGACCAGTGCATTCTATTGACAAAACACTGTTAGCCTTTGCCCTGCTTCATTCTGTACTCCAAGGCTAAATTTGTCTGTTACTCCAGGTATCTCTTGACTTCCTACTTTTGCATTCCAGTCCCCTATAATGAAAAGGACATATTTTTTTTGGGTATTAGTTCTAGAAGGTCTTGTAGGTCTTCATAGAACCATTCAACTTCAACTTCTTCAGCATTACTGGTTGGGGCATAGACCTGGATTACTGTGATACTGAATGGTTTGCTTAGAAATGAACAGAGATCATTCTGTCATTTTTGAGATTGCATCCAAGTACAGCATTTTGGTCCCTTTTGCTGACTCCATTTCTTTTAAGGGATTCTTGCCCACAGTAGTAGATATAATGGTCATCTGAATTAAATTCTCCCATTCCTGTCCATTTTAGTTCGCTGATTCCTAAAATGTCAATGTTCACTCTTGCCATCTCCTGTTTGACCACTTCCAATTTGCCTTGATTCATGGACCTAACATTTCAGGTTCCTGTGCAATATCGTTCTTTACAGCATTGGACTTTACTTCCATCACCAGTCACATCCACAACTGGGTGTTGTTTTTGTTTTGGCCCCATCTCTTCATTCTTTCTGGAGTTATTTCTCCACTGATCTCCAGTAGCATATTAGGCCCCTTCCAACCTCAGGAGTTCATCTTTTAGTGTTCTATTTTTTTCATACTGTTCATGGGGTTTTCAAGGCAAGAATACTGAGGTGGTTTGCCATTCCCTTCACCAGTGGACCACATTTTGTCCGAATACCAGACCACCTGACATACCTCTTGAGAAATTTGTATGCAGATCAGGAAGCAACAGTTAGAACTGGACGTGAAACAACAGCCTGGTTCCAAATCGGGAAAGGAGTATGTCAAGGCTGTATATTGTCACCCTGCTTATTTAACTTATATGCAGAGTACATGATGAGAACGCTGGGTTGCATGAAGCACAAGCTGGAATCAAGATTGCTGGGAGAAACATCAATATAACCTCAGATATGCATATGGCACCACCCTTATGCAGAAAGTGAAGAACTAAAGAGCCTCTTGATGAAAATGAAAGAGGTGGGGAAAAGTTGGCTTAAAACTCAACATTCAGAAAGCTAAAGTCATGGCATCCAGTCCCATCACTTCATGTCAAATAGATGGGGAAACAATGGAAGCAGGAACAGACTTTAGTTTCTTGGGCTCCAAAATCACTGCAGATGGTGACTGCAGCCATGAAATTAAAAGATCTTTGCTCCTTTAGAGAAAAGCTATGACCAACCTAGACAGCGTATTAAAAAGCAGAAACATTACTTTGCCCACAAAGGTCCATCTAGTCAAAGCTATGATTTTTCCAGTAGCCATGTATGGATTTGAGAGTTGGACTATAAAGAAGGCTGAGCACTGAAGAACTGATGCTTTTGAACTGTGGTATTGGAGAAGACTCTTGAGAGTCCCTTGGACTGCCAGGAGATCCAACCAGTCTGTCCTAAAGAAAATCAGTCCTGAATATTCATTGGAAGGACTGACACTGAAGCTGAAACTCCAGTACTTTGGCCACCTGATGCAAAGAGCTGACTCATTGGAGAAGACCCTGTTGCTGGGAAAGATTGAAGGCGAGAGGAAAAGGGGACGACAGAGGATGAGATGGTTGGATGGCAACACCAACTCGATGGCCATGAGTTTGAGTAAGCTCTGGGAGTTGGTGAAGGACAGGGAAGCCTGGCGTGCTGCAGTCCATGGGGTTGCAAGGAGTCAGACACAACTGAGTGACTGAACTGAGCTGATCATTTTTGACTGCCTGTTGTGTGTACCAGAAGTGGACTAGATGCTGCAGAGGGGGGTTCAGGATGGGGAACACATGTAAATCCATGGCTGGTTCATGTCAATGTATGGCAAAAGCCACTACAATATTGTAAAGTAATTAGCCTCCAATTAATAAAAATAAATGGAAAAAAAAGGTGAATAAGCTATGTGCTTTCATGTTAAAGAATGACATTTCTTGTATTTTTCCTACTTCTAAAAGCAACTTAGGTTTTTCAGAATTTTTGAGAAACATAAAATAAGAAACATATAAAGAAGGAAAAAATTGCCTGTAAACAATCTCCAAATGTTACCTATTAATACCATTAACATTTTGAAGTATTTCCTTCTAGTGTTTCATGAATAGGTATATTTGCCTATCTATCTAAATGTGTGTGTTCTTCTCTATAATATTTTAACGCAAGAAAGAAAACATTTTTTCTTTCCTTTCTTTAATGTGAATTTTAATTCACATTAAAAATTTTTTTCCTCCACATTCCATTAAATATGACTTAGCCTTTAACCTACCCGAACTGGGGGTTGGCCAATAACTCCTTTGAGACTGTTGAAGACCTCAAAGGCTTTTGCAACGTGGGAAGGCTGGGAAAGCTTCTGACCTGAAGCTGTGGTCCCAGCCCTCACAGATCATTCAGTGGTGGAGCTCCCTGGAGTCAGGACACATAGGAGCCCGATGTTCAGGCTTAGATCTTCAAGGCCCTGCACACCTGTGGGGCACTTAGAATAGAACCTGGGAATAGAAACCCATCACTTGATTCTTCCATCTCTTCGCCTTAAGAAATCCAACTCTCTCCCTGGGTCTCTGTCACCCTTGAATCCCCTCTTCCCTCCAACCAAGAAAAAGGCTCAGTTTGCTCACTCTTGCTATGACTGAAATACCAAAGACATCAATCCATTCTGGAGCAGGGGTCTCCAATCTCACAGGCCTGGCTGTTCATCAGTGAGAGGGTAGGGGAAAATTACATTTCCATCCCCTTGGTAATGATTACTCAGTAGGAAAAAGACAAGGTGCTATTTAACTTATTAATTACCTATGCTACCAATATTGCTCTCTACCAGTATTTAAATTTAAATGATACATAAACATGCAGTTTTGTTTCTTGCTTTTTAACTTGATGCCATATCATGAACATAACCCACATTTTAAAATACTTTAAAAGAAACAGAGTTTTCCTGCTTTTTGATGTTACTAAGGGTTCTGAAATCAACATTTTTGAGCACAAATCTGTTCAAATGAGTATGATCAATTTTTAGAATAAATGATGGGTTTCTGCACTCAAGGAGTTCACTCTGGCTTGGTAGGACAGGGAGACAATGAGAGAGACAGTTTCCATGTGGGTGGTGGATTGGGCAATGGAAACAGAATACAGGGCATGAAGGTGACAAAAATGAGAACGGCATCAGCAGTGGCGATGGGCTTGTCAGGCTGTGTTTAGACCTGCTTCCTCAAGTCCTCTGACGGTCAGCGTGAACCGAGTGGTGTAGTCTAAGGCCTTCCTCCCTAAGAGTCGCCTTAGGCCAGCAGCATCAGCTACCCGGGAACAGCTATAAATGCAGAATCTCAGACCCCACTCTAGACCTTGATAAACAGCTGATGGCATCACTGTTATCTTAGGTCTTTGTGTTCTAGCCAGCTGATAAGCCTGCATACTTATCTTACAGCCCAATTTCCTTTTCCAAGAAACAAGAGCCTGGGTTTGAAAATGCATGAGCAGTTATTGCTATTATGATGATGACTATTATTACAATTACCTTGATTTTATAGTGTATATTTTCTTTTAAGAGCTGAAAAGGCTTAAGAAATATTATATCACTAATCCTTATGGTATCATTGTGAAATAGGTAGGTGATAAATATAAACAAGTGTCAATATTATGCTAAATCATACTTAAGTATATGGTGTGAAATCCTAAGTGATCCAATGAAAGGCAATATCCTTTTGCTGCAGGTGAAGTATTTTAGTTTATATTTCTTATGTTAAATCTCCAAGCGATTGAGCTTGGTAACCTATTCTGTTTTTTTGCCACCTCTCCTTAAATAACATTCCTTTTGCATTTATATGAAAAGAAATGAGATATTTTGAAAAAATTCTAGATGTTAAGGAAATTTTACAAACATGACTTCAGCAATGCCCATATGTAAGGGAAACAGAGATACTTAGAATTACAAATACAACTGAAATCAAAGGCTGTAATTCCATCCAGTCAGCTTCTATATTGATGTGTTACTGAACTAAGTCCGACCCTTCTTTCCTTCTTGTCAATCACTATGCCAGATTAATTCTTTCCAAACTTTGCTCATTTTTTCCATCACATTCATTAGTTTATTATTTATCTTTAGAAATAATTAATTAAAAATCCTAAATACTTTTCTTTAAAAATAAATGTTATCTTAGCACCACAAATGGAAGACCAATAAGTTCTACTTGGTATAAAATAAAGTATTACTAAAAATGAACACCATGAACCCAAACTAACTTATTAAATTCTAGTCTTTATTTTTGGAGCCTGAGGCTTGCTCTCCCCTTGTTAAAAAGAGAGATTTAGCAAGTACTGGAGTGGTGTGAAAGATAGATTGGCACCACACCGAGTCTCTTTTCCTGAGGTAATTAGGAGAATTAACAGAGTTACTAAGGGATTATTTTTCTGACTTTATAATTTAATGTTATTTAATACCTAGACATGTACTACTTAAAATAATTTCCCTAAACTCCCCTAATTTTTAACATTAATTCTCAGAAGTAGTGAGTGGCCTACCCACAATTTCCCCCATTACTTCTATATCCTCCAGCTAAATACTTCCTGCTCTGAGACTTTGTAAAGCTTCTTTCATCTGATATGACTTTTCTGACCGTCTGAATCTTTTCAGCCTTTAAGATTGACTCTAAATACCTCTAGGTGAGTCTCCTTGATTTCCTGGGTTTATGGAAACCTCAGCCTCTTTTAAAGAAATTCCTTTTACAACATTCACTTCGTATTTATCATACACCAACTTAACGGGTGATTGAGAATCTTCTTGTGGGAGAGCGTGTTTTCATTACCAGCTAGGTGGGAAGCTTTCTGAGGGCAGCAGGCTACCAGAAGCTTCCTCTTGGCATGGTGCCCTTGCAAGGAACAGGCGCTCAATCAGTAACTATTGCTTATTAGAGACGAAATTTCTCTGACTCTGCTCTATTTATGGTTTGAAAATTCATGCGCTAACGGGGGCTATATCTACAGGAGATTGATAGCTCCCAGGGTTCCCGATTTACCTTGTCACTCTCTTCAGGGCCATTACAACAGAAGTAGAAAGTTTCAGCAGCCTAATTTGTGCTTTAACCTGAAAGTTGTGGTTTGTGCTATTTGTGACATTCTTAGGGACCTGAGGGAAGCCCTGTTAACTCAGATAAGGTAAATTCAACCAGATGGAAACCTTGGGTTTGGATTAAACCTACTAGCCCAGCCATTAGAATTCATAGAAAGCATCCCTGGAAGAGACAAAGGAAGCATCTTAGACCACCTGACCTGGTTGTCGTTATTCAGGTCATCACATTATAACTTCTTCCTCCAGTGTGCAATGCTTTTCAGATCCTCCCTACCAGGATATGATTTTCAGTTTCATCCTTCCTTTTGGGTTCTATTTACCTGGTTGATTAACTATATTTGTCTCATACCCTGAAAGGCAATTGTTTCTAACATTTGGATGCAATATTCCCTGTAAGATCCCCAAATTTACAAACACATTGTTACTGCTGAAATCTTGATATTTCACTTGGGTAAAACTGAAAGTATGGAGATCATTATCTAAATACTGATAACATTCCCTGTTTGAAATCTTTCCATTGTGTAAGGTTATACTTGATACGACTTTTAAGATATTTGATGGTTGTAAGGCCTTTCTTTGGGGATAGACACTTTTTCTGGAGGCCTTATTTATGACTAGAAGCTTTTCAAAATTTCTTTTCAGAAACAGCTACAGTACATTTTAAATAACACAGAAAATTACTATAAAAGACTGGAACTCACATAGGAACAAAGATGTCAGATTCAACTGAGCAAATCCATAGTTCCTTCTTACTTTTGGTTAGAGGTGTTGAAATTGCATAAAATTGCCTTTATTTGTAGGAATATTAAAGGGTTAATCTGTTCCGTTCACTTAAATATTCCAAACCACGATGAAAACATTTTTGCACCTAAGAGGAAAGATTGTGGGTGAAAAACTGAAGATACATGATTTATCACTCCCCTCACAAATAAAATTTATTCATTGCATCCACCAGCCATCACACAGATGGTCAGAAAATTGGCTTTGTGTAGGGATGTGGATTCAGGCATGAATATTAATATGAGACAGATGTAAACGCATATTAATATGCATTTGCTTTGCATGGACTGACATTACAATATTTTCATTAAAGAAACTGCATTTGAAAAGAAAGTATAGGTCACCTTTTACAAAGCATAGAATTGTATGGTAGAATATATTTGTGGACTCTGAAAAACTACTGTTGATAAGAAAGGAAGCAGGAATATTGAATCTGTAGTTGGATGTTTACAACATAGCCACAGAGGCATCAGAAAGATTTTGCTCCTCTTATTACAATTAAACTGTATTTTCGAACTTCAGCCATATAAGGTGCAGGCTGCCACTTGAGCAATCCAGGAAGCAAAGCCCTGTTTGGATATGATACATGGGCAAGTATAAATTATGAGGAGTCTGAGATAAGCTAAACTATCTAGAAAGATCCATTCACATCCTAAGACACAAATTTCCAGTGTGTGGTTGCGGTAATGGCAGTGATTCATAAAAACATAAGATTTATGCAGGCATGGTACTTTGGGAATTTTTTTTTTCCGTGCAGGACAGCATTTATGCTCACATCAGCGCCAGCATCTGTGCTGTTAGTATCTGCTTATGGTAGCATTGTGCTTCCTTCCCAAGTGGAAGGAGAGAACGTGACATTGTAAAAAGCTATTCACATGCTTGCTGCTTTGTACTCACAAACCATTCACAGGGTGTTTTGCCACTAAAATATTGCTTACTGGAGAGAACAGCAGCTCTCTTCTGTTTGCGAATCCCTTTAAAACTGCTGTGTTGGCCCTTCAGACAAACATGATTACATCCCAGCCCATGAACGTGCAAGTTAATAATTATAAATGATCTGTTATTGATTATTCACTTCAGTGACTTCACTAATCCTTCCAAAACCTCCGTGAAGCTTCTGAATTCCATTTTCCAGCTCTGATTTCCTCTTGACTTCCTCATGCCTTTCTAACTGCCCATTCAGAAAATTCATCTGGAGGTCCAGCCAGGTCCACAAATGGAGCTGACATCTTCCCCTACAATCCACGGAGTAGTGGAGGGAGCATGGAACCTGATCAAGGGTCAAGAAGCTTTGGGTTTGAATCCTGACTGTCTCTCACTGGCCATATGACCCAGACAGATAATTGAACTTCTCTGAACCTCAGTTTCTCATGAGTAAACTAGGGGATAGTTTTGCCAATTTCTACAGCTATTTTCATATAATTGCTTGGTTTGTTACATGTGAGAATTTGTGGGAAATGGCACGGCATGTCTAGCACATAGTAATTTCTCAGGTCTATTTTTATAGTTCTCTGTTTCTTTTAAGGGCCCAGCTATTTTCTCAATCTCTCTGTTTCTTTATGCAGTTATTGTTCATTCTGTCCCATATTTGTCTTCACTGTCATCTTTTTGCTTTGGCCTCGATTATACTTCTCCTGGTATATAACCATTTATTATACAATGGTTTTCTAACTGGTTTCCTTATCTCCTCATCTTAACCATGGGACAAGTTGATTTTCCTAAAGCACAGCACCAACGAGATTTATCCTTTGTTCAAGATCCTTAAAGGGCTAGCATTACATATCAAGTAAAACCCAAGACATTTGTTGGCAAGCAGGCCCCCCCTCCTTTTTTTTTTTTTGCTTAACCTTTAATCAGCCATCCAGGCCAGACTCTGTCTTTTGGTGGCCCATCTCCAGGATTGCTTTTCCCCAAAACTTGCTCTCCCTGCCCTGTCTTGGCCTGGCCTGGATTCCTACTGGAAGTGGGCCTCCCCACATTATCTCTTGGTGGATTCCTACCCATCAGATAAGTCCTCTCTCAGGAATCTTTTCCTCTGAACAGCCACAGCAGTTGGTTTCATGTTTGCTGAAAAGTTTATTTGACAAACACATTTATGGAACTCTTATTTATTTAACCTTCATTATGGCTTGTATCATGTGTCCATTCTACAGATGGAGAAACTGAGGTGTGGAGAGTTAGGTAATGGCCTTGATCACAGAGCTGTTAAGTAGCAGATTTGGGAATCCAGTTCAGGTGGTCTGACAGGATGTGTGTTATCGGTCACATGTGTTCTACACCATGTTGCTTTTCAATTTCAAAATTTTAAATATGAGTTTTTTTTTAACAGTCTTGTTCCTATTAATGTACTATTGTAGTTCTCTACCAAGTCTTCCATCAAAAAAATCAAGAGACCATTTGTCTGGATTATTGAATCTTTTAGCCTTTACTTCCATGTTTGAAATCTTTCAAAGATTGAAACCAGTGGTTGTCTGACAGGATTCTAGATGAGATTAGCTATGTGACAGTGGATACTCTCTCTCTGTCTTTGTATGTACATATCAGATATTCCTCCACATATTTACGTATTTCATTTAGGGACTGAGATAAAATATTTTCACCCTGCTCTAAGTTCAGTTCAGTCTCTCAGTCATGTCGGACTCTTTGGTACCACATGGACTGCAGCACTCCAGGCCTCCCTGTCCATCACCAACTCCCAGAGTTTACTCAAACTCATGTCCATCCAGTCGGTGATGCCATCCAACCATCTCATCCTCTGTCGTCCCCTTCTTCTCCCGCCTTCAATCTTTCCCAGCATTAGGGTCTTTTCAAATGAGTCAGTTCTTCACATCAGGTGGTCAAAGTATTGGAGTTTCAGCTTCAGCATCAGTCCTTCCAGTGAATATTTAGGACTGATTTCCTTTAGGATGGACTGGTTGGATCTCCTTGCAGTTCAAGGGACCCTCAAGAGTCTTCTCCAACACCACAGTTCAAAAGCATAAATACTTCAGCGCTCAGCTTTCTTTATAGTCCAACTCTCATATCCATGCATGACTACTGGAAAAACCATAGCTTTGACTAGAAGGATGTTTGTTGGCAAAGTAATGTCTCTGCTCTAGGTTGGTCATAACTTTTCTTCCAAGGAGCAAGCATCTTTTAATTTCATGGCTGCAGTCACCATCTGCAATGATTTTAGAGCCCCGCAAAATAAAGTCTGTCACTGTTTCCATTGTTTCCCCATCTATTTGACATAAAGTGATGGGACTGGATGCCATGATCTTAGTTTTCTGAATGTTGAGTTTAAGCCAACTTTTTCACTCTCCTCTTTCACTTTCATCAAGAGGCTTTTTAGTTCTTCTTCACTTTCTGCCATAAGGGTGATATCATCTGCATATCTGAGGTTATTGATATTTCTCCTGGCAATCTTGATTCCAGCTTCCAGCTTCCTGGCAGCTTGATTCCAGTGCTGCCTCCAGCCCAGCGTTTCTCATGATGTACTCTGCATATAAGTTAAACAAGTAGGGTGACAATATATAGCCTTGATGTACTCCTTTCCCTATTTGGAACCAGGCTGTTGTTCCATGTCCATTTCTAACTGTTGCTTCCTGACCTGCATACAGGTTTCTCAGGAGGTCAGGTGGTCTGGTATTTCCATCTCTTTCAGAATTTTCCACAGTTTGCTGTGATCCACAAAGTCAAAGGCTTTGGCATAGTCATTAAAGCAGAAGCAGATATTTCTCTGGAACTCTTTTGCTTTTTCAATGATCCAATGAATGCTGGTAATTTATTCTCTGGTTCCTCTACCTTTTCTAAATCCAGCTTGAACATCTGGAAGTTCACAGTTCACGTACTGTTGAAGCCTGGCTTGGAGAATTTTGAGCATTATTTTTCTAGCGTGTGAGATGAGTGCAATTGTGTGGTAGTTTGAACATTCTTTGGCATTGCCTTTCTTTGGGATTGGAATGAAAACTGACCTTTTCCAGTCCTTTGGCCACTGCTGAGTTTTCCAAATTTGCTGGCATATTGAGTGCAGCACTTTCACAGCATCAACTTAGGATTTGAAATAGCTCAAGTGGAATTCTATCACCTCCACTAGCTTTGTTCAGAGTGATGCTTCCTAAGGCCCACTTGACTTCATGTTCCAGGATGTCACCCTGCTCTATCTTCCTTTATGTCATTTATACATGTTCATATATGAAGAATCTTCACATGAAGATTCTCAACAAGATGGAAGATCTTGCACTACGCAGGCCAAGAGCAGTCCTCTGCCTCTAGGCATTCAGTGGTTTCCAGGTGGAAAACAAGCCTGTTTTACTCCCTGCTTTATTTCCAGTGCCTAGCATATCATCTGGAATATGGCTAGGAAACAAATGCTCGAAGAACCATTCTATTTTCTCATGTCGTTCTAAGTACTCTTAGTAATAAGTTATTTATATGTTAATTTATTCCTTCACATTTGTTATGATCACCCTTGGTGTGGTTTCTAAAGTTGTAATTCAGAGTTCCACATCTAGTCACTTTCAAAGAAACAAAAAAATTAATCTTTATGTCCTACTTGAGGGTGGTTGGGTGTCATAGCAGATAGAACTCAGGGTGACTACAGAATACCTTTAATACAGTCTCTGACCCTACTTCTTTTCACTCATTCAGGCCTTCATTTTTTAAAGCTGGGGTCCCTAGTCCAGGGGATGTATCTTTCTTTAGGAAATCCACAGATAGATTTCGGGGTCCCCACGAGATTGCTAAAATTGTATACATAATTGCATACAATTGTTTCAGGCAGAGGATCTATAGATTCTTTAAAAATAGTTTATCTTATTATATTATTCTTGTTTGCCTTTTAAGAGTAATATGTTTACATTGTAAAACATTCAAACAGTACAGAGGAATATCAAGTAAAGAAGTCAACCAGTACAGAAGCATATCAAGTAAAAAGTTAGAATTTATTTTTCCCCACTTTTCACTCTTTATACTCTCAGTCTCATAAGCAGGTCATATCATCATTCTATTTGATAACTGACTTTAATAACATAAAGTCATATTACCTTATCAGTATATAAAGACATACCTTTCAAGAATATTTATTTTGAAATAATTATAGATTCATAGCAAGTTCAAAAATGCATTAGAAGAGTCCTGTGTTTAAGGACCAGTGGTATCATATTTCATAGCTGCAGTCAAGCCTCTTGATGAAGGTGAAAGAGGAGAGTGAAAAAAGTTGGCTTAAAACTCAACATTTAAAAAACTAAGATCATGGCATCCAGTCCCATCACTTCATGGCAAATAGATGGGGAAAAAATGGAAACAGTGGCAGATTTTATTTTATTGGGCTTGAAAATCACTGCAGACGGTGACTGCAGCCATGAAATTAAAAGATGCTTGCTCCTTGGAAGAAAAGTTATGACCAACCTAGACAGCGTATTAAAAAGCAGAGACAGCACTTTGCCAATAAAGGTCTGCATAGTCAAAGCTATGGTTTTTCCAGTAGTCATGTAGGGATGTGAGAGTTGGATCATAAAGGAGGCTGAGCACTGAAGAATTGATGCTTTTGAACTTGGATAAGACTGTTGAGAGTCCCTTGGATGGCAAGGAGATCCAATCAGTCCATCCTAAAGGAAATCAGTCCTGAATATTCATCTGAAGGATTGATGCTGAAGCTTCAGTATTTGGCTACTTGATGCAAAGGGCCAACTCATTGGAAAAGACCTTGATTCTGGGAAAGACTGAGGGCAAGAGGAGAAGGGGGCAACCGAGGATGAGGTAGTTGGATGGCATTACCTACTCAAGGGACATGAGTTTGTGCAAACTCCAGGAGATACTGAAGGACAGGGAAGACTGGTGTTGCAGTCCATGGGGCTGCAAATAGTCAGACACAGCGGTATCAGACCCAGCAAGCTGACGTTGATAACTGAGCAGAGAGCTCAGTGCCAACGCGTCAGTGTCACATGCATCTGTGTGTTACGTGTGTGTGTAGTTCCATGCAGCTGCAACATGCGCAGATTCACCTGACTACTACCACAAAGTGCGGAACTGTCCATAATCACAAGGACCCCTCCTGTCACCCCTTTTGAAGCCACATCCACCTCTCTCCCTGTTATTTCCAGTCCCTGGCCACCACTGACCTGTTTTTCAGCTTTGTAATTTTGTCATTTCAAGAATAACATATAAATGGAATTAGACTACCTGTAGTCTTTCGGGGTTCTCTCTTTTTTCCCCCACTCAGCATAAAACCCTGGAGATTCATCCAAGATTTTGAATGTATCAATAATTCACTCCCTTTTATTGCTAAGCAGTATGTGGAACTGTATTGTATCACAATTTTTTTTTTTTAAAGCCATTTGCCTATTGAAAAACGTCTAAATTGTTTTCACTTTTTGGCTCTTATGGATATAGCTGCTATGAACACTGGTGTACAGATTTTAGCATGGGCAAAAGTTTTCACTTCTTTGGGATAAGTGTCCAACAGTACAATTGTTGGCTCATGTGTCAAATGTGTGTAGTTTTATAAGATACTGCGAAACTCTTTTGAGGTCCACAGCTTTCCTACAGAGTATCGAAGAGAGCTATGACTCTAAGAAGATTGAACTAAACTGATGTGACCCAGGTTTGGCCTGTGACCCAGTTACAAATTGCTCCAAATTGTCAAGTAAGGAAACTTCTCTTTTCTCCTTCTTTCTTCTACTACTAACGGGCATTTCACACTTAAACTTTAGCAATGGTTCTCTGATGACGTTTCCTCATCATTCACAGTCCTGATCCTAGGACTCCCCTAACTCCTTTCATCTACAGTCTTTTAAACATTTGTAAGAGAAATCAGCAATAACTCTTGTTCTCAAGGATTTTGCGCTCCTCACACCATCCTTATTTATTTACATTGTTGACTTTCCATCTACTGATTGCTAGCGTCTGTTCTGTTAATTCTGTGTTTTATAGAAAGTTAAGGTCTTCCTACTTGCTTTTACACCCCATGTTCTCAAAGGATAACTCACTGAAACCCTATGTTAGCCATCATCCTTTTTGCTGCAGGGAAAACTTGAAAAACAGTTCTGCTTAGGCTGGTGATGAGAGATGAGTTTTCTGGGACAGAGAGGATGATGACACACATTGATGAAAGCTAGGATGATGCGGGTTTATAATTTCTTTTAAGCTAAATCTTCACTGGCACTTCATTTACAGGCACTTGGCTTGAAGTAAAAAACAAGCACACTAAACAGTCATTTATAAACATAAAAAAATTCCAGAGATAATGAAGCAGATACTTTGGGTCTAAAAGGGCAGCCGGTATTTAATGTTCCCAGTTACTTTCTTTTTTCCTGATTATTAGCCTCTTTGATCCAACATTTTTTCAGCTTCTAAGTCTATACTGTTTCATCTGACTCCAGGATCCAAGTATTCAATGATAACTTGTCAGCAGAGCCAGAAAACTTGCATTCTAGAAAGCACTTTCAGTTTACTGCATCTGATTATTACCAGCTCCTTTAAGATCTGATGACATGACATCAGGTTCTCAACATCTAGGTTCTCTTTGCTGGATTTTGGTTGAAACTTGACTAGGTTCCAGTGGTTGTGAACAAACAATAGAAAGGGTTTTGTTATTTTTTAAAATTCTCTCTCTCTTTTTTCTGGTAGCTAAGAGCTAATTAAGTGCCAAGCATTGTGCTAAATGTTTTGCATGCATTGCCTCATTTAATATTTACAGTAACCTTGGGCACTTAGCCCATGATTATTGTATTTGAAATTTTCCTTCCTTATAACTCATGTTGAAAGGTTTTATAGCACTTGGAGTGCTCAAGGCCACTGCATTATTCTCTGGAGGGCTGAGTCCTCCAGCTGCCCTCAGTGAAGGGGTGGGCTCCAGTGGGTCGGTTGAGCTTATTCCCAAACCTGTTTTTTTAGGTGTTTGTCTTATTGGAGTTATAGTCATTGATTAAATATTATATAAAGTGATATATAGACAGGAAAGACTTTTTCAGATGAAGATGAAGTTGAACGTGTACAAAGTCCTAATAAGTCACTACGAAGTTGCTGTTGATGAGATAACATGAGTTGATGCTGATGGGATGGTTGGATGGCATCACTGACTCAATGGACATGAGTTTGAGCAAATTCTGGGAGATGGTGATGGACAGAGAAGCCTGGCATGCTACAGTCCGTGCGGTTGTAAAGAGACAAACAAAATTTAGTGTCTAAACAAGTTGCTGTTAAATTCGATGTGAGGAGAAAATCTAGAAGGGTTTTGCATTTAGTTTGTTTTACAAGTATCTGTTTTGTTTCTCTATAAAGAAAGTAAAACTGGAAATTATAGAAACATTGTCTATGTGATTTACACAAGGAGGAAAATAAAGGTCTTGGCACTATTTCATAAGCTTGGTGAATGTTTCTTTGTGTGTTTTTAGTTATTGTAAAATAATTAAGGTTTATTTGTATCATTGTGGCACTCCCCTTTTAACTGACATCTTGCTAGTATAACTAACTCCAGGAGTAAATGATGCAGAATAAGGAGCCCACAACAACTGTGGCATTTTACAGGTGTGGAAACTGAAGCTTAGAGAAGTTATTTAACTTGTCTTCTTTTCCCAGACAATCCATGATATCCCATCAGTTCAGTCTCTCAGTTGTGTCCGACTCTTTGTGACCCTATGGACTGCAGCACACCAGGCCTCCCTGTCCATCACCAACTCCCGGAGCGAGCTCAAACTCAAGTCCATTGAGTCGGTGATGCCATTCAACCATCTCATCCTCTGTCGTCCCCTTCTCCTCCTGCCTTCAATCTTTCCCAGCATCAGGGTCTTTTCCAGTGAGACAGTTCTTCACATCAGGGGGCCAAAGTATTGGAGTTTCAGCTTCAGTATCAGTCCTTCCAATGAATATTCAGGACTGATATCCCATGATATCCCATGGGATAGTGCAAAGCTAGGGTATACATGTCTTATATGTCAGGAAACTGCTTGATCCTGTGTCAAGATTGTTTTAAACTTTATATTGGTGCCAAAAATAATTTTTGAAATTTTATTTTATTTATTTATTTTTGGACTTGAATTGTTTGGGTATATTCCCATTGAATTTTTATTTTATTTATTTATTTTGGGCTGTGTCACACAGCATGCAGGATCTTAGTTCCCCCACCAAGGATCAAACCTGTACCAAAACCCATTTTTGATGGTGACTGTAACTAAATCTAAAACACTGTAACATTATAATTAAAATGCTCAAGGATGTTCAGTGAAAAAAAGCAGGCTATAAATGCTTCATGTAATATAAATACAATTGGAGAGAGAATTATACATGTATGTGGGTGTATATATATATATGTATATGTGTATATATATATATATCTGGAGAAGGGAATGGCAACCCACTCCAGAATTCTTGCCTGTATAATTCCAAGGACAGACCGTGGGGTTACAAAGTGTCAGACACAACTGAGTGATTCACACACACACACACACACACACACACACACACACAATTTGTATGTTTTAGGTTATCACTATCAAATACCTATATCTCCACATAAAACAGACCAAAATAATTTATACCAAGTGTTAGTGATTGTTTTTATTTCTGTGTGGTAAGAGGAGAGATTTTCATTTTGCTTTTCTATATTTTTCAAAATTGACTCTATACACACATAATATTTTTGTGGTCATTTAAAATATTCTAAAAACCAATCATGGGCTTGATTTTTTCCTTTCCCTTCTACCCAAAAATATACTATTTGGGCTATTATTTCAGTCATCTTAATAATGGAGGCACGGAGTCCTGAATCTTCTACAGTATTTTCCCTTTGTCTGGTCTTCTGGACAAATTGCTTTAAAGGACAGGCTTCCATTCTGACCTGCTTTTCTCTGATACCTGACGATTCGTCTCAGATGTGTCTCTCCTGGGTCTGCCGATGCCTTATCAGTGCGGCGTTCTGAAGAATTGAATGCAGCATGAGCTGATTTAACAGAGCTTCTGTCACCCTGGATCTCTATTATGCGTAAGATGATAAGAAGTCTCCTGTCTTGTGACCTGGAATGGCCCAGCTAGAATGAATAATTCACCATAGCGTCTTCTCCACTCAACGATTTATGCTTTACCTTTTTTTTTAAAATGAAAGTTTTCTAACATGAAAAAAATGGGTAAACAAGTTTTCATATTTTGTTTTTTACCCCTTTAGTAGATTCTTGAGCTATAGAAATGTGCATTTGAAAGCAGTCTCTTCCTATCCACGTGGCTTTCTCTGTGCAGTTCATTTAGTTATGTCTCTGTCTTTCCTTTTGATGCAACAATAGCTGATAGGAGGATGAAATGTAACATTACTTGTCTGGAATGTGAGTGAAGTAATGCCTGAAGAATGCAGTGATCAGGGTGAGGGGATGTTTTTATGTGAAAAACATGTTCTTTTTTAAAATCGGTATTGATAGAAAAATTGCCAACCAGTACACAGAGCTTTTAGTTAAAAACAAACAGAAAAGTCTGAAGTTATAGTTTTCCACGGGAACACGGTAATACTTCATTAAACTCTAACAATTTAATCCAGGGGTCAGTGATGGTGGGAGGGCCTCAGTGTGAAGCACAGAAAAAAAATCTCTCTGAGGTTTGGTGCAATTTTCTTCTTTTTAATCCAGCACTCAGGGTGTTTCCAATCATCCGGGCTTCACAGTCGGTAGTTTTTCCTCGGTGTTTTCAGAGCTTGTAGAAGGAATGATGAAACAGCTGTTGTCAGGCTGGTGAGGATACACGTGGTGTATCCTTGAAGATACACAGCAGGAGAGTAAGGAAGACTTGAGACAAGGTCAGCCTGTCCAGGCTAGACTTGCCCAAGGCTGTCATTGCTCAAACACACGTGTTGTTCCCAGAGAGGATTCTCTCTGACTTCTTTGGCTTTTTCTGCCTGAGCCTTTCAAGAAGTGGACGTAATGATGTTCGTGGGTATATACTGATGGGTGTATGGCTAAACAGGGATGGCGGCAGGTGGCAGATTTGAGAGTCACAAAATGTTTCATGAACGTTTCCTTTGTTTTCTAAATTTGAGACACTTATGGAATAAGAATAACCCTGAGAGTTCTGTCTTTTACTTTTCTTGAACAATTCAAAGCTGGTTGCTAATCCACCCACCACTTAACAGCTTGGAGGCCAACAGAAAATACATGAGGATGAATCAAATGCCTTCTTCATTACGGAGTTTTCGTGAGCAAAGGACAGGGGAGAGTTCACTCAAATGACCTCTCAGGATAGCGTCCAAAACTGCTGCTAACAATGAATGCATCCACAGAAGCCTGCTTCCACTTTTGGTTCCTGGACACAAAAGTGCCAGGCTTGATCCTTTCCAGTGACAGACACTTACTTGTTCACTTTGGTAAGCAAGCAAATCACAAACTAGTGTCTTAAAAGCTCTCAAGAAAAAAAATCTCAGAGAGTGACAAAGCTTCACTTTTATAAAGTGGTATCACTTTTGTCTGTCTTTTAATTGCAAAAATAAAATACGCTCATTAAAAAAGAAAAAAATTGAAAAAATGAGAAATAAAGTATCTTTGAATTATAATATCATCATCCAAAAGTAACTATTGTCAGTGTTTTGATGTGTGTTTTTCATAATTTCTTATGCATGTGTAACCCCATCACCACCACACTTGCATTTTAGCTTTTTACATAATAATGGGACCATTACACTTACATCATTTAATAATCTACTACTTTCACTTGGTAGAAAGCATCACTACAAACAAAGCTAGTGGAGGTGATGGAATTCCAGTTGAGCTATTTCAAATCCTGAAAGATGATGCTGTTAAGGTGCTGCACTCAATATGCCAGCAAATGTGGAAAACTCAGCAGTGGCCACAGGACTGGAAAAGGTCTGTTTTCATTCCAATCCCTAAGAAAGGCAATCTCAAAGAATGCTCAAACTACCACAAATTGCACTCATCTCACACACTAGTAAAGTAATGCTCAAAATTCTCCAATCCAGGCTTCAGCAATACGTGAACTGTGAACTTCCAGATGTTCAAGCTGGTTTTGGAAAAGGCAGAAGAACCAGAGATCAAATTGTCAATATCCAGTGGATCATCGGAAAAGCAAGAGAGTTCCAGAAAAACATCTATTTCTGCTTTATTGACTACTCCAAAGCCTTCGACTGTGTGGATCACAATAAACTGTGGAAAATTCTGAAAGATATGGGAATACCAGACCACCTGACCTGCCTCTTGATAACCTGTTTGCAGGTCAGGAAGCAGCAGTTAGAACTGGACATGGAACAACAGACTGGTTCCAAATAGGAAAAGGAGTATGTCAAGGCTGTATGTTGTCACCCTGCTTATTTTACTTATATGCAGAGTACATCATGAGAAACGGTGGGCTGGAAGAAGCACAAGCTGGAATCAAGATTGCCGGGAGAAATATCAATAACTTCAGATATGCAGATGACACCACCCTTATGGCAGAAAATGAAGAAGAACTAAAAAGCCTCTTGATGAAAGTGAAAGAGAAGAGTGAAAAAGTTGGCTTAAAGCTTAACATTCAGAAAACTAAGATCATGGCATCTGGTCCCATCACCTCATGGGAAATAGATGGGGAGACAGTGGAAACAGTGTCAGACTTTATTTTTTGGGGCTCCAAAATCACTGCAGATGGTGACTGCAGCCATGAAATTAAAAGACTCTTATTCCTTGGAAGGAAAGTGATGACCCATCTAGATAGCATATTAAAAAGCAGAGACATTACTTTGCCAACAAAGGTCCATCTGGTCAAGGCTATGGTTTTTCCAGTGGTCATGTATGGATGTGAGAGTTGGACTGTGAAGAAAGCTGAGTGCCGAAGAATTCATGCTTTTGAACTGTGGTGTTGGAGAAGACTCTTGAGAGTCCCTTGGACTGCAAGGAGATCCAACCAGTTCATCCTAGAGGAGATCAGTCCTGGGTGTTCATTGGAAGGACTGATGCTGAAGCTGAAACTCCAATACTTTGGCCACCTCATGCGAAGAGTTGACTCATTGGAAAAGACCCTGATGTTGTGAGGGACTGGGGGCAGGAGGAGAAGGGGATGACAGAGGATGAGATGGCTGGATGGCATCACCGACTCGATGGGCATGAGTTTGAGTAAACTTTGGGAGCTGGTGATGGACAGGGAGGCCTGGCATGCTGCAATTCACGGGGTCGCAAAGAGTCGGACATGACTGAGCGACTGAACTGAACTGAACTGAACTTTCACTTGATACTACCAAGGTCATTATTTTGTGTCTATACAATAAGCCTATGTCACAGTTTTAAATAACCACATTGTAATCAATTGTATGGATTTAACATTAGTTATTAAGTTGATTCCCTACAGATAGACATTGAGCTTGTTTCCACTATTCTGCTACACATTCTATGCTGAATATCTTTGCAATCCTTTTTTTCCCCACATTTGACAAATTACATTAGGAAATAGAATTTCTGGGAAAAATTGCCGGTAGCTATAGGGCTTCCCAGGTGGTGCTAGTGGTAAAGAATCTACTTACCAATGCAGGATGTGTAACAGACCCAGGTTTGGTCCCTAGGTTGGGAATATCCCCAGAGGAGAAAATGGCAACCCACTTCAGTATTCTTGCCTAGAGAATTCCACGGAGAGAGTGGGTTACAGTCCATGGAGTAACAAAGAGTTGGACATGACTGAGCATCCGAGCACATAGCCAAATTGTCACCTAAAGATGTTAAATCAACTTATGTTCCTGCCAATAGTGTATGAGAATGCCTATAGTCTCTCAAACTCTTGCCAACATTACATTTTGCATTTAAAAAAAATACATTATTCTGTTAAATTAAACATATTATCAGTTCATTGTCCTGCTTTACACTTATTTTATTACTAAATAAGAAAAATTAGGTTTTATACACCTGAATGTCATTTGATTCTTTTTTTATAATCTGTCCCTTCATAAATTTTGCTCATTTTTTCCTATTGAGTTGTTTATATTTCCCTTATTGATTTTTAAAGTTCCTTATATTATAAACATGTTAATTATTTCATCATAAATTTCTCCCCTAACCTCGAATTTGTCAACTGAATCTTTAAGAACTTTGTTATGGTTCTTTGTGTCAAATGTAAACTTAAAGAATGATTATTATCAAATCTACCCATTCCTTTCCTTCATGATTTCTATCTTTGGTGTAATTCCTAGCCCAAGAATTTATTAATCTCATTTATATTTTCTTCTAGTACTTTTATTGGACTTCCCTGGCATCTGAGTATCTGCCTGTAATGCAGGAGACCTGGGTTTGATCCCTGGATCAGGAAGATCCCCTGGAGAAGGAAATGGCTGCCCACTCCAGTATTCATGCCTGGAGAATCTCGTGGACAGAGGAGACTGACGGGCTACAGCCATGGAGTTGCAAAGAGTTGGACATGACTTAGTGACTAAACCACCATCACTGCTTTTATTGCTTAATTGTTCCTATTTTCATCTTTAATCAAACTGGAATGTTTTATACATTTCAGTATACAGTATGAGTTAGACGCTTAACTTTTTTCCTTAAATGGTTAGCCAGAGTCTCCATCATTACTAAATATTCTATTATTTATTATTGTTTTAAGGTGCTTTATCAGATTATAAATTCTGATACATGCTGGGTCTATTTCTGAACTTACTCTTCTGTTAATCCATCTATTCATATAGCTGCATTCAGTTCAGTTCAGTCGCTCAGGTGTGTCCGACTCTTTGTGACCCCATGGACTGCAGCACGCCAGGCCTGCCTGTCCATCACCAACTCCCAGAGCTTACTCAAACTCATATCCATTTAGTTGGTGATGCCATCCAACCATCTCATCCTCTGTCATCCCCTTCTCTTCCTGCCCTCAATCTTTCCCAGCATTAGGGTCTTTTCAAATGAGTCAGTTCTTCGCATCAGGTGGCCAAAGTATTGGAGTTTCAGCTTCAGCATCAGTCCTTCCAATGAATATTCAGGACTCATTTCATTTAGGATGAACTGGTTGGATCTCCTTTCAGTCCAAGGGACTCTCAAGAGTCTTCTCCAACACCACAGTTCAAAAGCATCAATTCTTCCCTATTCAGCTTTCTTTATAGTCCAACTCTCACATCCATATATGACTGCTGGAAAAACCATAGCTTTGACTAGAAGGATGTTTGTTGGCAAAGTAATGTCTCTGCTTTTTAAAACCGCTGTCTAGGTTGGTCATAACTTTTCTTCCAAGCAGCAAGCATCTCTTAATTTCATGGCTGCAGTCACCATCTGCAGTGATTTTGGAGCCCCCCAAAATAAAGCCTCTCACTGTTTCCACTGTATCCCCACCTATTTGCCATGAAGTGATGGAACCAGATGCCATGATCTTCGTTTTCTGAATGTGGAATTTTAAGCTAACATTTTCACTTTCCTCTTTCACTTTCAATAAGAGGCTCTTTAGTTCTTCTTCACTTTCTGCCATAAGGGTAGTGTCATCTGCCCAGATTTCCCAAATCAGATGGGTGGTGTGCACTGCAAGTACCCAGATGCAGTTGTTACCCAGATGCCCTCTCCTTCATGGAGTCTGAGTTCCCTAAATTGTTTATGAATACAGATTTTCTGACTCTAAGGCCTGTCTTTAACACCTTATGCTGTGTGCTTAGTCACTCATGCATGCCTGCCAACTTGCTTCAGTCATGTCTGACTCTTTGAGACCCCATCGACTATAGCCCACGAGGTTCCTCTGTCCATGGGATTCTCCAGGCAGGAATACTGGAGTGGGTTGCCACGCCCTTCTCCAGGGGATCTTCCTGACCCAGGGATTAACCCACGTCTCTTGTAGCTCCTGCATTGCAGGCAGATTCTTTACTGCTGAGCCACCAGGGGAAGTCCTGGGCTCACTCAGTCTTGTCTGACTCTTTGCTGTCCTATGGGCTGTAACCCATAGGATTTTTCAGGCAAGAATACTGGAGTGGGTTGCAATTTTCTCCTCCAGGGGATCTTCCCCTCCCAGGGATTGAACCTGTGCATCCTGCATCAGCAGACAGATTCTTTACCACAGAGTAACCTGGAAAGCCTTATGTGACCATAAAACAACTTGATGTGACTTATGTTAATTTCTTAGACTTCTTTTCTATCCCTTAACCACCTATTTCCTACACCAGCCTCTTATAGCTAGACTAATTAATCTGCACCCTAAAACAGAGCTCTTTCAGTAACAATAGGTTTTCTTAATACAATGTTTATCTCTTGTTCACTATTGGATAAACACTATGAATTCACAGTCTTTGACTTTCTTTTTCTTTTTTTTTTAAAGTTAATTTTATTGGAATATAGCTGATTTACAATGTTGTGTAAGTTTTTCTTCTGCACAGCAAAATAAATCAGGTATATATATATATATATACGTGTATATGTGTGAGTGTGCGTGCTAAGTCACTTCAGTCATGTCCGACTCTGCAATTCTATGGACTGTAGTCCACCAAGCTCCTCTGTTCATGGGATTCTCCAGGAAGGAATACTGGAGTGGGTTGCCATTTCCTCCTTTAGGGGATCTTCCTGATCCAGGGATTGAACTGGCATCCCTTACATCTCCTGCATTGGCAGGCAGGTTCTTTACCACTAGTGCCAGCTGGGAAGCCTATATATATATATATATATATATATATATATCTCCACCCTTTTTAGGTCTTTTTCATATAGGTCATTACAGAGCATTGAGTAGAGTGCCCTGTGCTATAAGGTAGGTTATTATTAGTTATCTAATAGTTACCTATTTTATGTATAGTAGTGTAGATATATCAATCCCAATATCCCAATTTATCCCTCCTCCCTACTTAGCCCCTTAATAACTGTAAGTTTGTTTTCTGTGACTCTATTTCTGTTTTATAAATAAGTTCATTTGTACTATACTTTTTAGATTCTACACTTAAGCTATACTGTATGATATTTGCCTTTCTCTGACTTACTTCACTCAGTATGGCACTCTCTAGGCCCATCCATGTCCCTGCCAATGGCCTATTTCATTCTTTTTTATGACTGAGTACTATTCCATTGTATATCTGTACCGCTTCTTCTTTACCCATTCCTCCACTGATGGACATTTAGGTTGCTTCCATGTCCTGGCTGTTATAAATAAATACTGCTGCAATATACATTGGGGTGCATATATCTTTTCAAATCATGTTTATATGTGGCCTTCCTTTTCCTTAACGACACATCTTCTGTTGATACTCCTCTTCTTTACAGATGAGATAAAGTTTATATTGGTTTATATTCTGACTCCAATTCCCTACATTCTCTCTCTTAGCTGTTGGGCTTGGTGAATTCCTAAATCCATGCAGCAGCACATTTACAACATGGACTCTTAGTACCACTAATTATGTTGACCATTAATTATCTCTTATATACTGATTTTTACCATTCTCAGTTACAATGGGTGGTTATTTCCCGACTGCCTCTGAATTTAAAGGGTGTGGATTCTTGAGAACAGCCTCCAGATGAGCAGTGAATTCTTTGACGTTTCTTTTATGTTACTAAAAAGAAACCTGTGCCCTCATCTTCGTTCCTTTTTCCTTAGGTGACACAAGATGAGGGAGTTTCAGTTTTCACGCCTCGTGTTATCTCTCTATACCATAATAGCGGGATTGTTCTAAACTGCTGTGGAAAGAGACAGCCACTACTAAACCATTACCTATATATATTTTTATCACCCACTCTTCATTATAATGCCTTTGTGGTCTGTCAGCGTTATCAGAGGCAACCAGTATTTATTAGGTATCCACTGGATGTGTGATGCTGTGCTAGCTGCTGCCAAGGGCACTTATTTAGAGGGAAACATTGCATCGGAGGAGGGTAACAATTTTTCTCTATAGGCCACCACTCTACCTTTCACTGTGGCTTAGGCTGCCAGGTTGGTCAAATTACTCATTATATCCCATGGGCCCTGTTAGGATTTCCTAGAAATGTGAGTGTTTATCATACGTTTTAAATGGGCTCACTGCAATACGATCTTTGGGTGAATTTGCAAATATAAAGAGAAAAGATAGTCTCTCCCATTATATTTACACTTTAACACATAGTAAAAAGCAAAAAAAAAAAAAAATACTAGTGTTATGCACCTGTGATTTGGAAAACAGCAAAATTTTCTGAGAGGAGAAATTGTGTGTGTGTGTGTGTGTGTGTGTGTGTGTGTGTGTGTCTGTGAGTGTAGATCTCAAGTGGCATAAAAGCCTCTGCTTTCATTTTAATATATATGCTGTGGACCTGGGTTAACCTGAGACTTGTAAATGTTTCTAGGCCTATTTGCCTAAATAAACAGAGCTCACCTTAGTGCATATCATGTCCTGGAGAGGCCTTCATGCTCTCTTCTGGGAACCATTTCTGATCCTTGCCTTCTGATCAGTATAGATTTTGAACTCCCAATATTCTTAGTCTTTGCATCCTTCAGCCATAGTAGGTCTCAGAGAGTAGACACAGCTGTAATAGTCACCTTGCTGCTCTGGGGGGGTCTCAGGTTTCCATTTCGGCACATATGGTAGGCCCTTTAACCCTACACTGTCTTGGTCTCTGGGGTATCTGTCATTACATCATGGACTCCTGCTAGATAGAAGTGACAAATCTACCAAGATCTTTTTGAACTTTTGGATGTCTTTTTTACTTTGAGAATTATGATGGCTTGGGTTACAGCTCATTTCTTGTTCTCCGCCCAGATTTTCATTTCAGAGCTAGAACTGTGCAGGTGTTGTGATCACTGGGCACACAGGTAGAGGGCTGTGTGGCATTTTCTGGTACCTTGAGAAGGAGTTGTATTAAACACAGAAGCAGACTAACTCACTGCACAAGGCATTTCAGTGTGATGGTATCCATATCACAGACATGATAGTCATTATTTTTATCAATACAAATATTGATAAGAAAAGAAACTGCAGTGCATGCAATGCCGTCATTTTACACAGAATCCAGATGTTTATTATTAATTTTCATGGTGTTATATGCTTTCCATGTGTATCTTTTTACTCAACATAGGCAAAAATAGATACCACTGCCTCGTTTGGGGAAGCATCTTGGGGAATTGGAGAACCAGACAGCCCAGGGGTTTGATTTCACCTCAACTCCTCTAATAGACTCAGCAGTGAATGGGAACAACTTGCTCTCTTCTCTGAAGTGAGGGTTGTATCACTTGGGTTCCAGTCACGAGACAGCAACTGGATCAGTTATATAAACAGAGAGAGTTTAATATAAGAGTTGTTAATCTGGGATTGGAGCAATGACAAGGTTAAAAATGAATACTTAGGAATCCTGGAGGTGATGACACAGGAAACAGCTACCACCCCTGGGCTGGGGAAACCAAAGGAACAAGCTGGACTTCTTAAAACTTAGAAGACGGGACGAGGGGCCCTGCGGAGCTTGGGTGTGGGTCTCCGGGGAGGCTGTGCTGGCTGGCTGGGCCAGGATCACTGGAGGGCAGCACCATGGGCCTGGTTCTGTAAGTGTTAGAAAACTACACGGTTGACTCACCATTGCCACTGGAATGCAAACTTCCACCTCAAGCTGGAATGAGCTGCTGCCGCCAGGGCTAAGAAGTGTTGCTGAGCTGATGCTGACAAGCATAGGAAAGAAAACCAGAAGCCTCACATCTCCCCTTCCTCCTGCAGCCTAGCAGTCACTTCTGGTGCCCACTATGGGCAGGGCCTAACGGGGAACAGCTGGTAAAGTGGAAAAGAGGTCTTCAGCCCCAGCATGAAGAGTGGAACAGAGATGGGTGATTTGAAACTGAGAAGCAATTACTTAATGACCAGTAGAAGGATGACATTATACCCCATTGACTGCTTATTTATTTTAACATTATTATTACTATTGAAATTTATGTAAAGAATCTAGTATGATGACTGGCTCATAGTAAGAGCTCATCAGCTCTCTGCATTTTGCTAGATATACCAAGCCTTCTGCCAGCTTAGTTATTGAAGGTGGCAATTACACTTGGATAATCCATTTTGATTTTTCCATTTTGGCCCCAGTCCCTCTCTGGTAGCATTCACATGTACAGATTAGTAGTATTGCCTCTGGAATCTCTTGGGTTTTAGCTGTGAACTATGAACATGTTAATTACATTCTCTGAGACTCAATTTTCATTACATGAGATAACACATGTATAGTGCTGGACTCAAAGCCTGTCACATACATGTCTACATACTAGTTCCATTGTTATCCTCACCATCACTATCATTATTTAATAAGTGAGGAGAAATTCTTGCAAAACAATATCAACCTAAAATGCAACATTTAAGGTGCCAACTTTCACCGAAATCACAAACAAATACTTTGATCCTCTGAAACTTAATCATTACTGTGCACAGTAAACATGATTCAATTTGCTTGTTAATCATCTCTTTCATTTTTGGTTCCTCAAAAGATTTGTATTTTTCTGATCTTTTATCCGATATTCTGAAAGAAGCTGATGTTTCCAATTCTGTTTTGTATTAGAGGCTGTGGAGATGTGAAGCCCCCGTGACGTTCCATGAGTCATGCATGTGTTTGTAAAAAGGCCTGGGAGGGATGTGAAAATCCAACATGCCACTATCAGGGACTCTTGAATTCTGAAGCCTTCCTGGCTCCCACTAGCTCAGGGATATGGAGATTGTCACTAGAAATTCAGAGTGAGTGTCGTGCATGGTAATACGGTACATCACGACTAGGTCCTGAGGCAAGCCGAGGACATCGTGGAGTTGATGCATTATGCATGAGAGGGTGTAAGAAATAAAGGATCAATCATCTTCTCCCTCAGATAACATTGATCATTTGCTACACATTATTTGGCTGGGTTCTGTGCAGATTTATTTTCTCCAATGAGAATGAGAAGCAGATTGCCTGTTTCCTTAATGAGCAATGACATCAATCCAGCCAAATCTATCCAAGGCATTGGATGACTTCCCCCCTCTCTGCCTCCCTGCCCCCCTCTGTCACAGTCAGAAGAAATAGGGACAGCTTCTCAAGAAGGTGCCAGCCCCCGGGAGAGTGGTGACAGGGTGGGAAATTGGGTCTAATTCAGGGTGATGAAAAATCTTTCTCTCTCTTTACATTTTTTTTTTTTTTTTGCTTTTTAATTTAAAGCAGTGTGTTTCCACTCTCCATTCTTCCAGATGGCATTCTGAGGGGCTGATCTGCAGAAAAGGCCAAGTGAAAAGTCATCCAATAACCAGGAAGGAAGAAGACAGCATGTAGCATGCACGAGGAGGGTGTGTTTCTGGGACGCTAGGCGGGCTGGAAGGGCACAATCACGGGGAGAAACAGCAAGCAGCATCAGAGAATACCATCGCAGGGCTCCCCAGTCAGCATCCGTGGCTTTAATAACACTGGAGTCACGGGTGGTGTTCCACGAGAGAACAGAGCTGGAGCTCGTCTTCTGTTGACACAGCATTCCTCTCGTGGTAGTGCGTCGTCAGTAGAAGGAAGTTGGAGGTAACGTGTGGTCCAGGGCTTGGGAAGTAAGATGTCTTGCTGGGGCATGCTCCCTACTTCAATCGGACTTGTGTCCGCTGAGGCAGGCAGGCGCGGTGGGACTCGGATGAGATGAGGACGGGCACCTGGGGGATTGGTGGAGCAGGTGACCAATAGCAGGTCCGGGCTGGCATGAAATCCTGGCAGACAGGGTCCCCTTGCAGGCTCAGCTCACAGGGAAGCCGCCTGCCTGAGGGACAGCAGAGAGTGCAGGCGCCCCTCAAGTGGGATCCCAAGAAAGGCACAGTGTCCAGACAGGTGTATGCAGCCCGGGGGTGGGGCCGCATCCTGGGGGTCCTGCCAACAGAAGGCCGAGGCTCAAGCCCTGGAGGGCAGAGTGCCTGGGACCAGGCAGGATGCCCTCGGAGGCAGGGCCAAGGGGGTGGAATCAAGGCCTCCCACGTGAGAAACTTCCCATCACACGGCCGTGTGCCCACTCCCAGTGTCTCAAAGGCATAGAGAAGGAAGCCTTTTTAAAACTGTTGGAAGCTAATCATGAGCCATCGTAGCACACAGAATCAGTAATGTAAATTGGGAACTGTGAACCCTGGTCCTGCTTTTCCTGCAGAAATGTAAATATGGGAGCGTTTCCACCAACAGGAAAAAAATAAAGAACAAAGCAGGCCCCGTGAGGGTTCTTTCACGGAGCGCGTGGCTCTGCTAACCAGGCTTGCTTCCCACTCTGAAGACCGTCGAGGCAGGCTCCCAGACCCGGGCCTCGGGAGCAGGGCTGGGGAGACCCAGGTACAGAAGCAGACTTCAGTAACGGGCGATGGAGAGGCTGGGAGGGTGTTGGGGGCACCTTGGTAATAACAGCTCCCTCTGTGGTTGTGCTAAGTCTATAGTTTCCCATATAATTAGGGGTTATTAGCAGCTTCTTTTCTGTTCTTTTTCTTTCTTCCCTCCCTTCCACCTTCCTTTCCTCTCTCCCTCCCTCCCTTCTTTTTCTTTTTTTGACAAATGAGGGAACTGTAGCAGAGAAATAAACTAACATTCTCAAGCCAGTGGCGGACAGAGAGCTGATCTATGATCTGCTGCTTTGTGTCCAGAGTCTGCTCTCCTGACCACTGTGCCACATGGCGTCCCAGTGACCTCATGTGGGCGTCACGTCAGGGTCAGCCCTGCTCAGAGGTCAGATCATCACTTTGCTCATCCTAGATGGTCCTTTACCGGTTCCTCTTAGATCAGCTTCTGTTTGGGGAGTTCAACCTCAAGGCGGCCTTGATGGTGTTAACGCGTAGTCAGCTCCTAAACTTCCTTTTGTCTTGTACCCAAATGAGATCATTATATTGCAGATCTTATTCAAAGCCGTCTCTTTGTAGTCAGCCCCTAGCCTGTCGAGAGATCTCTTTAAATCCTTCTGATAATAGCAGATTCTTCTCTTTTCTCTCTTTTCCCATCCAGTGCAATGTGAAACAAAAGCCACAACTCTCTGAAAATTCCTCCTGTTTTCAAAAGCTTTGACACATTCAGCAAAGATCTGTTCCTTGGTGTCTGTGTGTGCTGTGTTTATTTTTCGCTTTGCTGATTCCTGGAGTATAACTGGGCCCAAGTGTGCCTTTAGACGGCAAACTCTTCGGGGCAAGGGCTCTGCTCTCTGCTTTGGCACACGCTGCCTGTTACGGAGCTCAGTGCACACCTGGGACCCCAGATAAATAATAACAATCCGGGAGTACTTCCTAGAGAGCTGCATGGGCCCCTGCCTGTTAGATCTCTTTAAGGAATATCTGAGTGACTGACTTCCCCTTGACGGTGGAGGTGCCGTCTCTCTGCACCTGTCCCACCTGCTGCCGACCTGGGATCTGCTTCCTTGTTGTTTGCTGTTTCTGCTCTGACCTTAGGAGTCGTTGCCGACCAGTCGCCTTTGCGCTCGCAAAGGATGCTCACCTTTATGGATGTTCCAGATTCTGACCCCAGCCAGGCAGCCGTCTTCCTCTCTTCCCTCCCCACTGCAAAACCCTCCTCTATCCACCCTGTTGGTGCCCAAGTGTGAATCCCGGGTGATTGCCGGGGGAGAGAAGCCAGAACAGGAGGAGGCAAAGAGGTGGGAGGGGACGGTTATTTGCTTTTTGGCAGGAAAAACAACTAACCAAAGCCTCTCTTTCACAGGTTTTTGCAAAAGGGTCTTTGGTCTCTGGTTTTCTCATGAGGGGGTGAAATGGGCAGGTCTTGCAGCTTTCTTTTGTTAGCTTTGGAAAGAATAGCTTAAATATAGCAACATGCATGTTATCATCTTCAAAATCTACAAGGAAGATATCCTGGTTGGCTCCAATGGATCTGGAAGCAAAGTTGCCTGCTTTGGCTGCAGCCAGATTCGATTACTGTAATTCTCTCAAGTGACTCTTTTGCCAACAAGTAAAGTGGATGTTATGGAGGGGCTAGGACTCAGTTGAGAGGGAGAGGCCTTACACCCATAAATCATCTATATTTGTTCTCAGATTTAGAATAGCAAATCCACTTTTAATTCCTCCCACTTGAGTTGCTGTCGTGTGAGGAGGGTTGTTCTTTAGCAGACTGACACTTCAAACTCTTGAATCACCTGGCTCAATCCTGTGCCTTCTGGCCTTTCTTGGCAAACCAAACACCATCATTAAACAGTCCTTATATTCTCCATTAAATAATCCTTTTAAACATTCCTTTTTATCATGCTCATGTCTCGTTCATTCACTTCCAAAGCAGTCAGGCCAACATTTTTGACTAGGCAATTACTACATTATCCTGTGCTGTGTGATATATATATGTAATTGGTGTTGACTCTATGGTCAAACATTTTTATCTCAGAGAGTAACTTTATTTCTAACCTGATTTTAATTTCTGCCTCTGAGTCTTGAGCTCATTTTCAAATAAAACCTTGCCAATGCAGGAATTTCTTGATCAAGATCTACAAAACGGCCATGCTCTAGTTCATGGTTTAATTAGTGTTCAGTTGTATCAAGATTGTTTTCTCTGTGCAAAGTTTCTTCCTCTCCATTTCTCCTGATCTAAGTTCCAAATACTCTGAGGGAAGGATAAGTCACTCTTGTGATACTGAAGTCTGGGAAGTCATCATGCATTTTCTGTTCTGCTATTGTTCCAGGCTGGATGAAGCACAAGCTGGAATCAAGATTATCAGGAGAAATATCAATAACGTCTTTTATGCAGATGACATCACTCTTATGGCAGAAAGTGAAGAAGAACTAAAGAGCCTCTTGATGAAGGTGAAAGAGGAGAGTGAAAAAGCTGGCTTAAAACTCAACATTCAAAAAACAAAGATCATGGCATCCAGTCCCATCACTTCATGGCAAATAGATGGGGAAACAATGGAAGCAGTAACAGACTTTATTTTCTTGGACTCCAAAATCATTGCAGATGGTGATTGCAGCCATGAAATTAAAAGACACTTGCTCCTTGGAAGAAAAGCTATGACAAACCTAGACAGCATATTAAAAAGCAGAGATATTAGTCTGCTGACAAAGGTCTGTCTATTCAAAACTGTGTTTTTTCCAGTAGTCATGTATGGATGTGAGAGCTGGACCATATAGAAGGCTGAGCACTGAAGAACCAATGCTTTCAAACTGCGGTGTTGGAGAAGACTCTCGAGAGTCCCTTGGACTGCAAGGAGATCCAGCCAGTCAACCACAAAGGAAATCAACCCTGAATATTCCTTGGAAGCACTGATGCTGAAGCTGATGCTCCAATACTTCGCCCACCTGAGGCGAAGAGCTGACTCGTTGGAAAAGACCCTGATCCTGGGAGGGATTGGGGGCAGGAGGAGAAGGGGATGACAGAGGATGAGATGGTTGGATGGCATCACCGACTCAATGGACATGAGTTTGAGTAAACTCTGGGCGCTGGTGATGGGCAGGGAGGCCTGGCGTGCTGCAGTCCATGGGGTCGCAAAGAGTCGGACACAACTGAGCAACTGAACAATAACAACAACAGTGTTCCTTTAGTCTGTTTTCCCACGGTGGCTGACACCTGGAGGAATCACACAAGAGCAACCGGCCCTCCTCCCCCCCACAGGTGGCTGCATCCTCCTCTCCCCCCTGTTGAAGTTCCCGCCCAGCTGGGCTCTTAGAGTTGCTCACTGCTGAGGCTGGTGGGGCCCTGTCTCCTGTGTGTCTGTGTGCACAGTCCAACACGTGCTTGTTTCCTTCAAGTCTCACACAAAGGCTGTCCCTCTCCAGCTGGACCTGGAAAATGTATCAGCAGTTTCGCTTTTTCCCCAGACACTCTGAACATCACAGGAGAATGCCCTGGTACCGCTCGAGCCCCTAGTTTGGTCAGAGGTGGAAGAGAGTAACAAATTCCCCACTGCTCATTCTTTCCACTTTTAGTCTTGGTTGGAGTCCTCCATTTCTCCCCTTTATTCACGTGCTCAAGCCCTTTAGGAATGGCAGAGCGGAATAGGTGGTGGTGTTGGAAGTGGGGAGGTCAGGTGAAGACCGGCTCCCCTGCTTTGCAAATGTGTACCCATATCGCCTTTCTCACACCAGAGGTCTTTTATCTCAAAGACAGGACTCGGGAATTTCTTTTTACTGCCTCCCATATATATCAACTATATGTATTTTCAGATTTAGAATAAAACAATCAACTTTTCATGCCCTCCTTTGGATTGACGTTGGGTTGATGATGAGAACAATGACTTCCCCATGGCAAACAGTGACGCAGTGTCTCCTGGTCTGTATGCCGATTGGCTGGCGCATGAATCCTACATTCTGTTTGATGTCACAAATACTTCATATTTTTCCCTGCTATATATATGTGTGTGTGTGTGTGTGTGTGAGTGTGAGTGGGTGTGTTTGCGTGTGTGTTTTGGCAAATTAGTTGTCAAAATACACACGAAACATACACACACATACACATCCAGACAAATTTTATTTATATAAATATAATTTATTCATACAAATAAAATTCTCGAGTAAAAAAATTTATGATATTAAAATGACAAATATAGATACATTTAGGACTATTAACTATGAGAACCATATATAAGAAAGAACTAACATAACATCTTTGTTCCTAGAAGAAAATATTCATGGCTCAATCAAAGCAGAAATGAAACGATTAAAGGTAGAGAGATATGTGACTGTATTTCTTTGTTTCAGAGGACGTGGAAGCGAGGTGATAACCCTTCTCTAATATGAGGCCAGATGGTGCTGGAGCTGGGGAGGGCACGCACAGGCATGCTGGGGTGGAGGCTGGTCCTCAGGATCGGGTGGAGACAAGGCGGAATCACTCTTACTGCATGTGGCTTGTCTATATTGCAGATTTCCCACGGCAAGCATGGAACTCCAAGACTATTTTCTGGGCCTCTTGTCCATACTCTTACCGGATGGTGAAGGAATTACGCTTAATTCCTTCTCCAGTGGCCCTGCAGCCAGCCCCTCTGCATCCGTTCCGGTGGCAGACAAAGTGATCTTTTCGGAAAGCAAAACTGACCCAGTCATCCTTCCACTGGAAACTCTGCTATTTCTTCTCTCTGATCTTAAAATTAGAAATATATTTCTTTTTTCTTTTCACGGCTAGCAAAGCCTATTGTGATCTGGGCTTCACTGGCTCACTCACACCCCCTCACCTTCGTGCCGTCTTCTCCCAGCCTGGCTGTTTCTTGCTCTGCTATTTGCGGGGCGTGCCTCTCCCAGAGCCCTTTGCGCCTTGTGTTTGCTATGCCGGAAGCACTGCTTTTTTTCAGACTTGCCATGGTTTCAGTCTTACACCCGCTTGCGTGATTACCGTCTGATGCCTGCGTCTCTCACTGTGCTGTGAAATGCGAGAGCCAGTTCTGCTGATGACTGTAACACCAGGGCCGGACATGTGACTGGGGCTTAGTGAAGGAATGCATGAGTGAATGAATGCATCCCAGAAAAGGCGTCTTTTAACTTGGATCCGGATGGATGAGCAGAATTTCATCATAGGATTGGAGAGAAGGGTGTCCCAGAAAGAATGATCTGGAACAAGGGCCAGGGGAAACTGGTGCATCATTTAGGCTTGCATGAGCAACTGGGGAGGTGGAGAGGCTGCAGGCGTGACTGGACACCTGACCTGGGTCACGTGACCTGGGAAAGGCCTGCTGTGTCTTATTGGAGACACTGGGGCTTTAACCCAAGCCATGGAATCACTGAAGTTTTTGGAGAAAGGGACTGACAGGACGAAAGAGAAACTCAACGCGTGTGACGATGTGGGAAAAAGAATGGGCAGCTGGAAGCCCGCTCAGGAGGCTGTTGCTTAAGATGCTGGGACTTGGTCTCAGGAGGCTGTTGTGAGTGTGCAGAGAAGGCAACCAGGGAGGTGCCAGGCTGGTAAAGACCTGGGCACCCAGGTGGGGAAGCTGGAGGAGAGGCAGGCAGGCGGCACGGACCCCAGGACCCCAGGGCAGCAGCGACCCTCCGGGACAACTTGGGCATGAGGTCTTGGATAACACACAGCCTTCCCTCTTGTCCTTAACACCAGAATGGGGACAAAGAGTCCGCTCTGAAATGGGGGGGGAAAGGAGGGGTGGAGAGGGGCGTGTCGAGAAGGTTTGTGGAAAGGGACAGTTTAGCGTGGGTGGTTCCTCTGACTCTTTGCTGAGGGCAAAAGACACTTGACTTGGTGTCCTCCGTGATGTCCTGAGATGTCTATTAGTTCGATAATTTGAAATGGAGTCCTTTTATTCTGATGCATTTATGGAGGGGCTCTTCTGGTGGTTTAATTGCTTATTTGAATGTCTAAGTTATGATTAAAATCCAGAGGAGACAAAGTGGAGAAGTATATGACGGCATGGTATCAAGTCAGCAGTTAATTTAATCCAGAGTGATTGAACCAAGGGAGAGACTCAGTCAGGACTGGAACCAGCCTGGGGGGTGTGCAGGCCCGAAACACATTTTAAGAAATCTGTGATGTCACCCCCAAGAGACAGGCCATAGACGATAACTGGGTCAGATGATGTCTCTGAAATCCACATAGATCTCAGCTATGATACTACCTCATTCATTTCCTAGGTCATGACCTTGTTACTTCTGATTCTAAACATGTATTGTTAACTGTAAACAGGGAAGAGTTAAACTTTACTCAAGGAACACAGCGGGAAACTCCAGTCAGCGAACCCATATTAAGAAAAAATAAAAACTTTTCTTAAGCCTTGACTATACAGCAAAAGATAAGATGATAAATTTATACTTGTTAAAGTTAAAATGGGCTTCCCTTGTGGCTCAGATGGTAGAGAATCTGTCTGCAATGCAGGAGACCCAGGTTCGATCCCTGGGTCAAAAGATCCCCTGGAGAAGGGAATGGCTACCCACTCCAGTATTCTTGCCTGGAGAATCCCATTGACAGATGAATCTGGCCGGCTACAGTCCATGGGATTGCAAAGAGTTGGACATGACTGAGAAACTAATGCTTTAAGTATGATTCAAGTTATGTATGTTTTATTTTGTTATGAGTCTTTGCTTTAATGGAGTAATGGATCAAGTAACTAAAGATGGGTCCTGGATTTTATTTGAGGTCACATCATATGAAAATCTACATTTAACTGTTATAATCAAGCGGTGTAGAAGAGAAGAGGGAACTGACTGACTGGGGAAATAGCAGATTCTTCTCTCCCTCGTCATGTTTGTTTTAGAGCTTTGCACTCATTGAGTGGAATGGTTTGAATTATGGTGACATAATTTATTTTTTCTCTTGTGCTCAGGCTTATTCTCTCTCTTTTGCTGAGATCATAGAGTTAAATTCACATTAAGTGCACATTTACACTTTATTGTTATTTCCTTTTTACAGATGAAGAAATGACGCTTAGAGCAGTTGAGAAACTTGTCAGCTTCTAGAAGCTTTTACAACCAAGGAGAGCACTTTGAAAACAAGCCCTGAGGAACATTTAGGCTTGCGTCTGGGTATGAGAGAGCTGTCTCTCTCAGTATTTCTTATCCGTTATCACCCAACTATTTGCTCAAAGTCAAAACATAGTTGTCATTCTTGATTCCGTTCCCCCAACAGCCAGCCTCACCCTCCAAGCGATAACTATTTTAAAGGTATCCATTTCCTTAATTTAGGCTGCTATCATCTCTCACATGGAGAGTAGGAATATAGGTAATAGCAAGTAGATGTGTGTGTATGTGTACAAAACACTATATAGCAAGCTTTATCCCTAGCACCCTCTTGTATTAACTTACATTTGCTGCTGCTGCTCAGTTGTTCAGACGTGTCTAACTCTGCGACCCCACGGACTGTAGCCCTCCTTGTCCTCTGTCCATGGGATTCTCCAGGCAAGAATACTGGAGTGGGTTGCCATTTCCTTCTCCAGGGGATCTTCCTGACCTAGGGATTCAACCTTCGTCTTTTGCGTTTCCTGCATTGGCAAGTAAATTCTTTATCACTGGCACCACTTGGGAAGCCCAACTTATATTTATTAATAATTCTCACAACTTGTCCTTGAGGTGAGTGCTACTGTTCATCTCATTTTAAAAAACAAGAGAACTGAGATGCACACACAGAGATTAGAGGCAAAGATGACAAACAGCATCCCACTTGATTTTCCTGCCTTACTTTTGCTTTCTCCGGTTCACTTTCCACAACACAACTAAATAGTTCTAAAATAAAAGTCTTACCGTGTTGCTCAAGGAATCAAAATCTTTTCCTCTTTTCTTGGCTTCTTGCTTTCATTTTGAGCCCATATTCTGTACCCCTCTCCCACAGGGCCTTACCTATGTAGGAATAATGAATGATGGAAAATGAATGGTGGAGGGTTTGTACCATGGTTGGCTTGGGGGAGAGCTGTCTTTGGACCAGCACCTTCTTGGTGCCTTCAAAGGACTGTGTGTTCCAAAGGTGGCCACAACAATGCCTCTCCCTCACGTGGTCTTCTTGCAGTGTGACACTGAGAGGCAGGATCTGCATTCCCGTCTCTTGAATCTGGGTGCGCTCATGGCTTTGGTTATTGTGACATTATGGAACTTCCAATGCCAAGTCATAAAAAGTGAAGCTCCTTGTGCGTAGATCACTGAAATCATTGCTCTGAACACTAAGCTTCTGGGTAAACACTCAAAATGACTTGAGGCCGTTGTGCTGTGAGCAAAGGCAAAGGAACTCATGGGGAGAGACCACAGGGAGAAGCCTGGATACGACTGAGGATGGAGGTGCCTGGCTGGCCACCAGCCATCACGTGACTGTAGCCCCCTGAGCGCCTTGGAGCCAGCATCAGCCAGAGAAGGCCTTCCTGAATGATGACCAGAGATAGTAAAATGATTTTTGCTGTTTTAGCCACTAAGGTTTGGGAAAACTTTTCATGCTGCAATTGGTAACTGGAACCGTGTCCTTGAATTCACACCACTTGAGACAGTGTGGCTGTGTGCATGAGGAGGGCCATCTCAGTGTTTTGATCCCTAGTTTTTGTGGGAAAGGGAATCCTGTACACTCCCAGTTTTTGCTGTTCAGTTGCTTCGTTACGTCAACTCTTTGCAACCCCATGGACTGCAGCTTGCCAGGCTTCCCTGCCTTTCACCATCTCCTAGAATTTGCTCAAATTCATGTCCATTGAGTCAGTGATGCCACCAAACTATCTCATTCTCTGTCATCTCCTTCTCCTCCTGCCATCAATTTTCCCCAGCATCAGTATCTTTTCCAATTAGTTGGCTCTTTGCATCAGGTGGCCAAAGCACTGGAGCTTCGGCTTCACTCCCAGACTGCCATGTTTGAGGATGAGTTGAGGCAACTCCATCTTTGGCTGCAAAGAATATAATCAATCTGATTTCGGTGTTGACCATCTGATGATGTCCATGTGTAGAGTCTTCTCTTTTGTTGTTGGAAGATGGTGTTTGGAATGACCGGTGCGTTCTCTTGGCAGAACTCTATTAGCCTTTGCCCTGCTTCATTCTGTACTCCAAGGCCAAATTGCCTGTTACTCCAGGTGTTTCTTGACTTCCTACTTTTGCTTTCCAGTCCCCTACAATGAAAAGGACATCTTTTTTGGGTGTTAGTTCTAGAAGGTCTTGCAGGTCTTCAGAGAACTGTTCAACTTCAGCTTCTTCAGCATTGCTGGTCGGGGCATACACTTGGATTACTGTAATATTGAATGGTTTGCCTTGGAAATGAGCAGAGATCATTCTGTCGTTTTTGAGATTGCCTCCAAGTACTGCATTTCAGACTCTTTTGTTGACTGTGATGGCTACTCCATTTCTTCTAAGGGATTCCTGCCCACAGTAGTAGATACAATGGTCATCTGAGTTAAACTCACCCATTCCAGTCCATCTTAGTTCATTGATTCCTAGAATGTCGATGTTCACTCTTGTTATCTCCTGTTTGACCACTTCCAATTTGCCTTGATTCATGGACCTAACATTCCAGGTTCTGATGCAATATTGCTCTTTACAACATTGAACCTTGCTTCTATCACCAGTCCCATCCACAACTGGGTGTTGTTTTTGCTTTGGCTCCATCCCTTCATTCTTTCTGGAGTTATTTCTCCACTGATCTCCAGTAGCATATTGGGCACCTACTGACCTGGGGAGTTCATCTTTCAGTGTCCTATCTTTTTGCCTTTTCATACTGTTCATGGGGTTCTCAAGGTAAGAATACTGAAGTGGTTTGCCATTCCCTTCTCCAGTGGACCACATACTTTGGCCACCTGGTACAAAGAGCTGACTCATTGGAAAAGACCCTGATGCTGGGAGAGATTGAGGGCAGGAGGAGAAGGGGATAACAGAGGATGAGATGGTTGGATGGCATCACTGACTTAATGGACGTGGGTTTGGGTGGACTCCGGGAGTTGGTGATGGACAGGGAGGCCTGGAGTGCTGCAGTTCATGGGGTCACAAAGAAACGGACACGACTGAGCGACTGAACTGACCTGAGGCCCCTCCAAACAGTGAGTGGCTGAGACAAGTTTGGGCACTTCAATTGTGTTTCTTTCTGAACTTTCAGCATCTTGGAGTGTCATAGGTGATGAGTCTGTGGATTACCTGGTGGCTGTCTCCTGCTTCCATTAGGTGGCTTGGCAGGGAGCTCTCTCACCAAAAGGAGATGAGATCACCAGAGATATATTTGCCCTGACTCCCAGCTCTTGGTGGCTCAGGTGGTAAAGACTCTGCCAGCAATGCAGGAAATCCAGGTTCGATCCCTGGGTTGGGAAGATCCCTTGGTGAAGGAAATGGCAACCCACTCTAGTACTCTTGCCTGAAAAAATCCCATGAACAGAGGAGCCTGGTGGGCTACAGTCCATGGGGCTACAAAAAGTCAGACAGGACTGAGGAACTAACAGTAGCCTAGAAGTTCCCTTGTTAGGTGGTCAGTGGTGTTCTCTGCTCTCCTCCCAGCTTCTAGGTAAATATTTCCAGCAGCACTGGAGTCCATATTCCTCTTTGGGGCATTTTCCCCAGTGCATCCACTGTTTGGGGCTGACTACACTCTCTGGGACTTCGAGGAATTATCAGCACTCCATCGCTGCTCTGCTTGTATAATTTTCTCCGTGAATCTCATTTTAGGCTTTATTCTGTGTGTCGCTACTGGTGACTTATGTGACTTGTGCACAGTACACAAAGAGTAAGATCAGTGGACAACCTATTCTGTGGATTCAACCAGCCCAAGCTGGATCAAGAGACAGAACAGGAGGTCCCTTTCTAGGAAACTATTTCAGCAAAAGCATCTCACTGGATGCCTGTATCCATGCCTGATATTTCAACATTAGAGATTTATCCAAACAGTCAAGATTTTTTTGAGCACCCTCTATATGCTGTGCTATTTATGGGAGATATAATGTTGACTAAACATGGTCTCTGTTTTCAAGGATCCTAGAGTTTAGAGCAGGAGACAGACAAGGGGGCTTGTAACTGCAGTTCAGGACGATCAAAACCAGGGCAGAACTATGCCCAGAGCATTTTCAGAGGAAACAGATCTTGGGGGAGGCAGGGGGAGTGAGGGATGGACAAGGTGTGAGTTATGTCAGGGCTGAAGATGGAGTTGGCCAATGAAGAGGAGGAAAGATGAGAGAAAAACTTGCCCTCTTTCAGCAACTGAGAAGCTATTTTTTGCTTCTGGAGATTGAGGAGCAGAAAGAATGGGGAGGGGAGCTTCAGGAGGGGCAGGAGAGGCTAGGAGAAGCTGGAAGGGACAAGGAAGATGTTAAAGCTATGCAGGGGAGTTGAAATCTATTTTAACGGCAATAAGGGGCTTCTCACTGCTCTCTGGTAGAGAAGTGAGTGTGTGCTCAGTCGCTTCGGCTGTGTCTCTTGTGACTCTTTGAAACCCTGTGGACTATATAGCCTGCCAGGCTCCCCTGTCCATTGGATTCTCCAGGCAAGAATACTGGAGTGGATTGCCATGCCACCTTCCAGATGATCCTCCTGACCCAGGGTTCAAACCCACGTCTCCTGCATCTCCTGCATTGCACCCAAATTCTTTACTGCTGAATCACTGGGGAAGCCCAGTTAGAGGAGAGACAGGATGAGATTTGTCTTTTAGGACTATCACCTTGGCTGTAGAGTAGAGGGGATTGGAAAGGGCCATGGTGGTCATCCAGGTGAGAGATGCGCGTGGCCTCAATGGGGATAGTGACACTGAGGATGGAAAGAAGTGAACACATTTTAAGATGCTTTTCAATGTGATCTCAGAATTTTTGTCCATCCTTATCCTCTGTAATTCCTAGGCCTCTCCCGAAACACTATGTGGCATCCTACTTGTCTTTAAGCATATCAGTTCTAGCCTGTCTCATGTTGTGTGTGCTGCTATCCATCTGCATATGTACACACAAACCCATCACCGAAGGTCAAAGATTATGTAAGATGTTAACATCCAGGAAAGTTGGATCAAGGGTGCATGGGAACTCTCTGCATTCCTTGTAATTTTTTTGAAAATCTAAAATTACACCATAATAAAGAATTTTTAAAAAATATGTATCAGCTCTTCAGCAGGGTTAGGCACCTAGACTTTTTTCCCTACCACAGTTTTCCCTGTCTGTCACATACTTTGTCTTTTGACTTCTTCTCTATTAGGTAAACTCACACTCATCCTTCAGGATCCACCTCCTCTGTATCTCCCCTGACTTCTCTGGGAATGTGATTATTTCCTCCTTGATTCTGCTGTAGATCTGTATCCCTTCCTCCATTATACATTCTGCATGTTTCTGTTTTCACCTTCGCATCCACTCTTTTTTTTTGTCCTCGTCAGTTGCCTGAACAGCCAGTCTGGATGGATGCCATCTCTTGCTCTCTGGCTTCTGATCAGGTTTGACCATTGTCAGGAAGGAGAAGAGAGGGAAAAGGAGAAATACATTTGGGCTCTCTATTACCCCAGTTTTCTTTCTGTGGATTTGCCCTGGGCTGTTGCTTCTGACAACAAATGTTGACATTCTGATAAATGGTTAACAACCAGCTTGGAGCCTGAGGAAGACTTGATTTGTAGAGTTTGCCCACTTCTGTGGTGTAAATAGTCCTACCATGGCCGATTTCAGGCAAACAATGCACGTCACGCAGTGTGGAGTTGGAAAGAAATGCACACGGTCGTTGTGCGTGGAACGAAATGTACACCCCGCTGCTGCACTCTTTCCTCCCAGGAAGCTGTGTGCTCCTCCTCCAGCCTGTTGCGGGCTGCACCACACAGCTTTTAGCCCTGGGACACTGTACTGTCTCCTGTGGTTTTCTCACCATAGCCATACCTTTGCAAATGGTTCCTTTATTAGACACTCCTCAAATTATCCAATTGGAGGCACCATCTGTTTTCTGATGAGAGTCTAACTGGTTCACCAAGTTGTACTGTGTGGAAATGAGTCATTTAGAAATCTTTTCTCCTCCTGTACTGTAAATACCTAGAGTACAAGGACAATGATTTATTAATTCTTGCATCTCTATTGTCTAGTCAGTGGAGAGCGTGGACAGGAAAAGAAGAAGGGACTAAGTTTTGTTGAGCATCTACTAGGCACCAGATACTCTATCAAATACTTTGGCAATATTCTCTTTTTAACCTTTTTTTTTTTTAATTTTTAAAGTTTTAATTGGAGGCTAATTACTTTACAATATTGTGGTGGTTTTTGCCATACATTGACATGAATCAGCCATGGGGTACACGTGTTCCCCATCCTGAACCCCCCTCCCATCTCCCACCCCATCCCATCCCTCTGGGTCATCCCAGTGCACCAGCCCTGAGTGCCCTGCCTCATTCATCAAACCTGAACTGGCAATCTATGTCACATATGATAATATACATGTTTCTATGCTATTCTCTCAAATCATCCCACCCTCGCCTTCTCCCAAGTTAATTCTAGGCCCCATTGTTCTAGGCATTTACAGACAAGGAAATTGAGGCTCAGAGTGGTTAAGTAACTGTTCAAGGGTACGCTGTTAGGACGTAGTTGAATGGATTTGAAACTGAATGTCTGGCTTTAAAGTCTATTCTTTTTGCACTATTGCCTCAATTTATTTTTATGAAATAAGTGGAAAAGATAAAGTGAATGCCCTCAGCAATGCCTAATAAGAGGCATCTTCAAGTGGGAGAGAGATGGAAATTGGCTTCTTTCTGTTCCCGGGATAAAGTTTTTAGTAATGTAATTGTTTATAAAATGCAAACTACCCCATGCGTAAGCATTCCCTTTGAACAGGGTATTTTAGATAACATCAAGCAATTCATATATCAGTTGTAAATCGGGCAGATATTTTCATTAGTAGCTTAACCATTTGATATCTTAAAATAGTACTTGGCTACTTATCATCTCCTTAAGGTTTAAAATTAGCTTAACTGTGGTACATATACACCATGGAATATTACTCAGCCGTTAAAAAGAATTCATTTGAATCAGTCCTAATGAGATGGATGAAACTGGAGCCCATTATACAGAGTGAAGTAAGCCAGAAAGATAAAGACCAATACAGTATACTAATGCATATATATGGAACTTAGAAAGATGGTAACGATAACCCTATATGCAAAACAGAAAAAGAGACACAGAAGTACAGAACAGACTTTTGAACTCTGTGGGAGAAGGTGAGGGTGGGATGTTTCAAAAGAACAGCATGTATACTATCTATGGTGAAACAGATCACCAGCCCAGGTGGGATGCATGAGACAAGTGCTCGGGCCTGGTGCACTGGGAAGACCCAGAGGAATCGGGTGGAGAGGGAGGTGGGAGGGGGGATCGGGATGGGGAATACATGTAAATCCATGGCTAATTCATATCAATGTATGACAAAACCCACTGAAATGTTGTGAAGTATTAGCCTCCAACTAATAAAAAAAAATAAAAAAAATAAAATAAAATCTGTAGTCAAGTCTTAACCTTAAAAAAAAAAAAAATTAGCTTAACACTCTGAGAGGAGGAGAACCATGTCTGTTTGGTTTTTACTTAAATGATGTGGGGAAATGGTAAATATGATCAATTCAGGAGACATTTTATAAAAGGAAATCATGTTAACTCATCATAGCATCTCAAATTTTGGGCTCTAATCTTTCCATCTAGAAGATATCGGTGATCTTAGTCAAGCCTTGGAAAGATCTGTGGGAGGTCTGCTTTAAAGATACATCTGTAATATATTTCTGCTCTCTTAGGAGGGTTGATACAACTAGCATTTTGTTTTAATAATGAAAAACATTTGCTGGAAAAATTGTTGCTTGTTTGGGGAATTTCAACCTAAGATACCATGAAAAGGAACCCAGTAGGTATAATGGACCCATTAGAAACCTGAGTGAGAAAATTACATATCTCATTCTGGCTTGATCACTTGCCTAGTTTTATAACTATAGCTATGTCACTTAAAAGTTCTGTGCCTCAGTCTCCTTATACATGAAACGAGTAGTTAAATTCAATGTAGACTAATATTTTCCTAGCTCAAACAAGGTTATAAAATACTTAAGAATTTTTTCTTTTTAGTAAAGCTGTAATAATTTTTCTACATTTATTAGCCACCATCTTTACTCCAATTTTATTTTTTTGTTATAGTAATAATTTAATTATTCAATCATTTTCCCTACTCATCTATTTACCACCTATCTATATATCTATAACCACCAAAGAGAAAGGGTATTCAGTGTCCAATATGAAGGTGCAAAAAACAATCCCTACATTATAATTTTATGTAGTCTCTTATTCCCTAACATGTATTTTGTACCTGTGTGTGTTTGCACATCTATACACACATACACACACAAAGTTATGTTCTTGTAAACGTTTATCAAGCAGTTCTCCTGGGGAAAAAATAAGCTCTGATTTACAGGATTTGCCAGTTTCTGTGGTGTAACTTCACTTTAATGGCCAGTTTCAAGTTACCCGTAGTAAGTTGCTGAATGTGGAGGTAAGAAAAGACGCACAAAATTGGCTGTTGCAGGCTAGCACAAGCTGGCTCCAGCTCATCTCTGAGTATAGGCAGTCTGGAGTGCTAACTGTTCTCTACCTATTATGTACTTAGAGAACTGAATACTAAGCCTAAAACTAACCTTCACGAAGCATGTGTTTTCTCTTTGTTTTCTGTTCTTTATGCTCTTAACCTTAAATTATTCTTAATAGTTCTCTCCCTCACCCCCATACCAAACATAGTATATGCACACACCCAAATTCTGTTAAATTTTTTGAAGATGTCTGTGCACTATAATGGACTTCCCACGTGGTTCAGAAGGTAAAGCATCTGCCTACAATGTGGGAGACCCGGGTTAAATCCCTGCGTCAGGAAGATCCTCTGGAGAAGGAAATGGCAACCCACTCTAGTACTCTTGCCTGGAAAATCCCATGGACGGAGGAACCTGGTAGGCTACAGTTGATAGGGTCGCAAAGAGTCAGACACGACTGAGCGATTAAACTTTCTTTTTCATGCATTATAATAATGTATAAGTAGACAATACTAAAATATTTTATGCATTTTTCTTCCCAAGTCATCTATCCTTTCAAATTTAAAGTTAAAAGCGCTTCCTTAAAAAAATATGCATTTTAAAGGGTTCTAAGCTTTTAAGTCCTTCTTCATGAGTGTGTCTGTATTTGTGCCCAAGATTTTCAATGATTAGTTATTTCTCAAAGGAGTTAGGGCTGGAAACACTCCCAACTATTAAATCATCAAGTCTGGGAATGATATAAATTTGATACACTCAGAAATCCAAAAAGCTCCACACAGTAATTTGGTATTTAGTGAATCACAGAAAGTCTACAATGCGTTGACTGTTAACTGAATGATGAGCATCAAACATAGAGTGTAATTAACACAGACAGAAGCTTACTGCCAACAACAGTTTGAAACAATTTTAGTTCTCTCTTTCCTGCCAACTTTGATATGTAAAGAACCCTTCATAGCATGATTGAAAAAATTTGTTTTTGCATGGGACATTCAGTTTGTACCCCCCAGAGCCTCCAGAATAGTGGCTTTTGCAGGGTGGGAACTTAATGAGTATTTGTTGGATTGAACAAGATCTATATTTTTTAAATTGGTCCTCAGATACCACAATTCTTGTTAGTAAATTCTCATTGAATTTCATGAGCCAGTAGTAACATATTCTCAGTGCTCTTATGTAGTGAGCCTTTGCTAAGCTGGTGAACATTTTCCAAAGTAGAAAAGTCAATGATGGATACAGATCTTATTTAGTCCAAGGAAACCTTTTATAAAAATTGTTACTGGGAATAAGAAGTGTGTGCTGATCCCAGAATTGATCTGTGTTGATCAAGTGTGCAAGAAGGAATATCAGCTCCAAGTTATCCATTAACAATTTATCTGTTAAAACAGGAACTGTGTTTGCCTTGATACTTTGCTGAGTCCTGGGCAATCAACTTGAATGTTGAACTGTGGCTAATTGAGACTGGACTTGGAAAAAAGTATATGGCCGAGTGAGCTGCAGTTATAGGTGTGTGTGTGTGTGTCTGTGTGTGTGTATGTGCGCTTGAGAGAGAGAGAGAGGTCAAACATTAAAAAATGTGAAGGATTTACCCACATTGAAAGAGGTAATTGTCAGAACGTAACCATTATCTGTGAAAAGTAAAAGTGAAGTCACTTAGTTGTGTCTGACTCTCTGCGACCCCTTGGATTATAGCCTACCAGGCTCCTCTGTCCATGGGATTTTTCAGGCAAGAGTACTGGAGTGGGTTGCCATTTCCTCCTCCAGGGGATCTTTGCAACCCAGGAATCGAACCCAGGTCTCCTGCATTGCGAGCAGATGCTTTACCGTCTGAGCCAACAGGAAAGCCCAATCTGTAGCCCTTGATTATCTTTAGGCTAACAGTTCAAACTCAGGAAACTGCCTCACCTCTTGCCACTTCCTCTCTTCGCCCCACAGATCAGTCTTGCTGACATAACTGCAGATCCTCAAGGCAGTCAGGCTCCTGACACCTCTGTGCCACACAGATGCCCTATTAGCTTGACAGCTGCCTCTCCCCATCCTGACACTTCCCTCCACCTTTGACTCAGCCTGTTTACTCCTCTAACTCCTTCTGAACCCAGTTCTGGCATCTTTTCCTCAGGATGTCACTTTAGTCTCCACTGAGTGCCCGTCTTTCTTGGCTGATTGTGTGCAGTAAAACATTTATCAGGGTCTACCACACTGCCTGTGTGTCCTATCTGTCTCTCCTGCAGCCTCTGTGTTCTTGAGGAAGAGGCTGATTCTTCTTTCCAGGACCTAACACAGCTTCGGCAAACAGTAGGTGCACAATAATGTTGGGGCTTCCCTCATAGCCCGTTGGTGAAAAATCCACCTGCAATGCAGGAGAGAGACCCCAGTTCAATTCCTGAGTCAGGAAAATCCACTGGAGAAGGGGTAGTCTACCCACCCCCATATTCTTGGGCTTCCCTTGTGGCTCAGCTGGTAAAGAATCCACCTGGGATGTAGGAAACCTGGGTTTGATCTCGGGGTTGGGAAGATCTCCTGAAGGGAAAGGCTACCCACTCCAGTATTCTGGCCTGGAGAACGCCCTGGACTGTATGATCCATGGGGTTGCAAAGAGTCGGACGTGACTGAGAGACTTTCACTTTCATTAATGTTGAGTATTCCAGTATACAACGTCTAAAATGAATAAACAAATGATTTATCAGTTGAGCATTCGTCTGCTCAGTCTTGGACTGCTTGTGGTAATCAGGGTTTTTGACACAAAGTGACACAACTGACACCCGTTACACAAGTCAAAGTCACTCAAGGAAAACCAGAGTTCACCAGTTCAAATAACCGAGATTCCCAAAAGTGCTGCTGTTGGCTTCAGGTCCCAGATGACACCATTAGAAATGTCTCTCTTTCCATATCTATTTCTTTCTTTTTTTTTCTGGGGTGTTTATCCAGGAAGCTCTCTCCATTGGAAAACATGGTCCTCATAGTTCTAGGCTCACATAGCTTAATACAGTTCGCAGTTTCAGAAGTACACTGAATATTTCCACTGATCCACCAAAAATGATTATGCTTGGCTCTTTGGGTTCTACACTCACCCTTGGACCAAATATGACCACGTCTAAGTTCTTCCTCCTTACCACACGGCAGTAAGTCAAGAGATGAGGTGTAAGGGCAAGCAGAGGGAGAAGATTGTGGACTAGTGTCCTGAAGAAGAATTCAGGCTTCTTTTATACTAAAAGGGGAGAGCAGGTGGCTGGTTGTTGCCCCCTTCTTGGTGCCAGCCTGACCCTGGAGGGGATGTGATAATCCTCTTTGTTCTTGTGGTTGTCTCCATAGGTCTGATCATGATATTCCTGTAAACCTCCAACAAGGCAAATGTCACTCTCTGTTCTGCAACTTTTTATCTCTGTATGTAGGAAAAGTGTTATACTTTTAAAGGTCAAACCTGGGGAGTAGAGCCTTCAGAAAGGGCTGTTATGTATATTTCAGGCTCTAGGCAACATTTCTTTCACAAAGGTGCAGAGCCTGCGTGACTAACCTCGGGGAATGGAGCGCAAAGGTTAGAACTAAAGGAAGAGATCCAACAGGCCAGGTTTTTCTTCTCTGTTACACAGCCACTGTGCTTGGGGTGATGGGGCATTCTGACTGGTCCTACGCCTAGGTCATATACAAAGACCTGTGGAAGGTAGGACTTCTTGAAAAAGAAAGTGATAGAGGAAGTAAAAAATATAACAGGTATCTATGCACTGTTGATTTTGCAATATGATCAATCAATATGTATTTTGAGAAGTCTCCATGGGTCCAGATGAATTTAACTACTTCATGCATCTTTTCTAGGCCTGCTGAGATGTCCCAAGACTAACATAATAGAAATGCCTGAAGGATGCTCAGTGTTCAAGTATTTAGGTGCTGGACTTAAGTGTATAATTCTATGCCTGTACCTTGCTTCTTACTACTTCCTTTTATGTATTGCTTTTGGAAAAAACCTTTTTATTTTGGGATAATTTTGATTTACAAACAAGTTGCACAGGTAGTATAGGATCTACTCTATGACCGAGTTTTCTTTACTATTAATATCTTATGTTACTGTGGTACATTTATCACACTTAAAGAACCAGATCAGCAAGTTAGTATTAATTAATCAGAGTTTCTTGGACCTTCACTAATTTTTCCTTAATATACTTTTTCTGTTCTAGGACATCATTCAAGGTACCACATTATATTTAGTCATTGTGTCGTGTTGGCCCCCTCCTTTGATAGTTTTTCAGGCTTTCCTTATGTTTGATGACCTTGACAGTTTTGAGGAGAACTGGTCAAGTATTTTGTAAAACGTGCCTCATTTTGGGGTTGTCTGATATTTGTCTCATGGTTAGACCATGGTAACACGTTTTTGGGAGGAAGATCTCAGAGTTAAGGTGCTACTCTCATTACATAATGTCAAAGGTACATGCTTTCAACATGATTTATCACTGTGGATGTTAATCTTGATCACCTGGCTGAGGTCGTATTTCCCAGTTTCTCCACTGTAAAGTTCTTTTTCTCTCTCCTCTTATACTCTGCAATTTGGAAGCATGTTACTAAGCACAGGTCACACAAGCTGGGTATTAAACTTGACTTTTTTGAGGGGAGGAGTACCTACATAAATTACTTCCAGCTCTCCTGTGTGGGAGGTTTGTCTCTGCTGCATTGATTTATTTTAAAGTTAACATGAACCTTTGGACATTTATTTTATTCTTTGGGTAATGAGCCAATACTGTGCTATTTTGTTCTTTAAACTGTTCCAACTTCAGCAATTGGGTCCTTTCAGCTGTTTCTCTGTCCCTTTACTATGCTCCATCCTTTTGTTTTTTAAGCACGTCCCTACTTTCTGGTTTTACAAGAGACGGTATTCCCAATTTGTATATTCTGCCCCGTTGTAGAATCATCCATTTCTCTAAGGAGCCCTGGTTTCTTTCATCGGAGAATGGTATTAGAAACCAGGATCTGGGAGCTGGTCGTGCTCACTGATACTGGGTGTCAGTACCTCTAGGCCCTCTCGATGGGCATATGCATGTATGTTCATTTCACTGCTTCCTTTTAGTTTGTTACTGACTTTTCCTCTTTCATCGGTGCATGCCTTCACCTTGTCCTCCAGTTTGATTTATAATCTGTTTTCTCCTGGCTTCCAAATTTGGCTCTATTTCTTGGTTATCCTTTTATTAAATTTTCTCCTATAATGTAAGAACTTTCTCCTATAATGTAGGACTTCCCTGGTGGCTCAGATGGTAAAGCGTCTGTCTACAATGTGGGTAGACCTGAGTTCGATCCCTGGGTTGGGAAGATTCCCTGGAGAAGGAAATAGCAACCCACTCTAGTACTTTTTTTTTTTTTATTAGTTGGAGGCTAATTACTTCACAACATTTCAGTGGGTTTTGTCATACATTGATATGAATCAGCCATAGATTTACACGTATTCCCCATCCCGATCCCCCCTCCCACCTCCCTCTCCACCCGATTCCTCTGGGTCTTCCCAGTGCACCAGGCCCGAGCACTTGTCTCATGCATCCCACCTGGGCTGGTGATCTGTTTCACTATAGATAATATACATGCTGTTCTTTCGAAACATCCCACCCTCACCTTCTCCCACAGAGTTCAAAAGTCTGTTCTGTACTTCTGTGTCTCTTTTTCTGTTTTGCATATAGGGTTATCATTACCATCTTTCTAAGTTCCATATATATGTGTTAGTATGCTGTAATGTTCTTTATGTTTCTGGCTTACTTCACTCTGTATAATGGGCTCCAGTTTCATCCATCTCATTAGGACTGGTTCAAATGAATTCTTTTTAACGGCTGAGTAATATTCCATGGTGTATATGTACCACAGCTTCCTTATCCATTCATCTGCTGATGGGCATCTAGGTTGCTTCCATGTCCTGGCTATTATAAACAGTGCTGCGATGAACATTGGGGTGCACGTGTCTCTTTCAGATCTGGTTTCCTCAGTGTGTATGCCCAGAAGTGGGATTGCTGGGTCATATGGCAGTTCTATTTCCAGTTTTTTAAGAAATCTCCACACTGTTCTCCATAGCGGCTGTACTAGTTTGCATTCCCACCAACAGTGTTAAGAGGGTTCCCTTTTCTCCACACTCTCTCCAGCATTTATTGCTTGTAGACTTTTGGATAGCAGCCATCCTGACTGGCGTGTAATGGTACCTCATTGTGGTTTTGATTTGCATTTCTCTAATAATGCCCACTCCAGTACTCTTGCCTAGAAAATCCCATGGACGGAAGAGCCTGGTGCAGGCTACTGTCCATGGGGTCACAAAGAGTTGGACGCGACTGAGCGACTTCACTTCACTTCACTTCATAATGTAAGAAATAATGTGTTCAGCTTTACCCATCTCTTGACATAGCTACTCTGTTCTTACAGACTACATGTTCTGCCCAGGACTTACTGGTGATAACCCAAAGGTTGTAGGACCAACAGACAAGGTTTTCTTTCAGGAATCTGCTTTGAAAAGCTTATAATGTAATTTTATGACTGAAAAAATATATGTTCTGTCTGAATATCCATTTTCAACATGCAACAAAGTGATAAAGTAAATGCTTTGTTTCAGAAAGTTGGATCAGGTTATAAAAATTTCTAGAATTCTGCCACTGCAAGGATAAAGCATTCTCTGAAAATTATGGTGCTATTGGAAAGGAGGATAAGCTTTCTGAAGACATGTATAATGAGATCACCTCAGGGTTAGAAGCAGATATAAGAAATTTTCTGATGATGTTTTTTATATCCTTTTTTTAGTTGAATGGATTTGACGTATAATGCTATGTAAATTTAGGGTTTACCTCTTTTTTTTTTCTTCCTTCCTTTTACTCCCCTTTTCTGTTTGTTGTCTGCCATGAGTAGGGTGAAAGGATTTATAAAAGACTTGAGGGGAATATAAAACACTGAATCATAGTAAACAATGTGTGAGGAAGAAAGTGAAGTTTGTTCCCTGAGAAACTGGATAGAAGGGAAACCCTTGAAGAAAGAAGGAGGGAAATGCACACCCACATTCTTATAAGATGAAAGCAAGTGTTTTAAGACTGAACATAGGCTCAGGTCCCCAGAGTTAGGTGTCACTAAAGCATATGTCACAGAGGGCTCTGCTTGGAGAAAAGACTCAGGTTATATTTGCTACGTATATCTGGAATCTAAAGCCTGAACTAGGCCAAGTCATGCTCAGTGATGTGAAGTTTAGTGAACAAATTATTCCCTTAAATTTACCCACTTGAGGAATAACAACAATGTATTTCTTAAAATAAGTACAGAATTAGTAAACATTAGTATTTATTTATATTGGTATTTTTACATTCCTCCAACCTTTTTTTTTTTTTCTTAGAAAAAATAAAACTAGAACATATTATCTACTCTCATTTATGCTTCTTGGTAAAGGCTGGTATATTTCAGACATTCATTAACTCACTCAGTCATCAGTCACTTATCGAACATGAATGAGCCAGACATTATTCAAGGTTTTGAGGATATGGTTTGAAGTCACTTATGGTCCTTATTAACCACTCTTTAATTGAAGTTTTGGGAATCTAAAGGAGACCACCATGGAAGGAATAAGGTGTTATCGGTGCTAGGATAGAGGTGACTGTGTGTGTAGTTTGGGGAAAGGAGAAAGATGGATCCTTTCTAATTTGGCAGCTCCCCCATTGTAGGCAGAGTGCTTGAGAAAGAAGCCAAAAGCTCCTCCAACAGATCATATAAACCCAAAGCCATAAAACCCAGGACAAGGATGCTGGAGTGCTCTCTCTCCCCTTTCCACTCACTCGCATCCTCCCCCTCCACGCTCATTCTGCTTCTTACCCTCAGATCAGGGGTCAGGGCCTTCAAGTTTCGAAATATTAACACCGTTGAGCACTTTATACATTTTCCTCAAGGGACTGTCCTTAGATTTCGTGATCGTGGAATAAAAAACCGATCAGGACTCTAAGATTTAAGACGAGCAGGGTGTGAGGGGTGGGGGTGGGGAGGAGGCATGCAGGAAGGAGAACAATGATAAAGGAATGAATCCCAAATGATCCAAATTATCAGGCCTGGTGAGTAGGAATGAATGAAATTGACAGAAACAAGACTATGGCACTCATTCAACACAGGTGATAATAGCCAGCTGGCAAAGGTTCATATCCCTGCACAAGCTGCTTAACTCCTCTGTTCCCCTCCTGTCCTCTGCCTGAGGGGAACTTTAGCCAAACAATAAGTTTAATCAGATAAATGAGAAAGCGCAGAAACAAAGGAAAACAGTCAAACAAGACCAAATAATTGTAGTTTAGTCTTTGATTAAGCAAAGTTGGGCTTCCCTAGTGGCTCAGAGGTTAAAGCGCCTGCCTGCAATGCGGGAGACCTGGGTTCGATCCGTGGGTTGGGAAGATTCCCTGGAGAAGGAAATGGCAACCCATTCCAGTATTGTTGTCTGGAGAATCCCATGGACGGAGGAGTCAGGTAGGCTACAGTCCGTGGGGTCACAAAGAGTCGGACACGACTGAGCGACTTCACTTTCACTTTAAGCAAAGTCAAGGAGATGAGTAGTTAAGTTTATCTGGTGGGGGTTTCAATATCTCTAAGACACAGTTTAAAGAATATGGCTCAGAATATTATCTATACCTGTAGGGCTTCCCAGGTGGAGCCAATGGTAAAGAACCTGCCTACCAATGCAGGAGACTTAAGGGTTTTGTTAGGTAGTTAGAATAGGGAAAAGGAGTCCAAAATGGCGGTGGCTAAAAGACAGGAAGGGAAAAGCCCACGAAAATAGAGCAGAGGAAGGTCAAAGGAAGGCTTGAGGACCGGAGTGAGGACTTCAGGTAGAACAGCGCTCCTGCCTAAGCCCAATTTGCATAGGACAGGCCCAGGGGGAAGAAAAAAACATATAAAAAGAGGAGCCAAAGGGCTCACTCTCTCTCTCTCTCTCCTCCCCCACCACCGCCCCACCCCGTGCACTGGTGCGCTACTCCACTCTCTTCTCTTCTTCGAGGATGGATTCTCCTGCTATCATCTAAATAAAATACAGCTGTAACATTGAGCTGTAACATTGATTTATTTAAGAGCTATAACACGGTCTGTCAAAGACCTGAGAGCTGTGACCCGTCAAGGGGGCTTTAATGTCTGTCACTCCAAATCTTTGTTGTGACGAGACAAAGAACCAAGGAGCATACACTCGCCTGACATCTAGATCCCTGGGTCAGGAAAATTTCCTGGAGTAAGAAATGGCAACCCACTCCAGTAACCTTGCCTGGAAAATTCCATGGACAGAGGAGCCTAGCTGGCTACAGTTCATGGGGCCACAAAGAGTCTGACACAACTGAGCACGCAAACAAGCTATGACAAACCTAGACAGCATATTAAAAAGCAGAGACATCACTTTGCTGACAAAGATCTGTATAGTCAAAGCTATGGTTTTTTCCAGTAGTCATGTGCAGATGTGAGAGGTGGACCATAAAGAAGGCTGAATGCCAAAGAATTGATGCTTTTGAACTGTGGTGTTGGAGAAGACTCTTGAGAGTCCCTTGCACTGCAAGGAGATCAAACCAGTCCATCCTAAAGGAAATCAACCCTGAATATTCATTGAAAGGACTGATGCTGAAGCTGAAGCTCCAATACTCTGGCCACCTGCTGCAAAGAACTGACTCACTGGAAAAGACCCTGATGCTGGGAAAGATTGAAAGCAGGAGAAGGGGGTGACAGAGGATGAGATGGTTAGATAGCTTGGATAATGAATAACCTGGTTTACTTTGCTCAGAGGGGAATGAAATATTTATATGCCATTTTCTAACAACAATATCTTCAGATGCTCTGAGGGCCTTTAATTATGATTTTCGATTGTTAAAACTATCAAAAGCACACAAAAAGACAGTTGTAAACAGTTGTCTATAAACTATAAACAGATCAGCCATAATGTAGCATTTAAAAAAATTGAGCTATTTTAATTGAACATGCCACTTGAAAATAATGAAAAAATGCTGACAATTTAGTCATAAAAGAGTGGTCATTCATCAGTTCTTTGAATTTATAAACTGGGGTTGAAAGTTCAGCACTGTTTACAGGCCTAGCGTCCCACTTGTAGGCCTGTAGGCCCATCAGTTACCTCTTTTTCTGTAGTGGTAAAGAATCAGAAAGCTAAAATTATCACATTTTACTTTTCAGGAATACTATTAGGTTAAGATAGAGAATCCTTTTCAAACTCTCTGAGACCTCAAGTGTCAACAGGTTTCAAAATAAAACTAATATTTGAGTTAGTAACTAAAAGTGCACTCTGTAAACTACAATCTTAGGACCTAGTGTGTGCATCCTCAGTTCTGTCCGACTCTTTGTGACCCCATGGACTGTATCCCACCAGGCTCCTCTGTCCATGGGATTCTCCAGGCAAGAGTACTGGAGTGGGTTGCCATTTCCTTCTCTAGGGGATCTTCCTGACCCAAGGATTGAACCTGTATCTCTTGCATTGGCAGATGGATTCTTTACCAACTGCACCACCTTGAAAGCCCATTCTTAGGACCTACATCTGCACGAAGAGAGAATCAAGAAAGTAGTTTTAACTTTAAGTAAAAATTGATATCATTTAAAAGTTCAACAACAGAAATTTTGACTGGTCATGATTCTAAATTAGTAGCTAAAAAGATGTTTGAACACCTAAATGAACTATAAGGAATGGTTGCATTTTAAAAGATTTTCATGTTATCAAGAAGCTGAAAAAGAAAAACAACAACACAAAATCTTCTCCTGGCCCTTCATTTATCTGGTTTAATTTTAAGGTACAATTTTTTAAAAGCTAGATATATGCTTTAGGACATTTCACTGACTTTTACTATCTCTGAACATTCCTTGCATCTTAAAAAGACTTTCAATGGCGCTCGTTTCTAAATTAATTCAGGCATTTGAGGGCAGTTGGGCCCTCTGCGCTTGAATAATTAAGTGAGTACTATTAGAGGAAAAGCTACACATTAGTAACTTGGAGGAACCAGAGTGGATGAAGCACTTTTCAGAACCTGCATGACAATTTTGAAAATTAAACCCAGTTAATAGAAAAAAATGCTAAATCAATGGCCATAAAATTTAATGGGTTTATAGCAGCCTTAACACAGTAGGACTGAATTATCATGTTAATTTAATTTCCATTTCTAAATGAACCAGAAGGCACAATAAAGGTCAATTAACCAGCTACCTTCCCTGCCTTCTTTTTCTTTTACTGCCGGTTTTAAATCACATTCAGCCCCAAAGCACTCACACTGCTTCTGGAAACTCATTAGTTTTTCCTGAAATTAAAACAAAAAAGAAAAAAAAAAAAGAAGAAACAAAAACTAACAACTAACCATGTGCTGAGAACAACCACTGAGATGTGCTACAGTTATGGGGATATATGTATTCAATGAAAAATCTTTTACTCCTGTTACATCGAGGCTACAGACTTAGTCACACTAAGCCTAGGGAAACACACAGAAGTGAAAGGTCTCCTTGACAGTGTTTACCAAGTGTTCATCTACAGTGAAAGAGCTGTGTGGGCTGCTCTTAACATTTATGAGGCGAATAAGGAAAGGAACTCCATCTGTGTAATGTGGGTCTGTTGTTAGTACAGTGAGAACCTCACACTTTGCACAGCCTGCATTTTTCACATTGAAATGTGTCACTTTGTATTAATAGGCTTTTATTACTTCAAAAACATAATAGAAAGAGAAAAAAGTCAGTTTCTTCCCACTCTCCAGCAAGAAAATTCAGCCCTTGTTTTTGGTGCAATGGGTTGCTTGTAATTTGATATGTTTATCAAAATCTTCAAATATTCTGGTGTTTTCTAGTGATACAAAAGACGTAAAGGGTACTATGTTGGTGAACAAAATATACATTTTTGGGGGGCAAAATTTATAATAAAATGGGTTTCTAATTCGAATATTTGCTATAGTTTGAAAAGTGATATGGAGATACTGGAAATGATCATAATTTTGATTTCAGTAGAAACCTCTTTAAAATAAAGTAAATAATGGTTGTGAAGTATCCAACACTAGGTATCAGATGGCTGTCCATAAAGGTTAACCTTCTTTTCCTTTCTCCTCTTCAGTATAAAGTAGAAAAATAAAATATTCATTATCTAAAGTTTATTTGGAATTATTTCTTAGGATTATAGAACTTTAGGGGAAGAATAGTCTCAATACCTTTGTTTGTGAAGTTCTTACAACAAATATCCATGGAAATAATCAATAAACAATACCTTTGTTTATGAAGTTCCTACAACAAATATCCATGGAAATAATCAACAGACAATTTATAATAGGAGTAGAAAAGAATTTCATTCCAGTCAAACTGAGATCTCCAGCCTGGGAGACAAATTCAGAAAGCACTTGAACTGTGTCCCAGCAGTCTACAAAATAGGGGGAGGCTTGTCTCCAAAGTTGGGGGGGCGCTTCCCTGGTGGCTCAGACGGTAAAGAATCTGCCTGCAATGCAGGAGACCTGTGTTTGATCCCTGGGTTGGGAAGATCACCTGGAGAAGGCTACCAACTGCAGTGTTCTTGCCTGGGGAATTCCATGGACAGAGGAGCCTGGTGGGCTACAGTCTACAGGGTTGCACAGAGTCGGACATAACTGAGTAACTAGCAACACTTGTATAGGCTAATAGCACAAAATTATATAAGCTGTTGGTCAAGAGTTAGGATTTGAGCTGGCAAGAAGTGAGGGTGCTTGTTAAGTAAGCGTTGACTGGGGTCCAAATTGGCTGCATTTTGCATACATTTCCAGTGGCTTCTGCTGGCTGATACTGTTTTGAAAATGGCTGGTAGTGACTTTGAGTTTGATACGGTTCAGAAAATTCAAGTTCTTGGTGATGAAGGAATGAGTCTGAAACTTTATCCACAAAGGCTACTCAGCTCCATCTCGGATGCCTGAACCACCTGTCAGAACAAAGAACAAACGTCAAATTCCTCCAAGGTTTCCAAAGAGGCAGAGAGCATGTACACAGCGTCAGCATGACCCTGGTGGCTGGGAAGGAAACCTCATTTTCAAGGAGTAACGGCCCTGGTGCCATGGGGCGTTTATCACTATCTTCAAAGTGGGCATTCTATACAGTCTGGTAAATGCATTCTTTTTAATGATTAAAGCAGATGTATAATATATGTTAGACAAGCCGTGAGACGGGCTGTTCCAGTTAGCACTATGTTCAAGCCAGATCATATATAAGCCAGAATGACATCTTCATACCTCAGTATGCGAAAATTTCATCGATCACAAAGATAGTTACACGTAATTTAGATCAGAAGTCTAAGCATTTCACTATCTGGCTAATATGTTTTTTTCAAATGAAAACATGTAGTTCGCTTTTCATTTAATAAAAACTTGCTCCTTGTCTCTCCTTCACACCTAAGATTATGTATCTACCATTTCTATCATTTCTGGAAGCTATAAGTAGGATTTAATGACCTTATGACAATTTCTGTGAAAAATACACTGTGTGGAAATATTGATGTAGGAGTATATGTTCACAACACACATATTTGACAAATAAATATATAGTCTAGATGTGATTGGTTTTCAGAGACATCATTTTTCTCTGAAAACTTTTGTAGGCTAGTGACAGAATCTAACCTTTTTTGGAACGGCGACCTATTTAATCCACTTAAAAAAGTCGGGTAATAGAAAAAAACCTGAAATTTTATGACTGAAATTCTTTAACCATCAAATACATTTAAATGATTTTGCTAGTTTCATGTGTGTATTAAGCGATGCTTTTGTGAGATGGAGGAATTTGTGCTGTTTTACGCCTGGTTTTTCTCCAGTGTCGTCGGTTTGCTGGTGTGGCGCGCCCACTTGTCACCTGTGCGGAGGAGCTCGTTAGCGAGCGCCCACCCCCCACCCCCCGGCCGCTTCTCTGCCCTCTGAGCGCTCCGGACGGCGGCGAGCCTGACCTCGGAGCCACGGTGAGCCCAGGGCCTGCTGCGGCCTTTCGCCTCTGCTGTTCTCTGCAATCGATGAGGACGTCCTCCGACAGCGGATTCTCAAGAATTATTGCTGATTAACTGAACAGTATCACATCATATGACGTAATGACCCTGCCCTCCGCAGCCCTGTTTTGAGACCGAAGGGGTCTTTTGAACATTAGGCCATCGTGCTCCCAATTATATCACTGAACTGTTGCTACGATTTAGTTCCTGGAGTCACAGAAGGCTCTGGACTGTGACTGACCCGGTGCAGGCAGGAGGCCTGGAGGAGCCGTTCAGGTGCCCGGTAGGAGAGGAGAAAGGAAAATGGTAGCGGAGGGACAGGGCGAGGCGAGGAGGCCGGGAGGGAGCTAGGGCGAGGCACGCCCTTCAGGGCCTCATTCCTGGGGCAGAGTTCCCCATTCCCAGCTGTACCCACACGCGCGCACACACACACACAGGAACACACACACAGACACGAACACACACACAGACACGAACACACACACGAACACACACACAGACACGAACACACACACACGAACACACACACAGACACAGACACGAACACACACACACTAACACACACACGAACACACACAGACACGAACACACACACACGAACATACACACAGACACGAACATACAGACACGAACACACACACAGACATGAACGCACAGACACACAGACACGAACACACACACACAAACACACACAGACACGAACACACACACACAGACACGAACACACACACATACACATGAACACACACGAACACACACACAGACACGAACGTACAGACATGAACACACACACACAAACACACAGACATGAACACATACGCATACACACACGAACACATACACACGAACACACACAGCCATGAACACACACAAACATACACACAGACACGAACACACACACACACACACACACACACTCGGCTCATTGACCCCTGCCAGCATTACTGCTGGTATGTCTTTGCTATGTCGTGATCAGGTCTGAGGACTACTGAGTTTGGAAATTTCCGTCTTGAAGGTTTTAAGGAGGGAACTTCTTCCAGGTGAGAGGCTGACTGGTGTCTCCCCCATATCTCATAACTCAGGTGTCCGAGGAGTTGTCTTATTAGAATCTGTGTAGGTTTTTTCAGCTCTTCTGCTATCTGGCTGTGTGCTCTGGGGAAGTCACTTGACTTTTCTGGGCCCCGGTTTCCTCAGTAGTGAGAAGAGCTTGCCCTTTGATCTTGAAGGAACTTCTGGTCCCAACACTCCATGCTTCTTTGAGGTCCCATTTCAAGCATGAAGTAAGAATGTCAGACAGGATCAAAATGTCCCAGCTTGCCCCCTTTCCTTCAATTTACCTGTCTTGAGCAGGTTAATTAATGAAATGAATGGATTTTTCTTAAGAACACTATGTGTGTGTGTATGCATGTGTATCGGGCTTCCCTGGTGGCTTAGCTGGTAAAGAACCTGCAATGCAGGAGACCTGGGTTCGATCCCTGGGTTGGGAAGATCCCCTGGAGAAGGGAAAGGCTACCTGCTCCAGTATTCTGCCGTGGAGAATTCCATGGACTGTATAGTCCATGGGGTCACAAAGAGTCGGACCTGATTGAGTGACTTTCACTTGACTTGACTTGATGCATATGTATATGTAAACATATACATACATACACATATACATGTGACAATAATACACATATACATGTGACAATAAAAAGAGAAAAAAGTCTGGTTTTTGACTTCTAAATTTTTTGGACTGTCAGTAGTGTTTGTCATTGAGTTGTGTCTGACTCTTTGCGATCCCATGGACTGTAGCCCGCCAGGCTCCTCTGTCCATGAAATTCTCCAGGAAAGAGTACTGGAGTGGGTTTTCATTTTCTTCTCTAAATTTTCTGGACTGTCAGTTACATTCTTAATATTGAGCTGGGTCTAGATTACATAAAAATGTGTGTTTGTTTTTAGCTTCAGTCTGTTAGGAAAACTGGAGAAAAATGGTACTCATTACTCACTAGGAAACATCTGTCCATTTCTGAAGTACAGTATATATATTTTTAGTGGCAATATTTTATATTATTAATACACTTAGACTTCACCATGAGTCCTCCAAACACTGGGAGATGGAGTCTCTGATGCCTTGTATGAAATGGGCCGGGTGGCTGGCTGGTGAAGGAAAACACCAATTTGGTATATAGCAGGATTTGCATTATCTTATTAAAATGTGTTTGCTAAGAATGTCGATCGGAAGGGAAATTCTTAGAGTTGTTACTTTTTTCTTCTAACCCTTGCGAGGAATGAATGAATATGTTGTGTTAATACGGCTTGAGTGTCCTTCTCACTCATGGCTGGGCCACCGTCAGGAGGGGACAAAGTGAATGAGAAAAGTGGGACAGGCCGGCTGATAGAAGAAGGGCCCTCCTCACCGGTAGCAGAGCCATCCGGCTCCCTCCGAGCCTCCCCCTGCCCACGGGCAGCTGGAGAGGGGAGGACACAGGTGACAACTCTGGGCCTGATGGCCCTCTGACTATCTTTATTTCTCAGCTGGGGGCCGAATGTTCTCATTTTATTATCACTTGTGGAAATCAGTCCTGAATGTTCATTGGAAGGATTGATGCTGAAGCTGAAACTCCAATTCTTTGGCCACCTGATGCGAAGAGCCAGCTCATTGGAAAAGACCCTGATTTTGGGAAAGAGTGAAGGCAGGAGGAGAAGGGGATGACAGAGGATGAGATGGTTGGATGGCATCATCGACTCAATAGACATGAGTTTGAGTAAACTCTGGGAGTTGGTGATGGACAGGGAGGCCTGGCCTGCTGCAGGCCATGGGGTCGCAAAGAGTTGGACACGACTGAGCTGAACTGTCCTTTTGTTTATCTATTTATTCATGGCTGTACTAGGTCTTTGTTGTGGTGCAGGCACTTTTCATTGCAGGGACTTCTCTTGTTGTGGAGCACCATCTCTAGGGCGTGCGGGCTCCAGCAGGTGTGGCCCATGGGCTCAGCTGCTCCATGGCGCTTGGAATCTTCCTGGACCAGGGCTCGATCCCATGGCCCCTGCACTGGCAGGCAGATTCTTATCCATGGTATTGCCAGGGAAGTCCCCTTGTTCTTTTCAGCTCTGAGAAAAGAGATGGTTTCTCCCTTCCCCCAATTCTATTGTCTGCATTTCCTGTTTTCTGTTCCAGAAAGAAAAGACAACGCAAATGACTAAGATTATTTCTCGAAGGCGTTTCTTACATTTAGAAAACTGTGCACAGATGGAGTTGAGTGCAGACCACCCCACTCCTGCCCAGAGTTTGGAGAGGCTGCCAAGGATGCTTGCAACCTGGGCACCAGGGAGGTATGGCGACGGCTCAGGGAGGCCCAGAAAGACGAGTCTGATGTGCCCAAGAAACAAGGAGCTAAGCTTGAAACCCTCAGACGTTACCCTGGATTTCCGTTGCATCAGCGAAAGAGCGGCCGGTGCTCCCAGTCACCCACCCACTCACTCCTCTGTCCAGGGGTCCACTGGAGCAGCAGGCGCTGCTGAGCGCTTCTCTGTGTCAGGCACAGACGCCCTGCAAGTCAAGTGGAGTAAGTCCACAAGGGGAGATGCAATAACACCAGCTTTGATTCTGAGATTTATAATTTGCCAAACATTGTGCAAAGTACTTTCTAGGCATCATTTAAAAAAAAATTAATTAATTTATTTTAATTGGAGGCTAATTACTTTACAATATTGTGGTGGTTATTGCCATACATTGACATGAATCAGCCATGGGGGTACACGTGTCCCCCATCCTGAACCCCCCTCCCACCTCCCTCCCCATCCCATCCCTCAGAGTCATCCCAGTGCACCGGCTTTGAGTGCCCTGTTTTATGCATCAAACCTGGACTGGCGATCTGTTTCACATATGATAATATACATGTTTCAGTGCTAGTCTCTCAAATCATCCCACCCTTGCCTTCTCCCACAGAGTCCAACAGTCTGTTCTTCACATCTGTGTGTCTCTTTTGCTGTCTCGCATATAGAGTCATCGTTACCATCTTTCTAAATTCCATATATATGTGTTAATATAGTGTATTGGTGTTTTTCTTTCTGACTTACTTCACTCTGGTTCCAGTTTCATCCACCTCATGAGAACTGATTCAAATGCATTCTTTTTAATAGCTGAGCATTTCATCTTCTTTATGACCCATTTTTCAGATTAGAAAACTGAGACTCTAAGGACCTTGCTCGAAATCACAAGCTTGTAAGTGACAGCGCTAGTCAGTAACAGAGCCAGATTTGAATTTGGGATTGTCTTATTCTGAATCTTCCCATGAAGAAGTTGCTGCAGCTGAAAATGATAAATGTAATGATGAGGCATGACTGGGGACTGAGGGAATCAGGCAACAGGGATTTGATCCAGCTTTGGGGGGTCAAGAAAGGCGTTTTGGACAAGGTGGTTCTAGAGTGTCACATTAAACTGCGGATATGAGAAAGCAGATTGAGAGACTGTTGGAGATTGTAGGCAGAAGGAATAACCTGTGAAAACATGTGTGTGAGGAATTATAAGTGCTTTGGTGTTTCTGAAACATCAAGGCAAGGAGCAGTGGGAGATGAGCCTGGAGAAGTGGGATAGGGCCAGACCGCAGCAGATTTTTCAGTAACTACAGTGTAGACAATACCACTTGATGAGCTTGACTGTTTGCAGGAACTCAGGAGAATGGACATGGCAGGTGCGGTAGGATGAGAAGGAGGGAAGACCTGGTGGCTAATTGGTGGACAGAGTGGATGACAAAAATGGATGCTTCTTAGACTTCTAGCTTGGTGTTTGGGTGGATGGGAATGCCAACGGTTGATACAGAGGATTTAGGAGAACAAAGTTCAAAAGAAGGATGCTGAGCAATTTTATTTTTCACCAGTCTATATAGCTAAAATAACATTTTATTATTAAGTTTTTCTAGCAGGTTAAAATGGTAATGCATAGATTTCATACTTACTATGACTTAGAGCTAATTATTAACTGCTATAATTTCATAAATAAGAAACATCTTTCTTACCTGAATAAAGTTAAATAATTTGCTATAATATCAAAAAATAAAACATAGCTAAGTCAGCCATGACTTTATGGATACTAATCATAATAACAGTCACCACACATAGTCCAGGTATTTTTCTGTGGCTTTACTTAATCATTCATCTTGCCTCCAGGGAATTTAGTTTTAAACCCAAGTGGCACTACCCTGGAGTTCATTCATGTCCTGTTGTGGATGGAAGCCTAGTGGTTTGGGTCTGCCAGGGGTGAGCATGGCACAATCCCCAAGGCCCGGAGACTGAAACACAGGAGGATAGCTTTGTGAAAATAAACCAGAGAAAGCTGTTTCACTCCAAGCAGCGTAAAGATGAACTATGAACTGTCTAGGTTTGTATTCCAATAATGTAGCTAGAGGCTGCATGACTTGTGAATGTTCATAGCAGCATTATTCATAATAGCCCAAACAGGTCTATTGACTGGTGAAGGGGGAGACAAGATTGGTAGACGTTCCCCTAAATACAGCTCAACAATACAATGGAAAAAGCTACTGACACATGCTTGCTACTTCATGGCTAAACAGCAAACACATCGTGTTAAGTGAAGGAAGCCAAACACAGCCACATGTTGCATCATTCCGTTTATATGAATACCCAGAAAATGTAAATTTTTGTAGAAAGAAAGTAGGTTAGTGGTTGCTTGAGGTTAGGGATGGGATGGATTAACTCTAAATGGGTGCAAGGGATCTAGTTGAGATAAACGTGTTCTTAAACTAATTTATGGTAATGGTTGCAACCATTCAGTAAACTTACCAAAAATCATTTAATGGTACATAGGAAATAATGAATTTTATAAAGTGTAAGATGTTTTCCAGTAAAGCTGTGTGAGCTTTGGCCAAGTCATTGAATCCCTTTTTTGTTTCATTTCCCTTAACTGTGAAATGGGGTGATGATTGTTGTTCAGTTGCTCAGTCGTGTTCGACTCTTTGCGACCCAATGGGCTGCAGCACACCAGGCCTTCCTTCACTGTCTCCTGGAGTTTGCCCAAACTCGTGTCCATTCCTATTTAATCTCCAGCAGCATTTAACTCAGCTTATTGTTGACTCGCTGCCCCTACCTCCTGGCCCCCATTCCTTTTTGGAGCTACTTTCTGCACTTGGCCGTCCTGGGTTCTCAGGGAGTGTGGGGTGGCTCCTTTGTTTCACCTGCAGTCACCTGCATGCCATAGGCATGCCTCCTCACTCAGCCTCATTTCTGGTTTGGGATTATTTGGCATTCTGCCTGAGATTTGGCAGTCTGTCTTCGCACCTACCGACTCTTCAGAGTCCCTTGGATTGCAGGGAGATCCAACCAGTCCGTCCTAAAGGAAATCAGTCCTGAATATTCATTGGAAGGACTGATGCTGAAGCTGAAACTCCAATACTTTGGCCACCTGATTCGAAGAACTGACTCATTTGAAAAGACCCTAATGCTGGGAAAGATTGAGGGCAGGAAGAGAAGGGGACGACAGAGGATGAGATAGTTGGATGGCATCACCAACTCAATGGACATGAGTTTGAGTAAACTCCAGGAGTTGGTGATGGACAGGGAGGCCTGGCATGCTGCAGTCCATGGGGTTGCAAAGAGTCGGACGCTACTGAGTGACTGAACTGGACTGAATTGCCTGAGATATTTTGGGACTTGTTTGGGATATTTCTCTGAAGCTTGAATATCACTTCAGTTCCTTTGTTCTCTTGGGTAATTCTATCCATCCTTTTCCACCAATTTATTCCAGAAAGTCTTCCTTGTTCAGTTTTGCTAGAGACACCTTTCCTGATAGTCCAGATTCACTTGAATTCATTACAAATTCACTTTAATTTTTATATTTTTCCTGTTCAATAGTATTTTGTGAGGAAGGATGTTGAGGATGCTGGGTGTGCTGTTAAGATCCTGTTTAAGACTGAAGGGCTTATTCCTCCAGCTGCCCTAGGCTGGCCCCCTTCCTGGGAGAGCCTTCAAACAATGACTCATCAACTGAAGGCTCAACTTTTTCACCCAGCTTGCTACAATTCAGAAGACCACCCGGCCTCAGAGCTTCCTGTAGGGTCAGCAGAGGCCTACATGGAGAGTCCATCCAGCCCAGCTTCTCCTTCTGCCTATTTTTTTTTTTCCTTCCCTTCCATTCCACAGATGTTGACCCAAAGAGTATTCCCTAATAGACTTTGTTCATGCTAACCTCCAAATCTGAGTCAGCTTCCCAGAGAACCCAAATGGTGACAGAGGAGATGTGAGTGCGTGTGTTTAGCCAGTCAACTGGAAGGCCTTTTACTGTGCTTATTTTGAGATCATGGGCCTTTTAAAATAAGAAAATTAAGTGTGTGAATTCTTTCTATCCAGAAGGTGAGGTTCACGCCTCTCTCCAATATGAGCTCTCTCCTCTTGGCCTTTGATCAGACATCGAGCTCCTCTGGGCTCCCGGCATCTCCTTCTCCCCACAGCTGGTGCTACGAGACCCTTACCTGTGGGCCCAGCCTGTTCCTTCTCAGGGCCAGACTGGGGCAACAGGGAAAACTCTTCGCAGCTTGTCTTAAGTTGGATTTTCTTGAGGCAGACTGTAAGATGAAGATCTGTGAGTGAGGGCTTCATTAAGGAGGTGTCTCTGGAAGAAGGGGGAAGGGCGGGGCAGGGCAGGGCAGAGGGGGAAGCCAAGTGAGGCTGGGTTCTCAGCTAGAGTCCTTTGGAGGTCGTGTGATGGTTAATTTGAGGTGGCGACTTGACTGGCCACAGTGGGCCCGGATTAAGCCTCATTTCCGGTTGTGTTGATACTTGTGGGTTGTTTGTGGATGAGGTTAGCATCTGGACTCAGTAAAGGACTTGCCCTCCCCAAGTTCATGCAGCTTGGGCATCACCCAGTCCCCTGAGGGCCTGAACGGAGCCAAAGGCAGCAGGAGGAAGGAGCCGTTCCTTTCTCCCTGCGTCACTGCCTGATCAGGGGCATCTCATCTCATCTGCTCTGCCCCCAGGTGGCATTTGCATCACCATTTCCCCTGGTCCTCAGGTCTTCAGTGGCAGATTGGATTATCCCACTGGATTTCCTAGGTCTCCTAGGGTAGAGGGTAGATTGGGGCACTTCTCAGCCTTCATAATCAAATAATCCGAATTCTTATTATCTGGCTAGCTATCATCTCTCATCTGTGTACCCTAGTTCTGTTTCTCTGAAGAATTCTGACTAACATGGGTAACATCACCTGAGCCACAAAAGAACTCTGGGCTGTAATTTATACATCAGAATTTTCCTACCCGAGGCAGAAGGAGTTGGGCTTTTGTATCCTTGCAACCATTATTCAGATTGATTGACAGTGACTCCCTGCGGTGGGGCTGTGAGATGCAATGTAAACATCCAGACCCTTATGGCTCTCTGCCCACGCAGGGCAAAGCCGCTCTAGTGCCATGAGGGTTTCCTCCAAAGAGCACACATGAGTGCTGGTCGCTGGGAGCCAAAGCACGTAGAACCTAGCACAGGGACATTCAGAAATGGTAGGAGGGGTCTGAGGTGGTCTAGGTGGATCAATGACATCGTCTTCGGCATAATTCTATCACCAGCATCCTCCTTGGTCTGGCCTTGGTGCCAAGCTCTGGTTTTGATGGTATTCGTTTCTGGCATAGTATAACCTATAGAATATTTGATTTTGTGTGGGACTGTATTCCAATGACTCTGTTCGGGTGAGTTAATTGCAAAATTCTCCATTAAATAATGAAATGAGTTAATCTTTTTATAGAGTTGCTCTGTATTTAGAATCAAAATGCTGAAGTGTGTTTATGAAAAGCAGCAATCCTAGCGTTGCTCTAATTGATATTGATCTGTTCCTCATGGTAGTAATTGCCCCAAAAGCTTAGTGGCTCTTTGAGACCATTCTCAGAATGAAATCAGGACTATGTCATCAGCATAACGGAAGAGGCTATGAGAGGAGATCGTGTATTTGGGTTATCAAAAAAAAAAAAATCTATCAAGTGGTTTGGGTGAAAATGAAAGAGTGGGCAGGTTAGGACACTTTTGCCATTTGGGGCTGAGTCTGTTCTGTCAAGAACCCATTTCCCGTCAATTTTTGATCCATCCTTTTTGATATTACAGTAAAGGCTTTAAATGACCATTAAAAACCAGGGATCAATATTAAGATCATGTAACCTGACCCCAAGATAGTTTCTGTCTATAAAATCTAAGGCTGACAATAGGGAAATAAGTGCCACATGTCTCAAATTATTTTTAACCATTTTCTCTAACAGAAGAATTAGAGTGTAGTAAGAGTGAGTGATAGAAAAACTCTCTCTAAACATTTGTGCCCCTTTCTATTGAGTATTACATTGGGACATTCAGACATGCAGTGTGGAAGAGCATGACTGTGCTGGGTTTTTTTTGCAAGGATATTCTAAAAATTGTTTGGTGGTAAGAAAAGATATAAGGCTGTCTTTTTTCCCTTTTATAGCAGACTATTCTTAGTCTGTTTTATATAAATTATACTTAAGGGATTAAGTCAATAGTTTTCCATAGATTGGCACCTACCGTGTAGAATAGAATTTGTGGTAGGAAAACTTTCTGCTGCATAGTTTGACATTAAGGCATTGTTTGAATAAATGAGTAGGGACAGGGGATTTGAGATATAGTTCTAGGGCTCTTACATCATGAGGAAAATGTAAGAGCTTTTAAAAATAAAAACAGAGCATCAATTACTGAATTCCTTTAATGACAGGAGTACGGCCAAGCAGGTAGCTGTATGCTGTGGGCTACAGAAGAGTAACTTGACCAGAGAGACAGAAGATTCTTAAGAGAATGCTCAGGGTAAAAGGGTTAAATCAGGGAAACTAAAAGGCAAGAACAAGAACCACATAGCTAAGAAATTTAGTATTATTATATCAACAGCTTAAAAAGAGACCATGTTAGCAGATGCTGAACATATTCACACTCCTTCCTAATAACTCTCCTTAATTATGCTATAGAGGACACTTCCTTAATAGGATAAAGAATCTGCCAAACCAATAGCCAAGATTATGTCTGTAGAGGAGACACTTGAGGTTTTCCCATCAAATTAGAAAAGTTGTAGTCAACAATGTCAAGAAAAAGAAAGGAAACATAAATGTTGGGACTTGGATGATGTGTGAGCACAGAGATCATGGAGGTCTGCTTGGACCACCTTCCAGAGAGAATTTGCTGTGCAGCTTCAAGGGGGGCCGTTCACTGACAGTCTTCCAGCTCTTAGCAACTTCAGAGTCCCCTCAGCTTCACAGAGAGCTCTCGGCCCGTGACCGACCATATCTGCTCCTTGCCGGACGTTCCTTGCCCCAGGAGCTCCTCACTGGGTAGGCTGAGTCTTTGTCAGGTCTGCATCGTAGTCAGCCCTTCTTGCCCACTTTTTCTTCCTCCCCTGTTTATCCCACATGCTTCTTTCCTCCTTACCTCCATCTGAGCATCTGCTTCAAGACCTGCCTAACATTGTTGGATGCAGGAGTGGTACAGGAAAGCAGGAGGTGAGATGTATTTTGGAGGCTGGACCCAGGGAGACTTGGGGCACAGACACTCTGGTACAAAGTGGCAGTCTAGTTGCTAAAACTGGTGGAATTACCTGGCTGTTACTAAGTTGTGCTGATGACCTATGGAAGCATAATGACAAGTTGAGGGCAGTTAAGAAACAAGAGAATATTGCCAGAAAGGTTGCGGTTTGCAGAGTCCCTTATTTCCTACAGTGTGGGAGCAGATCAAGCTGAAGACTAAACTCAGGCTTTAATGGAGTTGCCAAGCTACTAAGATGGTTGAATATAAACAAAAGGTCTGTTATGCCAAAACCAAGGTTCCAGTTGGGCAAACTTGGAACCCTAACACATCAAATGAAGACATCAGGATTGAAGCTGCCAAAGATTTGGGCTCTCCATGTTCCATTTAGCCCTCAGAATCGCAGAAGTGGCCCACTTCTTCCATTAAGAGACAGCACTGTCCCCTGGTGGGAAGACTCTGGGATGTCTTTTTTCAAGGTGATACACCTCCCCCTCAGGATCTGCCCTTACCTCTTTTCCTGACTGCTGGGTTGATAACTTGGGTTAAGTTGCAGCAAAACCCAATTAGGGACATGCTGATAAAAGAGGAAATGGACCTGTGAGAATTCGCCAGCATTGACTGAGAGTGAAGCATTAAGCTTGGGAGTTCCCATGGGGCTGGATTTGAGGTTGCTTAATCAAAAGGTTTGGAAGACAAGACTGGATAAGAGTGAGTCTGTGAACTTGGGGACAATTTTTTCAAAATACAGGATTTAATACCCTGGCAAAGACCCCCCAAACACACTGAAAACAAAGGCCCATGGTTGAAAAGCTTGAATTACCATAGCAGACAAAAAAAGAAGGGAGGTGGGTATTCTAGACTAGATAAATTATGCAAGGCCAGAATACACATCCTTAGGAACTTCTCAAAATATGTTTCACAGAAACAGCCAGGAGTTACACCAAGCCCAGGACAGAGAGACACCAACTTTGCCAGGAAATTGAGGGGTGGCTGAGGGACTGGATATACAAATAGTCACATCCACGACCTCTCCTGCAGTTGGCCCAGAGTCAGGACTTAGCCAATAATGGGCAGTTTCATTATTTTTTCTTATTTCCAATTCAGGGCCAGCCACCAAAAGCCAAACATGCTCCTTATACCAATTTCATACGATGCCCTCCTGGCTCGCCTGCTTCCAGCTTCCTTGTGCAAACCACCTTCAGTCAGAACATACCTAAAGTCTGCCTTTATTTTTCACTATATTTTTCTACTCCCCTGCCTGCCTTTGCGTCTCTGCCAAACATGAGTGATGGTGGCTGACTTCCTTGCTGTAGCAAGCTCTGAATAAGCAGTCTCTGTTTCTTATCATTCAGGTGGTCTTCATCTGTTTCCACATGGCTTACTTCTGTAGGTAAGAGCTGATGGTAGAAGAGGCTGTCACCAAGCTTGGCTCATTGATTTTAATGAGGATTGTGGAGCTTCCATGTTGTAGAGGCCAGGTGGCTACACTTAACTGCCAGAAGCCAGGGGGGTTGCAATTTTTGGGACAACTGCCAGAACTGAGTGGCAGCCAAGGAGGCTTAACCTACAGAGAATTGCAGGAGAGATAGTTAACATAACATAAATAACATTGCTAGGGTTAAAATAGAAGAGTCAATGATGGTATTCTCAATACACATATTTAATCAAAGAAAGCAAACATGAAACAGCAGGAAACTGAGGATGGTCACCCTAATGGAAAGGCACAATTCCTTTCTCAGCGTTCAGACCCAAGTCAGTTTTCAGATCCAGAATCCAGTGCCTGAAGAGGTGGCTGATTTCCAGTGGAAAGGATTCTGTATCACCGTGGCAAGTATATGTGGTAATGGTTCCTCCAGCCCCTCTGCAATGGGACCTGTGGGTATTCACTTGAGTGATTGCACAATAGGGAAAGCGAAATATTAGGACATTTCAGGGATTGTTAGACATAGGATCTGACATCGATACTTGGGGACCTGCAGCACCATTATGGTCCCACTGCTAGATCTGGGATATAGGAAGAGCACGAAATAAATGGAATCTTGGCTGAAGTCCAGCTTGCCATGGATCCACTGGGTCCGTGGACTCACCAGGTGGTCTTTCCCTCAGTTCCTGAATATATAACTGGAACTGAAAATTTTGGAAGCTTATCCTTGGCCTGCAGAGTAAGAGCTATGATAGTGTGGAGGGCCAAGAGGAAATCTTTGAAACTGCCTACCCACATCCGCAGCTGAGATATTAAATAAAAAGTAATATTATAAGAGAGAGAGTGAAGATTAGTGCCATTCCTGATGTTTGTAAGGATATAGTGGTGGAGACCCTCATTGTATCACCATTTAAATTAGCAGTCTGGCCCCTGCAGAAACTGGATGGATCTTGGAGAATGACCGGGGACCACTATAGACTCAATCAAGTAGTAGCCTCCATGGCAGAGACTGGCAGAGTGGATTTAGTTTGTAGAGCAGATTAACATGGCCTTGTTACACAATCTGCAGCTGTTGATTTGGTAATAGGGCTCTTTTCTTTTCCTATCGGGGAAGAGGTTAGAAAAGGTTTGCATTCACAAGGAGGGAAAAATATACATTTATTGTTTTGCCCCACGACTATGTTAAGTTTTAGATCTCTGCTGTAATATATTCTGAAAATATCTAGACTGTTGGGACATCCTGCAGAATATCCAGGGATTCATCTCGTTGTTGCTATCATGCTGATCAGACAAGATCTGCAAGAGGAGTTAACATGCTGAAGATTTTGGTCCTCAGTCTACAGGGCGGAAGATAAATTCTACCAAGACTTTGGGACCTTTCACTTGGGCCAAGTTTTCAGGGGTCCAGTGGTCCTAGGAGCATGTTGAGACATCTCCAAAACATAAGACAACTTGCCTCAACCTTCATCCATTATCACAAAGAGGTCAGCAAGTGTCTACCAGGCCTGTTCAGGTACTAGAGGAACACATTCTACATGTAGGAATACTGCTCCAGCTCCCATATCATGTGACCCCAAAGACTGTCAGTTTTGAGAGGGGCCTGGAACAGAAAAAGGCTCTGCAGCAGGTGTAGACTCTGGTGGAACACAGTCTGCAGCTCTGTCACTTGGGTCTTCTGCTCCAAGAGACCTAAGTGACCATACATCAAGAACTGCTTATGATGAGTTGGGTTCTGCTGGACACATCAAGTCATAAAGTTGAGTGGACCCAGTAGCAATCCATCATAAGATAGAAATGGCGTACCCAAGATGGAGCACCAGGGCCATGAATACACTCCTCCCCACCATCACTGGAGAAAGAAATGGCAACCCACTCCAGTATTCTTGCCTGGAGAATCCCAGGGACAGAGGGGCCTGATGGGCTGCTGTCTATGGGGTCACACAGAGTCGGACATGACTGAAGTGACTTAGCAGCAGCAGCAGCAGCCTACCCTCATATCGCCCACAAGGGCCAAAATCTATCAGGAGGTTGAGCTGGGAAGAGAGGTGCATACACCTAGTTGAAAGGAGAGGACAAACCTGAGGTTGATTTATGGATGGGTTGACTTAGTATATATGGGTGCAAGCTAAAAATGGATGGCAGATGCAATATAGCCACAAGCAGGGTGACCTTGAAAGATAACACTGAAGAAAAAAAACCTTCCCATAGTAGAGCTTTGAGCAGTATACCTGATCACCCACTTTACCAGTAAGAAGAAATGGTCCCATTTATCTGGGCCATGATGAATGGCATGGCCAGTTTGGTCAAGGGCCTGGAAGTTCAGAGATAGAGTCTAGGGTAGAGACAGGTGGATGGACATATGGAAGTTGGCATATGGAAGTGTGACTTTTGTATCACTTATCAATTTGTGCTTACTAGACAGTCTTTACCATTCTATGCACTAAAATGACCTAGGAGACAATTTTAGTCAGGCAGTTGATGTTGCCAGTCTTTTTGTCTTTCCCACTGCAGAACTACATACTAAGCATATGAATGAAGGGGACACAGAGGCAGAGGTTAAAGCTACTCGTGGGTTTAACAGCATAGATCCCTACTTACAAAGGCAGATAATTGCTGTTGCCAACTCTGAGTGTCTAACCTACCGGCAGCGAATCTCAAAGCTGAGCTCTTGACAGGACGTTATTCCCACAAGTACCTGAGATCAACCAGCTTCTTGGTGACAAGCTGACTACATTGGGCTCTTTTTATTCTGGAAGTGCCAATGCTTTGCACTAATAAGAACTAATACGTATTCTAAATTTAGTTTACCTTTCCTTCCCACAGAAGTTCAGTCAGCACCTCTATCTGGTCATATCTGATCCACATCATTTGTACAATTAAAGAAATGGGGGAGTGGCCTTAGTATCATGGGATTCACTGGCGGTGTCCCATTCTGCACCTTTCAGAAGCTGTCAGTGTGACTGAGTGTTGAATTGACTTGTTGAAGGTGCCGCTCAAGTGCCTCCTTGGGGGCAAAACTCTGCAAATATGGAGTCTCTTGATGAGAAATGTTAAGGGAAGATTCTCAGGTTGATATTTTGCAGTGGACTAAATTGTTGACGTTCTCAAGGGGGTATAACCTCATTATTACTCCTCTGGAAAGTTCCCTTGTGAAATGTAATCACGTAGAACTCAAAATTAAATGATCTCTTCACATCCAGTGATAAGAACAACAGAGCCAAGCTCACCGCCCTCGTGTTCCATCAGAGCTTTTCTCTCTGCCAAGTCCCCACACCCTTCTCTCCTGTTTCTGCCTTAGGAAGGACCATCTTACAACACGTGCAGATCAAATTAACATATGGACAACATTACAAATGATGACATGTTTTGGAATTTTAGCATCGCTTTGAAGTGCTCACAACCATAAATGTTATATTTGCCAAAGTGAAGGTTCTACTGAAATTATTTGTAATTGTAAATTATTTTGATTAAATGCTGGCCTTTTCAATTGTATAACTTTCCCTAGAATCATAGTGGTCTTCTAGCCAGTGATCTACAGAAGCCCATAGTGGTCTTCCATACATTCCATGTGGAAGAATCATTTCCCACTCTTGTATTCAGGTCTCTTGTAATGTTATATCCTTTAAAGGATAAAGCAAATATGCTCAATGCAAATAATATCAAGTGGGACAATATATTTCATACATATGAATGAATTTTTGGTATAATATACATATGTATCTAAGGCAAGCTTGGTCTGTCTTATTAGGAAGCAGACCCATTTACTGTGTGATAAGAAGTCCCATCTCCAGTATTCATTTGGATGCTAAAATCCTTAGAAATACATTCTTACTTCCAAAATGATTGCCTTATTTTGGACCCAGCTGCATGTGAGTTATTATTAATCCTATATCCAAAGGAAACACTTCTCTTTAAATATGAGGTTATTTGATTTGAAATGGGTAGAGTCAGTATCAGATGGTTTTTAAAGAGAATGATTATATTCTTAAAGGAATCTGAAAGAGTGTGATATTGCAAAGAGATATAAAGACCTGTGTAAGGAAAATGATATATTAACTAGTTAAGTTAGTATTAAAAAAAAAAGTAAAGAGGCTAAACTTACCTCTTACCTTTTAAAAATATATTTATTTCTCTATAGGTTTTATTGAACAGTCAGAGAAAATTTTATTTGCTATTCAGTGCTAAGTATTTCTCTTTCTCTCTTTTTTCTTTTGCCACACCATGCAGCATGTAGAATTTCCTTTCTCAGGGATGGAACCTGCGCCCCCTGCAGTGGAAGCACAGAGTCTTAACCACAGGACTGCCAGGGAAGTCCCGATGTTTTCTATTTTCATTTGCGTTCTTAAAGCAATTTAACCTTTCAAAATTGTGCTGTTACCCTGAAAAAGAAGATAGTGAAACAAAACATGTCATAAATGTATTTCCACACACAGGAAGTATGCACGGGAGAGTGAGAACACAGTATTGGGTTCAACTTAGGGATATTCTAGAATATTTTCTTACATATTAGTTTAGACTGTTAGTAGCAATATGTAAGCTGCTGTGAAGTCTGAGACCAAGACTTACACCAGCAAAGTAGACTTCCCCTGCTCCACCAAATGCCTTCTTGCTCATTGGACACTGCTCTGTGAAGATCTAGGTTCCACTCTTTTGCTGAGGACTCATCATTCACAGGTTTACACTGATGGCAGTAAGGATGAAGGATGAAGAGCATGCTAAATTAGAATTTTAGTTTGGTTTATGATGCTTTAAAACAGCGATTTTCAAATTTTTGTCTGAAATTCACAGTAAGAAATACAGTTTTCAGTGGAACTAGCATTTGTGTGCACACAGTCTAGTCAAAGGTTTTATGAAACAGTATTTACCTTATGGGTGGTAGACTCTGATACTTTCTATTTCTTTTCTATTCTACCATTCTATGCTACTCCATCCTATTAAAATGCTGATCGTAATCCACTAAATCAATTTAATAACCCACTAAGTAGTCATGGCCCATATTTTGAAAGAAATGTTTCTTCAAGACATTTAAAATGCAGGGCACTATATCAATTTTGAACTTCTACAGTACCTAGAATAGTACTAAAAGATGGCTGGGTAATCTGATGTTGTAGGTTGCTGATTCGCTCCGATTCATTACCCCCTGCACCATCATATCCATGTGCTTGCTGTGTAACTTTCTAGTGTATGCCTATTTTGATACTTGTCTTAGATGATAGGAGTTGAGTAAACATGATACATTCAGAAGCTTGAGAAGTGTGTGTACACTGGAGCTTGTCTGTTCTTATTCTGATGTTTATAATATGCCCAACTCTCTACTGGAGACACAAGGACTGGATCAGAGATGTGGTCAAAGCTGAGTTGCTCCTGTCCCAGCTGAGGCTATCCTATATGAGCTCACAGCCAGCCCACACTGGCACATGAGTGAGCCCAGCCAAGACAAGCAAAGGCATCTAGCCATCTAGCTAACCACTCCAGCCAAGTGAGCAATAAACATTTATTGTTAAATGCCACCGAGGTCTTTTGGTTTCTTACGTTTTATTACCGTGGCAACAGATAACATGGACCTGGCTGTGCCCAATCACGGCCCGTCCATGTTTGAGTACATGAAGTATATCCATGTGACTTGAAGCCTGGCAGAGTCAAAACCTCTCCCATCCTGCCTCACTTCCACCACGGGTCAAAATACTACTCTCTCCCTTTAATCACCTCATCATAGGGATTGTCCGGTTTCCTTATGAGGTTGTCCACAAACATTCACAATATGTTTTAGCTTTCGGATATAGGGCCACTGATACTGTAAATATTTAAGAAGATTATAGAGGCATGATAATCCCAAAGAAGGGCAATAGCAAAGAATATTCAAACTGCTATATAATTGTGCTCATTTCACATGCTAGCAAGGTGATTCTTCAGATCCTTCAAGCTAGGCTTCAATAGTATGTGAACTTAGAACTTCTGGATGTACAAGCTGGATTTAGAAAAGGCAGAGGAATCAGAGATCAAATTGCCAACATCCATTGGAATATAGAAAAAACAAGAGAATTCCAGAAAAACATCTACTTCTTCTTCACTGACTACACTAAAGTCTTTGACTGTGTGGTTGACAACAAACTTAGGAATATCCTTAAAGAGATGGGAATACCAGACCACCTTACCTGCCTCCTGAGAAACCTGTATGCAGGTCAAGAAGCCCCAGTTACAACCAGGCATGGAACAACTGACTGGTTCCAAATTGGGAAAGGAGTACAATAAGACTGCTTATTTAACTTATATGCAGAGTGCATCATGTGTAATGCCCAGCTGGATGAATCACAAGCAGGAATCAAAATTTCCCAGAGAAAAAGCAACAGCGTCAGATATGCGATTGTTGTTGTTCAGTCGCTAAGTCATGTCAGAATCTTTGTGACATCAGGGACTGCAGCACACCAGTCATCTCTCCTTCACTATCTCCCAGAGATCGCTCAGATTCATGTCTGTTGGGTTGGTGATGCTCTCTAACCATCTCATCCTCTGCTGCCCCCTTCTCCTTTTGCCTTCAATCTTTCCCAGCATCAGGGTCTTCTCCAATGAGTCAGCTCTTCAGGTAGCCAAAGGATTGGAGCTTCAGCTTCAGCATCCATTCTTCCAATGAATATTCAGTGTTGGTTTATTTTACGATTGACTAGTTTGATTTCCTTGCTGTCCAGGGGACTCTCAAGAGTCTTCTCCAGCATCATAGTTTGAAAGTATCTTCTTCGTGATCAGCCTTCTTTATGGTACACCTCTTATATTCGTATATGACCACTGGAAAAGCTAGTTCTGACTACATGAACCTTTTTTGGCAAAGTGTTGTCTCTGCTTTTTAATATGCTGTTTAGGTTTCTCGCAGTTTTCCTTCCATATATATATATGCAGATGATACCACTCTAATGGCAGAAAGTGAAGAGGAACTAAAGATCCTCTTGATGAAGGTAAAAGAGGAAAATGAAAAAGCTGGCTTGAAACTCAACATTAAAAAAAATTAAGGTTATGGCATCCAGTCCCATCAGTTCATGGCAAATAGTTGGGGAAAAAGAGGAAGCAGTGACAGATTTTATTTTCTTGGGCTCCCAAATCACTGTGGATGGTAACTGCAGCCATGAAATTAAAAGATGACTGCTCCTTGGAAGGAAAGCAATGATGAACCTTGCCAGCATATTAAAAAGTACATCACTTTGCTGATAAATGTCCAAGCTATGGTTTTTTCCAATAGTTAAGCATGGATTTGAGAGTTGGACCATAAAGAAGGCTGAGCACCGAAGAACTGATGCTTTTGAACTGTGGTGTTGGAGAAGACTCTTGAGAGTCCTTTGGACTGCAAGGAGATCCAGCCGGTCCATTCTAGAGGAAATCAATCCTGAATATTCATTGGAAGGAATGACGCTGAAGCTTAAACTCCAATATTTTGGCCACCTGATGTGAAGAGCCAAATCATTGAAAAAGACCCTGATGCTGAGAAAGATTGAAGGCAAAAGCAGAAGATGGTGGCAGAGAATGAGACAGTTAGATAGCATCACTGACTTAGTGGACATGAATTTGAGCAATTTCTGAAAGATAGTGAAGGACAGGGGAGTTTGGTGTGCTGCAGTCCATGGGGTTGCAAAAAGTTGGACATGACTTAGCGACTGAACAGCAATGACAACAACATGTTAATATAGAATGGCGTACTTTATATAGAGCACAGAAATATGTTGGCTTGCCAGTATTAGGAATTTGACATTATTTTAAGGCATAATAGTATGACAGTCTACCCTTTTTTTTGTTCTTTCTAATTTGCCAGCTCTTTGTTTTAAACTCTTGCCTGGAAAATTCCATGGACGGAGGAGCTCAGTAGGCTACAGCCCATGGGGTCACAAAGAGTTGGACACAACTGAGTGACTTCCCTTCCCCTTGTTTTAGAACTTCTAACTATTTTTGCTTGCTTATTTCATTTAGCATTTTATTATCCTCCCAGGACTGATGCTGAAGCTGAAGCTCCAATACTTTGGCCACCTGATGCAAAGAACTGACTCACTGGAAAAGACCTTGATGTTGGGAAAGATTGAAGGTGGGAGGGGAAGGGGACGACAGAGGATGAGATGGTTGGATGGCATCACCGATGTGATGGACCTGAGTTTGAGCAAACTCTAGGAGTTGGTGATGGATAGGGAGGCCTGGTGTGCTACAGCCCATGGGGCTGCAAAGAGTCAGACACAACTGAGTGACTGAACTGAGCTGAATTGATCCTCCCAGTAAGTACCCATTTCCCTTGTTTGTTACTCCATGTATGTGTGTGTGTGTGCATAGTAAAAATTATAGTACTTGGGATCTACAAAGGAGAGATATTACTGCACTAGAAAATCTGAAATAGGTGGAAAGAACTGGATGTGTTATTTGTCATGGAAATCATTGAGAAAGTCTAACTGCTAAAGAAATGGTTATTAAAAACGATCAACGACCACCTCTCACTCCAATATCAGAGAGATCTCTCTGGTCCACTCTCTGGACCGGAGTGCACTCGTTTAAAACAGTCTGGAGATGTCTCACTGCCTTCCACTGTAGAAACTCCGACATGGTTGCTGTATTTATTACCAACCAGCATGGGCTTCGTCTTTCCTAAGTGAGCCTAGGATTCAAAAGAGGCCAGGATTCCTAGAGGGTCCTCGTCTCTAACAGAAATTCCTGGTCACACCATCTTTGCAAGATAGATCCCAAGGATAGAATGAGATTTACTTTAAAATTCACATCTTTCTTGTTTTTTTCTGACTTCTGGGTATTAATGAGTTCTTTGGCTTGTGAACTCTTGGGTCTCAGTAATTCCTTTAGCATAGTGGTTTTCAATTTTAGCTTCACTTTGGATCACCTGGGAAGCTCTGAAATATCCAAATGCTCAGACCACAGCCAGATTAATTATTTTAGAATTTCTAAGGGTGAGTCTCAAGCATCAGTGATTTTTTTAGAACTCTTGGAATAATTTTCTTGTGTAGCAAAGCAAAAAGCCATTGCTCTAGTCAATTTCTTATATCAAGTTCCCAATTCTGTGTTTTCAGTAAGATGGGATTACTAAGCTTTAATACTGCCTTCATTTGCGGTTGAAAGACAGATTACACACATTTTGCCAATAAGTAAACTGTCTGAGACTCTCAAGCTCTCTTTCTCTTTTTTATTTTTCCTGTTTTTGAAAAAAAATCTCATTTCTCTCTATTCCATGCCCCCCTCCACCACCCCATGGCTGTTAGTCAAAGAATAAAGTAGTTTTAGTTAAAATGCAAAGTATGTGGCTTATAATCAAACCACCAGTATCCCAGCAGAAAGTTCTTTCTGTCCTAGTATGAAACTCTTAAGTCTTTTAAACTTAGTGTATGGTATGAAGTCAATATATAATTGTTCAGTGAGACTGAAACGTGATTTTTTTCTCCACTCATAGAAAGTTTGTTATTCTAACTGTATCTCTTTCTTTCTGAAATTCTCAGGTAAGTTTGTAAACTGCCAGGACTAAACAGGCTCTTTCCTTCTTTCCAGTCTGTCTGGTTCCAAGTACTGACTGCCGTTATGTTAAATCTTCTGTGAATTCTTAAACTCAAAGGATGAACACAATATTATTTTGGCAGGGAATTGTTTATATCTGTCTGGGTAGGGGGTTTTACTTGTGGTTATATATCTCTTTAACATGAAAGAAGCTTGGTTTAGTTTGCTTCTATTTTATTCTCTTAGGATCCAGGAAAAATGCTCAAGAGGAAAAAGGATATTATTTCACTCTAAGAGCTCATAGTGATGGAAACTTGGAAATGAAAGCAAGTATGCGTAGGTACATAGATCACAAATTTTAAAAGTCTGAATTACCTCTGGTTTATTCATCTAAAATGAAAATATTCCTCAATCATCAAAATCATGTTTATGGCTTATTTGGGAAAATTTATTTTAAAACCAGATACAGATTTTGGAAGGAAACCAGAAACTTGGACAGTACAATTCGCTTGGGGTCAAAGGCAAAATTGCTGGGAGGTTGAAGTTTTCCTTGTTAAGCCTGCAATATTGATTTGGGGAATATAAAAGAAATAACTGAAAATATCTTGCTAGAAGCAACTGTATATCATCAGCTTTAGATGAAAAAACGAGGAACTGGCTTCATTTGAAAGAATAATTACTCAGCTCTCTAGAGTTTGCTTAACTGACTTCAAGGACCAAATTTATAGCTTATACCATGTGCTATTAAATCCTTTGTTTTTTTTTTTTTTTTTGGAGAATCTGTTCAAGATGGAATACTTATTAGATTTCTGCTTGTTTATTCACTTGGTATGTGCTTATTGAGCGCTTACTATATGCTAGGTTCTGCTAGGTCCTCAAAATACAGTGATGGACATGATGGCCCCTGTCTTCGTGAAATTTACAGCTTAGCAGAGAAGAAAGATTGTTATTGAACAAATAAATGACATATAGTGATTTAATAACAGATGTGTTAACAGACAAAATGTACAGTGTGCAATGGAAGTCATTAATATGGGAACTGCCTTGTCTCAGGGGTTAGAGGTGATTTTCCTTAGGAAATGATGTTTTAGCTGGCATTCATAGAATTAGTAGGCTTTGGGTCACATGTGCTATAACAGTACGTTTTAATCAAGTCATTGAAATCAGATATTTACTTGTAGAAGAACCAATTCTATGTGATCAAATGTCTAGAAGATTTATGCGAAATTTAATTTAGAAAATCAGTGTCTCTGTGTATTCATAGAAGCCAAAGGTTAACAGGCAAAGTGGCAGGAATGACTCAGAAGGTCATCTCCATTCAGTCCACAAATATTTGTACAGGGGAAACAGACAAAAACCCTTGCCCTTCTGGAACTTGCGCTGAAGTAGAAGAGACAGTCACCGAATGAGGTAAACCAGAAACACAGAACACGTTAAGTTGTCGATAACTGCAATGGGGGGAAACAGAACAGTAAGGGGGTTAGGGAGTGTTGGGGGTGGTAAAGTTACTGATGCCTACTGTATACGTAATGTCTTGAGAGAAAACAGTCTCTGGTTTGATGCATGGACCAGCTACTTAGATCGCAGTTGGCTGTAACTACAGTTCGCTGCCATTCTTTAGAGCTGTCATCCCTAAGTTGTGTAATTTTTTACAAAGTGAATATTATTATCATTCCCAATTTACAAATGTCATTTTTCTCACCATTATGATTGGCAGACTTCAGAGAGGGAAAGGGGCTGGTGTAGATGTTTTTGACTGTGGTAAAGTCAGAGCCTCATCTGTTGTCTGAGGGCCTTTGTGTGTGCAGAAGAATCAAGACATTGATTCTGGCTCTACCATTCATTCACCTGGAAAATGAATCAACCTCTTTGATCCACAGTTTCCATATTGTAAAATATATTCTTGCCTCCGTATCCATGGAAGATTGTTCCCAGGATTCCCTACAGATACACTAAATTGTAGTCGGTTGATCCTCCCTACCTGTAGGTTCAATATCCTCAGATTCAACCAATTGAGGACCGATTTTCTCAGATTTTCTGAAGTGTTCCCAGAATTCTTGATCGGTTGACATCTTGGATGCTGAATCTATGGAGAGGAAGGGTTGACTGTGAATGGCTTGGACACGATTCTGTAAAACTCCTTTAAACCTGGAGACTTTCTTCTCTGAAAGGCTCTTTAGTTTTTCTAGGGGGATTTTTACTTTCAGAAACATCTACCCCAGCCTTTGAAAGCACTAATACAGGACTTTACCTGTGTTGGCTTGTGGGCCTTCCGTCAGGCAAGTGTAGAAGACACTGCACTTGCACTGGCATAATTTTAATTATAATAACAAATATTTGCACATTCCTATTGTGAAAAATACTGAAAGAGATGGGAATACCAGACCACCTGACCTGCCTCTTGAGAAATCTATATGCAGGTCAGGAAGCAACAGGTAGAACTGGATATGGACCAACAGACTGGTTCCAAATAGGAAAAGGAATACGTCAAGGCTGTATATTGTCACCTGCTTATTTAACTTATATGCAGAGTACATCACGAGAAACACTGGGCTGGAAGAAGCACAAGCTGGAATCAAGATTGCTGGGAGAAATATCGATAACCTCAGATATGCAGATGACACCACCCTTATGGCAGAAAGTGAAGAGGAACTAAAAAGCTTCTTTATGAAAGTGAAAGAGGAGAGTGAGAAACTTGGCTTAAAACTCAACATTCAGAAAACTAAGATCATGGTATCTGATCCCATCACTTCATGGGAAATAGATGGGGAAACAGTGGAAACAGTGTTAGACTTTATTTTTTTGGGCTCCAAAATCACTGCAGATGGTGATTGCAGCCATGAAATTAAAAGACGCTTACTCCTTGGAAGGAAAGTTATGACCAACCTAAATTGCATATTAAAAATCAGAGACTTTACCTTGCCAACAAAGGTCCATCTAGTCAAGGCTATGGTTTTTCCAGTGGCCATGTATGGATATGAGAGCTGGACTGTGAAGAAAGCTGAGCACCGAAAAATTGATGCTTTTGAACTGTGGTGTTGGAGAAGACTCTTGAGAGTCCCTTGGACTGCAAGGAGATCCAACCAGTCCATCCTAAAGGAGATTAGTCCTGAGTGTTCATTGGAAGAACTGATGCTGAAGCTGAAACTCCAGTACTTTGGCCACCTCATGCGAAGAGTTGCCTCATTGGAAAAGACTCTGATGTTGGGAGGGATTGGGGGCAGGAGGAGAAGGGGATGACAGAGGATGAGATGGCTGGATGGCATCACTGACTCGACGGACAAGAGTTTGAGTAAACTCCGGGAGCTGGTAATGGACAGGGAGGCCTGGCGTGCTGCGATTCATGGGGTTGCAAAGAGTCGGACACGACTGAGCAACTGAACTGAACTGAGCCATATGTCAGGTGCATTTCTCAGCTTTTTACCTACAGTCCTCATGGACGTTTTACAAGATGAATACTGTTATCATTCTCATTTTACAAATGGCAAATTCAGTAAGATCAAGTAATTTGTCCAAGGTCACAGAAGTTGTAAGAGGCAGAATTAGGAATCAAGTTCCTGTGATCTGTGTCAATGGTCTCCAGACATTACCTGAACACGCCGTACATTAACAAAACAATTTTGAGGATTCACCCCAGTATATGTTTACTTAAAATTACATGTGTAGGAATCATAAAAAATCCACAAAATAGAAAATAAAAATACAAAAGAAATATTTAAAATTATTTAAAAAGTTTTATTAACAGTAGAAAAATTTTTTTGTTTTCATAAAATGTGGTTGAATATACTTCATTATTTTGGCTTTGAATCAAGGCCTGCACTTTGTGATTAAGCTACTCAAAGATCTGTTTCTAAATTCTTAGCTGAAAAAGATGCCTCACAAATGCACTTGGGTCCTTATGGAAGAGGTAGATCATTCAGTCAGTTCAGTTGCTCAGTCCTGTCTGACTCTTTGCCACCCCATGGACTGCAGCACGCCGGGCTTCCCTGTCCATCACCAACTCACGGAGCTTGCCCAAACTCATGTCCATTGAGTTGGTGATGCCATCCAGCCATCTCATCCTCTGTCGTCCCCATCTTCTCCTGCCCCCAATCCCTCCCAGCATCAAGGTCTTTTCAAATGAGTCAGCTCTTCCCATCAGGTGGTCAAAGTATCGGAGTTCAGCTTCAGCATCAGTCCTTCCAAGGAACACTCAGGACTGATTTCCTTTAGGATGGACTGGCTGGATCTCCTTGCAGTCCAAGGGACCCTCAAGAGTCTTCTCCAACACTACAGTTCAAAAGCATCAATTTTTCGGTGCTCAGCTTTCTTTATAGTCCAACTCTCACATCTATACATGACTACAGGAAAAACCGTAGCTTTGACTAGATGAACCTTTTTGGAAAAGTAATACCTCTGGTTTTTAATATGCTGTCTAGGTTGGTCATAGCTTTTCTTCCAAGGAGTAAGCGTCTTTTAATTTCATGGCTGCAGTCACCATCTGCAGTGATTTTTGAGTCCAAAAAAATAGTCTGTCACTGTTTCCATTGTTTCCCCATCTATTTGCCATGAAGTGGTGGGACTGGATGCCATGATCTAAGTTTTCTGAATGTTGAGTTTAATTCAATTTTTTCACTTTCCCCTTTCACTTTCATCAAGAGGCTCTTAAGTTCTTCTTCGCTTTCTGCCATAAGGGTGGTGTCATCTGCGTATCTGAAGTATTGATATTTCTCCAGAAATCTTGATTCCAGCTTGTGCTTCATCCAGCCTGGCATTTCGCATGATGTACTCTGCATATAGGTTAAATAAGCAGAGTGACAATACACAGCCTTGACTTACCCCTTTCCCAATTTGGAACCAGTTTTTTGTTCTATGTCCAGTTCTATCTGTTGCTTCTTGACCTGCATACAGACTTTTTAGGAGGCAGGTCAGGTGGTCTGGTATCCCTATCTCTTGAAGAATTTTCCACATTAGCTGCTCCTTTGAAGCTAGTCCTATTTTCAAATAAATTTGAAGCCCTACTTTCAAATAACTAGTTTCAAAAAGGTAGATCATTAGTTGCCCTTAATTATGATATGCATTTATCAATCCTCTGCACTTTATACAAAGGCTCTTTATTGCTATTGCTTAAATTCTGCAAAAAATGTCCTATAATTTCTGCATACTCCTTGGAAGTGGGCACATTTTTGCATTTTAATGAGTAAGATTAAAACCAGTATATTATTTTGAGGATATTGAAAGTGGTTATAATATTTTATTTCTACTTTTTTTTGTACAGATAAGGGAGACTTTAGAGGGGACATCCTGCCTTAGCTTGGGTTTGCCAGGAAGCAGAACCTGGGTTTTATTTAGAACTGTCCACTCCCAGGTTTCAGAAGGGAGGGACACAGGGAGAGCCTGGCAAGGATGTATTATTGAGTTAGCCGCCGTCTTGTATGGAGCATGACTGATTTTCAATTTTGAGAGTTGATCTTCGCAAAGGCTGTACAAATGATTGCTTCTCAGGACAGTCCCTCTGGGAAAAAGAATGGGGAAAATATATTGTCTCACTTCCATTCTCCATAAATTCACTTTGGTGTGCACTTGTGTGGGTTCAGAAATTGGCTTTGGATTGTGTTTTTGTGGGTGCTCAGCTGGAAGCCTTTCACCCCTCCAAGTCAATAGGAAAAACCTGGGGTGGGAGGCAAGAAAGAAGCACCTCAAACAGGTACAAGCCTGGATGCTGTCAACTTGGGTCTGATTGAAGGACGTCGGAGTCTGTGTCCCACCCAGGGACTGGACAGGAAAGAGGTGGACATGACCAGAGAGGTGACTGATAGACACACAAGTTACGTCTTTGGCAACAGAAACGGATAACTACGCAAACATTTTCAAACAACTAGTTTCAAAATGCTCTCCTAAGCAAAATTTTAAAAAAGCATTTACTTTATATTCATTGTTAAAATATCACCTGTATCTACCTAGGGACAGTAAGCTGCAACATACTGCAATATATTGGTATAAAAGAAAAAGGGATGGTTCCATTGAGAACTGCTAATTGAACATCCTCCACTTAAGAGCTGGGGCTAATACTTTCTCTATTGATAGCTCCCTCCAGGCAATAGCAGCTTTCACAGCAATGGCGGCATCCCCATCTTTCTGCTTGCCCCAGTAGGCTCTGACTTTTATCTGATACAGAAGGATGGAGAGATGGTACTTTAACCACCTTTCCATCCATACCAGAACTCCAGCCAGCAGTTCTCACAGGAAACTTAAAATTGTTTGGATCTCATCACCTTTCCCAGAAAGACCCTTTATAGTTAGTGCATGCACCCTGATGCCACACGACTCTCTATTTTCTGTTACAACCTTTGCCAGTCTTTATTTGCATGTTTTACATGCCCTTGCTACCAGTCTGTAAATTCCCGTTCACCTGAATGCCACCGAGGCATGCGCTGCGCCGGACTGCAGTCTGGATAAAGCAAACTGGTTGTATATAAACTGTACCTTCATGCATTTGTTACATGTTCAGGAAATTCTGTAGCCTTATTCCTCAAAAAAATGTCTTCAAGCGTATTTCTTTTATTTAACGACTGTCTTTCATATCATGCATCTGTAAAAATGTGCAAAAATATATCTAGGCCTGTATTGAATATTCTTGACTTCCTGGACTGCTGTTCCAAGAAACACAACAAGAAGGTGTATTGATTTTTATTTCTTCTGGGCTTTAGCCACACACATTTCCATGTAGTTTCAGACATTAATAACTGAGGCAGGCACCGGCAAAATAGTTTGGGGGATTTTGATGACAGCTTTGCTCCACATAGCTCATTCATTTTAGGACGCATGTGTCCATCTGCCAGGCCCAGGTGCTTTTTCCAAGAAGCATTCAAATACACCAAGAGTGTGTTTGGGTGTGGGGAGCTTGTGTGTGAGAGTAATACTCCAAGTTGATGCCTCAGTAACAAAGAGGACTGAGCAGAGCTCTAAGGCAGATTTAGCAGAAGTAATATACTCTCAGGAGATGAGCAGTGACACTTTTGATGAAGGAAAGCAAACTTCACACATGCCTAGCAGCTTCTCCCTTGAGAAATCCACAGCTTAGCAAGAGCCAAGGAAAGGACTGAGGTTGAGAGCCATGTTTGCTGATGTCTGTGGGAATGAAAAGGGTATACTCCAGTGAGTAATCTTCTCGAATGTTCCATAGCATTCAAGCATTTGCTTTCTCTTTTCTGGCATGGAGCCAGTTGTTTGGCCTGATCTGAAAGCCATTGAATGCATTTCTCTGAGGATCTACATTTGGCTACATGTGCACTGGAGGACTATACGATGTAATTGCTTCCTCTTTTCTTCATTTTCTCTCTTAATTAACTATTTCCCATTTCCTTCTTCTGGTGAAGAGAACACCACAAGAAACAAAGCTACCTTTCCCCCTTCAGCCTTAATTTGTGTTTAGTAGAAGAATCTAACAAATATAACCAATCATACATGAATGAATCCATTTGTTTAGTGATTGGGGTCATATTTGATGCCACCTAGAGGTAAGAGCTGGAAAGTTTACCCAGCTTTCAAAAAGGCACAATATTAAACTCTGAGGGAAAGCTTCTTTATTAAAGTTCTCATAGGAAATAGACAGGTGAATGATCTAGTTTAAATTTTGCTTAACTGTTCAGTGTTGTGGCTGACTGCAGCGTTGTTTGTAGCTCCACCTTAGACTATTTGCCTGCCAATATTTTCAGAGAATCAGAGCAGGGAGGTCAGCCTGGGAAACTCATCTTACCACATGATGGATGCAACATACACACATCTTACTTAGACTGTTGCTTTGAGCCTCCAATGTGTTTGCAGAAATTTATAAACTTAAGTCCCCATGCAGGACACAAAAACTATCTTGGAAAGTGATTTACATTCTTCAGCTTGCAACTGGACTACAACCTAATATAACATAGTTTTTTTTTTTTTTTTTTTTTCTTTCTCATCTTAACTTTTTTAGTGTGATAAAATGCACACAATATAAAATTTAACTCTTCATCATTTTTAAATGTACAGTTCAGTGACATTAAATGCATTAACACAGTGCAGCCATCACCACCATCTACCTCCATTACTGTTTTCATCTTGTAACTAAAGCTCTAAAACACCAATTCTGGGGTAAGAAATGGCAAACCACTCCAGTATTCTTGCCTGGAGAATCCCATGGACAGATGAGGCTGGCGGGCCATAGTCCACGGTGTCGCAAAGAGTCAGACATGACTGAAGCAACTTAGCAGCAGTGTTCTTTATATATATTACTACACACAAATATATGTATATATATGCATATATATATATATATGTATATAATATCTTCTTTATCCATTAATGTGCTGATGGGCTGATGGACACTTAGGTTGCTTCAATGTCTTGGCTGCTGTGAACATTAGAGTGCATTTATCTTTTTGAATTAGAGTTTTCATCTTTTCTGGTATATGCCCAGGAGTGGAATCACTGGATCATATAGTAACTCTACTTTTAGTTTTTTGAGGAACCTCCATACTGTTTTCCATACTGGCTCCATTAATTTACATTCCTACCAACAGTGGAGGAAGGTTTCCTTTTCTTTGTAGATTTTTTGATGATGATCATTATGACCAATGTGAGGTGGTACCTAATCGTAGTTTTGATTTGCATTTTTCTAAGATGCTGAACTTGGCAAATAGATGGGGAAACAGTGGAAACAGTGGCTGACTTTATTTTTTTGGGTTCCAAAATTACTGCAGATAGTGATTGCAGCCATGAAATTAAAAGACACTTACTACTTGGAAGGAAAGTTTTGACCAACCTAGACAGCATATTAAAAAGCAGAGACATTACTTTGTCAACAAAGGTCTGTCTAGTCAAGGCCATGGTTTTTCCAGTAGTCATGTATGGATGTGAGAGTTTGACTGTAAAGAAAGCTGAGCACAGAAAAATTGATGCTTCTAAACTTGGAGAAGACTCTTGAGAGTCCCTTGGATGGCAAGGAGATCCAACCAGTCCATCCTAAAGGAGATCAGTCCTGGGTGTTCATTGGAAGGATTGATGTTGTAGCTGAAACTCCAATACTTTGGCCACCTGATGTGAAGAGCTGACTCATTTGAAAAGACCCTGATGCTGGGAAAGATTGAGGGCGGGAGGAGAAGGGGATGACAGAGGATGAGATGGCTGGATGACATCACCGACTCAATGGACATGGGTTTGGGTGGACTCCAGGAGTTGGTGATGGACAGGGAGGCCTGGTGTGCTGCAGTTCATTGGGTCGCAAAGAGTCGGACATGATTGAGTGACTGAACTGAACTGAACTGAAGATGCTGAACATCTTTTCATGTGCCTATTGGCCATCTGTATGTCTTCTCTGGATTAATGTCTATTTAGGTCTTCTGCCCATTTTTTGAGTGAGTTGTTTTCTGATATTGAGCTGTATGAGCTGTTTGTATATTTTGGAAATTAAACCCTTGTTAGACTCATCATTTGCAAATATTTGACTGGGAGACAGATTCTTGATGCTTTGTAGTCCACCATCTTCCCAGAATCCTTGACATAATGAAGATGACAAAAATGAAGTTTCTGGTGTCATGATGTTTACATTACTGGCTTTCAAAAATATTAGAATCTATAGCTTCTTTATGAATCATGAAGAATTTATCTCATGAATGATTTTCAAAACTCAAAAATCTTCATTGTTTTATTACCATGGCCGCATTAGTGTGGACTTTTTTTCCTAAAGGTAATTTTGAGATGCAAAATTTTAACATTTGTGTACTACCAGTACTTCCCCTCATGGGTCACAACCCAGATGTAGATTTGTTGAAGCTTCACTATTTGGTAGGAGTGCTCTATACAGTCAGCAAAAACAAGACCTGGAGCTGACTGTGGCTCAGATCATGAACTCCTTATTGCCAAATTCAGACTTAAACTGAAGAGAGTAGGGATAACCACTAGACCATTCAGGTATAACCTAAATCAAATCCCTTATGAATATACAGTGGAAGTGAGAAATAGATTTAAGGAACTAGATCTGATAGACAGAGAGCCTGATGAACTATGGACGGAGGTTCGTGACGTTGTACAGGAGACAGGGATCGAGACCATCCCCATGGAAAAGAAATGCAAAAAAACAAAATGGTTGTCTGAGCAGGCCTTACAAATAGCTGTGAAAAGAAGAGAAGCAAAAAGCAAAGGAGAAAAGGAAAGATATTCCCATTTGAATGCAGAGTTCCAAAGAATAGCTGGGAGAGATAAGAAAGCCTTCTCAGCAATCAATGCAAAGAAATAGAGGAAAACAACAGAATGGGAAAGACTAGCGATCTCTTCAAGAAAATTAGAGATACCAAGGGAACACTTCATGCAAAAATGGGCTCAATAAAGGACAGAAATGGTATGGACCTAACAGAAGCAGAAGATATTAAGAAGAGGTGGCAAGAATACACAGAAGAACTGTACAAAAAAGATCTTCATGACCCAGATAATCACAATGGACAATCAACTAGAGCCAGACATCCTGGAATGGGAAGTCAAGTGGGCCTTAGGAAGCATCACTACAAACAAAGCTAGTGGATGTGATGGAATTACAGTTGAGCTATTTCAAATCCTGAAAGATGATGCTGTGAAAGTGCTGCACTCAATATGCCAGCAAATTTGGAAAACTCAGCAGTGGCCCCAGGACTGGAAAAGGTCTGTGTTCATTCCAATCCCTAAGAAAGGCAATACCAAAGAATGCTCAAACTACCTCACAATTGCACTCATCTCACACGCTAGTAAAGTAATGCTCAAAATTCTCCAATCCAGGCTTCAGCAATACGTGAACCGAGAACTTCCAGACGTTCAAGCTGGTTTTAGAAAAGGCAGAGGAATCAGAGATCAAACTGCCAATATCTGCTGGATCATCAAAAAAGCAAGAGAGTTCCTGAAAAACATCTATTTCTGCTTTATTGACTATGCCAAAGCCTTTGACTGTGTGGATCACAATAAACTGTGGAAAATTCTGAAAGATATGGGAATACCAGACCACCTGACTTGCCTCTTGAGAAACCTGTATGCAGGTCAGGAAGCAACAGTTAGAACTGGACATGGAACAACAGACTGGTTCCAAATAGGAAAAGGAGTATGTCAAGGCTGTATATTGTCACTTGCTTATTTAACTTATATGCAGAGTACATCATGAGAAATGCTGGGCTGGAAGAAGCACAAGCTGGAATGAAGATTGCCGGGAGAAATATCAATAACCTCAGATATGCAGATGACACCACCCTTATGGCAGAAAGTGAAGAGGAGCTAGAAAGCCTCTTGATGAAAGTGAAAGAGGAGAGTGAAAAAGTTGGCTTAAAGCTCAACATTCAGAAAACTAAGATCATGGCATCCGGTCCGATCACCTTATGGGAAATAGATGGGGAGACAGAGGAAACAGTGTCAGACTTTATTTTTTTGGGCTCCAAAATCACTGCAGATGGTGACTGCAGCCATGATATTAAAAGATGCTTACTCCTTGGAAGGAAAGTTATGACCAACCTAGACAGCATATTAAAAAGCAGAGACATTACTTTGCCAACAAAGGAACGTCTGGTCAAGGCTATGGTTTTTCCAGTGGTCATGTATGGATGTGAGAGTTGGACTGTGAAGAAAGCTGAGCGCCGAAAAATTGATGCTTTTGGAACTGTGGTGGTGGAGAAGACTCTTGAGAGTCCCTTGGACTGCAAGGAGATCCAACCAGTCCATCCTAGAGGAGATAAGCCCTGGGTGTTCATTGGAAGGACTGATGCTGAAGCTGAAACTCCAATACTTTGGCCACCTCATGCGAAGAGTTGACTTATTAGAAAAGACCCTGATGCTGGGAGGGATTGGGGGCAGGAGGAGAAGGGGACCACAGAGGATGAGATGGCTGGATGGCATCACCGACTCGATGGGCATGAGTTTGAGTAAACTCCGGGAGTTGGTGATGGACAGGGAGGCCTGGTGTGCTGCAATTCATGGGGTCGCAAAGAGTCAGACACGACTGAGCAACTGAACTAAACTGAACTGATGCTTAAATGTGACAGGGTTGGAGTGGCCACAGAGACCAAGTTCTAACACTTGTGTTGGACTTCCTTTTAGGCACTTCTTATAACCTGGTGAGGAGAATATTGAAACTCTTTGTTAAAAGGAAGTTTGGAGATTATCCACAGATTGGCTTATCTGTGGCAATTATAGAAAGGGAGAGAATTTAAAAGACATTAAAAAGGATCCAGAAATTGATGATGAGGGCTCCCATGGTAGAGAAGAGGGGTAATGGATTCTGTTGGCATTAACTCAACCTCTCCTTTTCTCCTTTCTCCCTCTTTCATCTATGCTTTCCTTTTATTCTCCTCTCCACTTCTCACCCTTTTCCAAATGGAAAGATATATCTGAGTGTATACCATGGTCTATTGGCCATTTTCTCTGTCATTTGTTCAGTCTCCTATATATCTTGGGGAGATAAATTGCCTCTAGTAATACTAAAGTGTACAAAACAACTTGAAGTCTTGATTTAAAGCACATGTGGGAATATTTAAAACTGTGGGGGTGATGTGGGGCTGTGTGTATTATTACACAACAATAATTATTATTTAATGGATGCCTTCTACATGTCAGAAGCTTTATTAAGCACTGAGGCTACACAGTGGAAAAGATTCAGTCCCTAACTCCTCAAGTAACTCATTGTCCAATGGAGGAAAAATACACACACAGGAATTTGAATGCCATGGTTATTATAATAGAAATAGAACTGTATAAGGTACTGTTGGGAGTGCCAAGAATGAGCTTTCAAGTGTGCTTGGGAGGAATGAACTCAAGAGACAAGCTCTTAGTTAAAATCTTTAGTAAAAGTTTGTCAAGTGGAGATGGGCCAGGGGCATTCTAAGCGAAGGGAGCACCATGTGCAGACAGGAATGGCAGACATTTACTGTGGGTGGAATATGAGTTGTAAGGCTAGCAAAGAGCAAGCGATGAACAGGTAGGAAGGAAAAAGACCGCAATGAGTGTTGTACATCAGAGTTCTTCCCTTGGGTAATGGGGAGCTACGAAAGGATTTTAAGCAAAGAAGAAATAGAATCTGAGTCTAGTTTTATTTAGAATGTCCTGTGTATAAGATTGAGTGGGAAAGGGCTATTCTGGAAACAGAATATTTAGGAGCTGTGACAATGCCCTCAGCAAAGCATCACTGAACCTAAACCAAGGCAGTGTTTTGATAATGAAGAAGATATAGCTTTAGGACATATTTAAGAGACTAAAATGTATAGGACTTATAAACTAATTGGATATACTCAGGATTTTGTTTTGAGTGATGCACAAAAAATAGTTTTATTTATTTATTCCATAAATACTTATTATATATCTACCAGGCCCCAAGAGAAGTGTTGAGTGCTGAGGATACCTAGATGAGAAGCCACAGGTTGCCTTTAAGGAGCTTGAACTTTAGTAAAAGAGACAGACACCACCATCGACAGGTGAAATAGGGCACTTGCATTGTGGAGTTGTGACTGTTATCTCCAATAAGGACCTCAAAAAGGGTTGTAGGTGATGTCTTCACTTATGGACATGCTGAGCTTAGGGACCCTGCAAGACATCCAGTAGAGATGCAGTAATCCTTCTTCAAGGGAAGAGATGCCAGCAAATAAGACTGAGAAGAAGCTGTCATAAAGGTAAGGAACAATTGCATCTTATCTCCTATCTTTCTTAAAGTCCTTCTTTGGTGGTATTATTAATAATACATAGGGGAGAAGCACCTCTAGTATTTCTAATGTCTATTTTGGTACCTGGTATAGAACAGGTACTAAAAAATGATTTAATTAAGTATAATATAGGGATTAAGAAATTGATTCTATCCTAACAGTGTGATTGGGCTTCCCAGGTGGCTCAGGGGTAAAGAATCCACCTGCTGATGTTGGAGATGCAGGAGATGCAAGTTCAGTCCCTGGGTTGGGAAGATCCCCTGGAGGAGGAAATGGCAACCCATTGCAGTATTTTTGCCTGAAATATACCATGGACAGAGGAGCCTGGTGGGTTACAGTCCATGGGGTCGAAAGAGTTGACACAACTTAGCAACTCAGCAGGCATATATGCAATAATGTGATTAAGGAAATAGAGAAACAATGTAATAGACAGAATTTGAAAAGAATGCTAGACTTTATCACTAACTACTGGGCAGATTACTTGTCCTTATATATTGGACTTGTGCTACGTACTTCATTGTCTTACTTGGTAAAATCAGAGGATTGGGTATGGAGACAAAATCCATTTTTGTTCTAAAACTCTGAATGCAGAGACATTATTAGCAGATCAAGCTGAGGAAATGATGTATTATCAAATGGAGGTGTGCTGTCAGTTTTCACTGATCTTATAGGGACATTAAATATTTGATGGTGGAACTCTGTATATTGATTTTTTTACCCCAGTTGCAAATGGCCTTTGCTTCTGAAGAATAGTAGGTAGGCACTGCAGAGTTGTTTATACCAGTAGATTGCATCCCTGTAAAACGAATGTCAAACAGTGCATCTGGGTATTGTCTTGATAAATTACATGACTCAGTGATCACTGACCCACATTTTGTAATATGATTTTATAAAACCCATGTGACAATGTTAATGGAGATGGATGCACTATGGGTCTTATACAGTAGAGGCCAACAGTGCTCTTGGAAAAAAAAAAATGAAAATAGGAAATGTAATCACAGATTTGTTATTATAAGATTTCATCTTCTACACAGGGAAGTTGTTAGAATTTCAAGCAAATTTACTGCAGGCCAACAGATAATACTGCTTTGTCAAAATAACTGTTTATTTCTTTGCTTCTAGAATCCACACTGGCATAGCACCAGGTGTGGAATAACAGGGTTGCACTCTGTACATATGCTGAGGTGCTTGATACTTTGGCGTACGCAGTCCTGGTCTGGGATTTCCTTTTTATGACTTCATTTTCTGGTGGCAGCCTACATCTGAGGATTCACAGCAGAAAAAAAGACGCTGACCTTATCCGAGAAGACTTTAGCCTCACTCATGAAAGGAAGGAGAGTACCTCAGACAACAAATTCACCTGTGTTTATAGAAAGAGCATTAGGGGAGTTTTAAAGATTTTTTTCTTTTGAAACACAGCAGCTTATATTGTTTTGTCATGTAAACTGCCAAGATAGGAGGAATTTAGTGAGCTTCAGCCTACACGACTTATTCACAAAATCCCTTTCTAAGCTGAACATCTGAATTCCTACAGTTTTGTGTGTCTGTTCCAGTTTGGAGTGTGAGTTTTTGCTTGTCGAAAAAAATCAATTATGGACCGGCAACTGCAGCTGATTATAGCTCCTTTTCTAATTTCGTGTCTTTTAATAACGGTAGGAATCTGAAGAAACACTAACTTGGTTTTTGCGTACTTTTTAAGAACGGAGTTTCTAGTCTCTATCTGCTGAATATTCTTAATATTCTATTATTTTGTATCTTGGCTATTCATTGTCAGAATGAAAGTGGTGGCAGAGACATAAAGCCAATACAATATAGGTTTTTAAAAGGACTTTTCCCTCATTTTTTTTTTTTTTTTTGATGGGTTGGGGCAAGAAAAATGATGAGGTTAGTTCTGGTCAGTTTGAAGTCATAAGTCTATTGCATATGCAAGCAGAAGCGTGAGCCTAGAGGTCAGATGTCACCATCTGCAAGCGTTAGCTGAAGTTTGTGTGTGGATGAGATTACCCAAGGGAAAGCGTGAGCCATGAGATAAGTCAAGTGCTGGGAGTAAAATCTTGGTAAAGATCAATTTTTAAGTGGCTGTTACAGAGAGACAAGAAAACTTAAAAAAGAAGAGACAGTCAGTCATGAGGAAAATATTGAAGGTTAAGGCAGAAGAGAATTTTAAAAAGAAAATGATCAACAAGGAGAAACATTGGAAGGAGATAAAGAAATAATTGCACAGGAACTCATCCATCCTGATCATCAACCCGCAGGATGGGAGCCAGTTTAGTTGAACAGCTGGGGCAGAAATCCAGACTGCAATAGACTGAGGAGTAAATAGGGAAAGAACAAATAGAGCAGATACTATTTTCCTTTTAGAGAAATTAGTTTTTCTTCAATAAAGTTATAGTATTGTGTGTGTGTGTGTGGGGGGGGGGGGTGGATAGGGGTTGTATATCAATATTTCAAGGAGGAAAAAGGGTTTAAGTAGGTTGTAATGATGGAAAGGAAAGTCACCTGTGATCTCTGCCAGTACCAGGGCTGGGATTTTACCAAGACAATACAATTTGACCGAATATGGTGTTGTGTAGATTTTTTTTATACACAAATTTTTTATTTATATATTTTTGGTGGTTCTGGGTTTTCATTGCTGCTCGTGGGCTTTCTCAAGGATGGTACTCAGGCTCCCCATCACCATGGCTTCTCTTGTTGCAGAGTGTGAAGCAACTACTGAAGCCTTGTGCAGGGGTACCAGCAAGGGAACAAGGAGGAAGTCAAGGGGATGGAGGTTGGACTGAGTTTATGGAGTGAAGTTCTTTAAACACAATGGTTTTGTATTACAATCTGTATTATAATGGAATTCCATGGTCATGGGTATGGAAAGATTATCCTCAGAGCCCAAAGTAAAATTCATCAGTAGCCTTGAGCACTGCAAAATTTTCAAAGAAAGAGGACCCTGGAGGTAAAAAGCTATAGAAGTGGCACAGGAATAGTTTGAAATGGGGGGTGGGGGGTGGGGATGTCTGAAATGAGTGGTCCTGACAAATACCAGTGGCTGGGCTGGAATTTATGCTCTGATGGGGAGGTCAGAGGTGACTAGAGAGCCACTTTTAAACTTGTTTCTCAAAAAGCGTGCAACAGTGGCATGAGTCTTGTAAAGAGAAGGCAACTCATGGCTCATGACTAAGGTGGACAGAAAGGAAATCCTGGGTTGTGTCAAAATTCCTTAGAAGAAAACTCAAGCCCAAAGCTTTGATATTCTTGCTTATTTATATTGCAACATCTGTGACAACCCATGTGTCTGAACTTTTAAAAGGACATAATGACTGACGAAGAGATGTTTGGGACCTTTTAAAAACAATGTCCAATAGGAGGAGGAATCAATTCCTGAGATTGTGGGTTAACTACTAGATTAAAGAAGGCAAAGATGAATGTAAATTGACAAAATTGGTATAAGTCAGTATTCTCCATTAGTCCTTTAGTGACATAGAGGTAGGTGTGGTTATGATAAATTAATAGAGTCTGAGAATGGGAAGAGTGAAACATTTCTTCCAGTTTAAAAATTCCCTTTCAAATATCCCTATCTATAAATTCTAAATTTCTAGTCACCCAATGCCCTACAATTCCCTCAATCCCCTAAATTATCTTTTCTAAAACTGTTTACCTTATATAGGGATTTCCCTTAGTGGCCCTATTTTAATCCTCTGAAATTAATCTTTTAAAAATTTAAGGGCCTCTAATTTTTTTTTTAAGCATATATCTTTATACCTTTTTTTTTTTTTTAACATCATGTGTTTTCCCGGTAGTCAAATACGTTGACATTGAATATCAGGATCTAGAAGTGGACCTAGTTCTCCAAATGTGAGCTGGTGGAGCCATTGCCCACCTTGATTCAAATACAACAGTGTCACCGACAGCATTTTATTTTATTATTTTTTAAATTCTGGAAAGAGGGTCATAGAGCTGTCTAATATGATGGCTTTTTTTTGACCTTAGAATTTATATTTTTACATGAAGTATTATATAGTGGGGCTTGCAAATTTTATTCTTCTACAATAGATTATTTTTTAAACATAATTCAGTTTAAAATTTTATCTTGCTGGGTTAGGCCCTTCATCCTATCCTGCTGAAAGCTTCCCAGATCTTGATAATGTTGAACAACACACTTAATCTTCTTCTTAGCTTTGTATCACCTGTGAAAAGATTTTGCTTCAATTCTTGACTCGTTTGCTGAAGGAAGCAGAATTAAGGAAAGGGTGTAGAAAAATGCTAACAAAGTTCTTCCTATTTGCTAACAATTTTATGCATTGACATTTTATAGGACAGTTTTTCAAATGGTTACAAGTCTACTTACTTTATTGTTGCCCAGTCCATAGTCCTCCACAGTATCCACCATAATATGATATTGTTATTTTTCAGTCACTAAGTTGTGTCTAACTCTCTCTGACCCCATGGACTGTAACACACCAGGCTCTTCTGTCTTCCATTGTCTCCTGAGTTTGCTCAAATTCATGTCCATTGAGTCAGTGGTGTTATTTAACCATCTCATCCTCTGCTGCTCCCTTCTCCTTTGGCCTTCAAATTTCCCAACATCAGGGTCTTTTCCCATGAGTTGACTCTTTGCATCAGGTGGCCAAAGTATTGGAGGTTCAGCTTCAGCAACGTTCTCCCAATGAATATTCAGGGTTGATTTCCTTTAGCATTGATTGTTTTGATCTCCTTGCAGCCCATGAGAGACTATTAAATGTCTTGGTGAAATCAGTGTGCATTTTCTGGCTTAATATCTTTCCAAGGTTCTCCAGTACTCTCAGAATAAAATCCACACTCTTTAACATGACTTTTAAGTCTGACTTTTGCCTGTTTCTCCTGCCTTTCTCTCTTCATGCCACACTCTACACTTTGAATTCTATGTCCTGTCTTCCTGAACTTCCTGCAGCTCTTTAAGCCATCATGCCCACTGTCATGAAGCTTTTCACCTGTTTTCTTCATCTGCCATGTTCCTGGTCCCCTGTGCCCAGTCCTCAACTCTTTGACCCGAGAAATAAGTCCTCTTATTTCTCTTTGTCCTGGTCCTCATTGAGATGCTAATCTCTTCAATTATTTTCCTTCATCTAAGACTTTCCTTTCAGCTTTCTGTCTTATACCCATGTTTTACCCCATGAAGAATGACCTTGTTTTCTTTCTCTCCCTCTAGACTGAAATCCCCTTGAAGGCAACAACTGCATTTTGCTGGGCATTCCATCATTAAGACTTTTGCGGATGAACTCAAAGGACTCAATACATTGCCTTTGAATCAATCATAACTGGTTTTTGAATGAATTTTGCCTGTGATATTCTTTCCATCTACTCTCCTTCTAATATAGTATTCATACAAAAATCATTTGCACTGAATTATTTTTGGCAACCTCATTCTCTCTAATGATCAGCTCTTTCCCTACTAAGTGCATACAAATTATCTGGTGAAGAATATACTTTAGAATGTTGCTGAGTATGAAAGTCAAACTCATCTAGTTCTGGATAACGAAATCCCCTTTTTTGAAATCCGAGGCATTCGCTTAGCTCTGATCTTTTGGCAATTTTCCCATTCCCTCTGATTTTTTTTCCCAGGACACTAGCAGCTGTGATAACAGCTGCAAATTGTTTTAATTGTCTTAGATGTAATGCATCTGGACTTGAACACATTTTAAAGCTCTATCTCTCCTACTAAGATTTGTGCTTCATCCATTGCAGTCTGAATATCATTCTCTTTTGTGGAGGAAAAATAAAAGCAAACAAGAGATAATCGTTCTGCTTTTCTATTTCATCATCTTCATCAAGCAGCTAACTTATCCATTCCTTTGTCTTATTATAAAAAAAAAAACACATAGCTTTAAAACAACAACAAAAACTTTCTTATTTTGCTCTCATCTAAGTTGAGATCTGGAAGGTTCTACCAGCCAGGATGGTGAGGTGGGAGGAATATAAGTGGATAAACTAGAAACACCAATCATCTATATGTATGTATGTACTTGGTGCCAGATACTGTGATAGATGGAGATCTTGCCACAAATACGACCTATTCTTAAGGAGCTCATGGTCAAGATCAGGGCCTTGATGACCATAGCATTCCATTTCAGCTGTGCATCAACCTTGGTTAAAAAAAAAGGTGTTGATAATTATTTCATATGATTTAGTTTTATATCCATCCATTCACCCATTCATTCGTCTAATTTTTAAGTAATGTTTCTCAACCATAGACGGTGAAAGAGTCATGCTCAGTCATGTCCGACTCTTTGTGACCCCATGGACTGAAGCCCACCAGACTCGTCTGTCCATGGGGATTCTCCAGGAAAGAATACTGGAGTGGGTTGCCATGTCCTCCTCCAGGGGATCTTCTCAACCCAGGGATTGAATCCAGGTCTCCCACATTGCAGGCAGATTATTATCTGACTGAGCCACTAGGGAAGCCCAAGAATACTGGAGTATTCTATCTCTTCTCCTATGCCTTCTCCAGAGGATCTTCCTGACCCAGGAATTGAACTGGGGTCTCCTGCATTGCAGGCGGATTCTTTACCAGCTGAGCTACCAGAGTTGTATGTTAAAATCACCCAGGGATTCTGGATTGGGTAGCAATAAAGTAGGTGGATTTGTAACCATTTGGAAACATTTATAGATACAACAAACTAACTCAATCAGGATTTCTGAGAGTTGAGACCCAGGAGGCAGTATCTGTTAAAGACTTCCTTAAAGAGTTGATATTCAGAGAGCTGAGAATACTGTCTGAAGCACTTACCATGTGTTAGGGCTGTGCTAGGACATGGGGAAGGTGTGTACTATCTTATGTAACATCTATCATTGGTCTTCAAGAGGTAATACTTTATGAGTAGAGAAGACATTCTTATGGAAAGGAACAAAGTGAAAATGCAAGATTTTATTGTATGATTTTTATTGTATTTTATTATTGTATGATTAAGAATCAAAGTAAGAGGTAGAAGCAAAAAAAAAAAAAAAAAATAACATGGACCTTATAGATGAACGGAGAAAAATCCTTTTGGACTAGAGTTGTGAGAGAAGAACTAAAGCACAAGGGCTGAAGTTGGACTTTGAAGAAGGTATAGGATTAGCTGGGTAGTAGGACAGGGCCATGCAATTCCGACAAGGAATCCATAAATGAGCAAGGGTTTGATGTCGGGAACGAGCATGGAGTATCCTGTTTATGGACCAGATCTGCCAAAACTGAGTAGAAGCTTTATTTTGATGAGCAGTCAGACTAAGGTTATAGAAATAAAGCCAAGTGTGGAGAACTCTATGCTATTTTGAGGCATTTGACTTAAAGGTGTGGGAAATATTTTTCTTAAAAAAAAAAAAAAGGAATATAATCATAATCCTTAAACATTCTCAAACTTATTTTGAATGAGTTAATATTATATGTCATTGATCAGCCTTAGCTTTGGTATTGAATGAGTTGAGAATAAGCAACACAAAGTTGGAAAAGGAGAGAAGAAGCTGGGCCTCATGGCCAGATGGAAGTATTCTCTGGTGCTCAGACTCACCTGTGCCAGCGGTGCACTGGTAAACGTGTAATAATCAGTCCTCTGAAGGGAAAGAGCCCTGATGTATATAGTGTGATGCTTTTGAACTGTGGTGTTGGAGAAGACTCTTGAGAGTCCCTTGGACTGCAAGGAGATCCAACCAATCCATCCTAAAGGAGATCAGTCTTGAGTGTTTATTGGAAGGACTGATGTTGAAGCTGAAACTCCAATCCTTTGGCCACCTGATGTGAAGAGCTGACTCATTTGAAAAGAGATCCTGATGCTGGGAAAGATTGAAGGCAGGAGGAGAAGGGGATGACAGAGGATGAGATGGTTGGATGGCATCACCAACTCAATAGAGATGAGTTTGAGTAGACTCTGGGAGTTGGTGATAGACAGGGAGGCCTGGTGTGCTGTGGTCCATGGGGTCGCAAAGAGTCAGACACAACTGAGCGACTAAACTGAACTGAACTTCCATGATGTAAATATCACCACTGTGACCAATATCAAGTTGCCAATGGTTTAAAAATCAGTTTGCAAAATTCCTGAAGATTTGACATGGACTCTCATGAGCTGGTATGAGTTGGCTTCAGCACACAACAGCTCGTCTTATTTCATGAATTCTCTCCCAATAATGGTTTGTCTCTGGAAGAATTTTGCCTCTGAAGGACAACATTCAGTTTAACCTGAATTTGTGTAGCTCATTAAAAAAACGGGGGTGGTGGAGAGAATTCCTAACACGTCCAATGTAGGAAAATTGAAAGAATATTTGCAGACCCATGGCTCAGAAAATGTGATTCCAGAAGCAACAACCCCAACTGAGCAGCCCCCACTACTCCCACGCCCCATCCCAGCAGACTCAGTGTCTGGGAGAGGGGGTGGTTCTTCTCACCTTAGTTTGATGGTGTTTCCCGCAGAACAGTTGAGGGTTTAGAAAGCCTGGGGGAAAATATGCATGTGTTGGCTAAACCAGATTTCCAGGCCGTTGTGTACGCCCTTGGAGGAAGACTCAAGGGCAGGCGAGCTCCCACGACTGCTCACTCCTGCTTCACTGGATCCTTTCCAGCTTTGGCTCCTAAATACCCTGTCCCCCTTCGTTCCCAGATAACAGCCCCTGCGTTGCCTCTGTAAACTCTTTGCAAGACTTCGGGCACCGTCAGACCTGGTCTGGGTGGCCTCTCCTCAGCCGCCATCGTCCGCGGTGCCCGTCAGCTGCGGTCCTTCCGGCTGCGCGAAGGGGTGAGCGCGGGGTCCTTTCCGGCGCCCAGACGCCACCTGAGGCCCATGCCCCGCCGACCGGAGCCCCCACAAGGCCCTTCCGTCCACCCACACTTCCCTATTCTCCCCCCACCTCCAATTCAAAAACAACTGATGTATGGGTAGGAAAGCCATTTAGTCAAAAATAAAAACTAAAATGTGTTTTCTTTTTTTTCCTTTCCCTTCTGATAATGTTCCTGGTTCCATCTCTCGGTATTATGCTCCATAATGCGCCGCGTGCAGCCATTTTGTCATTGCTTTGGGTCATCCTTGCTCACAATTGGTTATTTACTCAGGGGCTTTTGAAATTATTGACTTGACACATCTGTCAGACGGCAAAAGCAGAAATGCTAAAAGGTCACTTGGAGAGAAACCAGCTGCTCCAGACAAACCTTTCTGCCTCCAAATAGCAGAATCATTACAGCCTGGCAGATGGGGCCTCTGCTTTCATTTCAGGCGCCCCTTGCCTTCAGGTATTTAGCGACACTACCTCATTGCCAGGTCAGCCAGGCCTCCCTGTAATTACCCACACAATAGGCATCTCTCTGCTTAAGAATAATGGCTCCATTTTCTCTAAATAGGAAACCGGTTTCCTCGCAGATATGAGAGACTCAAGGCTTGCCACAAACTTTCCTATTAGCAGATTAGTTTTGACAGTGGCAAGGATGTTTCTATTACTTCTGCAGCCTTCATTACACCCCGGAAACATGAGGCCTGGTCTGATTTAACAGTCTGGAGGGCTTTTGAGGGTCTCTGAGTAGAGGACGTCCAGAGAGAAGGTCTGGGATTCCCCTTTCCCTCCACCTAATCCTTCCTCATCCTCACTCCAGCTCACTGCGATGGGAGGAACAGAGCAGAAGGTGATGGCTGTTTGTGCTGCTCCAAGGGGAGGTTTCATTTAGAGGATTTTTCAGTCAGCCTGGCTTGCCTGAGGCTACAGAATCTGAAAGTGTGTGTGTGTGTGTGTGTGTGTGTGTGTGTGTGTGTGTGTGTGTGTGTGTGTGTGTGTGTGTGTGTGTGTGTGTACGCGCGCGCGCACGTGCGCCTGTTTGCACTTGTGTGCCTTTGTTTATGGCAGTTAGAGATTATATAAAATAAAAACTAAAAATAAAAGCAAGCTGATGTTGAACCTCAATCATTCAGGGAAGGAGGTTCATTCTTTCTTAAAGAAGGTTCTTACAAACTCCACTCTGGGGGACAATTATTATGTCAGCAGCTATAAGAACAGCATCTTAACCTTTCCGAGTAAAACAAGTAAGCTGATAAATGTGAGACTGTGTCTCTCAAACTTAGTGGCTATGGGGGTGGTTTTTAGAAATCCCAGTTTAAACGTTTTTTTAAAAAATTTCTTTTTGTTCCCTTGAAGAAGTAATGAAGAAAGCTGAGCAACAAACAATCGATGCTTTTGAACTGTGGTGTTGGAGAAGACTCTTGAAAGTTCCTTGGACGGCAAGGAGATCCAACCAGTCCATCCTAAAGGAGATCAGTTCTGAATATCATTGGAAGGACTGATCTGAAGCTGAAACTCAAATACTTTGGCCACCTGATGTGAAGAGATGACTCACTGGAAAAGATCCTTATCCTGGGAAAGATTGAAGGCAGGAGAAGGGGACAACAGAAGATGAGATGGTCAGATGGAATCACCAACTCAGTGGACATGAGTTTGAGCAAGCTTGGGAGTTGGTGATGGACAGGGAAGCCTGGCATGCTGCAGTCCATGGGGTTGCAAAGAATTGGACACGACTGAGCGACCGAACTGAACTGAAGTAGTAATATTAGCAGCAGCAAGGTAAAAGTTTACTTTCTGTCATCAGGGATACTTCAGTGGATGTATTATAAAAGGACCACATTGGGGTACATGTACAAGGCTGGGGGTGAAAAGGGGTATGGGAGTTGCCTCGCAGTACAGAATTCTAAAATCATCACATATTGGGTAGATCACTCGACCTTAATCTCCCCTTTCAGCCTGCTGGGGCTTCCCACATAAATAATCGTGAACTTGAGGACGTCACTTGGGAAATGCTACCAGAGAGCTTCAAACAGAAAAACAATAAACAAAGCCTTCAATAACACAATATTATGGCAACTCATGATTGATGTCCTAAAAATCAATGATTTCTCTTTAGTTTTCCCAGCTGCTACCTTGCCTGTTAGTCTTCAGAAATTTTCACCTTTGCATTCATTTTGTTCTTTTATTCTGAGGGATTAAAAAGTGACTCTGCAGTGAGTTGGCGCTAGGGTTGTTGAGCTCCAAGAGTAACTGCTATTTGGATCGGAAACGGGGCTCTCTGCTCTGTATCTCTGTAGTCCTGTGAGAACTCAAAAAGTTGTGTCATACAGCATAGCAGAGTCTAGCAATGAATTAGGAGCTGGTGAGACCTTGAGAAGTGAGATCACCTATGTCAGCATGACCTCATGGTTCTAGGAAATTCTTCCTCAATAGATAACACTGTAAACAGTAAATAACTTTATTGCTTGCTTCAGGAAATTCTTGAAGGTCTGGGCAAAGAGTTTGGTCACATGGATAAGCAGTTCTATCAGGATGAAAAGTTGCTTATTTAGGCAACAGTTCACTTATCAGATAATATTTTATTTATCACTACTTGCTTCAAGATGTGTGTTGCTATATTCATCAATCCAAAATTACTATGTCTTAAAATTTGTCTAATCGCAATCATTCTCTACCATAAAAGATTCTTCCTTAAACCACATCCCTGAATTCTATAAATATCCTCTTCTGACTTCCATCTTGGAGCTGTTACTAAGATACTGTCATGGTGTTATTCTTCACCATAGTGGTAAGTCTAATAAACTTAGTTTTGCTCAATCAACAGGTTTTCCTGGTGGTCTGTTTGTGGGAATCTGGTAGTCAACAAGGGGCTTCCCAGGTGGCTCAGCGGTAAAGAATCTGCCTGCAATGCAGGAGACCTGGGTTCAATTCCTGGGTCAGGAAGATCCCTTGGAGAAGGGTATGGCAACTCACTCCAGTATTCCTGTCTGGAGAATCCCATGGACAGAGGAGCCTGGCGGGCTACAGTCCATAGGATCACAGAGTCAGACACAATTGAAGTGACTTCACATGCACACACGCACGATAGTCAACAAAGTGGATTGGTGTCAGTATTGAAACAAATTACCACAGGAAGAGAAAACACTCTGAGGAGATCCCAGGAGAGTTCTGATAGAACAGTCATTCAGAACATGGGTCATAAGATAGATTTGGATCACGTAGGGATTCTACGTAGTTCCCAGAAATTATATATGGGGGTAAACTGGTAGAAAAACAGACTCCCTGTGATTCACAGGACAGGATTTGGAGTCATTATAATTTTAATATTAAAAATAAATAATTTTACCTCGATATCTCCAGCTGTTGAAACCTGAGGGATTCTTCAGCAGAAAAGACATATTCTCGGGCTCCGGAAGAGGGGAAACACCTAAAGCAGGGGGGATGGGATCAGGAAAGACTGTATGCAGGAGGTAGTTAGCATTTGGAGTGGGTCCTGAAGGATGGTAGAATTTCCATGAGCTTGTGACATGGGGTGTGTGTGTGTATGTGTGTGTGTGTGTGTGTAAGGTTATGTGGTGGTGGGTAGTAAGGACATTTGGAAGAAAGCAAGGTGAAGGAGGTAGTATAATGCAGTGGTTAAGTGAATGGCCATATAATTCAGATGTCTGTATTTGAAGCCTTCCACCACTAAAAATTGTGTAGGTGATTATGGGCAAGGTGCTTGACTTCTCCAAGCCTCATCTGTAAAGTAAGGATATGATGCCTACTTTATTAGGATTGTTATGAGGATAGAAATGAGATAAAGTATGTAAAGTTGTTAGAAAATTATGCATATCTACTAAAGACTAAATAGATGGTAGCTATTATTATTATTATCACATTATTATTATAGGTTAACACGAGAAGGAAGAGACTGGAAAGAAAGTTCAGGGCATATTCTGGGAAAGACTGAAGCTTGGGCTATGCATATATGAATAGCAGAAAACAATCTGGAAAAGTTAGGGCCAATTGTAAAAAGTCTTGCGTATATGCTAAATCACTTGAGTCGTGTCCAACTCTCTGTGACCCTATGCACAGTAGCCCACCAGGCTTCTCTGTCCATGGGATTTGCCAGGCAAGAGTACTGCAGTGGGGTGCCATGCCCTCCTCCAGGGGATCTGCCCAACCCAGGGATCGAATCTGCATCTCCTGTGGCTCCAGCATTATAGTTACCCATGAGTCACTGGGGAAGCCTTGCATTTATTATAAAAATATATTCAGTCAGCAGAGGGGAGCACATGAAGAATTTTGGAGCAGGGGACAGATATGATCAGAATTATGCTGATATGCTGATAGGTTGGGTGAGAGGAGAGAAAAGACCAAAGTTGCAGAGACCGATGAACAAGTAGGTTAAACAACATTGAAAGGGTGAGAGAGCATGGTAGAGTTTCGGGTTAAAATTTCCTTTTGTGCACTCAACTCAAGCTACACAAGTCAATATAGAGCTCTAAATCCTCAGTCTAAGACACACCAAAGAAATTTTAGTCTTATGTTTAAAACTAGCTCATCATGCTGGTGTTATAGTTTATGCTCTGACCCTCACTGCTATCTGAAACTGATCCCAAGAACACACACCAAAAGCAAAGAGCTAATGCATCTGAACTCTGCCCAGTTTATATCATACTTACGTTGTCTAAGAAGTGACTGGGACTAGGGCCTTTTAAATAGTAGAGTGTGTTGCTTAATTTTACTTCAGTTCTGTAAATGCTAACCTACTCTAACTCTTTATCATCCAGGTAGCTAAATTTGATGCCCTCCCCTTCCTTTTCAGTTCATATCAATTTAGGAAGGAAGCATTAATAAAGCCACTGAATATAGTACTATTTGAATCAATTCTTGCCCTGCTTTATCTATTGGCATTCAAATTTATTTAAACAGTAGGCTCTAATTTTCACTTAACCGAAAAGCCAGGATTCAGAGCAAGCATCAGGTGACACTAATGTCAGCTTAATTAGTCGATCTGTGTTAATTATCAGGTAACTTGGCTAAATAATAAAGCCATTCATGTCAGGGACAAAGTGATTTTAAAAGTCTCTCTTTAACAAGGCCTCACTTCCCTAGGACAGTCTAGCAGCCGTTAGAGCCACAACTGTTATTTACAGTGGCTCTTTTTTAGAGATTCTATTTTCAGACAGAGGAAGAGACTTAAGGATCAGGATTTAAGGTCAAGAGATACAAATCAGAGTTAGTGGAAGCCTCACACAGGAGGGGGATCAATTTAAGGGTTTGGATGATATTTAGAAAGGAGCAGCATCATATGTTTCATTCTTAAATAATTAATTAAAACTTTGAAAAGTATGAAAACAATCTAGATAAAATTCAAACCACCTTCAAAATTAATCAACAAAAGGTTGAGATCCTATCGTATATATGGGTGTGGTTTTCTGATCTTTTTACTTAACATATTGTGAGCATTTTTTCCCCCATAGTTCTAATTATTCCTCAAAAACATGTGTCTAACTTTACAATTAAACAGGATACACCCTCAGTGACATTTTAACCTTCTTAGATGAGAAGGAAGATTTGAGTAAGATCAGGCTGGAGAAGGTTCTGCAGGGTCCAATGGTTAATTGGGAGAGCCTCAAGTAGAAAGGAGGGTAGGTGGCCCTTATATCCTTCAGTTGTGCTGGGAAGTTAACACAAGGGGATGCTGGAAGGGAAAGGTATGAGGCCATACTAACCCTAATTGTCTCTTCCTCGAATCTTTTAATCCAAAGAAGATCTTACTCAGTCACCCTTTCTAAGTTTAGGTGTTAGGACTGTTAATACAAGAAAATATAGCCTGTGGGTCAGATCTGTTCCCCTGCATGTTTGTTGATAGTCCATGGGCTAAGAATGTTTTTGTATTTTTAAGTGATTGTAAAATGTCATAAGAAAAACAATATTTTGTGACACAGGAAAATTTATGAAATTCAAATTTCCACATCCTTAGAGTTGTATTGGAACACAGCCACATCCACTTATTTACGTGTCATCTCTTTCTGTTGTCCTGGGCTGCTTTCCTACAGCAGAGCAGAGTTGAGTAATTGAGACAGAGACTGTACGGCTGGGAATGTCTCAAATATTTATGGACTGTCCTTCACAGCAAAATTTGTCTCTCCTTGCTCTAGAAGGTGAGTTTTTATACTTATTCTTCCTAGAACTTTAAAAGGAATTCTAGGCCCTTAATAACAGCTTCCTGACATGACAACCTTGTGTCTACTCGTTACTCAGCAAGTTTGCTTCAAACCATTATTCCTCGCTAATAAGAACATTGCAGCCTGGACTAACTTTCCATGAAGTGCTAACACCAGCCTGGATTCTTTTGCCTCACTTATAACTTGTCAGAGCCACATGTTATCACACAATTAGAATCACTCATTAAAGGGAAAAATAACATTCATTAGTTATTTCATTAACTTGAGAAAGAAATTTTAAATATTACATTAACATAAAAATAATAGGATTTTAATATCTTTGCAAAGCCTCTTGAGAGATCCTGGAGATAATGAGAGCTGAATGTCTAGTGGGTAATACTACATCCAGCTGGCTGTTTGTTCAAACACATATTCACACACTGGAAGGTAAAATTACCTGGCGATTGTATCATACTCTGTCTCTCTCTCACATGCACACTCAACAGCTAAGTCTAAACTGGCTACTGTATAAACAGTAGTGGTTGTTACCATACAATGTAGTAAGTATTTTCACAATGAGTTAGTTGCACTGTGGCGTATATACATCAGATCTTCCCTTTGTTCACTATTTGTATTATTTATTAAAAATGGGGAGAACAACAATTTCACTTTTAGTATGTAATAATCACTTAATAAAAGTTAGCTATAATTATTATTAGCTATGTGAGTAACTAGAGTATGTCTCCCATAGTATTTTGGAGGCCAACTAATAAAATGCTATATCTGACACTTAGAAGCAAAACGGGAATATTTCAGAGATTAGAATCTGGATTGTGATGATGTGTCTCCAAGAATGTTTTGCTACATGGAAGACCAAAAGTGAGGGGTTTTCATGGTCCATTTAGAGCAACAGAGACAGAAAAACAGAATGTGGAGTCTTGAAAGAGGTTAGTTGCAGGTAACAAACTTAAACTCCCTATTTGAATATGGCTAGTGATAGCTTTTTTCCAGTAGTCACGTATGGATGAGAGTTGGACTATAAAGAAAGCTGAGTGCTGAAGAATTGATGCTTTTGAACTGTGGTGTTGGAGAAGACTCTTGAGAATCCTTTGGACTGCAAGGAGATCCAACCAGTCCATCCTAAAGGAAATCAGTCCTGAATGTTCATTGGAAGGACTGATGTTGAAGCTGAAACCCCAATACTTTGGCCACCTGATGCGAAGAGCTGACTCATTGGAAAAGACCCTGATGCTGGGAAAGATTGAAGGTGGGAGGAGAAGGGGACGACAGGGGATGAGATAGTTGGATGGCATCACCGACTCAATGGACTTGAGTTTGAATAGGCTCCGGGAGTTGGTGATACACAGGGAGGCCTGGCGTGCTGCGGTTCATGGGGGTCACAGAGTTGGACACGACTGAGCAACTGAACTGAACTGAGTGATAGCTTTAATTACCAAAAATAGTATTGATGAAAAATAAATCTGAGTGTTTTTAGGCAGAGCATGGACTCTCAGGTTTGTCATGGTCTTTACTATTTCCTGTTGGTTAACATTAACATTGCCTTATCTCTAGATGCATCTGAATTTATAACATCGGATTAGAAATATTGTTGAGAAATACATTAGAAAGGTGTTTTAAAGGTGTGTGTTTAGGTGTGTGAGTGCATATATCAGTAAATAATTAGTTTTGCTGCTAGATTCCTAATTTCAAAATAATATATTTAAATAAAGCTTCTCAACTGAAAAGAACTCAGAGCAAATTCTGTGGTACATTTCTTGTGTTTGGTAGTGAAAATAAATTCCATCCTCTCCTTTTTCTGTAACCTGTCTTCTTACTCTTTACTGTGCTCAAAAGTAAAAGTGAGAGGGCATCAGCTCACAGAAAGAAGGCTTTCCTCTGAAAACGTGTGTCTTTGGGTTACACAAATTTGCTCTGTTGATCTGATGGTACTACGATGCCTCTTAGGGAAAGTGCAGAAGGTTTTTCTGTCTAGAACAGTTTGAACAGGAGCCAGAATAAACGGATGTCCTCTGGCAGAATGAAGAGGCCCAGACATTATGTAGAACCTGTCCTTTAACTACTTGTTAGACACAGTCCTTTGATTCACCAGTGACTCTAGGTAAATCTGCCTTCTTTTTCAATCACCTGTTGTGGGATATTCTGAGAAGATGACTTGGTTATCCTAGAGTTCCTAATGGTAAAGGAGGGAATTTTTGGATAAAGCTGGGCCCTGTAGTAAAGTTAGAAAGAGACCTTTGAAGAGTTGACACAATGGTTTTTTACAGCCAGAGACCATAGAAGAAAAGAATACTCAGGAGGGAAAAGAAGCTCTAAAAATGAAACATGGACTCTGACCACAGGGCAGTTCAGGAACACGTCTGCTCTTTGTGGGGGCACGGCCTCTCTATGACAAGGCTGTTGCTCCCCAGAAGTTAATTAGTGCCACTTGCCTCTGTGTATGGACTTTTGATTTTAACCTTGGTTCAGCACCTGCCCACTTGCCTTCTGGTCACTGACATTAGTCAAAGCTTGTTGAACACTCATCTGCCTGTTTTTTCATCTATAGACCTTGCCTTTGCCTGATCTGGCCTCTTTTCTCTCTGCCCTGTGTTGCAGAGAACCAACTTTTAGATGTGCAAAGTTTTAAGATAAATAAAAGGATAACAGCTCTTACTTTTTCAGAGTTTACAGTAAAAGAGAAAGAGCCACATGTAGGTACTAAATTAGAATGCAAAGAGCTATGGGAAAATGAAGGAGGACTTTATCCCTGATATTTGCATAGCAAACTATATTTTTAGGGGCTTCCCTGGTAGGTCAGATGGTAAAAAATCTGCCTGCAATGCAGGAGACCTGGGTTCAGTCCCTGGGTTAGGAAGATCCCCTGGAAGAGGGCACGGCAACCACTCCAGTATTCTTGCCTGGAGAATTCCATGGACAGACCTTGGGGTGGCAAAGAGTTAGACACGACTGAGTGACTTTCACTCGCTTCACTCACTATATTCTCAAGTAGCATCTTGCTTAATCTCTTCATTTTCTTGTGATGCGGGCAGTATTTTCTCTCACTGGAAGGTGAGGAGATGAAGGATTAGGAGTGAAATAAGAAACAATGTATGGAAGGTTAAAAAGCCCTAAGTGAATCTAAGATAGAAAAATAAGTTTTCTAAAACCAAAAAAGAGAGAACAGATAGTCTCATTACCAGAGGATTTAATGTTAAGATGATAGAGGGAAAAAGAAATTTCTGTAGCTCTGTTTGACTTCCATATTCTCTAAAAAGGAAAAAAAATCCATCAGCTGTTAACATTTCCTAAAAAGACACTAAGGAGACACCTTTGATAAAACAAAGCAGTAAGGAAGACAAATGCTGTAGAGGAAAGAGGGAAAAAATAGGGGTATTTATGAGGTTTTTAGGAGTCATTCTTTCAACAGCATGGCCTGACTGGGACTGGGCAAAATTCATGATGTTCAGGATGGATGGCCAGGTGGATTTTAAAGGGTAAACAGTTGTGCAGTGAGTCTGCTTGGGAGGTCAATTGTCTGGGGAAGGAGTGACTAACTGATGAGTGTAGTACACTTGTTCATTGTTTGGAGAAATGGATTTTCAGAATGTTCTTGAGACAAAAAGCAACGCAACTTCGTTTTCTTAGAAAACATCCTGACAGAATTTTCGCGGAATAATAAAGTCATATTAATGCAGACCAGTAAGGCCACTGCCTTGCAGATGGCTTCCATATTTGGTACAAACAGGAAAGGTCAAAGATACTATTAAGAATACACAGAAGTTAAGCTAAACAAGGAAAATAAAATGAAAAATCTGCATTTAAAAGAAGTTCAATTTCTTGATAATGCAGAAGAATTATGTAGACTTTTTTTTTGTAGACAGGTAAACTTTTCCAGATATTTTCCCAGACTTGTTGCCAGTAGTACAAGAGAAATTAAAATGTGAGACAGATGGCAGAATGCCAGATATGAACAAAAGTTTCCTGGATTTTCAGAAAGACAGCATAGCATGGCCTGGTAAGGCTGATCTTGAGCCCATATAAGATTCTAGATTGCACAAAGAAGTACCTGACTTGAATGGATCACGAGGCATCGGGAATTCCTTGGTGAGCAAGGAAGACATAATCTTTTCCCATAAATCCTGTTGATTCCTTCTTGAAAATAAATTCAGAAACTGACACTATTTTTAAAAACTCATGTCCTTTCTCTTACTCTGGCTCGAGCCAATGCTTCTTGTCTAGATCACAGCACCAGTCCCCTCCCTAACTAGCATTCTTGCTTTTGCCCTTGTCCCCTATTCTCATCACAGATTTCAGAGTGATCCTTTTAAATACTTTTGTCACTCAGTCATGTCTGACTCTTTGTGACCCCATAATCTGTAGCCTGCCAGGCTCCTCTGTCCATTCCAATCCTCTGGGATTTCCCAGGCAAGAATACCGGGGTGGGTAGCCATTCTCTTCTCCAGGGAATCTTCCTGATTCAGGGATCAAACCTGTATTGCAGGCAGATTCTTTACCATCTGAGCTACCAGGGAAGCCCTTAAATACTTTCTGAGAAATCTCAAATTATATTCTATCACTCAACTGTTCAAAATCTTCCAAAGGTGCCATCACAGAGCAAAATCTGAAATCCTCATATTGACCTACAAGGTTCTCCAACAGAGTCTACACAATCAGCTTCCCTGATACCCCACTGACCTCATTTTCTGATGCTTTCTCTCCTGTGGCTCCCTCCAGCCATACTGATGTCTTGTTGCTTCTGTGAATGTCAAGCAATATCTTACCTCAGGACCTTTGTACTTGATGTCTTTGTGCCTAGGACACTTTTCCCTCACTTCCTTCAGTTCAGTTCAGTTGCTCTGTTGTGTCTGACTCTTTGCAACCCTATGGACTGCAGATCACTTCCTTCAGATCTGTGTTAAAATATCACTGTATAAATGAATCTTTCCCTTCTTAGGAAAATAGGATGGTATTTTCTATTCTTCCTGCTGTTAGTGTCAAATTGTAAGGGCCTTGTGAATATCTTACTTTGACTTTTATTCCAATTGAAATGAGGAGCCCTTGTAGGATTGGGAAAAGAGGAATGACATATTAACTTATGCTTTAGTTGGGACCCCTAAGGCTGCTCTGTTAAACATAAATTGTAAGGGGTAGGAATCATCATAGAAACAGAGTGCATTTAAGAGACTATTGTGATAATCCAAGCTATAGATGATGGTGGCTCAAATCAGGGTGATAGTAGTGGGAAGTGATTGGAATTTGGATATATTTTAAGGTAAACCCAACAAGATTTTGTGATGGATCTGATGTAGTATATGAGAGGGAGAGGGGAATTAAAGATAACTCTGACCTCAGAAACTTTTAAGTATAAAGGTGCTTTGCATTGAGATATGGAGGACTGTGAGGGGAAAAGATCAGGAATTTTGAGATGTCTATTAGATATCCAAATGGTGATGTTGTCTAGAAGATAATTATACAAATCTGGAGTCTTAGAGAGAGGTATGGCTTTTAGATATACATATATTAATATTTGAATGTCACTGGCACATATATGGTGTCTTAGCCTCAGTTTCCCAGAGAACAGAGACCGAAGATAGTTAAATTGGAGGGAAGGGGGAAGAGCACTACCTCTGACAGAGTGACATAGCCTGAGGACAATGACATAAACTAATTAGAACCAGATGGGTCCACGATGGCAGAGAAGTCAACTTCTGCTGGATCTTGAGCCTCAGTACATACAGATTATAACACACCAGCAAGCTAAATGACCTGAATGACACACCCATAGGCACGATGACAGTTCTAAAACCGACCAGAAAGGTCAAAAAGTGGGTTGTGGCTCAGTTTCTGGAAATCCATACGTCTTCCACCAAATAGCTGGAATACTCTTCCCACTCATTCGTCTATGAAATTGCCAACTCCTATAAAAACTGGCAAGCCCATGCCCTGGGGCCACTGTTGCTTTCTGAGATGGCCCTTGCTCTTTTCTGTGGAGTCTGTTTCTCTCTAAATAAGTCCATTTCTTACCTATCACTTTGTCTCTCACTGATTTCTTTCTGCAACGAGACATCAAGAACCTGAGCTTCAATAAGTCCTGAGACCAGGTGTGTAATCTCAGTTTAAAGACCATGAGTTCAAGTCCCAGTTTGAGATACACAGTTTCACTAGTAGGAGGTGTTATTACAGAGAATGAAAACAAGGGCCAAGGGGAGTGAGGTGGGGAAGAGTAAGAGCTAAAATGAAGTATGTTATCAAGCTAGTTGCCTCTAGATGCGGCTGACTGCTTGATCTCCTGACTGTCTTGCAGGAAGTTGTATAAAGTACATTTTAGGGCAATTTGCTTGGGGGCTGTTTTAGTTGGCTTGGACTGCCGTAACAAAATGCCATAGACTGGGTGGTATAAACAACAGAAATTTATTTTCTCATAGTGCATCAGGCTGCCAACATGGATGGGATTCGGGTGAAAGTTCTGTGGCTGTCATCTTGTGCCCTCACATGGAAGAGGGAAGACTTTAGCACCTCTTCCTCTTCTTATAAGGGTGCTAGTCCTATGGGACTAAGGGCCTTCTGACCTTATTGAACCTTAATTACCTTCTTATAGAAGAACTGAAAGAACTTGAAGAGCCTCTTGATGAAAGTGAAAGAGGAGAGTGAAGAAATTGGCTTAAAACTCGACATTCAGAAAACTAAGATCATGGCATCTGGTCCCATCATTTCATGGCAAATAGATGGGGAAACAATGGAAACGGTGAGAGACTTTATTTTTCTGGGCTCCAAAATCACTGCAGATGGTGACTGCAGCCATGAAATTAAAAGACACTTGCTCCTTGGAAGAAAAGCTATGACCAACAATATTAAAAAACAGAGACATTTCTTTACCAACAAAGGTCCATCTAGTCAAAGCTATGGTTTTTCCAGTAGTCACATATGGATGTGAGAGTTAGACTATAAAGAAAGCTGAGCACCGAAGAATTGATGCTTTTGAACTGTGGTGTTAGAGAAGACTCTTGAGAATCCCTTGGACTGCAAGGAGATCAAACCAATCCATCCTAAAGGAAATCAGTCCTGAATATTCATTGAAAGGACTGATGCTGAAGCTGAAGCTCCAATACTTTGGCCATCTGATATGAAGAACTGACTCATTTGGAGAGATCCTGATGCTGGGAAAGATTAAAGATGGGAGGAGAAAGGGATGACAGAGGATGAGATGGTGGGATGGCATCACTGACTCGATGGACATGAGTTTGCGTAGGCTCCGGGAGCCTGTGATGGACAAGGGAAGCCTGGTGTGCTGCAGTCTATGAAGTCGCAGAGTTGCACATGACTGAGTGACTGATCTGAACTGAACTGAATCTTCTTACAGACTCTATCTCCAAATACGGTCACATTGAGTGAGAGTGTTAACATTTATGAGTTTTAGGGGTACACAGTTCAGTCCATAGCATTCTGCCCTGTCTCCCACCCCATCATGCCCTTCTTGCATGCAAAATACATTAATTTTATCTCAACAACCCCAAAGTCTTAATTCATTCCCACATCAACTCTAAAGTCCAAAGTCTCATCTATATATCCAAATCAGATCTTCAAGTCTTACTCAAAATTCCGCAGCAGAGACAGAAGGTAGGATTTATCCACAGGTTCCAATCTCTCTTTGTCCAAATTTTAACCCCTGGGCTATATACTGTTCTCAATTTCCTGATTTTGCATTCCTGTATGTCTAGTAAAGAACAATATTGTATAGGAACCTGGAATGACAGGTTCATTAATCAAGGTAAATTGGAAATGGCCAAATAGGAGATGGCAAGAATCAACATTGACATTTTAGGAATCAGTGGACAAAAATGGGTGGGAATGAGTGAATTTAATTCAGATGACCACTGTATCTACTACTGTGGGCAACAATCCCTTAGAAGAAATGGAGTAGTCCTCATAGTCAACAAAAGAGTCCAAAATGCATTACTTGGGTGCAATATCAAAAGGGACAGAATGATCTCAGTTTGTTTCCAAGGCAAACCATTCAATATCACAGTAATCCAAGTCTATGCCCTGACCACTAATGCTGAAGAAGTTGGAGTTGAAGGGTCTATGAAGACCTACAAAGCCTTCTAGAACTAACACCAAAAAAAAAAAAAAAAGATTTCCTTCTCATCATAGTTGACTGGAATGCAAAAATAGGAAGTCAAGAGATACCTGGAGTCACAGGCAAGTTTGGCCTTGGAGTACAAAATGAAGCAGGGCAAAGACTAACAGAGTTTTGCCAAGATAACACATTGGTCATAGCAAACACCCTCTTCCAACAACACCAGAGAAGATTATACATATGAGCATCACCAGATGGCTAATACAGAAATCAGATTAATTATATTCTTTGTAGCTGAAGATGGAGAAACTCCACACAGTCAGCAAAAACAAGACTGGGAGCTGACTGTGCCTCAGATCATGAACTCCTTACTGCAAAATTCAGACAAAAATCAAGAAAGTAGGGAAAACCATTAGGTCATTCAAGTATGACCTAAATTGGATCTCTTATGATTATACAGTGGAAGTGACAAATAGAGCCAAGGGATTAGATCTGGTAGATGGAGTGCCTGAGTAACTATGGACAGAGGTTCCTAACATTGTATGGTAGGCAGAGACCAAAATCATCCCCAAGAAAAAGAAATGCAAAAAGGCAAAATGGTTATCTGAGGAGGACCTACAAATAGCTGAGAAAGGAAGAGAAGCGACAGGCAAATGAGAAAAGGAAAAATATACCCATTTGAATGCAGAGTTCCAAAGAAGAGCAAGGAGAGATAACAAAGCCTTTTTAAGTGAACAATGCAAAGAAACAGAGAAAAACAACAGAATGGGAAAGGTTAGAGGTCTCTTCAATAAAATGAGATATACCGAGGGAACATTTCATGCAAAGACAGGCAAAATAAAGGACAGAAAAGTTATGAACCTAACAGAAGCAGAAAAGATTAAGAAGAGGTGGCACGAATACACAGAAGAACTATACAAGAAAAAAATCTTAATGACCAGTATAACCACGATAATGTGATCACTCACCTAGAGCCAGACATCCTGGAGGGTGAAGTCAAGTGGGCCTTAGGAAGTATCACATGAACAAAGCTAGTAGAGGTGATGGAATTCCAGCTGAGCTATTTCAAATCCTAAAAGCTGATGTTGTTAAAGTGTTGCACTCAATACACCAGCAAGTTAGGAAAACTCAGCAGTGGGCCACAGGACTAGAAAAGGTCAGTTTTCATTCCAATCACAAAGAAAGGCAAAGCCAAAGAATGTTCAAGCTTCTGCACAGTTGCATACATTTAGCAATTCATGCTCAAAACCCTGCAAGCTAGGTTTCAAGAGCACATGAACTGAAAATTTCTAGATGTTTAAGCTGGATTTAGAAAAGGCAGAGGAACCAGAGATCAAATTGCCAACATCCATTGTTTCATAGAGAAAGCAAGGAATTTCCAGGAAAACCTCTATTTCTGTGTCATTAACACTGCTAAAGCTTTTGACTGTGTGGATCACAACAAACTGTGGAAAATTCTTAAAGAGATGGGAATACCAGACCACCTGGCCTGCCTCCTGAGAAACCTGTATGCAGGTAAAGAAGTAGCAGTTAGAACTGGACATGGAACAATGAACTGGTTCCAAATTGGGAAAGGAGTACATCAAGGTTGCATATTGTTACCCTTATTTAACATACATGCAGAGTACATCATGTGAAATGCTGGACTGGATGAAGCACAAGCTGGAATCAAGATTACTGGACAAATATCAATAATCTCATATATGCAGACGACACCACCTTTACAACAGAACTCAAAGAGAAACTAAATAACCTCTTGATGAAGATGAAAGAAAAGAGTGAAAAAGCTGGCTTAAAATTCAACATTCAAAAAACTAAGATCATGGCATCTGGTCCCATCACTTCATGGCAAATAGATGGGGAAACAATGGAAACAGTGGCAGGCTATTTTCTTGGGCTCCAAATCACTGCAGCCATGAAATAAAAAGACATTTGGTTTTTGGAAGAAAAGTTATGACCAACCTAGACAGCATATTAAAAAGCAGAGACGTTAGTTTTGTCAACAAAGGTACATATAGTTAAAGCTATGGTTTTTATAGTAGTCATGAGTGAATGTGAGCTTTGGACCATAAAGAAGGCTGAACCTTGAAGAATTGATGCTTTTGAACTGTGGTGTTGGAGAAGACCCTTGAGAGTCCCTTGGACTGAAGAGATCAAACCAATTAACCCTAAAGAAAATTAATCCTGAGTATTCATTAGAAGGACTCATGCTGAAACTGAAGCTCCAATACTTTGGCCACCTGATGTGAAGAACTGACTCATTTGAAAAGACCCTGATGCTGGGAAAGATTGAAGGCAGGAGGAGAAGGGGATGACAGAGGATGAGATGATTGGATGGCATCATACATTCAATGGACACGAGTTTGAGCAAGCTCCAGGAGTTGGTGATGGACAGGGAAGCCTGGCGTGCTGCAGTCCATGGGGTTGCAAAGAGTTGGACGTGACTGAGCAGCTGAACAAAAGCAACAAATATGCCTAGTAGGGCCTGCCAGCATCTAGAGGGAAGCCCTGGATGTGAAGTGAGAGGCCCAAGCGTGGCATGAGACAAAGCTCTGTCAGGCTGGACCAGCAGGAAGCTGTCTGGAGCCCATGTGGGCCTGGTCTGTGCACTGGTGGTTGAAACAGAGGACTGTAAGCCAAAGGGATCAGAAATGATGTGTAATAGGGCAGGATTAGTTAGAAGAGACACTGTTCTTTGTCTCTCCCTTCTCTTAGCCAACTTAAAAGTCCTGTGTTTAAAAATATTTCTGAAAATTTGTTTATGATGCTGAAATTTAATGTGGAAAAAGCACTTTATTTCAAAATTAGATATGAAAGTTTGAATTGTAAATTGATATGTTAGGAAATGCACTGAACAAAAATTATCCCACTGAAGAGTTGTTGTTCAGTCGCTCAGTCATGTCCAACTCTTTGTGACCCCATGGACTGCAGCATGCCAGGCTTCCCTGTGCTCCACCATCTCCCGGAGTTTGCTCAAACTCATGTCCATTGAGTCAGTGATGCCATCTAATCATCTCATCCTCTGTCGTCCCCTTCTCCTCCTGCCTTCAATCTTTCCCAGCATCAGGGTCTTTTCCAGTGAGTCGACCCTTCACATCAGGTGGCCAAAGTATTGGAGCTTCAGCTTCAGCATCAGTCTTTCCAGGGAATATTCAGGGTTGATTTTCTTTAGGATTAGTTGGTTTGATCTCTTTGCAGTCCAAGGGACTCTGAAGAATCTTCTCCAGCACAATTCGAAAGCATCGATTCTTCAGCAATCAGCCTTCTTTATGGTCCAAATCTCATATCCTTACATGACTACTGGAAAAGTCATAGCTTTGAATATGTGGGCCTTTGTTGGCAAAGTAATGTCTCTGCTTTCTAATATGCTATCTAGGTTTGTCATCTTTTTTTCTTCCAAGGAGCAAGTGTCTTTCAATTTCATGACTGCAGTCACCATCAGCAGTGATTTTGGAGCCCAAGAAAATAAAATCTGTCACTGTTCCCGCTTTTCCCCTTCTATTTGCTGTGAAGTAATGGGACCAGATGCCATGATCTTAGTTTTTTGAATGTTGAGTTTCAAACCAACTTCTGCAGTCTCCTCTTTTATCCTTATCAAGAAGTTCTTTAGTTCCTCTTCACTTTCTGCCATTAGAGTGGTATCATCTCTCTATCTGAGGTTTCTGATAGTTTCCCCAGCAATCTTGATTCCAGTTTGTGCTTCATCCAGTCCAGCATTTCACTTGATGTGCTCTGCATATAGGATAAATAAGCAGGATGACAATATGCAACCTTGATGTACTCCTTTCCCAGTTTGGAACCAGTCTGTTGTTCCATGTCCAGTTCTAACTGTTGCTTCCTGACCTGCATACAGGTTTCTCAGGAGGCAGGTCAGGTGGTCTGGTATTCCCATCTCTTTAAGAATTTCCCACAGTTTGTTGTGATCCACACAGTCAAAGGCTTTAGCACAGTCAGTGATGCAGAAGTAGAGGTTTTTCTCGAATTCCCTTGCTTTCACTAATCCAGTGGATGTTGGCAATTTGATCTCTGGTTCCTCTGCCTTTTCTAAATCCAGCTTATACATCTGGAAGTTTTTGGTTCACATACTGCTGAAGACTAGCTTGAAGGATTTGGAACACTACCTTGCTAGCAGGTGAAATGAGCATAATTGAATAGTAGTTTGAATATTCTTTGGCATTGCCCTTCTTTGGGATTAAAATAAAAACTGACATTTTCCAGTCCTGTGGCCACTGCTGAGTTTTCCAAATTTGCTGACATATTATGTGCAGCACTTTCACAGCATCACCTTTTAGGATTTGAAATAGCTCAGCTGGAATTCCATCACCTCTACCAGCTTTGGTCATAGTAATGCTTCTTAAGGTCCTCTTGACTTCACACCTCAGGATGTTGGCAATAGGTGAGTGACTACTCTGGGTCCCCTCCTCTGACTGCCCTTGTTTATAAATCACTGCCCTCTCTCTTTCCTCCTTGTGAACTTCTCCCCTTCCATTGCTACTTTGTCTTTATCTTTTAGAAATGTTCAAGTCTTGGCCATCTTATAAAAACTCCTCTTACACCTAAAAATCCCCCTACATCTGATGACAAACTGTTGCTGTCATCAATGTCTTTCATCTCATCCATAGCCAAACTGAGGCTTGTCTCTACTTGTGGTTTATGTTTTTCTATCACTTTTCTCCCCCTCCAATCTTGATTCCACACCACCTCTCCACAAAACCTCTTTCTCTCAATTCAACAGTGATTTACTCTTTACCAAAACTGACTCATACGTCTCAGTTTTCATATTCTGCAACTTCTCTGAAGTTCCTTTGAACAGCTTTTCTTCCTAGCCTCCATGATGGCACTTGTTCCAACTTCCTTCCTCCCTCGGTATCCTTTGTCTTTTTCCAGTTCCTATATGTATTTATTCTGTAGGACTGAACTTCTCTATCAGCATGAATAGTGATCCCCACAGTCCTTGCAGTGGTGAGAGCCCGCAAGCTTGTTGCCTACAGACTTGAGCTGCCATGTCTGTTTAGCTTCAGTGAGCTGCACATATATGTACGTGTCCTCACCTGAAAAAAGAGGGAAAGCATTGCCTTGGGATTCCATCGTCAGCCCTCCTCATCTTGTATTCTAGGTAATTTTAGCGATCTCATTCAACTATTCCTTATATGGAAATGAATTCCAAACACATATTTCTGGCTATCATTCCTCTGTTGAATTCTATGTCAATACAATCTAACCAAACACCTCTTCCTGAATGATCTGCAAGCTTAATATGCTAAATATTAACCCCTTTTGCTCCAAATTCTGGTCTTTTCAGTGAATGATATCACCAACAATCTACAATTGTGGAAATGATTCATATTTCACTTCATTGCTCCCACGTGTAGTGAATGCCAAATATTCTTGATCTTGGCTTTATTCTATCCTATCTAGTCTTTTCTTGTCATCATTCTGGTACCACTTCAAGTGTTTATAATTCTTTACCTGAAATACTGTGGTAGATTGTTCCTTCTTGTGGGAGAACTGTGTATCCCTACTTTGATGAATTCAGATAACATGGTCTATGATTTGCTATGGCTGAAGAAGTGTGAATGGAAGTTACTCAGAGTTAACCCCATCCTGTAAGGTTTGAGGGCACAATCTACCAGGCTGAGAATTCTGCTTAAAACTTCTGATGCCAGCTATAAATTTAGAGAGAAGAGTTCACACAAGACCACCCTCACTTCTAACACTAGGTGCAAGTTCAGGGTTTCCCCAAATCATTCTCAGTTTTCATATTTGCTAAAAAGACCCACAGAACTCCCTGAAAGCTACTGTATTCTTGGTTATAGTTTATTATTGGAAAAATATATAGATGAGAAATCAGCGAAAAGAAGCCATGTGTAGAGCAGAGTTTCTGAGAATTCCTTTCTGCTCGGGATGTGTCACCCTCCCAGCAATGGTGTGAAACATATGTATACAGTATTGCCCACCAGGGAAGTTCACCTGAGCTTTGAGTTCAGAGTTTTTATTGAGGCTCCATTATTTAGCCATGATTTATTAATTGCCCGGGTGATTGACCTGAAGCACCCATCCTAAGTCACATGGTTAGTTTTTCGGGCATGGCCACCCCCACCTGAAGACGATCAGGTGCTGCTGACCACTCTTTAAGGTTCATGTAGCCAGCCCTTGTCCTAAATGAAGACGCTTCTGTGAGGTGGGACACAGATGGTCTCCCAGAAGCTGAGGGCAAAGGTAAGATGGTTCTTTGGGCAAAGCCAGATTCTTTGCTACATAGAAGTGAAGTGAGTCCCCTCTAAACAGCAGATTTAAACACCAGGGGGGATTCGCTAAATCTCATTCCCCTCTGCCATCTGGCTGGAAATATCTCAGATGAATTAACTTGGTCCTGGAGTTGGGAGCGGGTGCAGAGCTGAGTTGTAGCTGACCCAGCATGACTCTGTAACATGAGGAAGAAATAATCTGCAGTGTTTGTAAGCCCCTGAGATTTTGAGATTGTTCATGTCTACAGTATAACTTCTAGGACAGGATCAGCTCATGGATGGGGTATTTGGCATCTGCCTTTCTGGTTAGATTTGCTAGACCTGTCAGAGCTCAGTCTTTGTGGAAATCTGTGTCTTCACTCTCCAGTGGTAAACAGACCAAGTACCATACATCCCCAGCAGATCTGACCAGATCTCTGCTCACGTGGTTCCGGCTTCTCCTCTGGCCGCAGGCTGCTTGAGTCAGTCGCAGTTAGGATCCACTCTTCAGGAGGGAGGAGAGAAGCCTTGCTGTATTTTCCAACCCAGCTCTCAAAACAGTAAATCAAGAGGAGCGTGGATGCATATACACTAACATTTGTAAACAGATAGCCAATGGGAATTTGCTGTGTGGTTCCGGGAACTCAAACTAGGGCTCTGTAACAACCTAGAGGGGTGGGAATGGCAGGGGGTGGGAGGGGGATCCCAGAGGGAGGCGACATATGTAACACACCCATGGTTGCTCATGTTGATGTTTGACAGAAATCACACCAACATCGTAAACCAATCATCAATCAATTAAAAATAAAACAATCAAGGATTCTGATTCCTCTCTGGTTGCTCATGTCTGCTCTCACATGGTCCAGAACCCAGAAAGGGAAAGATGATTGCTTACCAACCCCAAACCCCAACACTGGTCCCAGGGAAGACCAAATCTGCTGACTTTAGTACTTGCTGGTGAGCAGGACTGGGGCAGGTAGGAACTGAGAGTTCACGTAGATCTCATTGTCAATCCATTTTGAATACAGAAGACTATTCCAAGAACGGAAAAGGGACAAAAATCTGCTTGCTATTAAGGCCAACAGGAAGGAGCTTGTGGGGGTGTTCCAGGAAAGAATAAACACTTTGGCTTCATCGTTTTGGTCATCTTCTAGGATGGACTCAGTTAATGGATGAGGCAGTTGGCATTTTCAATGAGGTTGAGGCTGTCGTGAGCACAGACAGGGAAGCCAGAAAGCGGCTGATGGGCTGGCCACAGCACAGCTTGTCAAGAGGGCAAGAGAGCCTCTGAGAGGGCGCTGGAGTGCTGGGTGGCCCTGGAGAGGAAGCCAAGAGTCTATATTTGATCTAGGGGGTAAAAGGACAAAGTGGTTGAAGCGATTCACAGAAGAATTAATTTCCAGGGAAACAGGATACTTAGCAAATTGTCTCTTTTCCTGAATTGACAGATATGATAGGAACTATAGTAATACATCTCAAAGGATGAGCAGTTTATTCCCAGGGGTACTTTATTTACTGAAAAATAAATCTCACTGAGAACCCAGCTGGAAATATCTTTTCATTTACTATGCTCTCTGCCTGCCTTGCCTTTAATAGAAAACAAGCCAAGAATGTTCTCAAATAAAACCGAAGACCATACGGCCACTAGTGAGTTCCAGAGGAACATTTGTAACAATAACTGTAGACAGAAGATCATTCTTTCAGGGATCTTGGTTCCCAGACCTCCTTGATGAAGGGGAATAGAAAAATACTGGGCAACGCTGGGCTCGATGTTCTCTGTAAAGTTCAAAGGTAGTCCCTGGGGACTTAAGGGGAGAGGAAATGTGGACAGCAGGAAAATATCCAAGAGAAGGATCTCTTTTAAAGGGTAGGAGGACCTTACAGGAAGTATGTTGAGCAATTTAATTAAGTCTTGAATAGCTATAATTTTTTTCTCTATGTTTTCTTTTTTTCTTCCTTCTTTGGCACCAAACTCTTTCCTGCTTCTGTCCCCACAACCCTAGAAGCCCCAGTAACTATCCCTGGGCAGAGACAAAAACAGTACTACCTCTAGGAACACATGGGACTTCTTTGCAAAACCAGCAGAGGAATGACAGTGATGAAGGCAGGAGAGTCATAAGGAAATAACCACATATGTAGAGGAACTGTCTTCCTTTTACATGGTGAGCTTCATGTACTTGGCATGGCACAGAATGTAGATTTGCCTTCTTTTTCTATGGACAGACAGAGACAGTAGCTCTTGAGATGGTTGTGGTGGGTTTGAAGCCACTGAATGGATCATATATTTCAAGATATCCCGTTTCCAGGCCTCCGAATCTGAAAGATGTTTTTCTTGCTACTAAAATTATTTTTTGAGTGTCTGCTGAAGACATGCAACTTTAACTAAGCCAAGCTGTGGGGCTATGGCATTATCTGGAGGGAGTGAATGCAAGTGTAGAGTGTGATGTGGTCAGAGAACTTCCTTCTCCCCTTTGGCATTGTTTCTGTGAGTACAGCAACCCTGGGGAAGTGGAGCATAGGGTGAGTAGGTTTTTATGGCAAACCAAGGTCTGGGATATGGATGAACTCCTGTTAGAAGGATGGTGCGAAGCTCTGGTCAAGCATGGGGCAGCAGGAGGACGATGTGTGTGCAGGTTGGCAGTACGGAAGGGGGATGGAGAGTGAGACCTGAAAAGGACCAGTTTGTGAGACAAATGTTTTTAGTTTTTGGCAATGCCACTTCTTGATCATATCATCTTAATTTATGAGTTTTTCTGTCGTGGTTCCTCTAGGAAGAACACACACACACACACACACACATATTGTTCAGTTGCTCAGTTGTGTCCGACTCTTTGAGACCCCATGGATTGCAGCACGCCAAGTTTCCCTGTCCTTCACCAACTCCCAGAGCTTGCTCAAACTCATGTCCATCGAGTCAGTGATGCCATCCAACCATCTCATCCTCTGCCGTCCCCTTCTCCTCCTGCCCCCAATCCCTCCCAGCATTAGGGTCTTTTCAAATGAGTCAGTTCTTCACATCAGGTGGCCAAAGTGTTCAGCTTCAGCATCAGTCCTTCGAATGAATATTCAGGACTGATTTCCTGTAGAATTGACTGGTTTGATTTCCTTGCAGTCTAAGAGACTCTCAAGAGTCTTTTCCAATGCCACAGTTCAAGAGCACCAATTATTCGAAGAGAGTTCTGACAAAACTTGGTCCACTGGAGAAGGGAATGGCAAACCACTTCAGCATTCTTGCCTTGAGAACCCCATGAACAGTGTGAAAAGGCAAAAGATATAATATATATGTATATATACATATATATAAGTATATGGACATGAATCTGAGCAAACTCTAGGAGATGGTGAAAGACTGGGGAGCCTGGTGTCCTTTAGTCCATGGGCTCACAAAAAGTCAGAACTGACTTAGCCACTGAGCAACAACAACAATAAATATATAATATGTATTATCTATATAGAATTTATACTAACTAGTAAACTTTATTTTTAGAGAAATTTTAAATTTTTCAGAAAACTTGAGTACGTAGTACAGAGATTCACACCCACCCCGCAGAGTTCCCCCATTATTATCTTGTATTTGTGATATTTGTATGCTAGAATTAGTAAACCTGATATAAATCCATTATTGACTAAAGTCCATAATTTATATTGCTTCACTCTTTGTTTTGTAAGTTCAGTGGGTTTTGTCATGTATCCACCATGTATCACACAGAACAGTTTCACTGCCTCAAAAATCCCCGTGCTTCACCTAGTCTTCCCTCTCTCAAGATTCATTTTTTAATTGAATATTGTAAGAGTCAATTGATGTATGTGTGTGTGATACATGAATATGCAAGTGTATGTGTGTGTATATATACACAAACATGCAAACTTGTGTTTAAGAGACACAATTTCCTTCTGGCTGATTTTAAATGATCTCTAATAAAATAAGAAGCTGCATATTTACATATAAGCTCTACCTTGAGTCTAAGGTGTTTTCTTTGATGGGACAGTATTATTGTCTATCATTAAATCCATTGGAAGTTCACACTTATCACCTAGACACCATCACTGTGATCCTCAAGATGTTCTTATAAAGGCTGGGTGCCATGGCAACCAGTTTATATATTAGGATCCAGTGCTGCTGAACTCCTCTTAATAAATCAGGCATAACTGGCATATATGCATTATAATTAATTAAAAGTTGTTCAAGTGGAATAATTTTATATCGTGCAATATCATGTCATTAAATTTGCAGGTCCTGATCTTCCTTCAATGTTGGTTTTTTGTTTTGCTTAAGAAAAACCTCATATTTTACTACAAGTGCTTTAAAAATAGATAGTTATAATAACATATTGTGAAATAACTCAAAACATTGTTTATGTATCTATATATATGTATATATGTATGTTCATGTATCTATATATATGTATATATGTATGTTTATGTATTTATATGTATGTATATATGTATATAAATACATGGACTTTTATATATATGGGCTTCCCTAGTGGCTCAATGGTAAAGAACCCACTCGCCAATATAGAAGACCTGGATTTGATCCCTGGGTTGGGAAGATCCCCTGGAGAAGGAAATGGCAACCCCCTCCAGTACTCTTGCCTGGGAAATTCAATGGACCGAGGTGACTGGCAGGCTATAGTTCATGGGGTCGCAAACAAGTCAGACATGACTTAGTGACTAAACAACAAACAACGGCAACAACAATATATATATCTATATCTATATATGTTATATATATATAATGTTTTTAATTTTGAGAGTTAGGTTTAAATCCTGGTGGGTTTAGCTCAGAGGTGAATGAGTTGCAAGCTGTCGTTTTTTCTTTAGTGACTCTGGGTGGCCAGTCTTGGTGCTAGTTATCCCTGTGGGTAAACAGCTCATGGACTGAGTGCATGTACCAGAAATGATTCGCCCACCACTATGGTCTCATCTTAGAGAAGATAAGGAGTGGTTGGCTACAAACCTGGAGAGGCGCCCAGAAGAACTAGTTGTTCAGGCCCTAAAGGCATGGCAGAAGTTAGGGAGCATGGATGGCTAGGGGCCCTGCTACTCCAAGAGAAGTCAGAGGGTGAGCACATCCAGCTTCTGGGGCCCTGTGAGGAATGAGGGATCCCAGGCCCCTTCCCAGATCAACTCCATCAGGACCTGCTTGTAGTCATGACCGCCAGGCAATCTGTGTGCACAGTCGCGTCTGAGAGGCGCCGGCTTCGGGGTTCAGAGCATGCCTTCCAGAGTAGGAAGACTGTGAACTTGAGTTACAGCTCCACGGCTCTTTAGTGGTAGAAATCGGACAAATTTATCCGTTTTTGTTTCTTCGTCCATCAAGAATCCATGGGATTCCATGGGAATCACAGTGTACTTACCTGTTAGGGGCAAAATGCTATCATGGATGCAGTGTCCAGCAGACCGCCTGGTCCAGAGCGGCACTCATGTCAACTGTGACTACAGCGGGTGGAAGGGTCCATGTAACCAGGGAATCCCAACACACGTGACAGAGAATGAGCCCCAGCTGGAAAGTGTGAAAATCAGTTAAAAAAAACAGATGAACAACCTCAGAATTTAGGGGATGCCGAGGGAGAGGAAACACTCCAACCAAGTTCTCTGGTGACTGACAGGGCCAGGGGCCACCTGACTAGTACATTTCAGCTTCTTTAGAATGTGTGAAAAGTCTCAAGTATTCAGGAATTCAGTATCACTGAAGGTTCCCAGGCTCTCAGAAAATAGGAAGAAGGTGAAAGGGCAGATGAGAAAGGATACGTTCCCTTCGAATCACAGGAGGCCGCATCTGGAAGGACCTGAAAGGTTGTCTGGGCCAGACGTCCATTTCATGTTTCAGTTTCCAGTGAGACGTTGCCCAGTCTGTGGTTCGCGTGCTGTCTGTGACCGAAATGCCACCACTTCTGTGGAATTCACTGAGACGTGGCTGCCGTCCGTGGGCAGAAAGGTGTTTTAGAAGTTGGCTGACTCAGGCATGTAATATCTAACACACAGACAAGACACCCAGAGAATTTCAAACACTTTATCCATGTGTGCACTCACATTTGTTGAAACATCTACTTGTTTCAGGCATCAGGTTAGGAGCTGGGGACAAAAATCTGAAGACAAAGAGATCATATGTCTGTTAGTTCATAGTCTAGATGATGGATAGACACCTAAGTAATAATTATAATGCATAAGTGCTCAGTCATGTCTGACTATTTGCAATCCCGTGGGCTGTAGACCTTCAGGCTCCTCTGTCTATGGGATTATCCCAGCAAGAATGGTACGAATGCTGGAGTGGGTTGCCATCTCCTCCTTCAGGGGATCTACCTGACCCAGGAGTTGAAAATTGCAGCTCCTGCATTAGCAGGTGGACTCTTTTACCACAGATGTATCTGGGAAGCCCAGATTATAATGCAATAAAAGCAATCACAGAAGAATGGATAAGTGGGCAGGGTAATTGAGAAAAGGGTCATTCGTTTTGTTGAGTCCTGTTAGGGATTTGTTGATAAGATGATTTTTAACTGGGTCTTGATTATAGACCCTAGTGTTTGCTGAATGAATAGATGGGCATTTGAATTGTGTGGATGTGTGCATGCGTGTACGTGTGTGTGTTTGAAACTGTATATGTGCTGGGATTCCCCGTGCTCAGTGGTAAAGAATTCACCTGCAATTCAGGAGACAAAGGAGATGCAGTTTTGATTCCTGGGTTGGGAAGATTCCCTGTAGGAGGAAATGGCAACTCACTCCAGTATTCTTGCCTGGAAAATCTCATGGACAGAGGAATTTGGTGAGGTTGCAAAGAGTCAGACACATCTGAGAGGCCTGAGCACATGAGCACCAAAAGGGAACGTAGCAGATGTCTAGTATCTCGTAGTCTAGTATCTAGGATCTTGTAGATTACGTAGCAGATGTCTAGTATCTCGTAGTCTAGTATCTAGTATCTTGTAGATTGGCTCTTACTCCACCCCTCCTTTAGCAGGTAATATTGGAAACATTATTTCTCATCTATGAATGTCAAGTGTAAACAAGAACATTTCTTAGTGTTTTCTAATAAATAATACTGCTTTCACACACTCAGTGTGTGATAACAGAGATTCATGAGACCTAAGTTAGAATGTGATTAGACACAGAAAATCATTCTCCACTTTATAGAGAGATTTATTTCCAGACTGCTATGATTTCTCTTTGGTACATTTCAAATGTAATTTAACTTTTACTCTCCAATATTTTTCACTTAACTTTTTTTCATTTTTATTACTCTCCAATGTTTTGAATCTCTGTACATTATCTTGTGATATGCTAGCTATTTTCTGTGCAAATATTTTATAATTCATTTGATACATTTCGCTATGTTTACCTAAGAAACACTTGTAAATATCTGAACCCTTATAAAGCTGTCTTTGACTTTTTGGACATCAACTTAATACAAAACAGCACTTTATTACAAGAGGTGTAAATGACTTAGAAACATGGATTATATTTCTGTGAATAAATACAATTAAAGGTTTAAAAGCTTGGATAAAAATAAATTCTAAGAACCAATGACTGAATAGGTAGGTTGGGAGGTGTGACCAACCTCAAACAGTTTTGGATTTCCTTTCAAGTTCATCTGAAAATGTGCTTTGGTCACTCATGTCTGTTTATCCACACACGGTCAAGGTTGGGTAGTGTTTGTGACTAACTTGGAGCTCCTAGCACACACAGGAAAGAAACTGTTCTTTAAACCACTTCCTCGCAGCTCAGACCTCCTAGGTACGGCAGCCAGGGATCGCTTGTCATTTCTAGCTCTTGCTTCTGTTGTCAGTGCATTCTTGTTGTGTCCAGCAATTGATTCCTTTGTGTCTCTGGAGTGGGTGTGATTGAATCGGGTCCAGAGTTTGCTCAATTAGATGGGACCAGTAAGCTGAATTCCTGAGCAGACCTGATGTTTGTTATCCAGAAGAGGGCAGTAGGACACAGATTAAATCCCAGTCAACAACCACTACAGGGAACAATAGCTGCTAGCAACTACCCGGCATTAGACCCAACACTTACCTTCCCTTGGGCGCACAACGGGCAACATGGCATTACTAAGAGAAGATACTAACACTTTCTGCAAGCCTACTATGTGTCAAGCACTAACTAGGCATTTTTCATATGTGTTAAATCCAAACCATCTTGAAACCTAGGATATATAAATGAGAAAATAATATAAATGAGAAAATCAATGCTCAGAGAACTCAAGCAACTTGCCTGCGATCACACCCCAAGCAGTAGAACCAAAATTAAAATCCAGACCTAACTCCCTAAACTCTGTTAAGCTACATGAGAATTTGATTAATAACTCCATTACTCATAAACTTACTGATCTTGGGCAAGTAATTTGACCATTTGGTCCAGTTTCTTAATCTTTAAGGTAATACTAACAATATACTCTTATTCTTTAAGAATGATTGTCTGGATCAATTTTTCCATGATCATCCTGAAATTCAATTTTTCCATATTTATCCAACAGAATAGGTTTTGTTCATTGATAATATTTTAAATTAGAATAAAAATTATACAAAATTAAATCTAGAGGGGACATAGGAGAGCAACCCAACACTTTCATCTTAGAGATGATGAAAATAAGCCTGGACTGTATAGGTAACCTGCATGTAATCAGAAAACTTGAGCGTGATGGACACTGGAACTGCAGACTGGCAATCCTTAGCCAGCTTTCTTCTCTCATCTTTCCATGTCCTTTGTTAGGGATATAGAACATATGGAGATGATGATAGTGATGTTGTTGATAGGGGGGTGGGAAGATAACAATAAATGTGCCTGAGGAAATTATAGTAGAGTTACTTCATTTTAGAGGGAACTCATTTTGTTGTAAGGCCTGCTTTCCTTGCTCTGTTCTTGAGGAAGGCTGATATATGTCCAAGACTACTGATTGATAGGGGGCATCCCGGGGCAGCTCAGCTGGTAAAAAATCGCCTGCAATCCAGGAGACCCGGGTTCAATTCCTTCCTGGGTGGGGAAGTTCTCCTGGAGAAGGGATAGGCTACCCACCCCAGCATCCTTGGGCTTCCCGTGTAGCCCAGATGGTAAAGAATCCGCCTGCAATGGGGGAGACCTGGCTTCGATCCCTGGGTTGGGAAGATACCCGGAGAAGGGCATGGCAACCCACTCCAGTAATCTTGCCTGGAGAATCCCATGGACAGAGGAGCTTGGCGGTCTAGAGTCCACGGGGTCGCAAAGAGTCAGACAACTGAGCGACTAAGCACAGTACAGCTGACTGACAGGGGGTGGAGAAGAGCAGGGTATGTGCATTTATGATGCTCTCTAAATAAGAAATGATAAAATGCAGACTCCAGTCAATGCTTATTTTGAACTTAACATGATTCTCTACCAGTTGATCTTACAAACTTTCCCAAGAATCTATGATGGAGAAGTTGTCTATTTGGAAACAATGTGGGAGATTGATCTAATGTAGCGGTGACTCCTTCAGGAGATTTTTAGGTAATCTACCATATGTTATTCCATTTCTTATAGTCTCTTCCTTTTTGAAATTGGTATAATCTTTCTAGTCTTTCAAGACTTACACTCATAAAAAAATTGGAAAGGAGGAAGACAGAAAGAAGAAAGAACTGAAAGAAGAATGGGAGGGAGAAAGAAATGTTATAGTTTTATCATCAAGAGACTGAGAGGCCAAAGCAACCTTGTATTAGTGAACAATTTCCCAAGTTCCACTGGCTTCTGGATTTACAGACTGGAGCTGGGAAAAGATGATAGCCAATTAAGCAAATGCAGAGAGCTTTCTACTTAAAGTACCTGCAATCAGAATGACTGGTTTCCTTAACTCACTCAAAGATGGCTTTGTGTTAAAACTGTTTAAAAATAGAGATTTATAATAGTTGAAGTGATGTATCCCATTGTTCATCCTGGGAATAGTTTCCTGGGACTCATTCACTTCTTTCATTCCATCAGGTCCTTAGGACTCTTCTTTCCCCTTGCAGTGTCAGGAAAAGAACTTCTCAGGTGTCTGGAGAAAGGCAACTTGGGTGGTGAACCATGAACATATGTTTCTGGAGCTTTTGCAAGGCTCTTCTGGAGGTCAAGGGGAAGGACAAGTGGAGACCAGTGATGTTATCGATTCCAAATTCAGCACTTGAACATCTGCATTGCTCATTGTCTGTTAGTCATACAATTCCTCCTCCAGTTTTCTGTTATCACTGGCCAAATGTTGTATATGCATACCTCAGAGATATTGCAACTTTGGTTCCAGACAACTGCAATAAATCGAATAGTGCAATAAAGTGAGTCACACAAATTTTTTGGCTTCCCAGTGCATAAAAAAGTTATACTATACTGTGTCTATTAATTGTGCAACAGCATTCTGTCTAAAAATGTACATACCTTAATTAAAAAATCATTACATGTGCAATAGCATTATGTCTAAAAAATATACATACCTTAAATAAAAAATCCTGTATTGCTAAAGACTGTTAACCATCATTTGAGCCTTCAGAAAGTCATAATCTTTTTGCTGGTAGAGAGTCTGGCCTCGATGTTGATGGCTGCTGACTGATGAGGGTAGTTAGATGTGGCAATTTCTTAAAATAAGACAACAATGAAGTTTGCTGCATCGATTGACTTTTCATGAATGATTTCTCTGTAGCTTGCCATACTATTTAATATTTTATCCATAGAACTTCTTTCAAATTTGGAGTCAATTCTTTTGACCTCTGCTGCTTGTTTATCCACTAAGTTTATGAAATATTCTAAATTCTTTGTGTGTCTGACTATTTGTGACCCCATGGACTATAGCCCACCAAGCTCCTCTGTCCCTGAGATTTTTCAGGCAAGAATACTACGGTGGGGTTGCCATTTCCTGTAATTTCAATAGTATTCACTGCGTTTTCACCAGGAGTACATTCCATCTTTGCTCATCCATAAGAAGCAACTCCCCATTCATTAAAGTTTTATTATGAGATTGTAGCAATTTTGTTGCATTTTCAGGCTTCACTGCTAATTCTACTTCTCTTGCCATTTCCACCACATCTGTAGTTATTTCCTCCATTGGTGTCTTGAACCCCTCAAAGTCATCCATGAAGTTTGGAATCAGATTCTTCCAAACTCTTGTTAATGTTGATATTTTGATCTCTTTTCATGAATCAAAAATGTTCCTAATGACATCTAGAATGGTGAATCCTTTCTAGGAGGTTTTCAATTTACTTTGCCCAAATCCACCAGAGAAATCACAGTTTATGGTGGCTATAGCCTTATGAAGTGTTATTTCTTAAATAATAATACCTGAAAGCCAATATGACTCCTTGATGCATGGACTACAGAATGGGTATTAGGTTAGCAGGCATGAAAGCAACATTAATCACATTTTACATCTCCATTAGAGCTTTTGGATGGCCAGGTGAATGTCAATGAGCAGTAATATTTTGAAAGATACATTTTTTTTCTAAGCTGTAGTTCTTGACAATGGGCTGAAAATATTCAGTAAACCATGTTGTAAAGAGATGTGAACTTATCTAGGCTTTGGGGATGCATTTATAGAGCTCAGGTGGAGTGGATTTAGCATAATTCTTAAGAGACCTAGGATTTTCCCAATGGTAAATGAGCATTGGCTTCAAATTCAAGTCACCAGCTGAATTAATCCCTCATAAGAAAGTCCTGTCCTTTGAAACTTTGAAGCCAGGCATTGACTTCTCCTCTCCAGCTATGAGATTTACAGATGGAGTCTCCTTTGAATATCAGGTGGTTTCATCTCCAGTGAAAACTCATTGTGTAGTGTAGCCACTTTCCTTTATCATTTTAGCTAGACCTTCTGGGTAACTTGCTGCAGCTTCTAGTTAGCATTTGCCGCTTCACCGTGCACTTTCATCCTATGGGAATGGCTTCTTTCCTTAAACCACATGAACCAACCTCTGCTAGCTTCAAACTTTTCTTCTGCAGCTTCTTCACTTCTCTCAGCCTTCACAGAGTTGGAGGGAGTTAGGGCCTTCCTCTGGATTATGCATTCCTTTGGTTTAAAGGAATGTTGTGGCTACTGGATCTTCTATCCAGACCATTAAATGTTCTCCACATCAGCAATAAGACTGCTTTGCTTTCTTATTATTTGATGTTCACTGAAGTAGCACTTATAACTTCCTTCAAGAACTTTGCCTTTGCACTCACAACTTAGCTGTTGGGTGCAAGAGGCCTAGCTTTCAGCCTGTCATGGCTTTCTACATGCCTTGCTCACTAAGCTTAACCATTTCTAGCTTTTGATTTAAAGTGAGAGACACGTGAGTCTTCCTTTCACTTGAACACTTAGAAGCCACTGTAGGGTTATTAACTAGCTTAATTTCAATATTGCTGTGTCTCAGGGAATAAGAAAGCCCAGGGAGAGGGAGGGAGATGGGGCAATAGCCTAGTGGTGGATCAGTCAGAACTTACACTGTGTTTCTTACGTTCACTGTCTTATATGGGCACAGTTTGGGGTGCCCTAAAAGAATTACAATAGTAACATTAAAGCTCAGCATCATAGATCACCATAACACGCATAATAACAATGAAAAAGCTTGAAATATTATGAGAATTACCAAAAGGTGGGGCAGAGATGGGAAGTGTGCAAACGCTTTGGGAGAAAAGGTGCCAATAGACTTGCTCAATTTACAGTTGCTACAAGCCTTTAATTTGGGAAAAAAAAGCAATATCTATGAGTAATAATAAAGTGAAACACAATAAATAAGATCTGGTTATACTTCGTTTGTGTTTTATGATTCAATATTTTGTCTCCATCATAGCAGTGCCCAACCTCAACTCATGCCCAGCACCTAGAATGGTGCCCTAGACACAGGTTCGCTGTTCACTCGCTGTGTGTCTGACTGTTAGTGACCCCATGGACTGTAGCTTACCAGGCTCCGTGGATTCTCCAGGCAAAAATACTGGAGTGGTCTGCCACTTCCTTCTTCAGGAGATCTTCCTGATCCCAGGAGAAAACCCACATTTTCTGTATGGGCAGGCAGATTTTTTACCACTAAGCCACCAGGGAAGCCCAAACACGGGTTATGATAACGTTTAGTAATAGTTTCGAATGACCTTCTGATTAGGACAAAATTTCTGCTTCTGTCCCATCTGTATGGATGGACAGGGAAAAGGGGCTAGGGGTATGAAATATAAAGAAATAGGAAAAAAAGCCAGTGGACTGATAGTTCAGTTCAGTCACTCAGTCATGTCCGACTCTTTGCAACCCCATGGACTGTAGCACGCCAGGCTTCCCTGTCTGTCACCAACTCCCAGAGCTTACCCAAACTCATGTCCATCGCGTTGGTGATGCCATCCAATCATCAAAGTAACTCATATCTTTGAATGCAGAATTTAGCATATTAACAAATGACAGAATTGCTGAAATAATTCCTCATATGTTGCCTGCTGAATGGTAGTACATTGTCGGACAGCACTGCTGTTTGGGGTGAGAGAGGATAGGTCCTGGAGGATGGAAACTGCCCATTCTTCACTGCTTTGAGGGCCTGGTGCCACAGGACACTATTATTTTAGCATGATAGATTTACTGAAAGTTATAACAATTTTATCTTCCGTAGCATTCCTGTAAGGAAGTTGATAAAATACATACATACACTTATAGATGTGTGTGCATATATTTTTCACTAGAAAGTCTTTGGTTACCCACAGAGGTGCTGAAATTTTAAATATTAGATTGGCCATAGAAACCAAGAGATAATAGAATATGAGAGTGAAATGATCACAATAAATATCAAGTATTTGTATTGTCTATGATAGTAAAGAAGGCGCTGTTTCTCCTTGAAACATGGTCACTCACATAAAAGGTTAACACAGCCAGTGGTATTTAATAAGGTCAGTGGTGTGGTGAGTTATGAGAAGAACAAAGGTCTGACTTCGCCATTTGTACAGTGGACCCAGTGATGGATATTCAGAATATCTTGTATCTCATCATTCTGTAACACCACTATCATTTTTATCATAAAAGAATTATGTTACTCTATATATGAAAAATGCGTTCTTGAACCACTGTGAATTAGTTTTTAATGTACTGTGACCTTGGATTGCCCTGGGATATTAATGCTAAATGATTACTTCTGAATGCTTTTTGAATAGCTGCATAGTGCAATTAAATGTGCAATACATCATGGATGACATCGCTAAACGCCTCTTCTGGTCAAGGAACCCAAAGAGGTCTTGGGAATGATGGTAATTCTGCCCTGCTGAGGATGGGAGAGAAAATAATCTCTTGTTAGTACTGAAATAAGTACAGACAAAAGTAGATGATAACCTTTTCCTGGGGTTAGTCAATGAGAAATAAATTTTTGATTAAGAACTATAAAGGAAAATGATTTTTGATCACTGCCAAAGTAGTGTCCCATTATATCTGCCAAGTGCCCAAGGTGAATAATTGTCATTAGTCTTCCTGAGTGACGAGTTGCCAAACAGTATGAGTGAATATGTATATGGGCATGCCTCTGTGTGTGTGTGCGTGTATGTGTGTGTAAAGGTGTAGATAAAGGAATAAAGAATTTAGTTCATATTCGAGCCCTTTTTTGAGAATGGCTTCTATTGAATTACAGTTTGTCTCAGTGTAGAACCTCATAAATCTTAGACTTAATCAAATCTCTTTTCATCCAATTATTGGGTCTGGGGCACCAGTGACAGATGAAAGGGTGTTGTGGAATAGCCAAGTTGCGGTAGAGGGCCTTTAACTTATTGGTCAGTGGTTTAAATCCAACCTTGTTGGCCAGTGGCTGAGAGTGATTTACAGTCCTGCTGGTCGTGAGCTGGTGGCCAGAGTCTAGTTGTTAGCTGACTAATAGTCTTCGGAAATTCCCTGAACCCAGCCAGAACTAGACTTACTTGTCTAGCAGATGACCTTTATCTTTAGGTGAAGGAGCTACTCTGTGAAAAGGTTGCTTCAAAATGGCCCATCACTAATGCTGCTGGGTGAGTGATTTGTGGATTTCAGTCCCTGAGGTAGCAACAAGGTGGAACCCACAACTAATGAAGAACTCAGTTTCTCTTTCACTGGAGCTATTTTAAAAAAGAAAGCATCAAAAAGGGTTTTGGTTGTTTCGTGAAAATGAGCTGCAACTGTGCAAGTTAGTTCAACTGCAGAACTCAGCCCTAAGTGCATCAACCCTACTGGGTCCAGTATCGCCATGGCCTCAAGCAAGACCTCCTGGAGGAGCTGAATCAATACTGAAATGTTCCAGTGATTGCCTCCGAGTGATTCCCTGGGTGTTACAACTTCTGGGAGCCCAGAGACGGAAACCACATTTCCCAACCCCAACTCCCTGGCCCTACAATTGTAGGCCTTGCTCACTGTTAGGAAAATACAACCTTGTATTTTAAATGCTAGTGTTTTGGGGTAATTGCACCAGCTTAGATGTACCAATTTTTTTTTCTAGAATGAACCTGATGCAAATTAGATGTGAACATATTAATGCTCCCATCTCAATTGATTGACTTCTTGGGTGAGCTTGTTAGGACATTTCTATGAGTATACATGCATAGCTGCTATTCTAGAGTTCAATATTCTGTTGCTGTTTAGTCATAGAGATTTGCATTTTATAATTATTTATTTGCTTGTATATTTATAATGTATTTCCCCAGTGGACTGACCCTTCCAGAAGGCAAGGATTTTGTTTTGTGTTTTTTTAGGTATCCTGTATCTAGCAAGTGCATGCTACATAATACAATAATACACACTCAATAAACAGTTGTAGGATAAATGAATGAAAATCTACTTGTTAGGAACATATTTATCTGCCTGTGTGAATGGAGAAAGGGGTCTAGGAAGAGGAAAAGAGTGGGAGGATAATTTCATAACTAATCAAGTTTTGAGTATGGAACTTACTTACAAAAGATACAACCTTCCTGCAAAAGATTCAAAACTCTTCAGTGAGGCAGAGTGGAATCAGAAATGCTTCGGTGCTTCCTTGCTGGTTTTGCTGTTCACTAGCTATAAGCTAATTCTCTCCTTAAATGTGTTTGAGAGGCTTTATTTCCTTCATATTTTAGAGTAGGAAACAGTCTCCATCTCAGGTCACACTTTCACAATTTCTCACCTGGGTATCAGAGAGAACTTTCAAATTTACCTCCTCCCTGATCCAAGATCTGCCAGCCCCCCTTTCAGATCCCTCCTTTCTGGAGCTGCCAAGGGAATCTTTGCAAAATGCAAATCTGATCTTGCCACACCCCCACTTAAAAGCTCTCAATTGCATCTGATTGCCTTTAGGATAAAACTCAAACTTTTAGTGTGGCTTACAAGGCCTTTCTCGATCTTCCCCTTCTCTTTGGATCCACGTACAGACCTCACTCCTGTCCAAACATGTCAGCTCCCCCAAGCCTGGCTGCCCCCCTGCTCTGGGCAGATGACAGTAGCTTACTTCCATTTGTCTGATTAACTCTGCTCCTTCCTTCAACTCTGAGTTAGGTTTCCACTTCTCCCAGGAAGTGTGTCTTGAGACCACTCCTCCTCCCTCCCACGGCCAACTCCCCAGACATCCTTCTCTCCTGCTCCTTTACTCTGTGGTAGCCCAGAGTACGCAGACGAGTCTCTTGTGATTGAGGGACGCTGGTCTCGGCTTTCACCAGTGGTTCAGTACCTGCAGGAACTCTTTTCCTCTATCTCTGATTCCCTGGTGCTCATGGAACTTACACAGAGTAGATGCTTAATGAGTGTGTGTTGAGGGAATCAATGTCCTATTCACTCCCTGGCGGCACTTCAGTTGGCAGCTGTTGACAGACTCTGAAGTGTGTAGGGATCGAAGGTCAAGTGTAATGGAGAGAATGAGGGAAGGACAGCTGATCTGCTGAGGTCAACTGATTAGTTAGTTGTCAAGTCTTTGTTTTACTCAGTATCAAATCTAAAGCAAAACCAAGCAAAACAAAACAAAAAAGCCACTAGAAGAAAAGTGTGTGTAAGTTGCTCAGTCATGTCCGACTCTTTGCGACCCCATGGACTACACAATCCACAGAATTCTCCAGCCCAGGTTACTGGAGTGGGTAGCCTTTCCCTTCTCCGGGGGATCTTCCCAACCCAGGGATTGAAGCCAGGTCTCCCGCATTGCAGGCGGATTCTTTACCAGCTGAGCCACAGGAAAAGGTGAACGGTTTTTGGCTGGGCTGCTGCTGATGTGACCTCGAATGATGTAAATGATCTCTACTTTGAAATACCATATTTCTCCTACAGACCAGACTTTATATTGTGGTTACATATGCTCTCAGTTTGTTGTAGCAGTCAGCTTACATTAAATTATACTGTGTAACAAACAACCTCAACATCTTCTCTGCTTACAACAATGTCTGACGTTTTGCTTGTATTGCATTTCCATCATGAGTTGTCATGACTCTGCTCCTTGTCAAGACCCAGGCTAATGGAGAATAAGCCTGAGTTCTCTCTGGGATATTGTTGGGCTCATGGTAGAGGAAAAACAGAAATCAAGGCAAAGTACACATCTAGTTTTTAAAAAATCGAAATATAATTGACATCAGTTTCAGGCAAATGGCATAATGATTTGATATGTATATATAATATTATGAAATGATCACTACAGTTAGTCTAATTAATAACTATCCTCACATATTACAAAATACAAATTTACAGATTTTTTTTCTTTTGTTGAGAACTTTTAGGATTTTTCTCTCAGCAACTTTCAAATATACTGTATGGTCTTATTATCTATAGTCATCAAACTATACATTACATCTCCAGGGCTTATTTATTTTATAACTGCAATTTTGTATCTTTTAGTCACCCTCCCTACCTCCTACCTCTGGAACCCACCAATTTGTTCACTGTATCAGCTTGTTTGTTTTTAGATTCCACATACAAGTGAGATCACATCTGGCTTGAATTCTTCTGCCTGGAAACACTGCCCTTGCCTGCATTTCCTTAGCCAAAGCAAGCTGTAAGTGGAGATGTATTATACTACCTTGGGAAGGAGGGGCATCAAATACTGAGAACAGGAATGTGGTTTTTCATACTCTCCCACTGAACTGTAAACTCTTGGAGGGCAGGAGCTTTTGTGTTCTCTGACTTACAAACTTGGAAACATGCCAAAGCATATTACTTTTTTTTTTTTTTGAAATAAAGAGCAGAGGTGGTATGCTTCAGAAATAATGAGGATTTATTTGGACTATCTCTCTCTTTAGTCATTAATTATATTTCAGCTAGGGCTTCCCTGGTGGCTCAGAGGGTAAAGCATCTGCCTACAATGCGGGAGGCCTGGGTTCAGTCCCTGGGTTGGGAAGATCCCCTGGAGAAGGAAATGGCAACCCATTCCGGTACTCCTGTCTGGAAAATCCCAGGGACAGACAAGCCTGGTAGGCTACAGTCCATGCGGTTGCAAAGAGTCAGACATGACTGAGCGACTTCACTCACTTTCACTTTGTGTGATACCAATTATTAATTTTTTAATGAAATATTTAATGATTGACATGACTGAATATGCTAATCAGTTGCTTGCAATACAATTCTACATCATTGCCAAAGGTATGTCCCATTTCCCCAACTAGTCTTAACCAGTTGCTTGACACTAGTTCTCCATTACTTCCTCCATAAGAAATCCCATAGCTTGTACTGAAGGCCCTGTGATCTGGAACTAAGAGACATTTCTTTACTGCTGGCTATGCATCTGTCCCCTGTGGCTCAGGTAGTAAAGAATCTGCCTGCCAATGCAGGAGATGCAGGAGACGTGGGTTCTATCCCTGGGTTGGGAACATCCCCTGGAGAAGGAAATGGCAACCTGCTCCAGTATTCTTGCCTAGAAAATTCCATGAAGAGAGGATCCTGGCAGGCTATAGTCTTGGGATTGCAAAGAGTTGGGCATGACTGAGCACACACACACACACACACACACACACACACCACGTCCAGATACAAAAAGCCGCCCTCTTTCCCTATGTGTCTTCCATGCTTTCCCACCTTAGTGTCTTTGCTCTGGTTGTTCACTCTGCCTAGAATGACTTTGTCCATCAGCATGTGTTCAATTCCTTCTCAATTTTCACAGCAAAGTTTAAGTACTACTCTCACAAAGTCTTTCCTTATCACTTAGGTGATGTACTCAACACCCATATGCATACTCTTTCTATTCTTCTTTTTGGCAATTAATTTGCTTTATCTTGTCAAGGAGGGTAGGACATAGACTTTGCACAATTCACTTAGAGGGTCTGCCACTGAACCGCTCCTCAAAACTTGGTGAATTTCTTATCCCATGAATCTTAACTACTTCATTGTAAATAGAGAGTAGGAATAATAACATAATATATTGAATATGTTGTGTGAAGTGATTTATCATTATCCCTGACATACAGGAAGTACTTAATAAACAAAAGTCTTTACCTAATATAGTTGCATACTTACAGGATTTCTTGGCTTCACCTTTCTATCTCCCTCAGCGACATCACACAGAGTAGGTGCAATGTAGATAATTGCTGAGAATTATGAATTATGAATGAATGAATGAGTGAAGTGATGTTAGGCAAATGACCATGAGGCTTGTCTTTCTGTGAAATCAGTGATGCTAGACTGAGTCTTGGGTCTTTTCTCTGTGGCTGAGTTTGCCTAGATTTTTAATAACTTAGGTCCAGTGGTGGCTGTCCCATAGGGAGAGAGGTGGGAACGAGAGATGAAAAGTTACAAAAACACTCAGAAGATTCCCCTGGTGGGGGATCAAAGAAAGTGGAATGAAATATTCTCCCAGCATGTTTGCAATAAGAAATTACTGTCCAGTGAACCCAGATAATGCTTTTTGTGTCATCCAATAGTTTATTAAAAGTGTCTTGTTTTTTTCTATCATTATGGCAGGCTGAATAAATAGTTATATCAAAGACTGGGCCAAAAATTTACATTGTAAATCCTTCATGTACTACCGACATTTATTGAATGGTAAGTGGCAACTCCAGAGCAATCATTAACCAGGTCAAGAGAATGTTGTTTGGAAAATCATAAGCTATATATTTTGGAAATTTTGTAATACATTGAAAGTGAAAGTGAAATTTCCTCAGTGGTGTCCAATTCTTTGGGACTCCATGGACTATCCATGGAATTCTCTAGGCCAGAATACTGGAGTAGGTAGCCTTTCCCTTCTCCAGGGGATCTTCCCAGCCCAGGGATTGAAGCCAGGTCTTTCACATTGCAGGCAGATTCTTTACCAGCTGAGCCACAAGGGAAGCCCAAGAATACTGGAGTGGGTAGCCTATCCCTTCTTCAGGGGATCTTCCTGACTCAGGAATCAAACCAGGGTCTCCTGCATTGCAGGCAGATTCTTTACCAACTGAGCTACCAGGGAAGCCCTGTAATACATTAATGTTTTCAAATAAATGCAATTTCTATTATACAAGCCATAAAAATATCATAGTTCATTTTATAATACTACATTCAACTCTCCTAAAGATGACTCTTTTAAATCAAGATAAATTTCACTCCTTTCTTAAACTGACAACATTGTCAAAGTTTTGGATTACTGTCTCCCAACAAGGACAACTATAGAAACTACCTAAGTGCCAGCAGAGGAGTCTAGGTCCTAATTAAGCTGGAAGCCTCAACTCAAAGCCAAAATGGGGCTCAGCCCCTGAGTTGGATCTCAGCACAGAGCTAACTTGGTCTTCAGACACACTTTTCAGTAAATCAGGTTCTTTCCCTGTTTTGATTTTCTGTTGTCAGTATAAGAAATCGCCATAAACATAGTGGCTTGAAACAACACACAATTTTATTCTCCTATCGTTGTGGAGATCAGAAGTCTGAAATGAGTCTTATCAGGCTAAAATAAAGATGGCAGCATGGCTTGATCCTTCTCAAGGCTCCAGTGGAGAATCTTCTTCACTTCTTCCACTTTGAGAAGCTGCTAGGGTTCATCTCTTCAAGAAAATTAAAGATATCAAGGGAACATTTCATGCAAAGATGGGTTCGATAAAGGACCGAAATGGTATGGACCTAACAGAAGCAGAAGATATTAAGAAGAGGTGGCAAGAATACACAGAAGAACTGTACAAAAAAGATCTTCATGACCCAGATAATCACAATGGTGTGATCACTCACCTAGAGCCAGACATCCTGGAATGTGAAGTCAAGTGGGCCTTAGAAAGCATCATTACGAACAAAGCTAGTGGAGGTGATGGAATTCCAGTTGAGCTATTTCAAATCCCGAAAGATGATGCTCTGAAAGAGCTGCACTCAATATACCAGCAAATGTGGAAAACTCAGCAGTGGCCACAGGACTGGAAAAGGTCAGTTTTCATTCCAATCCCAAAGAAAGGCCATGCCAAAGAATGCTCAAACTACTACACAACTGCACTCATCTCACACACTAGTAAAGTAATGTTCAAAATTCTCCAAGCCAGGCTTCAACAATATGTGAACCATGAACTTCCAGATGTTCAAGCTGGTTTTAGAAAAGGCAAAGGAACCAAAGATCAAATTGCCAATATCCGCTGGATCATTGAAAAAGCAAGAGAGTTCCAGAAAAACATCTATTTCTGCTTTATTGACTATGCCAAAGCCTTCGACTGTGTGGATCACAATAAACTGTGGAAAATTCTGAAAGAGATGGGAATACCAGACCACCTGACCTGCCTCTTGAGAAACCTGTATGCAGGTCAAGAAGCAACAGTTAGAACTGGACATGGACCAACAGACTGGTTCCAAATAGGAAAAGGAGTACGTCAAGGCTGTATATTGTCACCCTGCTTATTTAACTTATATGCAGAGTACATCATGAGAAACGCTGGGCTGGAAGAAGCACAAGCTGGAATCAAGATTGCCGGGAGAAATATCAATAACTTCAGATATGCAGATGACACCACCCTTATGGCAGAAAGTGAAGAGGAGCTAGAAAGCCTCTTGATGAAAGTGAAAGAGGAGAGTGAAAAAGTTGGCTTAAAGCTCAACTTTCAGAAAATTAAGATCATGTCATCTGGTCCCATCACCTCATGGGAAATAGATGGAGAGACAGTGGAAACAGTGTCAGACTTTATTTTTCTGGGCTCCACAATCACTGCAGATGGTGACTGCAGCCATGAAATTAAAAGACGCTTACTCCTTGGAAGGAAAGTTATGACCAACCTAGATAGCATATTAAAAAACAGAGACATTACTTTGCCAACAAAGGTCCGTCTGGTCAAGGCTATGGTTTTTCCAGTGGTCATGTATGGATGTGAGAGTTGGACTGTGAAGAAAGCTGAGCACCAAAAAATTGATGCTTTTGAACTGTGGTGTTGGAGAAGACTCTTGAGAGTCCCTTGGACTGCAAAGAGATCCAACCAATCCATCCTAGAGGAGATCAGTCCTGGGTGTTCATTGGAAGGACTGATGCTGAAGCTGAAATGGCAATACTTTGGCCACCTCATGCGAAGAGTTGACTCATTGGAAAAGACCCTGATGCTGGGCGGGATTGGGGGCAGGAGGAGAAGGAGGCGACAGAGGATGAGATGGCTGGATGGCATCACCAACTCGATGGGCATGAGTTTGAGTAAACCCAGGGAGGCCTGGCGTGCTGCGATTCATGGGGTCGTAAAGAGTCGGACACGACTGAGCGACTGAACTGAACTGAATTGAACTGAGGGTTCCTTGGCTCCTCACAGCTCTCCAATCTCTGGTCCTGGGGTCACGTCGCCTTCTTTTCCCCTGTAATTGAAACTTCCTCTGTGCTCCTCTTATAAAGACATTGCGATTGCATTTAGGGCCTACTCCAATAATCTGGGATATTTCCCTCTGACAAAACCCTTATATTTAATCACATCTGCCAAGTCCTCCCCTCTTTGCCATGTAAAATAGCATTCACAGGTTCCAGGACATCTTTGAGGCACCGTTATTCAGCCTACCACATGTTGCCTTTCAAAAGCTTTTCTGTATCCAGATGATCATATTGACTTTTTGAAAACAAAGGAAAAGTACTGGCTTTCCCAGAAGGGAAAAAAGGCATTTCAAAAGGTTATCGATTAGGAGATGGGGGGTAGGTTGGGAATATTCTGATTTTACGTCTAGAAAAGTGTGACTCACATGGGTTGCCTACCACAGCACAGTTTGTTCCTGTCATTGTGTGAATTTGGATTTGTTTCAATGCTGACATCCAAGGGGCACAAATCCACTGATGTGATGTTGAGGTATGAGAAGCATCACAGGACTCATCTGGCACAGAACAGACCTGCCAGCACTTCCTGGTCTAATCAGGTATTTATACAACCCCTCCCCAACACCAGCTGTGGTCACCCACAATCCCAGGGCACCAGGATCAGGCTGCAAACCTAGTAAATGACTGTCCAAAGTGGAGATGATTCTTCATCTGCTTGCAATGAAAAATTCATCTCCAACTTCTTCAATTATTGTATCTTTCCTTCTAACTCTGGGTAGAGAAGAGCTTAAACCTTAATTCTGATGGTTCTGAATTTTATGAGTTTCATTAAAACCCTGGAGAGTCATTTAATTTGACGGGGTTCAATGCTAATATTCAAATGCATTTCTTCTGCAATAGATTTTTACCTTGTATTATAGAGACTGAGCTCCCATTTTTAACACATATGCTCTTAGCGCTTATGCTAATTTCACTGCTTATCTTTAAAATTGGCATATCATTGTTATTGTTATTATTATTATTGTTATTATTATTATTGTGTATTGACCAAGTTGAATGCCTCATTCTCAAGGGATTGCTGTCAGAGTTATATAATATGTGAACAATGGGTGAATGTTGTTCATTTTAAATGTGAAATTATAAATCAATTACAGTGGTGGCTAAAACCCCTTCATGACATGCCACAATTTACTTCCAGTGACATTTAAACCTATCTCACATGCTGAACAATCTGTAATAAATTATGATTTTTTTTTTGCTTCTGAAATGAAGCTATAATTATGACAGTTGAATTCTTGTTCTGGGAAATAAGGTGGCATTTAATTCCTTGAGAACAAATGACACTCACAAAAGAACAGTTAATTATTCTCAGCTGCAAAGGAAGGGAGGAGGGGAGAGAAAAATTATGAAAAAGAACATGGTAGCACTTTATGTGAAGTATCTATTAACTAATCCTTAACTAAGGCTGAACTACAATTGAACTTCTGGGCTACCCCTGAGCCCAGGTAATACTTTTTGTTATTTCATTTCTCAGTAAAACCCAAACAAGAAGAATTAGCAATATGAAACTTTCTCTGTTCCTTGCACATGATAACAGAAATATCCACACAATCAGTCTTGGTTCCGCGAATGCAGGTCTACATTCTAACTCAGTTAAATCAGACCCCGGGGGTGGCATGGGGTTAGTTTTCAATTATAGCCATCCTAATTCAGGTCTTTAACCGTAGTAATCATTCGATCCATATTGCAAATAAAGGGAAAGGGAAGCATTGCACCCCCGGAATTTGTTGTATTGTTGTTTGTTTCTAGTTTAAACAGCAACTGTGCTCCATTGGCTTTTCTCCGCTGGCCCTTTCCTCTTCATTCTGGCAAGAAGCCCTCGTGGCAATTGAATATGCCAGCAAACAGGAGGCCGCTCTTTGGTGCTATCCTGACACCATCAGCTGCGATGTTAGCAGCCTGCTATTAGAGATGCCTCTTTCTTTGACTTCCCTTTCTTCCTGGGGAGGAACAGATACTCTAGAGAAGGGCTCTGCTGAGTGGAATTCCCCATTTTGACTGCAATTAGGGATTGTGACTTGATTGATTTGGGGGCTCTCTGAAATGTAGCAGGATCAACACAGTTGCACACAAAACAAGGCATAATCCACTGGGTTAAATTAACGTTAAATCAGAGATGATTGGATTAATTGCTATTACATTTTATCTTCTCTGCACATGTGCTGTTGGCAGGCTTTCAGAGCCTTTTTAAAATTAGCTTAGAACTGGATGAAAATGGTACAGGTGCAGATGATTTGTGCACTGGGTCTTTCAAGTACACAGTGGGCTCATAAGAAGGTGCATTTTTTTCCAAATCTTATTTTGGATGTGATTTACGAAAAACTGCACTGAGAATAAACTTGGCATCGCTATACAAAAGCTATAGATGTGTTAAATGGCAAAAGGACCCTGTTGGCTGGAATATAACTCGGAAAATGGATCTCCTGCCTGTTGTGGCCTTGGCCCTCTCCCTCCATTCAGTCTGCTTCCCTTACAGGCTTTTCTGCGCTCGTGGGAGTCTGTAGGGTCCTGGGGACCAATGGGGCAGAGCCCTTAGTATGGCATCTGATCCTCTGGGATGTATCCTTCAAAGCCTACGTCCCTTCAACAAATATTAAAGGTGGAAGTGGACATGATGGTTGTTAACAGGGTGAATCTGCTTAACAGAAACAGTGTGGAATGATCAGGTCAGGGGTAACAAGGCAAAGATAATCAAAGCCTGGTATCTTTCATGAACTCGTTTGCCCACCAGTCAGTAGCTCAGGCTCACTGCCAGGCTGATGGTCTGAAAACATGCTGAGCCACTGGGAGGAAAGTTTATTTTTTATACTTTAGGAAATGGGGTGAGCCAACAGTTTCTTTTCAAGACCGCTGTGTGCATAACCTTACACACAGGTACTGTGGAGACAAAGACTTCGTTGAGGTGGGGGGGTGTCGCATTTTGGATCAATACAAGTAAGAAGGCGAGAGAATGGTTTTTTCTTTTCCTGGGCTCATTTCACTCTGATAGCAATACCTGGCTCATGAGAGTGAGCAGTGGACTCCACAGGCATTTTCCTGCCCAGGAACGTCTCCTCTCTGCGGGCCCTTTGCACCTCGCGTGTTTGCTGTTGTCTAATTTCCCTGGCCTGAGCATCCTGGCTTCTTCTCTGGCCTTGCCTGGCTCATTCCTGCTACAGGCCTTGTTCAGACAGGTTAACTTCTCCACGTGTCCTGGCTTCTCAGACCCGTCTCTGCTTGGCCCCTGTCTCTCAGCCTCCCTTGTTACGCTTCATAGACACTCGTTCCCAGTCTCTACTCCAGGCTGTGGAGGAATTTCCCCAAGAAAGGGCATTTTGATCCATCCAAATGCAACAGGAATAGGGAAGTGGGCTCTCAAGATTATTTCAGCTTATTAAAAATATATCTCACCTTTTTACATATTACTTCGAAAGGTGACATAGTTGCGATTGTGTTCACACGATGCCAAGAGGTACACTGAAAAGTGAGTTTCCTTCTCATCCACGACCTCTGGTGTCCTCACTTCAGAGACAACCACTGCTACTGGGTTTTATTTTTCACCTGTTCCTCCAGAAACATTATCTGCATATAAAACACACATACATGTATCCTTCTCTTCAGTTTTACACACAAATGAAATGATGTGCATGGTTCTACATCTCTTGCTTAATGTTTGCTTAAATCGATGTTGAAGACTGTCCCATATCCATACCATTGTTTTTAAAGTGTCCGCAATGTTTCTGGATGTATTATAATTTACTGAACCTGTCATCCACTAATGGACATTTAAGCTGTTTTCAGTTTTCTGCTTTCATAATGCTTGAACCTGATTGTTAATATGCTTCTTCATTTTATCTACCTACAAGTAAAATGCCTAGAAAAAAAATTTAAGGCTGTTATTACAAAACTTCAACCCCATTGTATGTGAAGTTATCTCACTAAAGAAAAGGGCACAAAACTCATGAGCATCTCAGCGAACCTCCGTCAGTGGAAAGCCTGCGCCACTGCCATTGGGGTTAAGAAAGACTGTTGCCACCAACTCAGAAAGCCCCTTCCATTTCTCACCTGGTTCCCTCCTCCACGTCCTTATCCTTTTTTTTTTTTTCATTTATTTTTATTAGTTGGAGGCTAATTACTTTACAATATTGTAGTGGGTTTTGTCATACATTGACATGAATCAGCCATGGATTTACATGTATTCCCCATCCCGATCCCCCCTCCCACCTCCCTCTCTACCCGATGCCTCCGGGTCTTCCCAGTGCACCAGGCCCGAGCACTTGTCTCATGCAACCAACCTGAGCTGGTGATCTGTTTCACTATAGATAATATACATGTTTCGATGCTGTTCTTTCGAAACATCCCACCCTCGCCTTTCCCACAGAGTCCAAAAGTCTGTTCTGTACATCTGTGTCTCTTTTTCTGTTTTGCATATAGGGTTACCCGGTTCCCTCCTCCACGTCCTTATCCTTAATACTACAGGCGTTCTGGCTTTTGAACTCTGTGTAGTTGATTTATATAGTGCTATAGACAATGTTTGGAGAAGGTGCCCCACTCCAATACTCTCGCCTGGAAAATTCCAGGGACGGGGGAGCCTGGTAGGCTGCCATCTACGGGGTCACACAGAGTCGGACATGACTAAAGTGACCTAGCAGCAGCAGCAGCATAGACAATGTTTGTGTCCCCCCAAATCCGTAAGTTGAAACCTACTGTCCAGCGTGATGGTGTAGGAGGCAGATCCTCTGGGAGGTGACTAGGTCATCTGGATGCAGCCCCTGGGAATGGGAACAGTGCCATGATAAACAGGGCCAGAGGGAGCTCTCCCACTCCTCTGCCATTGGAGGACACAGTGAGAAGAAAGCCGTCTAGGGACCGGAAAGAGGAATCTGACTCTGAATGTGCTAGGAACTTAATCTTGTACTTCCTGGCCTTTAGAACCTTCAGAAATAAATGGTTTCCGTTTAAGCCACTCAGTCTAGGGTATTCTGCTATGGTAGCCTAAACAGGCTAAGACATAAAGCGTGCAATTTTTGGGTCTGGCTTCTCTCATTATATTTGTGAAGTCGTCTTGTTTCATGTAGCTGTAGATGGGTCATTTTTATTTGTGTGTATTATTTCATTGGATATCCTTGCAGTCCTCGGGACTCTTGCAGGGTCCCTTGGACTGCAAGGAGATCCAACCAGTCAATCCTAAAGGAAATCAGTCCTGAATATTCATTGGAAGGACTGATGTTGAAGCTGAAGCGCCAATACTTTGGCTACCTGATGCGAAGAGCTGACTTATTGGAAAAGACCCTGATGCTGGGAAAGATTGAAGGTTGGAGGAGAAGGGGATGACGGAGGATGAGATGGTTGGATGGCAGCACCGACTCAATGGACATGAGTTTGAATAAACTCTGAGAGTTGGTGAACGACTGGGAGGCCTGGCGTGCTGCGGTCCATGGGGTTGCAAAGAGTCGGACATGACTGAGTGACTGAACTGAACTGATTATTCTACTGAATGAACACACTACAAATTATTTATCCATTCTGTTGGAGAGCTTTGAGTTCTTATCAAATTTGGCTAATTTAAATAGTGCTGCATATACTGCTACTAGGTATTAACTCTGGGAATGGAATTGTTGGATGATGGGCTTTGTGTAAGTTCAACTTTAGCATATAATGAGAAGCTGTTTTTCCAATTTATATTCATAACAGCATGCATAAGAATGCCCATCGCTCTACATTCTTGCAACTAATCGATAGTCATTCTTTCTTATTTAGACATTCTGGTAATTGCACAGTGGCATATCACTGGGGTTTGAGTTCATATTTTCCTGATTATAAAGAAGCTGAGCATATCTCCTTACATAGAAGTTCTCTTTGTGAAGTGCCTGTGATTGTCTCTTGTCCATTTTTCTTTTGGACTGTAAGAACACTCAGAGTATTTTATATACTCTTGCCTTTTGTTGGTTTTGTGGATACAAAACAAACATTTTGTTCCAATCTGTGGTTTGCCTTTTCACTTTTTTAAAGTTGTATTTTGATGAAAAGGGTTCCTAGTTTTAGTATAGTCCAATCCAAAGAGTTTCCCTTTAGGGTGATTTTTCTTTCTTTGTTTTTTTTTGTGGCATGTGTACTGCTTAAAAAATATATTCTTAGTTCAATGTAGTGAAGAGTTTTCTCTTATATTCTAAAGTGTTATTAGTTGCCTTTATCTTCCAGGAATTGGTATTTTACTTGGCAGGAGGTAGGAGTCAAGTTTCCTTTTTCCCATGAAGATATCCAACTGATTCATCACTGTTTAGTGAAAAGACTAGTCTTTTACATCTGGCTGCATTGTTATGTTGTCATAAATCAAGTGACCGTATATTTGTGGATCTATTTCTAGACTTTCCTTTTTATTCCATTGATCTTTGTAAAACTGCCACCAATATTGTGCTTCTTAAGATAGTAGTTTTATAATAATAAGTCCTGCTATCTAGTGGAGCAACTTGTTTTTCTTCAAGAGAGCTTTCATTATCTTAGCCACTTGGATTTCCATATAATTTTAGAAAAGGCTTGTCAGTTTCCTCAGGAATGAGTGTTGGGGTTTTAAATATGATTTCTTTGACTCTATAGAAAATTTGATGGAGAACCAATATTTTTGTAATATTGAGTCTTGCCGTCTCTCTATATTACTAGAATCCTATGCTCATGAGCAAGATTGGTCCATAATTTTCCTTTCTTATAATGGTTTTGTCAGGTTTTGGCATCATGATAATGCTGGTCTCATAAAAACGAACTATTTCTATATTCCCAAATGGGCTTGTGTAGATTTGTAGTTATTTCTTCACCAATAAAACTTGCATCTGGCGTTTTATTGGTAGGAAGAATTTTATTTACTAATTTAACAAATTTAATAATTAGAGAACTATTTTTATTTTCCTATTTATTAGAGTTTATTTAAGGATTTGTGCATTTCACTATATTATTTAAAGATTTATTTTTAGAGCAGTTTGAATTTCATGACAAAATTTAGAGGAAAGTATAGAGATTTTTGGTATACCTCTGCCTCCACAAATGCATGGTCTTTTCCACTTTCACTCACCAGAATGGTACATTTATTATCAAGGATGAACCTACACTGATGCATCATAGTCATCCAAGCCTATAGTTTACCTTAAGGTTCACTTTTGGTATACTCTGCGTATATTTGCACAAAAGTATGATGATATACATCCTCTGTTATAGTATCATAGAGATTATTTTTACCAACCTAAAATTACTCTGTGCTCTTCCTACTCATTCCTCCCCCACCCTTACCCTCTGGCAACTACTGATCTTTTACAGTCTCTATAGTTTTACCTTTCCCAGAATGTCATATAGTTGGAATCATATAGTATGTAGTCTTTTCAGATTTGTCTCTTTCATTAAGTAAAATGCATTTAAGGTTTCCCAGCTTCTTTTTGTGGCTTGACAGCTCATTTCTTTTCAGCACTGAATAATATTCCACTGTCTGGATGTACCGCAGTTTATCCATCCACCTACTGAAGGACATCTTGGTTGCTTCCAGATTTTGGGAATTATGAATAAAGCTGCTATAAACACCTGTGTGTAGGTTTTTTGTGTGGACATATATTTTCCACTTCTTTGGGTAAATGCCAAGGAGCGTCGTTGCTGGACTGTGTGGTAAGGGTATGTTTACTTTTGTAAGAAACCTCCAAACTATCTTCCAAAGTGGCTGCACCACTTTGCAGTTCCATAAACAAGAGAGTGTCCTCTTGCTCAAATCCTTGCCAGCATTTGGTATTGGCAGCATTCCAGGCTTGGGCTATCCTAAAAGATTTGTGTATGTGTGTGTGTTAGTCACTCAATTGTGTCCAACTCTTTGTGACCCTATGGACTGCAGCCCAACAGTCTCTTCTGTCCATGGAATTTTCCAGGCAAGACTACTGGAGTGGGTAGCCATTCCCTTTCCCAGGGGATCTTCCCAACCCAGGGATCGAACTCGAGTCTCCTACATTGCAGGCATATTCTTTACTTTCTGAGCCACCAGGTAAGTCCCATAGTAGTATCTAATTTTTGTCTTAATTTGCATTTCCCTGATGGCATACGATATGGAACACCTTGTTATATATTTATTTGCCATCCATATTGTCTTCTTTGGTGAGCTGTTTGTTAAGATCTTTGGCCCATTTTTTAAACTTGCTTGTTTTTTTTTTTCTTATTGTTGAGTTTTAAGAATTCTTTGTATATTTTACTTGACAAGGTATTTGGTTAACATCCTTTATCAGTTCTATTTTTTTGCAAGTATTTTCTTCCAGTCTTTGGCTTGTCTTACAATCTCTTGAATTGTCTTTTGCAGAGAAGTTTTTAATTTTAATCAAGCCCAGCTCTTCAACTATTTCTTTCATGGGCCATGCATTTGGGGTTATATAAAAAAAGGTGTCACTGGAGCCAAGGTCAGCTAGATTTTCTCCTTTGTTATTTTCCATGCGTTTCATAGTTTGCATTTTACATTTTGACCTATGATATACTTTGAGTTAAGTTTTGGAAAGAGAGATCTGTGGCTAGATTCTTTTTTTGTTGTTGTGTGAATCTCTCGTTGTTGCAGCATTATTTATTTTTGAACAGATCATCCTTGCTCCATTGTATTATCTTTTTGCCCTTTGTCAAAAGTCAGTTGTTGATTATGTTTATGGGAGTCTATTTCTGGGCTCTCTATTTGTTTCCATTGATCTATTTGTGTATTATTTTGTCAATACCTCACTTTTCATTATTATAACTTTATAATGTTTTGAAGTTGGGTAGCATCAGTCTTCCAACTTTGTTCTTCAATACTGTGTTGGTTATTCAAGGTCTTTTGCCTCTTCCTATAAACTTTGGAATCAGTTTGTCAATAACCATAAAATGACTTTCTGGGATTTTGAATGAGATTGTACTAAATCTGTAGATCAAGTTGTGAAGAACTAACATTTTGACACTACTGAGTCACCCTATCAATGACATGAAATATCTCTCCATTTACTTTAGCTCTTTATTTCATCAGAGTTTTGTAGTTTTCCTATAAATTTTGAGCATATTTTGTTAGATTTATATCTAAATATTCCATTTTTGGGGATGCTGATATAAAGGATACTGTGTTTTTAAATTCAAATTCCATTTGGTCACTGTTGGTTTACGGAGAGGCAATTGACTTTTGCATATTAACCTTGTATCCTGCAGTCTTGCTATAATTGCTTATTTGTTGCTGAAGATATTTTTTTAATCCTTTGAGATTTTTTACATAAACAATCATGTCATTTGTGAACAAAGACAGTTTTTTTCTGTCTTTCTTCTCAATTTAAATGCCTTTCACTTAATTTTCTTGACTTAATGCATTAGCAAGAATTACCAATACAACTGTGAAAAAGACTGGTAAGCAGTTTGTTATGGTTTCAACAATATCTTCTTAAGATCTTTTTCACAATATCATCTTGTCATTTTGTTAATGTCTTGTAATGTTTCCTATTTCTAACCTAAATTGGTTATTTGTGTTTTCTCATTTTCTTTTTTTAAAAAAATCTGCATCATGGAGAGGTTTATCAAATATACGGATTCTTATAAAGTAACAACTTTTGGTCTTATCAGTCCTTTTATTGCATGTTTGTTTGTTCAGTCACCAAGACATGTCCGACTCTGCAACCCCATGGACTGCAGCATACCAGGCTTCCCTGTCCCTCACCATCTCCCAGAGTTTGCCCAAGTTCATGTCTATAGCATTGGTGATGCCATCCAACCATCTCATCCTCTGTCACCCTCTTCCCCTTCCACTTTCAATCTTTCCCAGCATCAAGGTCTTTTCCAATAAGTCAGCTGTTCACATCAGGTGGCCAAAGTGTTGGAGCTTCAGCTTCACCATGAGTCCTTCCAATGAGTATTCTACTGCATATATGTTTTCTATTATATCAATTTCTATTCTTATCTTCTGGTTTCTTTTATTTAGGTTTGCTTTACTGTTCTATTACTAACTTCATGAGACAGATGTTTAGCTTTTTCACTTCATCTTTTCTTTTTTTGTAATGAATATCCTACATTTTCCTCTGAGAATGGGCCTAGCTGCAGTCTTTGATTATCATAAGTTAATCAAATAATAAGCATGCTTATTAATTCACATATAAATATGGAGATTTTTCTAGGGCTTTTTGTTGCTGTTAGTGATTTTTAACAGAATTGTAGTTATTAGAACATATTCTGGTCATTGCAATCTTTTGAAATATGTTGAGTTTCCTTGATGACTTAGCATGATCAATTTTTAACAAGGCAGAGCAGTGTGTGCCTGAAAAGCATGGGTATTCAGCAGTTGTTGGGTTGTGTTTTCTGCAAGTCGATTGGTTACAAGTCTATTAATCATGTTGTTCAGATCTTCCAAATATTTCCTGATTTTTTTCTCTATATCTATCATTTGCTGAGAAAATTGTGATTTTGTTTCTCATTGCACTTACTGGCTTTTCCATTTCTCCTTGTAGTTCTATTTATTTCTGTATCTTGAGATGTGTGACATCAGGTAAACACAAACTAGGAATGGGTTAAGGTGACTGACATTTTCTTACAAGGTTTCCCTCTTTGCCTCTAGATGTTGTGAAAGTGCTGCACACAATATGCCAGCAAATTTGGAAAACTCAGCAGTGGCCACAGAACTGGAAAAGGTCAGGTTTCATTCCAATCCCTAAGCAAGGCAATACCAAAGAATACTCAAACTACCTCACAATTGCACTCATCTCACACACTAGTAAAGTAATTCTCAAAATTCTCCAAGCCAGGCTTCAGCAATACGTGAACCATGAACTTCCAGATGCTCAAGGTTGTTTTAGAAAAGGCAGAGGAACCAAAGATCAAATTGCCAACATCTGCTGGATCATCGGAAAAGCAAGAGAGTTCCAGATAAACATCTATTTCTGCTTTATTGACTACACCAAAGCCTTCGACTGTGTGGATCACAATAAACTATGGAAAATTCTGAAAGATATGGGAATACCAGACCACCTGACCTGCCTCTTGAGAAACCTATATGCAGGTCAGGAAGCAACAGTTAGAACTGGACATGGAACAACAGACTGGTTCCAAATAGGAAAAGGAGTACATCAAGGCTGTATATTGTCACCCTGCTTATTTAACTTATATGCAGAGTACATCATGAGAAATGCTGGGCTGGAAGAAGCACAAGCTGGAATCAAGATTGCCGGGAGAAATATCAATAACCTCAGATATGCAGATGACATCGCTCTTATGGCAGAAAGTGATGAGGAACTAAAGAGCCTCTTGATGAAAGTGAAAGAGGAGAGTGAAAAGGTTGGCTTAAAATTCAACATTCAGAAAACTAAGATCATGTCATCTGGTCCCATCACTTCATGGGAAATAGATGGGGAAACAGTGGAAACAGTGTCAGACTTTATTTTCTTGGGCTCCAAAATCACTGCAGATGGTGATTGCAGCCATGAAATTAAAAGATGCTTACTCCTTGGAAGGAAAGTTATGACCAACCTAGACAGCATATTAAAAAGCAGAGACATCACTTTGCCAACAAAGGTCCATCTAGTCAAGGCTATGGTTTATCCAGTAGTCATGTACGAATGTGAGAGTTGGACTATAAAGAAAGCTGAGCGCGGAAAAATTGATGCCTTTGAACTGTGGTGTTGGAGAAGACTCTTGAGAGTCCCTTGGACTGCAAGGAGATCCAACCAGTCCATCCTAAAGGAGATCAGTCCTGGGTGTTCATTGGAAGGACTGATGCTGAAGCTGAAACTCCAATACTTTGGCCACCTCATGCGAAGAGTTGACTCATTGGAAAAGACCCTGATGCTGGGAGGGATTGGGGGCAGGAGGAGAAGGGGACGACAGAGGATGAGATGGCTGGATGGCATCATCGACTAGATGGGCATGAGTCTGAGTAAACTCTGGGAGTTGATGATGGACAGGGAAGCCTGGAGTGCTGTGATTCATGGGGTCACAAAGAGTCGGACACGACTGAGTGACTTTACTTACTTACTTATTATCAAAATAGATAAAACACATCAGTTTAGTTCAGTCGCTCAGTCGTGTCCGACTCTTTGCGACCCCATGGTCCTACCAGGCTCCTCCGTCCATGGGATTTTCCAGGCAAGGATATTGGAGTGGGTTGCCATTTCCTTCTCCAGGGGATATTCCCGACCAGAGATCGAACCCGGGTCTCCTGCATTGGAGACAGATGCTCAGATGGTCAGAGAGACGTCTGAGCCACCAGGGAAGCCCATTTTGATACTAGAATAGCTTAATCAGCCTTTTTTGTATTAAACAGTCATTAAGATGGCAGGTTGTGTGCAGCCCTAGTGACGGTGGAGGCTGCTGCGCCCCAACATGCTACTGGCTCGGGGCTCCGTCGATGGATTGGGAGTGAGCTGCCGGCGGCGGCCAGATACCCAGCGGGACGATGCCAGCAACCCGGGTCCCTCCCACCCCGGACCGAAGTGCAAGATGGGAGGCAAGATGACATCCTGCGGGACAGAGGAGGGAACCCCGACGGCAAAAGGAAATCTATGCTCTGCGGAGACCCCAGGGGAAGCCGGGGAAGGAAGCCCAGGACCCTGCCAACAAGTCCGAAGACAAGGAAGGCGAGAAAGACACAGAGACGCAGAGGCGGCCAAGGAAGAGGGCCCGACGGCAGAGTCGAAGCTGACGGAGGCTGCAGAGGCGCCGGCGGCCACCTCGGGGCCTGGCTGCGGTGGGCGAGGCCCCCAAAGCTTTGGAGACCCAGGCGGCAGAGCCCGCGGCCCCCACCCAGGCCCCCACCAGCTTCAGACTCAGAACCCAGCAGCACCGAGGCTGCCCCGTCCTCCTAGGAGACCCCGGCAGGCACAGAAGCGCCCAGTTCCACGCCCGGAGACCCTGGCGCCTAACTGATCAAACGGTAGCAGTGACAGTAAGGAGGTCAGCCCATGGGAAAAAATACTGCTTAACAACCACCTATGTCTACGTGTGCGACTCTCTCTGTCCCTTTGTGCACACCTCTCTCTCCTACACTAACTTGTTTCAAATCGGTAGTAATGATATTATTGCAGAGGAAAAGGGATGTGGTGTCATAATGGGAGGGAGACGGTGGGAGAATGGAAATAGTGACTTTGTGGGGAAATATCTAATGTACCTTCCATCAACTCTGCCAGTCAGTCCTGGGTTTTGAAGATCAGCATCTGAAAGCACAGTCCAACTTCTGTACCTGAATTGCTGTTACCTGCCCGTCCACCACCAAGATCTGAGCATCTTTCTTGCCAGCGGAGTTGGGAGTGATGCCTTTGATTCTGCCTGCAGGGCCTGTGCTGAGGGAAATGGATGTTTATGAAAGCAGTATTTTTTGTGTTTTCTTTTTCATTTACAGCCTTTCTTATTTTGATGTTTTTTAATGTTGTGGATGAATGCCAGCTTTCAGACAGCTCGTGGTAGCCTGTCCACATGTGTCTTGATGCCAATACTCCATTCTTCCTCCCCAGGTTCTTTTGGGAGTAACAAACATTCATCCTGCACTTCCTTAGATTTCTCACTGCTAGTTAATGCTTGTCCTTGGTTGGGTGTACCAGTAGTTCTGTTTACAGGTCAGTGGAAATGAAAAAAAAGTGTGTTCACTGTAGTTCCAGTTTTTCCCTCCATTCTGTGTCATAGACACCAACACACCACTCACTGGAAACTGGAAAAAGAATTTTAAAAAAGCACAATGGATGCATTGAAATGATATGCAATTGTATAAATGATACAACTGTAATACAGTTAATTAAAAAAATTTAAAAGATTGCAGGTTGTATCTTTTCCATCCTTTTATTTCCAACTTTTTATTTTGAGATGTATTACTTATAATCAATAAATAGTAAATTGTACAAGTTCAATATGACCACTTTTGTCTTTTAATAGGAGCATATAATTATTGATATTTTGGGTTTAAATTCTATTTTATATTCACTTTCAATTAACCTAACCTTCTCTATGTTCTTATTTCTTACCTTCTTTCTTACCTTGTTTTTTGGTAGATTTTTCTTAATATCCTATCTTTGCCTTCCTCCCTCCAATCAAAATCAGGTTGGTAGCTATACAATTACTATTCCTTCAACAGTTATCCTGAGGAATACAAGGTGCATCTTTAAATTATCAAAGATTATTATTGCTTGCTTCTTTTATTCATTTTCATGACATTATAATGGTCTTTAAATACTTTAACTCCACTTTTGTGCTGTTTTTCTCAAATTTTGTGCTGTTTTTTTGTGTTGTATCTCAATTCCATACACTGCTCCTTTGACTTTCTGTGTTTCATCTTTATTATTTTCTTCTTATTTTACTTTCAAAACCAGAAAAACCCTTATCTTTACAGAACTTATATTTCTATTGGAGAGAGAGTCAACATACAAATAAATAACTAAAATGTATAAGTAACTAAAACCATCAGACATCAGATGGTGATAAATATTTCAGAGAAAAGCAAAGCAGGAAAGGAAAACATGGAAAGTTGGAAAGCATGGTTGAAATTTTAAATGAGGTGATCAGGGAAGACCACTCCAGACAGCTGAGGTTTGAGCAAAGGTCTACAGGGATTGAGGGGCTAAGCCATGAAGACATGCATAGGAGAGTGTTTGCAGATACAGAGTGCTGCAAAGAGAAAGCCTCCGAGGTAGAGCTGTGGTTGACATCTTCCAAGGTCAGTGAGGAGGCTGGGGTGGCTGAAGTTAGATGAGTGTGAAGGAGTAGAAGTGAGATATCCCACTATCAGAGGGGTAGTGAGGGTGTTTATAAACAGGTAACCGGCGGGAGTCAAGTAATTTCACTAGGGCTTCGGTAAAAGGAATTTTGGCTTATTATTATGATATAAAACCCAAGGTAAGAGAAGCAATTGTATTTGAATGCAAAATGCAACTTTTTAGCTTACAGTTTTAGAGGGTTTATTGTATGCCAGGCACTGTATAAAGTTCCTTATGTGTAAGATTTTATTTCATACTCAGTGTATAAGAAGAAGGTAGATTTCATACAGGTTAATTAATTTACCCAAGGTCACAACTTATATGCAAAGAAATCTGAGTCACATCCATGTGGTCTCTTAATTCTAATTCTGTGCTCCTCTGAGGTGTCACTGAATGACTGAATAGTTACCAGTCATCTGGAGAGATCCAGCTCTGAACTCCGTGAATGAGTTTTTCTACTTCCTTTTTGTTTAGTGCGCAGAGCATTAGCTAATGATCCTAAGAGGCTCGGTTGGTTTACCATGTGGATCATTATTGTTCTCTGTTTTACTGACACACGCTACACACTTTAATTGTGGGAAGCTTTTTTTTTTTTTTTTTTCCAGAAGGGCCTACTGCCAATCAACAAGGATGGAAAAAGATACCATAGGTGTATATATACAGATTAAACATCGTTATTGAAAACAATTGTGTCCCATAGAGGACATTGGTATATGAGTTATTTTAACCTACTATATGATCTTTCACCTACATCTGAGTGACCTGTTATGTTCCTTTTACACTTTATATAATGTAAAATATGAGTTAAATGAATATACAAGAAAAACCTGCCCTTGAAATAATCCAATGTTAAATTTGTAATGTCACAAATGAGTAGCATATGCATTCTTTGGTTTATCATCTTTATCTTCATGCCTGATTAGCCCCCCTCAGAAGGAAGGATGCTGGCTAACTCAACCCCTGTGTTGAGGAGGCTGTGTGATTCATTTTATTTTGTATAGAATTTGGCTAGAAAGCTGAAGATTTATTGATGCAATGTAAAATATTAGCTGGCAGGTAAAAATAAGCCTGTTAATGAATGTGATTAGAACAGCAGCTGGAATGAATTGCAGTGTTTGCAACATCAATGGAATTAATAGACCTTAAAATATTCAGGGAATCAATTAAAAGTCTTCTTCGGGATTCAAAAAATGTGTGTTCATGTGCTGAACTTTAAAATGAGCACCGGGAGAAGAAATGGCCAAACCTTCTGTCAGAAAAGCGTTTAAAGATTCTCAGGGCGTCTGGCTGTTTCTGGGTCCAGCCAGCTTCTGAAGGAAACCCTGGTGGGCTGAGCAGCAGGCAGCTCGAAACGCAGGCTTCAGACTGTGCTTGCAAGAATTAAACAAGAGAGGCACGTGAGAGCAATTGAAATGGGTGTCCTGGCTGCACTCCTTGAGGTTCTGCAACCTTGTTAACCTTTGAGACGGGCACAGCGTCCTACCAGGATGAAAGAAGAAAAGAAGGTGATAGTTTCTTAAGCGTATTCTCAAATGGTCACCCCGAAGACCTTGAAAAGTTTCAAGCCAGAAGTTTTAGGATGAATAGTCTTGTATAAAAGTCTTTGGGAGGAATTAATTGGACAGCATCATGTATAAGCAATGGAACATAGATATTATCTAGCATTCCCCAAACTAGATTAATTAATCCCTACTTCCCCTGCCCCCACTAACAAATGAATTAAATAGGCTTTTTAGTTACACTTTTATACCTTTACCTCTGGGGGAAAGCATTTATTGTCCATATACTTGTTCTATAATGCAAAGTTGAAAGTTTCTCTTTAAAGTAGCACAAGATGCTAAAGTGGGAGGAGATTGTTTAGTTCAGATTATCATGGTCTATAACCCGATTTTAATTTTGGGAATATTCATTCCTTATTTCATGTCTCAATCCAAAGGCTATCTACGTGTTCACAGGTTACTTACATTCTGCACAGTTTCTGTGATGTTTTCTTCCCATTGCATCAGTAGGAAGCTGGGTAGAGCCAGAAATCCTGCAGCCATAAAGACTGGTTTTGGGACGATGACTTCGTCCTCTGGACCTGTGAAACTTCCTCCTGGTTTCTTAGCGTCCATGGCTCCAAGCTTTAATGTTACCTTAGACCCAAGCAGCCAGTATCCTACCTTGGCCCCACAGGCTCATGACCATCTGCTGGCTGCTCTTCCTGGGGGCAGGAGTTTTTCACTCCTTTGAGTAAATACCAAGGGGCATGATTGTTGGATTGCATGTTGAGTATGATTACTTTGATCAGAGGCTGAAAAACTGTTTCGACGTGACTGTACCACTTTGTGTTCCCACAAGCAACAAAGGAGTGTTTCTCTTGCTCCAAATCTTGGCCAGAATTTGTTTTTTTCAGGGAGATGGCTGTGGGGATGTGCCCACTCAGTGCTGACTCCTGTTCTAGACCATGCTCTGGGAAGTGGAACCCCCAAATTCCTGCTTAAATCCCTGAGCTGGCTTTTAGGGTCGCAGTGTGTCCTTAGAGGAGTGAACTGTGAAGCTTTGGGTGGATGTATCTGTAAGTCTAAGGGGTGGATGGTGGGTGGCTGCTTATGGGGGGAGACTGCTCATGGTGGGTGAATGGAGTTTAGACATGAGGATGCAACCAGGTCCACGGAGGACAGTGGGAAAATCGAGGCTGGCCACACGCTTAGGGAGTCTCTATTTGTGCTGTGTACCCCAGGCCCCTCAGGCCCTGCCAAGCAGCGGCAGCCAACCATGGTCATAACCATATGAGGAGTTGAGCTGTCTGTGCCCTGGGTAACTAGAAAGGGTCCTGAAGGCACAATTTGCCTTCTCATCAATTTTCTCTAGTTGTCTTTTTGGGCAACTGAAGCACCCACTTGAAATTTTACTGCTGAGATGATCAGAAGCCACAAGGGGGAATCTCACTGTTTATTTGACCTTCCTTCTGGTCTCAGCAGCTTGGTTCCTCTTTTCGCGTCTCCTATGGCTCCCCTATTTGCAGATGTATGACTTCACTGGCAGAGTCTCCCTCCATGGTCCAGCCACCGTACTTCCCCTCATCCCCGTCACCATCCATACAGGTTTTTTCTTGCAGTATCACTCCCTCTGATCTTCCACTTTGGCCTCACAAGCGGCTTCTATTATCTTTGCCTTGTTCTAATCCATGGTTTGCAGTGGTGCAATTTTCAGGTGGAAGGGGAGTGTGGTGTAGTCCTACTGTGGGTAGCAGAAGGAAGAGGGAGGGGGAGAAAGCACTGTGGATATTTAGCAATGGATACCTTGAAACCACAGACTGTTGAGGCTACATATTCTTCTAAGGTTTATGATGTTTGTCAATTAACCATTTGAAGACCCATAAAAAGAAAAATGCATTCCCTTTGAAGAGAACTAAGGAGAGCAAAGTATTATTTTTTTTTTCAGATAAAAAATGAATAATTAAGATGTAAACCTCTTAGTCAAGAGCTCAGATGCCGATCTGGGGACAGGAGGGATATGTAGGTATCGATAGAAGGTAGGTTTAAACCCCACTGATTCAGGAAAAATAAAAGACAAGTGGGGACCAAGAAAGTACATGCATCACTGAGTGGTGAAAACTACACTGAACCGTCACCAGGGAGGAGGACTTAATTTTGGCTTTTATCATCCACTACCTGTGGGATTTTGAACACTTCACTTTCACCTTCAGGTTCCTCATTTGTAACCTTAGCATATCTTCCTTGATACCGTACAGGGTGGTTGTGAAAAATGAAGTGAGACATTGACCATGAAAATACTTTGTCTACTGGCACATACTATACATACATGCTTGGGCTCCAAGCTCTCTCCTACGTTCAGATATGTCTGAGACCTAGACCCAGTCAAGGCTAGTAAACCCAGCTTGTGATTTTCCCCACAAGCTGCTATGCTCAGGTCATAAAAGCTTTTTGGCACCATGATTATAATGCAGATAATATTCTGCTTCTGTCGCACAATCTTTTATTTCATTTTTTGTTTTGTTTTATAAATAGAAATATGCATATGTTATGATGAGCCAACAAGATCATATGAACGATCTCCCCAATAGATCCTTAAATGGGAAGGATAAGCTGTCTTCCCCAAGGAGGCCTAATTCTATGAGACATCAGTGATTTAAGGGTTAGAACAGCAACTTGGCCATTATCCAGCTCTGATGGACCTTGGGCATTGTATTATCTAGCCTGCTGGAAGCTAGTTTCCTTGGCTACGAAAATAATACATTACCATAATTTCTAAAATCTCTCTCAGCTCTGATTTCTGATTCTAAGTCTACCATACACATACTTAGATTTTTCTTTTTAAAATGATGAATAAGCAAATGCAAAGCCAACCAGAACCTAACTCATCAAAATCATCAACTGATTAATTAAATATTCTATTTGTTCAGCAATTGTTTCTTTTTTCTTTTTTCCATTTATTTTTATCAGTTGGAGGCTAATTACTTACAATATTGTAGTGGGTTTTGTCATACATTGACATGAATCAGCCATGGATTTACATGTGTTCCCCATCCCGATCCCCCCTCCCACCTCCCTCTCCACCTGATCCCTCTGGGTCTTCCCCGTGCACCAGCCCTGAACACTTGTCTCTCCACAATTGTTTCTTGAACGTCCTCTTCACGCCGGTTCCAGGTGCTGGGACACCCGGCAAAGCAAGAGACACACGACCCCTGTTCTCATGGTGTCACTGCTTAGCAGGGAGGAAAACAAAGAAGCGGATAGTGAATAAGGAAAATGTTGAACAGAGACATGTGTTATAAAACGGGAAATTTTACGTTCACCAACTAACTATACCTCCTTCCTCCCATAAATCCCAAGATTTCTGATGAAGTAATACCTTTTAAGTAGAATGAGAGCATTTGGTTTGCCTGTATGGTGACAAAAAGAGAAAATAAATTGAAAAGGGTTTAGGGAATTCTGAATCTTTGAGATTTGTAAGTCTTTCCATTTGGAGAGCAGGAAATCTAGACCCCAAATGAACTTGGGCTTAGATACAGCATCAAATAGGTGAGATGTGTCTGTGGGGAAAACACTGACCCACATAGTCATCGAGCTACCATGGGTCAGAATCTAGGCAGACTTTTGCATCTTAGTCGAGTCTATTGATAGGAAAAAGATCCCAAATGTGACGGAAATAATTTGAAAGCTTGCAAAGCCTTATCAATAGTCACTATATATTTGCAATTAAAAAAAGGAGAGAGAAAGATAAAGCCATCAGTTATAGTGCTAAAACACAAAGTTGAAAACTTAAAAATAGGTAAGAAATAGTTTTGAATTTAATTGACCATCAGCACTAGAGAAATTGGTCAAACAAGAACCTACGACCTTCAGTTAGAGAGAAGTCTTTGTGGGTGTTTTTAAGCTCAGTGTTTGAGGTGCTGGTCCCTTATCACACCATATTTCTTGTCTAAATATATGGCTTTGTTTTTCCTTGATTTAGCGATGCCGTGAATGCTACACTTGTGCTTGACAGTCATGACCACAGTCATTTTATTTGACACATAAATAGAACAGAGTAAGAAGGGAGAGAAGAGTAGGAAAATTTTCTGAAGAGAGGAGTGTATGTGGACACTTGAGAAAGAAGTCCAGACAACCAGCAGATAACCAGGTCCTGGAGGTGTAGCACACAGCACAGTGACTGCAGACCACAACAGCATATTGTAAACATCAAACTCAGGAGGGGACTAGATGCTAATTATTCCTACCACAAAATAGAAACGATCATTATTTGATGAGTGGAGATGTTCGCTAATGTTATAAGGGCAATCATATTGCAATGCAGAAATGTATCAGATTAACATGTTGCACACTTTAAACTCACACAGTGTTACATGTTAACTATATTTCCATTACGGAAAAGGAAGACCTGTTTCAAATTCACCCTGCTGTGAGGGGTAAAAGGCAAGAAACGTAAGTGAGGGTGGGGGAAAGAGGGTATTTATCTCATGGCCAGAAAGGAAAAGGCCGAGACTGTAGCCAGGGCGGTGGAAAACAGTGCTGAGTAACGTCATGGGACTGGTGTCAGGCTGCAACCTGCGGTTTATATTTGGGGATTTTTGTCAATCAGCTATTGGTGTGTTAAAATGTGCCTATTTTTGAACATTTACCTTGGATGTACCAGTGTTCTCAGCCAGGCTGCGTCTTCTTTTAAGACAAGCTTAATGCTCTTTTTCATCATTTAGCACATCTACTGTCAGAAGTGAATGAGTGGCTGACATTTTAGCGCCAACTCCAATCTATCTTCCTCACTAAATGCTGAATTAGAGACTTTATGCACACACAAAAATATGGATTTCAAGAAATTACCTGAAGTGGTTAATGTGCTTAAAGGTCAATGAAGTAAGGTGTGTTTTGGAAGAATATAATCTAAAGCATTAAAAAAATATAGATTTGAGAGCTCTTTTGCAAGTTTTACAGTCTAGAATGCAATACTTAGTTCCTGTGAGATTAATACATCCACAAAAGAAATCGTTACTTGTACTTTGACTGAGTTGTTTCTGAAGCCACTGTAACACCAAATCTATACTGAATAGAATATGCAAGGGCAACAGTGAAGCTATAACTCAACCTGGTGTGATTATGATGTTTAAGTAGAAAATAAGATTCAGGGAAAGTGTTTTGCAACAATGTCTCCTCCAAATAACAGAGTATTTACTGATTCACCAAGAAAACGCCAATTTTCAAAAGGGCTGTGGATGTCACAAGCAATTAGTGTGTCTACGAAGGATCTTCTGCAATTCCGAGAGGAGACAGGAAAATGTTATATAGAATGTGACATGTAGGGGTCATTTCGAAAGTAATGGATACCGACACAGAGCTACAAACAATTTTAAGGTTTACACATCACTCAAAGAAATTGGATTAGAGCCAGAGAAAAAGATGTTTTATATTACAGTTTCCAAAAAAAGTCTTAAGGTCATTTGATACAAGACAGGATAATATCTACCGTCTTTTGAAATGGAATGTACATGAAGGCAAAGGGTTGTATGTCATTTCTGAGGTAAAATGTTACCATTTTGAGCATATTTCTTTCCAAAAGACTTCATACCAATAATAGCCTATACATATTAAAATAGTTTACAAGTGGCATGTAAATAAAGTACCTGAATCCTAGTGTTCAAAAGTCTTATCATCTGCTGAAAGAAATGCTCATCAGCTGTTTAATAGACTTTGCCTAAATTCTCAAATAGGAGCGGACTGCCATTTGCTTTTCTTATGAATAGAAACATGGTTTAGTGCTTTGACTCAGAGTTGGGATGACTTTTGCACGCATTGGTTGGGAGGATGGTTGATCCTTTGAGAAGAGTTCTGGTAGCCGTGGTGAAAGTTACTTTTACTTCTGTGGGCCTTGAAGTGGTTTGAATGGTGGCCTTCAAAAGTTCTTTGGATGGTGGCCTTCAAAAAGATATGCTTACGTCCCAGTTACTGAGACTGACAGATGTTACCTTGTTTTGGAAAATGTGTCATTGTAAATGCAAGTCAAGGGCCTTGAGATAAAGAGGTTATCTTGGATTATGTGAGTGGACCCTAAGTCCTTATGATGTTTTTTATGAGAGAAAGGCAGAGGGAGGTTTGAAACAGAAGAAAGGACACAGAGAGTAAGGCACTGTGAAGACACAGAGGAGAGTGGAATGATGCGGCCACAGGAAGTCAAGAAATCCCAGTGGCCAGCTGAAACCGGAAGCGGTGAGGAAGGGTTCTCCCCCTGGAGCCTCCTGAGGGAGCGGGGCTTGGCGGAGACCTTCAGCCTGGGCTTCTGGCCTGCAGGAGTGTGAGAAAATAGTTGTTGGTTGTTGTAAGCGCCAGGTTTGTCGGCTAGTTTATCTATAGTGGCCACGGGAAACTAACACGGAAACCTTTACCTCCTACGATTCCTGAATACCAAAAAAAGCCAAGGGTACCATGGAGCAGGTTGTCTAACTTGCCCATCCTCCACGGCTCATTCTGCACCCAGATGAGGTCATAAACACACTGGGAGGTGACAGAAAAGACAGAGCAAGTAGTTCTAAATTCCAGACGTGAGGAAAGAGAGAAATCATTTCTATCAGCTTTCTTACCACAACACAGCTCCTTGTTGCCTTTTTACTTACCTCCTCTCCACCTTTTAGGTCCTTGGAAGAGGAAGGCAGGTGAGACCTAGGAAGAGGAAGGGATAAACAGGAAACTCGGAATAAGCTGAAAATAGTAAGGACTCTTTTCTGACAAGAAAATGCAATTTTGGAAAATAAAGAAGCTCAGAAATAAATGCACAAAGAAGCAAAGAACACACACACATAGGATAGATATAAATTAACACTGAGAGAATAAAGTGACTTTTTTCCCACAACCTTAACTTTTGACGAAGTAAGTGGATTATACTATCAAACTAGGAGATAGAATATTTCTATGTTTTGCCAAAGTTGCTGAATTGTTGTTCAGTCGCTCAGTCGTGTCCGACTCTTTGTGATCCCATGGACTGTAGCACGCCACGCTTCTCTGTCTTTCACTGTCTCCTGGAGTTTGCTCAAATTCATGTCCATTGAATTGGTGATGCCATCCAACCATCTCATCCTCTGTTGTCCTCCTCTCCTCCTGCCTTCAATCTTTCCCAGCATCAGGGTCTTTTCCAATGAGTTGGCTCTTTGCATCAGATGTGTCTGGTGGTGAAAATAAAGTCCGATGCTGTAAAGAACAATATTGCATAGGAACCTGGAATGTTAGGTCCATGAATCAAGGTAAATTGGAAGTGGTCAAACAGGAGATGGCAAGAGTGAACATCGACATTTTAGGAATCAGTGAACTAAAATGGATGGGAATGGGTGAATTTAATTCAGATAACCATTATATCTAGTACTGTGGGCCAGAATCCCTCAGAAGAAATGGAGTAGTCCTCATAGTCAACAAAAGAGTCCGAAATGAAGTACTTAGATCAATCTCAGAAATGACAGAATGATCTCACAAACTCTGGAAATCTCATTTCCAAGGCAAACCATTAAATATCAAAACAATCCAAGTCTATGCCACAACCACTAGTGCCAAGGAAGTTGAAGATGAACGGTTCTATGAAGACCTACAAGACCTTCTAGAACTAACACTGAAGAAAAAGATGTCTTCTTCATCATAGGGGACTGGAATGCAAAAGTAGCAATTCAAGAGATACCTGGAGTAACAGGCAAGTTTGGCCTTGGAGTACAAAATGAAGCAGGGCAAAGGCTAACAGAGTTTTCCAAGAGAACGCACTGGTCATAGCAAAAACCCTTTTCCAATGACACAAGTTGCTGAAAAAAGAAACACAAAAGTGACTTGCATAGCATCAGTTAACTTTTTAACACTTAGAAACATTTTATATTTTTATTTGGCTGTGCCAGGTTTAGTTGCAACATGAGGAATCTTTAAGTACAATGTGCAAACTCTTAGTTGTGGCTTGTGGGATATAGTTCCTCAACCAGGGATATAACTTGGGCTCCCTGCATTGGGAGGGAGCATGGAGCCTTAGCCACTGAACCACCCTGGAAGTCTCATAACATCATTTAATTTTACACAGAATTTGGGGGTGGGGGTCTGGAATAGTTAGGGGCATATTGCTTTAGCCATTATTGAAGTCAGAGATTTTGTTCTTGGCCTCTGGTTTCTTTTCTCTCTACCTCTCTCTTTTGCCCTACCTTTGAGGCATGGTTCCTCAAATTTCCCTTAAAGGGGATAAATCTTCTCAATCTTATTTCTAGATCTCCTCAGTCAATTCAATTTAGGATGTTAGTTCAATATATTAACTTGTCTCTTGACTAGTATGTTTTGGCTTTTGGCCCCTTGGCTTTAAATATTGGGTTTAAACATTGATGTTTTACTAGAAAACTTTGACTTCATATGGGCTTCATAAGGGGCTTCCCAGCTAGCTGGCCCGAATGGCCAAGAACCCGCCTGCCAATGCAGGTAGACGTAAGAGACACAGCTTCGATTCGTGAGTTGGGAAGATCCCCTGGAGGAGTAAATGGCAACCCGCTCCAGTATTCTTGCCTGGAGAACCCCATAGACCCAGGAGCCTGGCGGACCATAGCCCATGGAGTCACAAAGAGTCGGACACAACTGAAGCGACTTAGCACGCGGCATGCACGTGCTTCATAAAACAGCAGTCCAGCGCTCTAACGTCTAAAGTGGTGGAGGTTCCTCTCAGTGAAAAGAAACATACAATTAGACAACCCTGCAGGCTCACTCGGGCCAGCTCAGATTCAGGTGCCATGAGGAGACGGGGAATGTTTGGGGTTACTCCAAGGTAACTGCTCGGACAGCTGCTACTTGTGAGGAAACTCTTCTCTTCTTTGGGTTAAGGAGAAGAAGGCAAAGTGAAGAATAACTTGATGAGTCAGCACACTGCAAACGGCTTTGTGGGACGCCCCGGTGTGGACCAGAGTTGCTTCGGAGGATGTCCACTCAAACAACTCAGCTGCCGTGGCCTCAACCTGGATCTTCCTGTCTTCCTGATCTGTCCACCATTTTTCTTTCCTCGACTAGGTCTCCCTGCACTCTTCCACTTGACCAAGCCTAGACAATTAACAGTGATGTCATGCTCCTGGGACTTTGTCAGAGACACCTATCCCTTCATCCCTGCCCAACTGAGATCCGGGGCATTTCAAGGCCCTGCCTAACCCAGACCTCTCATAATCACGACTTCCTCCTCTCCACTCAAGTCACACTGCCGGAGCCCATTCTCTCTTCTGTCCTGTTTCACAACTGACGCTCTTTCTTTCTCCCACTGAACTGTAACTTCCGAGGGCCTTGGGTCTTGCTTGTCTTTGTATAGCTGACAGAGGACTTTTTCTCTTATATCTGTTCAATAAACATCATCTAATGATTTAAAACAACAACAACAACAAAAACAGAAGGGGCTTCTAGAGAAAATTGTGATTTGGACAGTCACAAAATGATTTTAAAACTTCCAGAGTTGCTGGAGAACCCTGAAAGAATTGCCTGGAATACCCAGAAATCAAGTGAACATTTGAGAATTAATAAAGTAGTTCATTATCCATAATTAGATAGACAAAAATTTTGGAACGAGCTCAGAAGTTGCCTTGTGCAAGTTGCTGTAGATGGGAAAACCAAAGATCATTGTTGCCAAACTCTTAATAGTTTAGAATGTCTTGCTTGGATTGTGGCAACAGCCTTCTAACTGGTCTCTGTCCTTCATGTCTCCCCCAAACCACAGTCTTTACAAAGTGATATTTATAAAATGAAGAGGTGACACTGCCTTGATCCTGCTCTTAGAGTGATGTCCAGACACTATGGACTGGCGTGTAGGATCTTTTGTGACCTTCCTCCTCCTGTCTTTCCAGTCGTGTCTCAGTAGATTATTTATGTTCTTCTTTCAGATTCATTACTTCTTCTCTGATTCCATGCTCTCTCAGGTCTCTGCTTTTTGAGGGATTCCTCCTCCCCTGGAATCTTCTCCCCCTTTTCATCTTTCAAAACAAATTCTTCTTACTCTTTCAAATTCATTGATACAAATTCCTCAGGCTGAGTATTCTCTAGGTGCAAATGTTATCCTAGCACCTTTCAGGACAGCATTTTCTACACTCCATCCTATTAATTGATGTTTGTTATTCTTTTTCCTAAAGAAGGTCAGGATTGTGTCTCACTCACAAGTCTGGGGCCTTGGGAATCCCTACCACAGAGGAACTATTTTAGGCAATGATGCCAATGACGTTTCCCAGGAAGAGTCTATGGACTGAAGAGAGCATCAGGCTGAGAATGGAGACCCAAGGAAGACCAGCTTTCACAGGGTCAGCAGAGGAGAAGCACCCACCAACAGAGACTAAAAAGGAAGGGGAGAATCTGACAAGAAGCAGGTTTGGAATCCAAGGGAGGAAAAATGTTCACACTGAAAAAGTTTTCAGCTGTGAGGAATATCATAAAGAGATCGAAGTAATTAAACACGGGAAGGGGCTCATTGGATTTGGTGTTTAGGAGCTCACTGGGTGGCCTTCACAGTAGATCACAAGGTCTTTGGCGAGGATTAGAATGTACATGAAAAGTCACACCCAGATACATGACATATGATCTGCCTTGAGACCGTAGGATGTCTAATATACTTCTGTAATTAGGATCATAGTCCTGGCTCTCAGCACAAAGAGATATTCGGCAAAAGTTGACGAAAAGGAGGATATGTTTCTGTGCTTTGGATGCAATTTTAACCCCAGCTCCTGCTGTATAGTGTAATTTTACATCCCACACCAGATTCTCTAAGCCTCACCTGCTTGCCGCTGAGACTGCATGGTCCCCTGTGGGCCTGGGCACTCTTGCCACCTGAGGCTGGCATGTTCAGGCATGGCTGCAGCCGGTCACTGAAGCGCTGGGCTGGGCTTCCCCACCAGCCATTGAGGGAGCTGGCTGACCTGACTTGGAACCTGGGGAGGGAGCTCGTGTATGGTGAAGCTGAGAGATGGGCTGAGCAGATAAACTGACTCTCCTTCCTCTTGAAGAGACAGCTTTGAGCAGCTTTTCTGCACAGGCTGTCTGGAGACATATCTGGGGACTCAGTGACTGCACCTGCTGACCGCCAGCCGTGTGTCTTTGTGGCTTATGGTGAAGTGGTGGCCAGCGCAGGGACACCCTGTAGCTTCCCAAACCTGCTGCGTCACAGTCCCCTCCCGTTAACTCTTTATTGCCGAGGGACTCCACTTTTCAAATCAATCATCCTTCTTCAGGCTCTGTTTCTAGGCTGAGACATTTATCTTCCACGTCTCTAAGGATGCTGGCGACTGTGGCAATACCAACAGCAAAACCCAGACCTTTCTAGTCAAGAGCTGAACTGTCCTTTCCAGGCCAGAGGACTAGAGTGGATTGCCATTTCCTACTCCAGGGGATCTTCCCAACCCAGGGGTTGAACCCACGTCTCTTGCGTCTCCTGCTTTGGCAGGAGGATTCTTTACCACTACATCACCTGGAAAGCCACAATGGAATACTACTCAGCCATAAAAAGGTGAAAATAATGACAGTTACAGCAACATGGATGCAACCAGAGATTATCGTAGTAAATACAGTAAGTCAGAAAGAGAAAGACAAATACCATATGATATCATTTTCATGTGGAATCTAAAATCTGGCAATTTGGGGTTTGTAGATGAAAATATTACACTTAGAATGGATCAACAACAAGGTCCTACTGTATACCACAGGGAACTATATCTAACCTTCTGGGATAAACCATAATGGAAAAGAATATTTTTTTTTAAAAAAGAATGTATGTATGTGTAAAACTGTGCAAGGGTTGGCATGACATTGTAAATCAACTATATTTCAGAATAAAAAAAGACCTGATTCTTTGAACTTGCATTCCTTTCTGGTAGCAGGCAATCCAACTGTGGACCCGAGAGACAGGCCAAGGCCTTGGAAGGCCAGTAGCTGAGCATTAGGGAGGCAGACCACTTGGGTTACATGCATTTTATGTCAAAACACAGGTTGAAAAGCCATGTATGGAGGTGGGAGGGGGGATCGGGATGGGGAATACGTGTAAATCTATGGCTGATTCATATCAATGTATGACAAAACCCACTGGGAAAAAAAAAGAAAAAGAAAAGCCATGTATGTTATAATTCACTGAACAAATTTAAAATGTAGTTGCAACAGAGGTAACCTCATTGGGTTATTAAAAGATATGTTTCTATATAGCCTAGAAAACTACATTCTAAATTTCAAACCTAATTTCTGTCTTCTCCAGATCTAAACCATATGTGTCCTGAAACCACGTCAAAAGGGCTTTTTGGAGAATAGGTTGGTCTGCGTCCCATCTCCCAAGGTCCACTTTAAAAGAGAATCAGCTGGGTACTGACCAGTGCCGCTCTGGATGGGAAACAAATAAGATCTAAAGTCAAAGTCTAAGATTGCTCTGAGATTCCAGAAGTTCTCTGATTTGGGAATAATTTGAAACTTTTCTGCGACCTTGATAAAAGTGGATTCTTTCTCCAGAAAAAGGCACACAAAAATGTGTAAATAAAATGTTGCTTTTTTTTTTTTAAAGGAACCATGGACCTCAGGTTTCATAATATATCAAATCTAATTTTATAGCAATAAAAAGCTCTGACCTTTATTCGGCGTTAATGTCTTTCCTCCCAAAATGTGGAACCAGAAGCTGGGTCTCTTTCAAACTGGAGGCCAAAGCTTATGGAGGCAAGGGTTTTGACTGGCTCTTTTTTAATTTCCACTGCACACTCATTTATTCTCCCTGATCCTGCCAGTTCTGATTTCTGAGCTTGTGAGAGTTGGAACAGGTGAAGAAGAAGAAAAGGAAGGCCAACAGGAAAGACTCTGTCGACAGGTACTGCTGTGATCTGGCTTTAAGTTGATAACACTATTGCTATTCCACTCCTTATAAGATTTAGTAGACTCCAGAAGAGTAACAGAGGTAATTTTTGGGCAGCAGATGCTGCTGGTAAAGATTTGCTGAATTACTATCCCTGTGGTTGAAGATCGATGAACTTCATAAAGAAAAGGAATCCTATCGATGTCTCTGGCTTGCTTGGACCATTGACCCTAGTAATTCTGAACATTTATTAATAGTACAGTCTTTCTTTGAAAGAATGGGCATATTCCGACTTGACTTTCCCCATCATTAGCTTGGGATTCCCAGGTGGTGCAGTGTTAAAGAACCCACCTGCCAATGCAGGAGATGCAAGAGAATCATGAAGATCCCCTGAAACAGGAAATGTATTCTTGCCTGAAAAGTTCCATGGACAGAGGAGCCTGGCGGGCTGCAGTCCACGGGGTCGTGAAGAGTCGGAAATCACTGAGCATGCCACCCCATCATTAGCTTTGGAGATGCTAGTCAACTTTAGCTGGAAATTCTCTGTACATATCTGAGCCTGATATCTACTCTCTCTCTCTCTCTGTTTGCACACACACACTCCTTGCTCTCTTTCTGTACAGATACAATCCTTGACATGGCCTCTGGCTATTCTCTGTCTACTTAATGGAGTTGAACAAACACAAGGAATCAGCACTCGTCACTTTCTACCTTTCTAGATGGATTGGGGGAGAAAGCTTAAAGAGTAGGAGGACTGTAGGCCTTGAGACAGAAGAAACCACTTTCCCCAAACTGCCTTTACCCTTTACCAGTCATGAAACCTTGATGAGTCATTTATTATCTCAGTGGTTAGTTTTCTAATTAGAAAAGAATGAGCACAATAATAACCACTTTGTGGCCATATTGGTTAATCAGGGATAATGTCTATATGGTGTCTGACCTTTGTAGGCACTCAGTGAATGATAGCTATGAAGGTTACTTTGAAAGCACACCTCAAGTCCCTTCGGTGCAGATGTTCACAAGCACAACATATCCAAGCCCCTTCTTAGTCTGTATCAAATAGTGTGGCCTCCAACACATTAACTGCTTTCAGAAACAAAGCAATGCTAAAGCTGAGACTGTTTTTCTCTTGCACATGTGGCTTCTCATAGTTCTACATGTGTGGCTTGGTTCTTGGATTCCGCTCAGTTCATTATGCAACATCCTGATGTTCCCAAGATGCTGTGTTGGAGAGAGAGGTACATTTCAAACAGACAGAAGGAGCAGAGGCCGGCTCAGTGGTGGCGGCAGGAGATGAACTTGACCAGATGTTCCCCAACCTCCCACAGGCTGTGACTCACAGGTGGCCCCTGGTGCTGTGTGCAGCAGCTCGGGAGATAACCTGTTCTCCCAGCCGAGTCCTCCATCATGGTTAGGTCAGAGCCCAGATTTATGAGCTCCTGGAGAGGTAGAGTACAGATGGAGAAAATGTCAACTTTAGCTTTTGTGGGAGGATCAGGAAGGACCTTGAGGAATTGCCACTGCCATGACTTATGGGAGACACTATACTCCTGAACCCTGTCTTTTGTGTGACTCCCCTCCACTGCTGATTTCTTCCCCTTCTGCCTCTGCACAATAACTGATTATGCCTATGGATTCAATCCTTACTCTTGACATCCTTCTCTATTGCTATTTGTTGGAAGCTTCTTTTATCTACCCTTCTGGATGCATCTGAAACTCCACATAACCATGCATATTCCAGATTGATTGCAGAACTCAGAATATGGTATTGCCTAACTCAGAGAGTTTGCAAATGGAAGTTGCCTTTGCTTTCTTCCCCTCAGTGATCTTGGTCTTGCACCAAATGAATTGTTTTTCTTGGGCTTGCTTTGTGATGCTGACGAAATGTCCTGTTATTGAACAATGTGTCTTGCCACACATTTTGGTATCCTTTGTCTAGGGAAAGGGAGAGAGAGAGACAGAGAGAGAGACAGAAGGAAAAAGATACAAAGGAACTTATTTATGAACAGAACCAGACTCACAAGCATAGAAGACAAATTTATGATTGCCAAATGGGGAAGGCAGTGTGGAAGTGATAAATTACAAATTTGGGACTAGCAGATACAAACTACTACATATAAAAAAACAAGGTCCTACTATATAGCACAGGGAACTATATTCAATATTGTGTTATGAGCCACAATGGAAAAGAATATGAAAAAGTATATGAAATATATGAAAAGTACATGAAAAACAATATGAAAACTACTTCACTGAACACCAGAAATTAACCCAACATTGTAAATCAACTATACTTCAATTAAAAAAATAAGAAAAAAATATTTCATGTGAGTTGCCTGTTTTTCAATGGAAAGCAAATTAAATATTCTAAATTCTTCCTAGAATGAAAAAGGGCTCAGTTTGGGAAGTAGAACTCACTTTCCACCAAATTCAGACGTGGTTCTGTTCCACTGCTAGCCTTTTTGGTGTATGACTCCCCAGCCTCCATTCTAGCCTACAGCTGCTGGCAATTTTGCAATGAATCTCCCCTTTAATTAATCAATTGGGGTCCACATGGAGGAGGTCTGTATTTACTGTGTCAAAATTTGACAAAAGCATGCATGAAAGGGAATCAGGCATGCACAAAAAATCCAATTTCTTTTTGACTGTATTCAAATAGCAATCAGAAAGCTGCACACAGGAAACACACAACTGCCTTTGCATAGACAATGAATGTGAATTTTTTTTTTCTAAAAAGGGGGGCATGATTGGTTACTAGAATAAACACGATGGTACTATAAGATCAAGAATGGAATAATATGTTTGGGGAAGAAAAACAAAGGTCATAAATCTAAGAACTGGAATAACTCAGAGTTGTTAGGCAATGAGAATATGGTGGAGGGGGGCGGTTACCATTCTACACCAACATAAGCAGAAACACAAGCGGCAAATATGTCTTGAAGTGCCATTAACTCGGAATTGTTTTGCTGACAGAGAGTGAAGGACAGCTGGGGAAGAAGGAGGATTTGAAGCCCACTTCCTGATGCACTGTAAGGCATGTGTAATGTAGGAGAGTGAACATCCTTATCTGAAAAGGCAGCAGGGTTGGGGTGGCCTCATGTGAGAGCCAAATTCCTATGAAGATGGACAAAGAGAAGGGCGTCCCATGACGAAGTTCAGCATAGAAGAGTGTTTAACAGGGGAAGGGCTTCCAGAAGGAGCAGCTACACCATGGAATGCACTTTCTTTATTATTTGCCACATGCCACATGCCAATATATGTTGCAATATTTGTGTGCCAAGATGTATGTTGCCAATATGTGTGTGTATGTGTGTAAGTATGTATGTTTATATATATGGTCTTACAACCTTACAAGTTTATCAGTTTTAATAAAGAAGTAAAGTTTCCACAACTCAAAGCATTCGCAAAGGCTAGAAAATCTCTGTAACCAAGATACCTTTTAAAACCATAAATTAGCTGAATGGAAAAGGAAACAATATGATACAAGACTCTCTCTGGATAAATGAGTAAATGAGTGTCGTGCGTTTATACACACACACACAAAATATGACAAGTCTGGACAAGATAAAAGAAGGCAGTCAGAAACTGATGCGGTTGTGCAGAAGCGTCTCTCTAGATTCCTAGGGCTCCGCAATAACCTGGTTTCTCCTTTTTCTAACCCTGACCTCCAAGGTCAGACAGTGCCACTAACAGGGCCTCTCGGGGCCGAGTTCCTGGCAGGGGGGTCAGGAGGAGAGAGAAAGGGCAAAGACTCCAGCCAGGATGATCAGGGTACAGCCCAGGTGGCTGGGTTTTCTCTCTCTCTTTTCCCCCGCCTCATCTACAGTTTCTCCCTCGTTAGAAATGACTCTGCTGACAGTGCTCTTTCTCGGCAGTTTGCACGGCCCAGAATGTGCTGAAGTCGTCCGGCAGCGCCCGAGAGGAGGGCAGTCATCTTCGCAGACGCGCGTCCTCCGCACCTGCGCCTCCTCCAGCGCGGAGTCTGCGGTCCTCACCCCGCGCCTTCTCCCCTCGCTCCGCTCAGCCCAGGCCCGGCGGCTCGCTTCGCCCCTGGGGAGCGTGCCCTGAGGGATGCGGGGTGAATGGGCGGGAGACCCAACCCTTGATGGTCCGTGTACTCCCAGTTCCGAATGTACTGGGCGCCTGGGAGGGCCTAAAGGCTTCTTCTGTGAAGAGTAACGGGCTATCTCACGCAGAGAGAGGAGTGAACACAGACCACTCGGCTCTGCCGGGTGGAACAGAGGTGAAGTCACAACTGCAGCGAGGGAAGCAGCTGCCACGTGCGGGACTAACTTCTCTTTCTTGTGGACTATTCTCAGAAACATCACCAAAGGTTTATTCCAAAGGGGAGCAAAGCCACTGCTTGAAACACAGTCAGTCCATCAAATGTGACAGGCAGTGACTGATGGAAAGAGTCCTCTTTGCTCCAGGACACTGCTGAGGGGACGCCTAGGCCGGCTTCCAGGAGCTCGCAGGGGAAAATGTAGGTGACAAGCACTTATTTTCCGTTACAGAAAACAGGTGCTCCAAGAATTAAGAGGAGGGTGTGTTAGCTGCGGGACGTGGATAGGATGACAGATGGGGAAGGAAAGGTAGGGTCAGCACAGGGGCAGAGAAAGAAGGATCACGAGAGAGCATGGATTTTAAATTCTTCCAGCCCACATTGGATTTGTTGGAGTTAAGGAGACTTGTTAAGTCGGGAGCCTCTTTCACCAAGACAGTGGGAAGGGGCAGGTTTGCAGGGGAGGAGGAGTTACCCTACCAGTCAGGTTCCTGCCCTGCAGAGAGCCTCGGAGAGCAGGAACAAATATGAAAAGGGAGAGGCTGGAGAGGATAAGCTGGAGATGGAGGGAGGGATTAATGACTCCCCCAAAAGGGGAAATTAGATCTTGAAATTTCAAGAACTGAGACACTGTTGTTCTTAGAAGGCTTAAGAAAATGTTACACCAGTGTTTTAACAGGTGTGAATTCACCTGCTAAAACAGCTGGAAAGAAGCCTGGAAAGGAGTCCCTGTCTTGGGCTGCAGCTTGAAGAAGAGGAGGTAAGGGAAATCAAAGAGCAAGTCAGGAAATGACTTCACGGTGAACAGCATCACATAGCCTTCCTTTTGGCTGCTGCGGCTTTTTTTTTTTTTAACTATCTGTACAGTGATTCCAATTATTTGGAATCTTTTAAAATGCGTTAGCTACTTTGTTGTCTTGTTGCAGCAAGGAATGCTTTTCCCTGATGGAAATGCTAGTGAAGAGGCTGTAGGGTGTGGAGCTGCTATTGGTCTCTTAAGGAAATTCAGGCCTTCTGTCTCTGATAAAGTAACAAGCCCCTGAAAGCATTTCTGGCAGATGGGCGGGCATTCTCAGCCCCCAGCTGCCGTGTTGTACTTTTCCCCTCCTGCTGGCCTGCAATGAGCTGTCCCATCTGAAAGGTCCTCTTTTTGCTGCACACCACAGCTTTCTATTCCCCTCCACACCCATGGCCACTGTCCACACTAAAGTGTCCCATGTCTTTCACCTGGGCACTAGCGTTTCCTCTTTCACCCCAAACAGCATCATTTACGCATCCATGTGAGAGTTGGGATTGTAATGATGCATGAGACACAGTCCCTGCTTTTAAGTTGCCCTTAGTCTAGTTAAGGAGCAGAAGTATTATTTTAGTGCCAAGAAATGGAGAGGTTTTCAGTACACATCGGAGGGCCACCCAACCCAGGCAGGGGTTCAGGGGTGATTTCCTGGAGAAAGAGGGGTGACACATTAGCTAAAGGAAGCAGGTGAAAAGGAAGGGACCCCTACGGCAGCCTGGAGGTGTGAGTGAGCACGGCCCACTTAGGGGACGGTGAGAGTTTCTGAATAACATGGCCTCAGGAAAGTGGGTAACAGGAAGACAGCAGCTGAGCAAGGGGACGGAGCCGGCTGCGCTGGGTCTGTGTTACATGCATTTGTCATTGTCATTCATCTGTTCATGGTTTGGGGTGTTTGCTATGCACAGAGCAAGAGACTAAGCACCATATCTTTAAGGGAGCTGAGAATAATTTCAAAAATTTGTTGATGAGAACGATCACAGGTGAGGTTTTGGTTCTGGATGCAGAGAGGAGGAAGGGGTTGATGCCTACGTACTGACCAGCTTCCTTGTCTTGCCCTGGCTGTCCCCAGAGCCATTTGCAGAGTGCAGCCTCCGTGATCCTGCAACTGCATGACAGGTTATCTTTCCTTTTCCCTTATGAAAATATAACTGTGGGAAGGACGGTGGAGCATTCAATAGTGAGGAAATGAGTCAGGGACTGAGTAGAAGCCAGCTAGATGGTTGAGCAATTTTCTTAAATGATATATGAAAGGAGACTCTTGAAAAGGAATAGGATTTGACTTGTCTCCTTACTCAGAACTTATAAACATGCTGGGCGATGTGCACTCGGCGGACCATCAATGCATTAGAAGCTATAATCTAGTTACTTCTACAAAGTAACTCCAAGAGAAATGAAAAATGAGGGTGTTTGATTTCTGCAGAATCAATTTTTGAAAAAAATAAAAGTAGTGAATAATGGATGCAATAGAATGGAATAACTGAATAATACAATGGGAAAGAATTAAGAGCCAAAAAGGGAAAAGAGTGTTCAAAGATAATCTGATCCATGGCAAAGGGTTATAAACTACCCTTTTTAGCAATAAAGGTACTTGGCTGGGGAAAAGAATAAGAAAAATAAAAAGTAATTTAAGATGAAAAAAGAAGCATGTGAAATATTAAACACTTGGGCCATGCAAAATTGAAAAGATGGAGCAAAATTAAAATAATATATAAACTTTGACAGTTCCCACTTCTTAAAAAAAAGCCATGTTGCCTCAACCTGGCTCCTAAAGTATTGCTACCTTCCTGACGGCCCCCACTCAAAGCCCCTTGGCAGAAATGCTGAGGTCTGCTAGACTTTCCTAGCTCTGTCTTCTCAGGCAACTCAGAGTTACCCCTTCTCTCTGCATCCACCAGGCCAGCCACTCAGTTGGATGAGTTCCTGCTCCTGTTCTTGGAATTCTGGGATAAGAGAGAGTGCTTGTTTCTGAGAGAGCTGGCCAAGGTTCTGGAGATAAGACGATGAAGTGCATTAATGGATAATGAAGGCTCAAAAGAGATGTGATTCTCTTCTTCTGGACTCGGTGTTCTGGTGCCATCAAACTCCCTTTGCCTTTTGATCTTTTCTCTCAAAGGATTTCTCTGCCTCAGTAGTCCTTGAAGTGTAGCTCCCAGACCAGCTGCGTCTGGGATCTTATTGGTGGTGGTGGTTTAGTCGCTCAGTTGTGCCCAACTCTTGGGACCCTGCAGACTTAGCCTGCCAGGCTCCTCTCTCCATGGGATTCTCCAGGCAAGAACACTGGAGCTTATTAAGAATGTAGGTTTTCAAGTCCCACCCCAGACCTACCAAACAAGAAGCTGATTCCGGGTGAGGCTTAGAAATCTGTGTTTTGAGGGTTCTGACGTGGGTGCTTCCACTGTCCATTCACCTGTGAGAAGCCCTGCTCTGTCTTCAGCCCAGCCTGTCCTAGCCCCTTCTATCCCCAATGAAGCCCGCCCCAAAGCCCCGGGCTTGACACATGTGCTCTTTTTTAATCCTCAAAACCACCCTACGAAATATGTCTTTGTTATTTGTCATTTGCTCAGTAGACAAAACTGAGACTTTATTCGGAGAAGGTGCTTGCCCCTGGAATCAGTGATATGTTAGGAAAGAAATTTGAGTCTATGTCTGGTCAGTTCCCAAGTCCACCCTGCTTTCTCTATGTGTTGACGTTTTCTCTGAGCATCACAGCCTCCTCCGACTTTTCATTTTCCAATCAACAATTTCTTTCTTTTAAAAATCTCCTATATCTACTTCAAAATACATCTGTCCTTGTCTGCCCTTCACCTCTTCCTACTTAGAGAGAGGGAAGGAGGCTGTTTTCTAAAGGTGAGTCTTCCAGTCTATGCTCTTCGTGGAGATTCTTTTTCCTCTGGTGTCTCTCTGCTGTTTCTCTTTCCCTCCTTTATTTTCTCTTCGTTAGCCCTTCTGATCCTGTTTATCTCTTCCCCAAATTAGTCGTCTTTTTCCTCCTTTCGTTTGTAACCATCAGACTCCCTTGTCTTCCCTTCTTTTTTTAAAAATATTCTCTCACTGAGTATCTCACCCATTCCCAGGATTTCTTTTGGATGAAATCCACATCTATTTCCAGTCTTGCTTCTTTCCCTTGGTCCAGATCCATGAATCAAGCTTCTTCCTGGACTTCCTGTTCATCCTTAGCTCAACATGCCTAAAACAGAGCTCATGGTCTTTCTCCAGATCTGCTCCCGATCTGCTTAGTGAGATCATTCTCTCTCCATTCTGTCAGGAGGGAAAATCTTGTACTCAGCCTTCTCTTTCACATTGTTTATCCAGTCAGTCTTCTTTAAATGGCCTTCAGATCTGGTCCTCTTACTTACATCTCCCAACTAGACTGCAAGCTCTTTGAGGGATGGGCAGGATCTTATTCCCCTTATCTCTCTACATCTAGCTTATTGCTTTGCAGGTTATCGGTGCTCAAAAATAATCAAGTGAATGTACAGAAAAATTAAAGGATTAAAAAGTAACGCTTGTTATTCTCAGAGGGAGAGGAGAGAAATAGACCCTCTAAAGGTAAGTTAAAATAATTTATTGACAGCCAAGGTGACTGTTAAAATGCTTGCTGAATTATTAGTCCCAGAGAGCAAGAGGGTGGAGACCTGAAAGACATATCAAATAATGAATCAAAGGATGCTCCCTGTAGCCTTCTGTTAAGAGGCACAGATATTTCAGCATCTTAAGAATCAAGTACTACAATCTTTTATGAGACTAGAAAATCACTGTAGGTCTCATAAATTTCCCTCTTCTTATTGTTCCAAAGGCTTAATTTAGGATGAGTCACTCCATAAATCTAGGCAAAGATGACTAATGATTATAATAACAATATCATAAATTATATAGTGCCTTTCCTCCAAAGGAAAACTGGATCTAATTTATTCTCACAGTATTCCCTATTGGTTTCTAGGGCCCAGGATCATTATTTCTATTCTTTAGCTGGAAGGTATGGAAACATGCCTTCCCATTTTTCCTCATTGCCATTCCATACACTATGACTCTATCCTTATGCCTAGCCAAATTTACTTCCAAGTGAATTCCTACTGTTTCCTCACCTTCTTCAGTCACCAAGACTTAGATGGGTTTTCTTTCCTTCTGTTTGTCATACCACATTCCCAAGCTGATATAAGAACAGTATTGTAACTTATTCATTGCCTAGCATTGCCCCAGAAATTCAGAAAACTTAACCAAAGGTGAATAAAAAAAGTAAAAATCTATGCAAAATAAATAGTAGGTCACTTCCCTGGTGGCTCAGTGATAAAGAATCCAACTGTAAGGCAGGAGATGTGGGTTTGATTGCTGGGTTGGGAAGATCCCCTGGAGAAGGGAAAGGCCACCACTCCAGTATTCTTGCCTGGAGAATTCCACGGACAAAGGAGCCTGGTGGGCTACAGTCCATGGGGTTGTAAAGAATCAGACATGACTGAATGACTAACACACAACACAACAACACTTTCTTATAATAATGATAATGCAGTCCTCTTTTATAAAGATTTTAAAGTTACTGCAATTGAAATTTTCCTGTTTGATATATTTATTTCAGATAGCCCAGCCTACGCTTTTCTATTGGCTATTAACCCCACTATTTATCAAGTTGTATAAGAAGGATATTAAGCACATATTTACTAAGTGACCTGGTTAAAGTCACAGGTTCAATAATACTTATAATAGTACTTGAGTCATTAGAGCATGAATCCATATCTTTTGATACTAAGTTTTATATTTGGCCCATAAATCTATTATTTTATAAAAATTTAAGCAGAACTTTAGAACATCTTCCCTAGTAAACCCTAGTAATGAGTTAATCTTGAATAATTATTTTAGGAATATAATGGCAAAACATAATGCCTGAATTTTAAGGATTATTTCTTTATGAATTCAATTTGCTTTGTGTATATTATTTTTAAATAACTTTACAAGATAGGAAAAGGCATATTCTTATCTTTCCCATCAGAGATGGAGTTGATAATACTTCATTCATCCATTCATTTGTTCTAAAAGTATTTGTTGGTTGCCAGTTGTATGCCATGAGGTCTGCTAGGATCTGAGTGTATAATGTGTTAGTCATTCAGTTGTGTCTGACTCTTGGTGACCCCATGGACTGTAGCTCACCAGTCTCCTCTGTCCATGGGATTCTCCAGGCAAGAATATTGGAATGGGTTGACAGTCCCTTCTCTAGGGGATCTTCCTGACCCAGGGACTGAACCCAGGTCCAGCATTACAGGCAGATTCTTTACCATCTGAGCTACCAGGGAAGCCCAATTATGTAATAATGGATAAATTAAATAGTCCTTTTCCTTGAGGAGCTTAGAGCAAAATACAGGCATTAAGTGAAAAAACACATAAAATGATGCATACCTTCAGATCATGACATGTGTTATGAAGCAAAAAAATTGAGAGGAATTCAAAAAGGTCCCTTTGATAAAGAGAACTTTGCTGTGAGAAGAGCAGGAGTTAGGCTGAGTGTTGTGTAGACGACTCAACACGTGTAAATGACTGGAATGCAGCTGAGAACCTGCAAAGCAGAGCATGGACTGATGGTAGAGAGAGGAGGGGCGTGTCTCAGAAGGAGGCAGAGGACGAGGCAGGAAGGGACCCTGCCAGACAGGACATCGTCTTGTTGTTCATAGTAGGGGAAATCAACCTTGAATATTCACTAGCAGGGCTGAGGCTGAAGCTGAAGCTCCAATACTTTGGCCACTTGATGCGAAGAGCTGACTCATTGGGAAAGACCCTGATGCTGGGAGAGATTGAGGGCAGGAGGAGACAGCGGATGAGAGGGTGGGATGGCAGCACTGAGTCAGCGGACATGAGTTTGAGCAAGTTCCGGGAGACAGTGAAGGCCAGGGAATTCTGGCGTGCTGCAGTTCATGGGGTTGCAAAGAGCCAGATGTGACTAAACAACAACAAAGGGTTTGAGATGTTATTTTAAGTGCAAAGGAAAACCACTGAAGGATTTTAAGCAGAAGAATAGGCAGAATCAAATTTTTATTTTAAAGGAGACTTCTGTTGCTTGAGGGACATAGATTAGAGAGGTATGAGAGTGAAGGGTTGGTTAGGAAGCTCTCAAGTCAGTCTAGATGCGTGAATTTCAGGGCAGTCACCAGAGCGGTGGGCAAATTTAAGCTATATTTTCAAGTCACTTGAGTAGAACTTAGTGGTGAATTGGAAGGAGCTGAGGTGAGCAATGTGGGAAAAGGAGGTGCTCTGAGTTACTGAGTCTCCGAGGTTACAGCCAGAAGGAGCCTTGGATGCTATTGATTTCACGCCCCATTTCAGAGAAAACAGAACTGAGGTTCCATGAGGTGAGGTGATTTACCCACATAAGTAGTGAATTTACTATAGGTAAAGAAATAAGTGTTGTTCAAGGTCGGGAGGAATAGATGGGGGAATTAAATAGAGTCTGTTTATATCTAATTCTTATCTCTAAGAAAAATACTTGGAACAACTATGATGAGAAATGCACCACTTATTTTATAAATATTGGCAACAGGTCTGAGCACGTAGGAAAATGTTTCCAGTTCCTTTCCCTGTAAGTCTAAGTGACTCATTGGTTGGGAGAGTGGACTCCTCAAATGATTCTAAGTCCTTGATATCGGCTTCCCTGGTGGTTTAGCGATAAAGAGTCCACCTGTAATGCAGGAGATGCTGGTTCGATTTTTGGGTGGAAAAGATTCCCTGGAGGAGGGCATGGCAACCCACTCCAGTATTCTTGCCTAGAAAATCCCATGGATTGAGGATCCTGGTGGGCTGCAGTCCTAGGATTGCCAAGGGTCGGAGATGACTAAAGTGACCGAGGAGGAGCACAATCCTTGATATTCAGCCCGGGTTTTCACTTGTGTGATGTCAGATGCTACATTTTATTTGAAAATATAATAGAAGCCAGTATATCCTGGTCTGCCCCTTAAGAGAAGACATGGAGCTTTATTCTTTATGTGAGTTATGTTCATCAATGCAAATTTTAATTTCTGTATTTCTTTATTGCTGATGCAAAAAGAATTGACTGCTGAGAAGTGAGTCATAGTCCTTAGTCCTGCTTTGGTTGATGTAGCCTATTCTTGGAAGGTTTGACTATTTGTTAAAATAAATTGTAATTTTCAATGATCCTCTTTGGCAGCATGAGGCTCATATTCAATGATAATAATAACTATTAATGTTTTAATAATAATAGCTAAAACAAACAGAGCCATTTCCTATATGCCAGGCACTGTATCAAGACTGTTAACATACACTATTTGCAAAGTCATACAGCTAATGTTGACAGAGCTGACATTCAAGCCCAAGTCTTTCTGACTATAGATCCCATGTCCAAACCCATTCACCTGTACATCCATTCATCCATTCAGTAAATGTCAAACAACTGGGTGCTAGGACTGTTCCAGGAGCTGGGAATATTGCCATGAAAATATGGACAAAAATCCCTGCTTTCATGAACTTATATTCTACTTGGGGGCAGAAATGGGTAAGGTAATTAAGCAAAATGAATAAGTAAAGTATATAGTGTGTTAGGACTGATGCTGAAGCTGAAACTCCAGTACTTTGGCCACCTCATGCGTAGAGTTGACTCATTGGAAAAGACCCTGATGCTGGGAGGGACTGGGGGCAGGAGGAGAAGGGGACGACAGAGGATGAGATGGCATCACTGACTCGATGGGCATGAGTTTGAGTAAACTCCGGGAGTTGGTGATGGACAGGGAGGCCTGGAGTGCTGCAATTCATGGGGTCACAAAGAGTCAGACACGACTGAGCGACTGAACTGAACTGAACTGAATAGTGTGTTAGAAGGCCATGAACACTAAAAGTGTTAGTCACTCAGTCGTGCCCGACTCTTTGCCACCCCATGGACTGCAGCCCACCAGGCTTCTCTGTCCATGAGATTTTCCAGGCAAGGATGCTGGAATGGGTCACCATTTCCTTCTCCAGGGGATCTTCCCAACCCAGGGATTGAACCCAGGTCTCCAGCACTGCAGGCAGATTCTTTACCCACTGAGCTACAAGGGAAGCCCTATGAATGCTATGGAGAAAAATAAATGCAAGTGAACGGAGGTGTTGAAAATATAAATTGAAGGGCTGAAGAGAGTGTTTCATTGAGAAGGTAATATTTGAGCAAGGACTTCCAGGAGAAAAGGGCTGAGCTGCATGACTCTGGAGGGGAAGAGCATTCCAAGCGGAGGGAATGGGAGTGCAGGGCTCTCCCTTAGGAGCTGCCTGGCACGTCTGGGCATGAGCAGGGAGGCCGGGGTGGCGGCAGGGGACGGAGCAAGCGGTGGGGAGTAGATGCTGGGAGTAGAAGGCCAAACTGAGCTGTAGGGTATTTCAAGCCAGGGTGAGTTGTTATAAGATACACAAATGTCTTACATCAGAATGCTGTTTGTCATGCTGCTATGAGGTTAGGCTTGTTCGCATTTCACTGGATGTCTCTGAGACGCTTCCGGTTCAAGATGGCTGAGTAGAAGGACCTGCGCTCGTTTCTTCCTGCGAGAGTACTAGCCGTCCAACAACTAAGCTGTTGAACAACCATTGGCAGGAGGACGCTGGGACCCACCAAAAAGAGATAACCCACATCCATAGACAAAGAAGGAGTCGCAGCGAGGCGGATGTCTCTGAGAACAGACGAACGACAATGACGCTGCTCTCTGAGCTTTGCTGGCCTCTTGAGGGAAGCTATGGTTTTTCCAGTGGTCATGTATGGATGTGAGAGTTGGACTATAAAGAAAGCTGAGCGCTGAAGAATTGATGCTTTTGAATTGTGGGGCTGGAGAAGACTCTTGAGAGTCCCTTGGACTGCAAGGAGATCCAACCAGTCCATCCTAAAGGAGATCAGTCCTCGGTGTTCATTGGAAGGACTGATGCTGAAACTGAAACTCCAATACTTTGGCCAGCTGATGCGAAGAACTGACTCATTGGAAAAAACCCTGATGCTGGGAAAGATTGAAGGCAGGAGGAGAAGGGGATGACAGAGGGTGGGATGGTTGGATGGCATCACCGACTCGATGGACATGAATTTGAGTAAACTCTGGGAGTTGGTGATGAGCAGAAAGCCTGGCGTGCTGCAGTCCATGGGGTCGCAGAGTCGGATATGACTGAGCGACTGAGCTGAACTGAGGAAGCAAGGCTGACTTAGGAAGTTAGTTGTGTGGCTGAAATTTTGGTGGCCAAGAGGAGGGTGGGTCTTATTCAACCCTGCAACTCGTCTGTTGATTCAATATTTATCGTGTTTTAGAGCAGTGTCTCTCCAACTCAAATGTGCACATCCACTACCTTGATGGTGTAGAACAAGCAGATTCTGATTCAGTATGTCTGGGGTGGAGTCTAGGAGCCTGCATCTCTGACAAGCTCCCGGGTAAAGTCAGCGCTGCTTAGGTTGTGGTCCATACCTTGAGAAACAGGACTTTATAGAGTCTGCAGAGACTTTCCTATCCATCATCTCATTTTAATTTGGCTCTTCATCAAAACCCTGAGTTAATTGGTTCAAATATTATCATCTTCATTTACAAATGAAGAAATTGAAACTCAGAGGGGGGTGAGATGACCTGGCAGAGGTCATATGGCCAAATGGCGGAGCGTGACTTGAATTAGTTCCCTGGCTTCCAGACAACAGCTGCCCTTGATGGCTTTTAAGCTCTGATACATAAAAGCATGCTAATGAATGTTTTTGGCTGGTGCTTGCGCACACACACACACACACACACACACACACGTGCGAGGCCAGGGCTAGGGAGGGGTAGAGAGGGGTATGATGTAGCTCAATGAAGCTGCAGCTGCCCAGAGGCCTGCCTTGGCAGCAATCTCTGGAAATGATCCAGTCATCATGCCATGCCCTGGAAAAATGTCTTCCCATGTGCCTCTCTCCCATGCAAGGCTCCCCCCACCTCTGGCTGGGAACATTTTCTCTGCGTGTACTTTACCCGTGAGCTAAACTGCATGGACCTCTGAGGTAATCTGGCCCCACGCTCATGCCCAAGTCGCAGAGTTATTTACTGTCAAGCTGGAAAATACTGCTCTTCTCACCCAAGGAGAGCGCTGTTCTCAGAGAGAAAGCACATCGCTTCATACTGAGCTCCAGCTTTCGGGGATGAGCGGAAATCTTTGAAGCGTTTCCAACCAAATCCTTGGAGAGGTGAACAGATTTTTCAGCTGCAGGATTCCAGGTGAAGGAAGTGTGACCCCCACTTGTTTACAAAGCAGCGCAGCAGCTGTTCGGAGGCCCCCACCCCCCTGGACAGACAGGCGTTTGGAAGCTGTACTGAGCCCTCCAGACAGTCTGCTTGGGCACCCCCAGCCCCCCAGAGTCCTCATCACCGTCAGCCACCGTCAGCGCCGAGAGCTCAGTGCAGGAATGGCACGAAGGCCATGCTTGGCTTCTTGGATTCAGTTGTGCTGGGCTCTCTTTTTAATGTTAAACAAAAATCAGGCTGCCTCTCAAATATGATTCTTCGAGAAAAATGACCCACACTCTTTCTTGCCTCCTGAGCCCTAGAGAGAAACTTGGCTTCGGAGACATGGGCATGAGTTTCTTGGCCGCTGCTCTGAGAAGAGCTCTATCCGCCTGCTTCTGCCCGTGTGCCCGCCCTTACAGACTCAGCCCCTGTCCCGTGTCCTCTGCCGGATGCTTCTGGGACACATTCTGAACAGCGATGCCTCGCTTTCCTAATTCCTAGGACTCAAAGGGTTTTACTGCTATGGGACATCCATCTTGCACTGCCTTGGATGGTTATAGTAATAATGGAGATGACAACAGCTAGCCTCTACAGTGTAATTCCCATTCATTCCACACTGCACTAAGCACTTTGCATGAATTGTCCCATTTATCCTCAAAATGGACCTCATCAGGTTGGTATTATCATCTCCATTGTAAGATGAGGGAATTAAGGCATAGAGAAATTAGGACTGGAGTTTGCCCAAGGTCATATAGCTCCTAAGTCTGGGTCCAGACTAGAATCAGGTGTGTTTGGATACTTTTTGTCTTTCAAATATGTAAAGATAATGCTGCTTCTGTTATTATGTGGTTAACGCTCTCTGATGAATAGCAGTGTTTAATAAACATTCCTGTATGTCAGCAACAGCTACTCTGAAGGCACTTCCCCTTAATGCTACTACTTAATACTACTGCTGTTAGCAATTACAGCGACTCAAATGATTAAGTAGCTGTAGTGGAATGTATTGTGTGGTGTGTGTTTGGTTGCTTGCTTCAGTTATCTTTGGAGAAACCACCATGTTTCCATTCTTAGTCCTTGTGATGGGGTTTAGTCTGAACTTCTCACCCCCTCATTCCAAGCTGGCACTTGGTCCTTGCCAATTACAATAGTCCATACCACTGGACATAGGGATGGATAAGGACACTGATACAAGAGCATCAGTTTGAGATTGTGGGTACAAAGACTTATATGAGCCTGAGTCTATCTGGGGCCTCCTTTGCCCCCGTCTGGGTACAGCAAGTCTAAGAAGAAAGCCAACATTGGAGAGAGTAGGGCTGAGACATGCAGAGATACAGTTTTAATGAGAAGTTTGAACCCCAGGATCCAGCTGAGATTTATTCCTAGATTTTTTCAGTTATAAAAACAAATGCCTCTTCTATTTTTGCTTAAGCTATTTTTGAGTTGGGCATTTTTCCCCTTATAGATGGATGAGTCATGACTAATACAATCCATTAGGGAAAAACTTCACATTAAACAACAAAGAAGACATAACTAAATACATTATTTGATCCTGGATGGTTGCATCCTGGCCCAGGAAAGTGTGACATTAGTGGACCAGTTGGCAGAGTTTGAATACGACCAGTAGATTAATTAGTGGTATTTATTGGTGTTATTTGGAGAAGGAAATGGAAACCCACTCCAGTATTCTTGCTGGGAAAATCCCATAGACAGAGGATCCTAGCAGGCTACAGTCCACGGGGTCGTAAAAGAGTTGGATGAGACTTAGCAACCAAACAACAAGTATCAAAGCACATGGCTCCTTTTCCTTTAAATAACAGTTATTGACGAGCAAGGGTTTGCTCTCTTTTTAAATCTAGATTTTAGATTTTAATCTAGATTTTCTGCAATGATTGGGGTGTTCTAGACATGGTCAAGATCTGTACTATTCAATACGGTAGTCACTTGTCACATGCACTATTGAAAACTGACTATTGCAACTGAAGAGCTGAATCTTTAATTTTACCTACTTTTACTTAGTTGAAATTTAAATAACCACATGTGGCTAATGGCTATCCCATTGAAGAGCAAAGATCTAGACCATCTTTGCACTACATGAATGATTATAGTGATGCCTGATGACTGCAATAGGTGGAATCACAATTTCTTCACCCTGTCTGTGGTGGCTTTCCAGGAGTCCTTCCTCTGTTTCTGAATCCAAAGCTCATGTTCTTCCCCCTGGAGAGAGCTCAGAGAGGTGAATTACTTGTGCAAGTCTTCTTACGGCAAAGGCCTTATCAGCTCGGCTTGTGCAATGGTAGGTGAAAGGAAACTCCCACTTTTCAAACATATCTATCCTGCTCTGGTTCCTCCACCCTGAGACCTGTGTGAGACAGGCCCTGGGATGTCATAGCTCCTCATGGTCCAGATCATGTTAACTCTTTTGGTAGAAATGAATAAAGAAAAATAGACACAGCAATATCCAGGTTACTCTCCTTTGTCACCTATGTCTTCATCTAAGTTTGCAGAAAGAAGGTGGAGACAAGTCTTAAGATATTACTTAACTAGAAATTCACCTAGTTGTTAAGAGTTTTGGGCATTTAAATTCTGATTCCATCATTTAGTGCATGTGAGACCTCTGTGGAGCCATTTATCGTCTATGAATGATGGGGTTTTGCAGTTGAAACAGTGGGGACAGTAGTATTTATCTCATGGTGCCTTAGTGAGTACTAAGTGAAACAGTACATGTGGAAGATGGAGCAGAGTGCTCTATAACCATCCACTGTCCTCATTGTTTCATACTATTGCTCACATCCACAGGGTAATGAAAGTAATAAAGTACACAAAACATAGTGATGATTCCCTAACAACTTTCCACACTAGGGCTCTGCGCTAGCCTGCAGCATCTTTGATCTGAAATTTTGCTGAAAGTCTGAATGGGGGGTCTCTCCACAAACAGCTGAGTATCGACTGAAGTAAAGTAAATGAAGATCTATGGTCAGAAAGATGAATGTCTGTCTGGCCCTGTTGCTACTTTTCACGGCTTGGCACCTTCCTTTTCATCTTTCAAATGTGTCAAGGGTTCTTGCCTGTGGAGTTTCAAAACAGTTGTTGCTCTTCTTTTCTCTAAGGTTGAAGCACTGAACACTTTGAAACCTAGTGAGGAGGCCACATCCTTGCCCAGAGTGCCAACCTAGATGCTGTTCAAAATAATTCGATTGGAGTTCAGGAAGCATTTATTCTAAAAATATTTATTGCACACCTCCTACATTATGCTGGCTGCTGAGGACTTAGTAATGAACAAGATAGACACAATGTACAGCTACCCTCATAGAGTCTGTGATCCAAAGACATTGCCCGATGACTCAACATGGGCGATGGTTTAGCACCTTCTTTATAGGATACTGGTTATCTTCCCCAAATCATTTTCTCATTAAGACAATACCACTGATGAAGCCTGCAGAAATGTGTACATGGGTTGAGAGAACATTATTTGTTTAGATGCTGAAGCTTCTCATGAGTTTTTTATTCTCATCATGCAAAGACAACACTCCTAGGTTTACATGAAGTGATTTAATGGCTGGATTCATGTGTAATGGCGCAATCCCATCCATTAGAGGAAGGAGGAGCCTTGTAAGGTCATATTGTCACATATTTTAGTCCCACAAATTGTCAGCTCATCTTATCCAGATTTCTGTCATACTCACTTTAAAATAGAGAGGAAGCACTTCAGCATATACTCATTGGGAAGCAGGTTCACTGGCATCAAATATCTCAATAGCTAGAGTATCCATTTAGAGTATTCCTCCCGTGAACATGAATGCAGTACCCCTGCTATGCCAGACACTGGTAGGATTTTGGAAGCACTGAGTTTGCTTCGTTCTCTGGGAGGCATCTGTTTTCACTAGTTTGAGAGTAATGCAGTTCTGTAAATTTATATGTTCACAAAAATTCTTTTAATGGGACCCTGTTCCCTGTTTCCCAAAACTGCTGTGTTAGGATTGCAATAAAAGAATCAAGGGATCAATGGGTGTGCAAAATCAGGCTTTCATGTCTCATGGTCTCTTTTGACTTAATTATTACGTGTACAACCGTGATAATTCAAAAAGACAAACACATGGAAGTTTTGACCTCCTTTAGTTCCTTTTACTTTTGCGGACACAGTGAGTCATGTGCCCTATTAAGTACCATGAACAATAATGCCCATTTACGTGGATTGTCTTACATCCTTCCAACCCCATTCTTCTGACATAGGTATTATATTTGTTGCCATTTTATGGATGAGGATATGGGGACTCAGGTGTTAAAATGACCTGCCCTGAGATGATAGACCTGGATTGCATATTAGGATATTTGACCCCCAAACCCACTCTAAAAACCTGTATACCTGAGGGCATGCTTGCATGTTCAGCTTCTTTATAGTCACTGCTAGATGGACAGACATAGTTAAGATCTCAAGAAATACTGGTCAGTTATCAGTTTGAGGCTCCATGGCAGAGTGCAGTAGGGGATGGCAGAATTGAGATTTAGTTAATATTTTAAAATATTTATTTTCAATACCTACTTGATCGTGCTGTGACCGGCCATTTCTCTCTACATTTGAAATGCAGAGAAACTGGATTAGAATCACCAGCTCTACATGCTGGGTAATGTCTTTTCTGATCCTTAGCTTTATTCTCCTGCTTCCACAGAGGTTCTACTTCTGAGCCAACTTGATGCAAAATTCACCCCCTGCAAGTTTCCAACAAGACATCTAACCTCACAATACCATGTTTTTCTACTACTTCTCCTGACAGATTTGAGGTCACATTGCACAGTTAAAATATTTTGCTAGTAGCCTGCTGGCAGATGGCTCTCAAATTCACTTTCCCCTTCTGCTGCTCTCCGGCCTCAGACACCCACATCACACATTTCCCAAGTCTATCAGAAATCCATGCTTGAGCCCCCGGCCGGGAGACCTCTTCTTGAGCACCTTCCCCTTGAGCCAGTGTCTATTCTCCTTCTTTATTTTTCCTTCTTTGGAGAGCTGATGAATAAATTCCTCTGTGTTTGGACCCTCAACAATTTTACGCACATTCCCATTTAATCCTTACACTCACCAGGGCTTTTCCCTGGTGGCTCAGCTGGTAAAGAATCTGCCCTCAATGTGGGAGACCTGGGTTCAATCCCTGGGTTGGGAAGATCCCCTGGAGAAGGGAAAGGCTACCCACTCTAGTATTCTGGCCTGGAGAATTCCATGAACTGTATAGTCCATGGGGTCACAAAGAGTTGGCCGTGACTGAGTGACTTTCACTTCACTCTTTTTTGTCCTGATTTTATGATGAAAAAACAGGCTCGGGAATGTTGTGGATTTTGTCCAAGTCCAGTTGTCACCAGGGGACCTGTGTGGGGAGCCTTCGCCCTTGACCTGGATTCCGCTGCTCTCTCCACTCCATCCTGCCTCCCTGGTCTGAGGGAGGCGTAGTGGAGAGCACGGATGATTCTGCCTTAGCCAGTCAGCTCTATCAGTGTTTCTCAGTGGAGGGAACTGACATTTTGGGTGGGAAGGTTTGCTTCAGGGAACTCTCCTGGGCTTTGCAGGATGTCTGTCATCTCTGAAAAGTGAAACTGAAAGCTCAAGTCGCTCAGTCATGTCTGACTCTTTGTGACCCCATGGACTTTACAGTCCATAGAATTCTCCAGGCTAGAATACTGATGTGGGTAGCCTTTCCCTTCTCCAGAGGATTGTCCCAACCCAGGGATTGAACTGGGGTCTCCCACACTGCAGGCAGATTCTTTACCAACTGGGCCACCAGGGAAGCCCAGGAATACTGGAGTGGGTAGTCCATCCCTTCTCCAGTGGATCTTCCTGACCCAGGAATCGAACCGGGGTCTCCTGCATTACAGGCAGATTCTTTACCAGCTGAGCTATCAGGGAAGCCCCTGGCATCTCTGTTCTCACCCATAAAATGCTCCAGTCATTGTGGCAATCAATGAAATGTCCCTATACATTTCTGAAGATCACCCTTTGGGGAGGGGTGGTACCGCCCCCATGGAGAAGAGTAGACCATCCCTATGGATCAGCGGACTAATAAATCATTTCAATGTCAATCAATGAATTGGAAGGCGGGCATGAATATATGCACCCCTACTAGTGTAGAAGTGGCATTGTGAAGCAACATGGGCAGAGGAGAACAGAAGACAGTAGGAAGGCAGTGGCCCTCCTCTCCCCATGCCCCGCTCCCTCCTTTAACACAGCGATCCCATGGAAGGCCCAGACTATAAAGTCATTCTCATTCCCTGAAAGTAAACTGTGTGTGGAATCCAAGACAGCAGGGAACGCAAGACCCAGGAAGTGGTGCTTTGGAAAGCAGCAGGAAGGGAGGAGCCAGCTTTTAGTGGTGGAGAAATCACTTGGCTAGGGGAAGGAGGCCTGGATCCAGGGATGACTACAAGTCCTCTTGGCCTTGTTTCCCAGTTTGGGGACCTTGGGAGATCAGAAATGCTGGTCATTTTATTTACTGAGGGTTCTTAATACTTTGATTGTTATGTACAGCTTAGCCTGCTAATGATTTCCACATTTCCCAGCTGCTTCAGCCTGAATCATCTTTATCCCTTAGGAAGAAGGAAAGTCCAAGGCCATGATTTGATTCTGTTTAGAAACCATAACCCTCGGGCCCAGGCTCAGGACTTGTGCTGCCCTCCTTATCCCTGCTGGCAAGTCACAGGCTCTGGGTTAGGGAGATACATGATCTTAAATGTTAGCAGAGTCAGATGTGCCCAGTGGAAACAGTCTGGCTAACTCACAACAGATTCTCAGCTCTCTTGGCTGTTCTCCAGAAATCATGTCTGGTAGGATTTCTGCAACAGATCTGGTAGTTGCTGACTTGGAGAACTTGTAAGCTGTTTATGAATTCACGGTGAATGGCCCTAACTCCAGACACAAATTCCCATTGACAGTAAGAGACTGGAAATGTACAGAAAATGCATTGAAAGCTTTTTTTGTGAAGTGTGTGTGTGTGTGTGTGTGTGTGTGTGAAAGAGAGAGAGAGAGAGACAGACACAGACACAGAGACACAGAGAGAGAGAGACAGCAGCAAGGAGAGTGTGTGATATAAAAATAATTTAGGTTGGTAGAGGCTGGACAGCCTCTAAGTGGAACATTTTGCATAGATGGCTACTTTGGGAAGGAAGTCAGACTGGAATGATAAGTTCTAGTGATTTTCCTAACACTGAACATAACTTAACCTCTTAAGACATTCTACCAAAACATAGCATACTCTACTAAAAGGCCAGTGTATAACTTTTGATAATTGAGAGAAACAGGATAGGCAGACATAGGATATAGGAGAGTTGATAAAACTTACCGGAATTTACAGATTGTGTGTGTGTGGTGTTTTATGGCACATTATGTAAACTTTTTGGTACAATATCAGATTATTTTCTAAGAGCTTTTCTTTTTTGAAGCACCAGTGACTTCTTATGCTTTTCTAATTTATTCAGTACATGCTTCTTAGATTCTGACTCCATCTCAGGTACCAGTCACACACTACTTTTGTGTGTATAAGTATGCCTGTGGTGTGTGGGACAGACAGTAAGTTATGGAATTAGGAGAATAGATAGGAACTGGCTATTGCAGATTTATTGCTTGTTGGCTAAGCAATGATTCCAAAAGAGCAGAAGAAAAATCATATGTATGCCTAATAATTGATTGCATGATATCATTGATTGGTCAGATTTCTGCTGTTAGCTTCTCTCCGGAAGCAGTTTCTTAGGATGGGCAGATGTATGTAAATAATTGTGTGGACAAATACAGCATTGCTTCTTTGTAGACCAAATAGTGTTTGAAGAGCCATCTTAATTCTTAGAATGGGTCTATAGAATTAAAGTTGTGGGGGTCAACTCTTAGATGAATGATGCTGGTAAGTTGATTTTGTGAACTAGAACTTGGGTTTACTGGTAGGACATGCGTTCCCAGCCAGTGTCACTTGAAGATGATGTTAGGAGCCTTTAGAAGGGTCTTAGCTCTTTCCAGTGGCAGGTTAGCAGTGAACATATTTATCTAGTATCAACTTAATAACATCTAAATAGAAACTTAAATGACCTGAAGGAGTTAAAATAACTCCTCCTATTGTTCAATCAAGTGACCTATGATATACAGACAGGCTACTCTGAGTCAGTAGAACAAAGTCCAGTGAAAAAAGATAAGAACAACAAATCAGGAACCAATCATTTGTTTGAGTGTCTTCATACTTGTTCTTGTTATCTAGTATGATGTGCCAATCACCTCTAAATGTAGTGGTTCAAGATAATTTATTTTTTCTTATAGTTCTGTGGGTTGATGGGGCTGAGTTGGATGCTTCAATGTCTCCTGTCTGAAGGCTTGATCGGGCTGACTCGCTACACGGCGGGCACGATAGTGGCTGTTGGCTAGGAATTTAGCTTGGATTGTGGACCGGAGCATCTGCACATGTTCTAAGGGCATTGCCATGTGACCTGGGCTTCTCACAGCTTGGAAACTGGGTTCCCCAAAGAAGGATCCCTTGAACTAGCATTCCAGTAGCTGCCAGTCTCCTTGTGATCTTATTTCCCAAGTCCCAGGGTACCACTTTGGCTGCACGGCACTGGTCAAAGGCAAATCATGCAGGCCAGCGCAAGTTTAAGGGGAGGGACATTAGATTTCCCTCTGTGGTGGGGGAGCGTCAAGATCACACTGCAGAAGAACATGTGGAACGGGTGATGTTGTTATGGTCACTTGTGAAAAATGTGATTTGTCATTATACTTATAACTTGATACTCATATTATTTCATATATACAGCTACACTGTCGTTGTTAAGACATTTTTGGGAAAGGATGATGGTAAGAAGATATAACCCAGTGAAATAAAAGCAGAATTGTGGAGAGTACGGACACCAAGCTCACTTGGTTCTGAATCCTGATTTCACTCCCCTAAGACCTGTGGGACACTGGTCAAGACCAGCAATATAATTTGTGGGGTCCAGTGGAGAATCAGCTATTTTTTTTCAGAACAAGAATTTTAAGGTAGTAGCATCAGATCATTAAACCAAACATACTTCCTTTAAGTGTGTGGCCCTGTGTGACTGCACAGATTACATGCCTAGGACCACCCCTGGTTAAGATCCATAACCCCTCCGAGCTTCAACTGTGTCTTCAAATTGAGAATAATACTAACCACCTAACAGGATGGTCTTAAAGAAAACTTGAGCTGATTTTATGCGACCATGTGTATTAAGAAGAGGTCATAAAAAAAGGGAAGAAGTCATTAGGGTGGGCTGTAATTCAATAAGACTGGTGTCCTTCTAAAAAGGGGAAACTGGAGGTAGATTCAAATATAAGCAGAACACCATGTACACATTGAGATCGCCATCTGCGAGCTGAGGTGACAGGCCTGGAACAGATCCTCCCCTCAGAGCCCTCAAAAGAGACAACTTGCTGACACCTTGACTTCAGACCTTCAGCCTCCAGAATTGAGACAATAAATTTCTGTTGCCGAAGCCAACAGTTTGTGGTACTTCATTTTGGCAGACCTAACAAACTAAGACAACCTAGACAGCATATTAAAAAGCAGAGACATTACTTTGTTAACAAAGGTCTGTCTAGTCAAAGCTATGGTTTTTCCAGTAGTCATGTATGGATGTGAGAGTTGGACTATAAAGAAAGCTGAGCGCCAAAGAATTGATGCTTTTGAACTGTGGTGTTGGAGAAGACTCTTAAGAGTCCCTTGGGTTGCAAGGAGATCCAACCAGTCCATCCTGAAGGAAATCAGTCCTGGGTGTTCATTGGAAGGACTGATGCTGAAGCTGAACCTGCAATACTTTGGCCACCTGATGTGAAGAACTGACTCATTGGAAAAGACTCTGATGCTGGGGAAGATTGAACGTGGGAAGAGAAGGGGACGACAGGATGAGATGGTTGGATGGCACCACCGACTCGATGGACTTGAGTTTGGGTAAACTCCGGGAGCTTGTGATGGACTGGGAGGCCTGGCGTGCTGCGGTTCATGGGGTCGCAAAGAGTCGGACACAACTGAGCGACTGAACTGAACTGAACTGAACTGAACAAACTAAGAGAGGCCCTCCCAGCATGGCACTCACCCCCTTCTCTTAGCTCCTCCCCAGCATTGAAAGGCTCAAAGCTTGTGTGGGGACAGTCCTTCTTTTCACGCCCCAGCACACGCTGCCGTCCCCAGGGGAGGTTTACTTTCAGGTCCGCAAGCACACAACCTGCTGAACAGCGTCTGGCTTGAGCTTCGCGGGCCCCTTGGCTTTCTTGAGACTCTCACTTCTGAAGGAGCTCCTGGGCTGAGGGCCACACCTCCAGTTGTGTCCAGATGGTCTTTCCTTTGTGTAAACAGCATTCAGTCAATGTCTTCAGACCGTCCTTTCCTCCTGTCACTGGCTTCCTCCTATCTGGAAGGAGTGAAAGCAAGTCAGCCCTCAGATCCCCTCCCGTGAGGAGTTGCCAGTGGCTTCATCACTAGGGTGAGTGGGGCCAGTCATGCCATCAGGGCCACAAATCAAACGTAGCCGATTCTTCACAGTCAGATACAATATTGTTTCCTCTGCCCTCCCTACGAGCAAGTGGTCAGAGCCGTAATGACTCCTGATGGCAGGTGGCAGGACTACATCACATCTTGACATTAGCTTTTAGCTATTTCTTTCTTTCTTTTTTTTTTATGGCTGCCAGCGCGCTCAGTCAAATACCTGTCTGTCATCACAATCAGACAAGTCTTAATGTCTCTGCATTACAGAGGAGGACCTCGGCTCCCTTCCAGCCCGTTTATTATGGTCCCAGCGTAGCATTTTATCACACATTCCTCACGCATAGCCTCCTCTCCACCACCACGGAAATCTTCCAAGTTGGCAGCTTTAGTGTCTACTGCCATTAATCTTCACTAGGCTGGGATCACAGGGCAAGGGATGATTTATTGCAATTACCTGTTCTAGTGCAGAGCTCAGGTGAGCTGGGCTCACATGCATTTACTGGGCTCCCTTCCATTCTCCCACAGCCAGGGAGTAAAGCCTGCCTGCTTTGTTTCCATGTGTATCTTCTTGCATTTAGCTCATAATGTTAGTTAATTAATGGAGAAGTGAGGAAATAGATTTAGATAGTAGTAGGGTTATGTATAGACATGGTGAAGCTTGGCTGTTCAAAGCCAGAGCTGACACTGACATTTGACAGTCCATTTAATTTCTTTGTTGTTTCTGCATTTTAAGAAACATCCGAAGGAAATTCGAAACTGCGCTTACCTGCCACTTTCTGCACCATCTGTTCCAGGTGATTAAAACCAATCTGCATATCGTGTGTTTCATTTCCAATTTCTCGCTCCCTAGGATGGCAGGGGGCAGTGCATGAAGTGGGGATAATGTGTGCTTAGGTTCTGTTGGTGAGGGAGAAGGCGGGTAAGGGTGGAATAACAGGGGAGAAGAAGTTCCATGGAAAGCTCTTTGCAGCAGAAACAAATGTGTTCCTAAAAGTGGCCCTCTGTTTCTCCATTACCAGCTCTGATGGCAGCTCCTTGTCTGCTCTAAGTAAAAGTGTCCTAATACTATCATGCCCCTGGCTTGATGAAAAAGCGACTGTTTTAAGGATAGGTTAAAAAGCTTTTTTTACAACTGTATCTGGGATCTGATTCATTCATGAGTTGGATATAATCTGTAGGAGACACCATTTGGTGTCTGTATGATGGATAACAATTAATTTGTTTCCTAGTGGATGGAGTTTGGGTTAAATGATCCTTTTTCCCTCTACTATTCCTTTCTTGCCCCTGTCTCCTTCTCTCTGATGAAGCTAGCTGCTGTGGTGTGAGCTGCCCATGGAGAGACCCACGTGGCAAGGGACGAGGAGTGACCTTTGGCCAGCAGGTCTCCTTCTGGCCTCCTTCCAAAGTCCTGTGAGAGACTGATTCTTGCCCATCACGTGAGCTTGGGGGTAGATGCTTGTCCAGTTGAGCCTTGAGATGCCTGCAACCCCGATGGCACCTGGATCAAAGCATGTGAGTGAAAGACCCTGAGATAGAGCATCCAGTTAAGCCTCCCACAGATTCCTAATTCAAGGAAACCAATCATGAAAGGATGTGTTGTTTTAAAACATTTTTTTGTGGGGCATTTTGTTACATAACCGTAGATAGTTCAGTTCAGTCGCTCAGTTGTGTCCGACTCTTTGCGACCCCATGAACCACAGCACACCAGGCTTCCCTGTCCATCACCAACTCTCAGAATCCACCCAAACCCATATCCATTGAGTCAGTGATGCTATCCAACCATCTCATCTCTGTTGTCCCCTTCTCCTCCCACCTTCAATCTTTCCCAGCATCAGGGTCTTTTCAAATGAGTCAGTTCTTTGCATCAGGTGGCCAAAGTATTGAGTTTCAGCTTCAAGATCAGTCCTTCCAATGAACACCCAGGACTGATCTCCTTTAGGATGGACTGGTTGGATCTCCTTGCATAGATAACTAATACAGCATAGATAACTTAAACACACAGGAGTATTTTTAGAATTCTCTTTGCTATAGAGAGGACTCTGGGAAAAGGTATATTTGCCTTAGAATTCTGTAAGGAGTACAAAATGAGGCCAACAAAGTAACGATGAAGATGTTAAACAAATCTGGATGGCGCAGACACCCAGCGAGCGGAAAGTAGCCTTGTCACTGAGCAGGTGCTGGAGGCCTCCCCTGGCGCCAGGGCTGTGGCGCTCTCTGGCTGTTAACTTGTGGGGGTGGGTTCCATGTGGCTCTGGGAGAAGGGGTGTGGCAACTTACAGGTACTTGTGGGGCTCAGAGATGGGCTGACATCTCTCCCGGGATGAGTATGTCCATGTTTTAACACCCAGCGTGCCTATCCTAGCGTCCCCCTCCTGGATACCAGCCCTCGGCCAGTTCAGACAAACTCGTTTCAGGTCACATCATCTGAATCAGAAGGCATGGAACCTGCGGTGGGGGAGTGGGGGGTGGTGGGAATCCCTTTTTGTTCTTCCTTCTGACTTACCGAGGAGACGCTTAATGGGTTCCAAGTCTCCAAAAGGCCAGAATCCGCAGGCTTTTCCGTGTGGCTTATCCGTAAGTCATCTATGACGAGCCCAGAGGTTTCAGAGGACATCCCCTTCCCACAGCTGGAAGCCCAGGCTTTGCTCGACATCTTGTCTCCCGTTTTCGCGCATTAGTGACTATAATTCTACAGCCGTGCAGGAGCCTGGGCAAGGCAGGCCTCTTAAACATTCAGCTGCATGCTTGAACTGGGGGAAATCACAGCTGCTCCTCGCTTTTGATAATGCCAGGGAAATTGGTAAATAAATAAATAACCGGGGCCCAGGGTTCATTTACTAAATACCCCAATATGTGCAAGCAAACCGCATCAGGGACATCAAAGGAAAAGAAAAGCCTAATTTAGTAATAACATGGTCTCCTGCAGCCTCCTGCTTAACTCAAGTGTTAAGTTAAAAGAGGTAAATCAAGGGTTTTGAAGCACAATTTTATACTTAGTCTTCTTTTTCTTTTTTTTTTTTTAACCAAAAGAACAGGATCTGGGGCCACTTCCTCTGTTAGCAGGGTCTGGCGTAGCTTTCCTTCCTGCGAAAGAGGAGACTTTTAGAAATAATTGTTGCTAATTATTCCTTATTTGCCCTTCAACTAGGGAATCTCCCCTCATGGAAGAAGCAGGCCCCTGTTTAAAGCATTTGCAAGTTTTTGAGAAGACTTCACATTCCCCATGTCCAGGATTGGTTTTCAGCCTGGGTGTGGGCAAAATAGTGCAAAGCCATGCCCTGACTGAGGAGGCTGGTCTGTTGGGCAAAAGGAAATGGACGGTGTGCTTGGGGAGTGAGGTAAACACAGTGTCTCCTGAGATGCCTTCCAAATTTTCTGCCTACCCCTAGGGACATCCAAGACTTTGGTTCCGGGGTATCAAGCAGGAGACCTGGAGGAGGGCATGGCAGCCCACTCCAGTGTTCTTGGCATGAGAATCCTGTGGATGGAGGAGCCTGGTGGGCTGCCATCTATGGGGTTGCACAGAGTCGGACATGACTGAAGCGACTTAGCAGCAGCAGAAACCCTCCAAATGAGCACCGGGTCTTTTCACTTCTGGCATACCTCATGGTTTGATAATTAAAACTTCTTCTGTACCTCCTCCAAACTGAAAGGACACTTTCTGTTTCCTTCACTCAACATGTCCACTGAATGGAAATGTGTGGCCTCTGGAGTCAGGTTGCCTAGGCTCAGATGCCAGCCCTCCTACTTATTAGCTGCATCAGTTCAGTTCAGTTCAGTTGCTCAGTTGTGTCCAACTCTGCCACCCCATGGATTGTGGCACATCAGGCCTCCCTGTCCATCACCAACTCCGGGAGCTTGCTCAGACTCTTGTCCATCGATCAGTGATGCCATCCAACCATCTCATCCTCTGTCATCCCCTTCTTCTCCTGCCTTCAATCTTTCCCAGCATCAGGGTCTTTTCAAATAAGTCAGTTCTTCGAATGAGGTGGCCAAAGTATTAGAGTTTCAGCTTCAACATCAGTCCTTCCAGTGAATACCCAGGACTGATCTCCTTTAGGATTGACTGGTTGGATCTCCTTGCAGTCCAAGGGACTCTCAAGAGTCTTCTCCAACACCACAGTTCAAAAGCGTCAATTCTTCGGCACTCAGCTTTCTTCACAGTCCAACTCTCACGTCCATATATGACCACTGGGAAAACCATAGCCTTGACTAGATGGACCTTTGTTGGCAAAGTAATGTCTCTGCTTTTTAATATGCTGTCTAGGTTGGTCATAGCTTTTCTTCCAAGGAGTAAGCATCTTTTTATTTCATTAGCTGCATAATCTCAGGCAAATCACTTGACTTTTGCTAAGCTTTGCCTTTCCACGATTAAAATGGAAATTTCTCCAAACCTCATTTTTTTTTTTCTTTAACTTGAGAACTAGTAGTCCCTAACTCATAGGGTTGTTGTGAGAATTAAATGACACAACACGTGTGAAATGTTTCACATTCTGACTGGCCACATAGGGTGCCCTTGGTGATTGATATGTATGCATGTGATTTAATACTTTTCTACACCACAGATCAGAAGTTACCTGGGACTCTTGTCATGTGTGAAAACCAGAAGCATGCAGATATTGCCTAGTTTGTGTGGCCTGAAGAGAGTTTTAAAAATAATTTGAATTTCATTGCTGATATTGATAAATCAGGAGGTTTCATATGAAAGTCTAGATTTTTTGCTTTTGTTGAAAAACAGGGAATTCTGGTGACAGGGGACCTGCATTTCCATAGACAATAACCCAGCAGGGCTGTGTGAACACCAGCTCCTTAGACAGAGGCTGGACTCCCAGGTTCTACCCAGTCCTGGGTAAGACACTTTTCACTGTCTCTTGGCTCTCAGAATTAGTTCATTTGCCACTCATCTTGACAGTCACTTTCTTGTCTTACACTCGATTGCTTTTTCCTGTTCTTGTTGCTTTCTGAGGTTCTTGTACTTGACCCTTTTGCATTACTGCAAGCTTGCTCTTTAATTTGTGATCCCTGCTTTAGGTAAATACCAAATACACATCATTCAGCAGTTTAGAGTTGACCTAGCCCATCAACTGGGAAGGAGACCTATTCTACAAGGTGGGTTACTTACTTGGTCAACCCAATCGGGGCTCCACAAAAGTGATTCTAAATGTCTTTTGGGTTGTAATCCGGTTCAGCTCTCTCTCCTGAACATCTATAAGGGTTCTTTTAATTTAGGACTTTATAAGGGCAACTGCATTTGTGAGTGGAGAATACAAAACCACAATACATGGAGTAGAATGGCTACCTGGTTCACTTGAATGATATCTATCTGTAATACCTAGTATTGATTCGTACCTGGCATCTAAGCACATCACATCCATCATCTCATTCATTCTTCATAATAGCCCTGTGATAATATTGTGATAACTGGGGATATTGATGTTAGGGAGGACCCCATTTTAGCCAACATTTTATAGGGGCGGAAACTGAGGAACTGAGGGAATTAGTGGTCATCCATGTCACCAGCTGCCAGGTAGCAGAGCCGGGGCTTCCAAGCCAGCAGCTTAATTCCAGAGCCCGCTTCCTTAATCACTGCCTGCCCTCCCCTGCCTTCCTGTCTTCCCGGGGAGGAGAAATCAATAGCAGCTCCAAGGCACGTCAGGCCGTCTCCTCAGGTGTGGAATTTGTGAAGAGTGAAATGAGGGGCAAATGAGTACCTATTAGAAGATCCCACGGTGGAGTGAAAATAACAGCACACAGCCTCCCCTGGTAAATCAGATTGTGTGTGAGCCCCGCGGACTCGGCGACAGTAGATAGCAGCGTGGGCTGCGTTTCCAGCAGCTTTTAGCCAGAATCCGGGGAAGACGGCCCCATAGGTGCGGGGTCCGTGCGGGACTGGAACGCGGTATTCCCTGGTGCTGACGGTGCTTTGCGCGGTGACCTCTGACCGCCTCTGCCATGCAGTTTGCGGCGATGCTGGTGCCGGCTGCAGCTTTGGCGTCGAGGCTTAGAGACCGCAGTGCTGCCCACTTAAGGACGGCTTGTTAGAAACAACCACCGGCGTCCTGTGTTCTGCTGTGGATGTGGGAGGCCTCAAACTCAGCGTTACTAGGCCAGGGAGTAGTGTGCTATTTGGATTAAAAACACTCTCTCAGGGCTTGGGTGGGACCTGCGTTTGGATCCTAGCTTTGTCATTTGATGGTTGTGTGATGTGGGGCTTGTTAATTAACCTCTCTGAGTGTCAGGGCTTCCCTGGTTGCTCAGCTGGCAAAGAATCCGCTTGCAGTGCCGGAGAGTCTGGTTTGATTCCTGGGTCAAACCAGGAATATATAAAATATTTTCTATCTTCATATATATTAAGATTTATCTTATATATCTTATTGTCTATCTTATATGTTAAAATATATAAGATATATAAAAGACACTTTATACATCTTTCCTGGTCTGGGAAGATCCCCTGGAGAAGGGATAGGCTACCCACTTCAGTATTCTTGGGCTTCCCTGGTGGCCCAGACAGTAAAGAATCCGCCTGCAATATGGGAGATCTGGGTTTGATCCTTGTGTTGGAAAGATCCCCTGGAGGAGGGCATGGCAACCCACTCCAGCATGCTCGCCTGGAGAATCCCAGTAGACTGAGGAGTCTGACGGGCTACAGCCTACGGGGTCGCAAGGAATCGGACATGACTGAGCGGCCAAGCGCAACAGCACAGTGTTTCATTGTTCCTAAAATAAGGACTAATGTCCGTACCCACTCTGTAGTATTATTTTGATGATAAATAAGATGATTAAAAAAATCACTCAGTGTAATATCTGGGTATGTAAGTAAATGCTTTGTTGATGTCAGTTTTATTTTAAATATTATTAGGAGCATGGAAAACATTCTTTTACCCAGCACCATAAGAGGAAACATTAAACCCCATTCTGATTCCAAGTCACCCTCGACTGTAACATCCTAAATTTGGGGGAGAAAAAAAGACACTAACACACAGGACTGCTTGCAAAGCTCATCTTAATTTCATGCGTGAAACTACGAAAAAAGTTTCTTAGAATCACATAAATGTGATTGATTAAGTCTGAGTCACACCTGATCAAAAAGGCCTTGCTTTCTTACTCTCCCAGAATAATGTCCAAGGGAACTGAGCCCAAAGGAAGACTTTGTTTTCGTCGTTTCTCCCGTAAAGTCTTTGATGTGCCCCTGTCCATCCTCTTTCTCAAACTGTGCTGTAGCAGAAAGAACCTAGGTTCTTTCTGTTCATGGCCACTTTCTTTTGATGAGCCTCAGTTTTTCCATCCGTAAGATGGGATACTACCCGTCTATGAGGTTGTTGTGAGAATTAAATGCGATAACATAGACAAGTCACCAAGCCTAATACCTTGTCCAGAGAAGGAGTCCGTATATTTTTAACTGCTCCTTCTTGCTTTTACACAGCTGTGTGCTACATGGACTAGAATTAAGCGACTTGTACACAAAGGAAGTGGCATGGAATGACGTGGGGCATTTCTGAATTTTTTTAAAAAGTAGATCATTGAGAACTCTCAGCCTGTGTGTTTAGCCAGTATTCATTATGTGATAAACACCAAAGTGATAAGCTGGCTGCAAAGATTAATTAATTTATTTCACCCCAAATTAATTTTACTCCCTGCTGGGAGGTAGCCTAGAGAATAGGTTTTAGCTGGGGTCGGCAGAAGAGGGGCTCCTCTGATGAACTGGCGAGTGTACAGACTCTCTGAGGCCAAAGCAAGCATGACAAATGGCACTCCTAGAGTTGGATTTTTCATTTATTTGTTCAACTGTTATTTTTTAAAAGTATCTCACCTTTGCATGCAGTACTATGCAAGGCTGGGGACAGATTGATGGATAACAGAGCATGTGGCCCTTGCCCCGTGGAGCTTAGAGTTGAAAGCGAGAGACAGGCAATGGACAGGAAGACAAATCAACATAGACTTATAAGCTGGAATAGTGCTGCGAAGGAAAAGAGCAGGATGCAGGGAATCACCAGAAAGCGTGGGATGGCCAAGGAAAGCCTCTTGGTGGCCCTGACATCTAAACTGGAAGAAATGCCAAGCAAAGCACAAAGAGAAGAGTGTTCTAGGCCGAGGGAACTGCATACATGGAGCCTCCGGGATGACAGAGCTGGGCCTGCTTTGTTGTTTGCCATTTCAGTCGCGTCTGACTCTTTTGCGATTCCATGGACTCTATCCTGCCAGGCTCCTCTGTCCATGGGGTTCTCCAGGCAAGAATACTGGAGTGGGTTGCCATTTCCTACTCTAGGGGATCTTCCTGACCCAGGGATCGAACCTGTGTTTCCTGCATGGGCAGGCAGATTCTTTACCACTGAGCTACCCGGGGAGATTTAGACCTGAAAACAGGCCGCTGGGCATAACACAGTGACCAAGGGGCTGTTCTCAAACCACTGATTTGCTTATTACTCCAGTCATATGTTGAGCTGAACCTAAAAGGATAGTTATAGTCCGAATAAAATACTTGAAATTCTAGGGAGAGCGTGCAGGAAGTGGGAAGCGCAAGGGAGACCCAGAGGGTGTTGGTCGTCTTTTCCTCTCGTGGTGCCGCCGGTCCGTTGACATGTCCACACGTGTCGCCTGTGCGGCAGTCCGGGGACACTCTGCTCTCCAGAAGTGAGGTCCCCTGAATGAAGCCGAGGTGCCTGGGGTTTGGTTTTTTCCAGCTGGTACTTACATCCTCCCAGCTGCATCGGGTCAACAGGCTGCTGACCGGGATCAGACCATCCTGGAAGCAGTGAGCTCAGAGACTAGCAGAGAAGAAGTTTTTCTTCTACGGCAGAGGATTGGAAATGGTTTCTTTCTCTTTTTCTCCTAGAGCAGTGCATTTAATAGGTGCTGTACTCTGAATGTTTCAGTTCAGTTCAGTTCAGTCGCTCAGCCGTGTCCGACTCTTTGTAACCACATGGACCGCAGCACGCCAGGCCTCCCTGTCCATCACCAACTCCTGGAGCTTGCTCAAACTCATGTCCATGGAGTCAGTGATGCCATCCAACCATCTCATCCTCTGTCCTCCCCTTCTCCTCCCACCTTCAAATGTTCCCAGCATCAGGGTCTTTTCAAATGAGTCAGTTCTTCACATCAGGTGGCCAAAGTATTGGATGTTTGTGTCCCTCCAAATTCATACACAAAACCTTAGCACCCCGTGCAGTGGCATTGGGAGGTGGGGCCTTTAGGAGCTACGTAGATGGGGAAGGCAGAGCCCTCATGAATGGGGTTAGTGCTCGTATTGAAGAGACCCCCGCAGAGCTTGCTGGCACCTTCCACCCCGAGGAGACACCAGGAGAAGGTGCCATCCATGAACCAGGAAGGAGGCTCTCACCACAGTGCCACTGTGCTAGCACCCTCATCTTGGACGTTGCAGCCTCTAGAACTGTGAGAAATAAATGTCTGCTTTTTGTAAGCTACCTGCTGTGGGGTTATTTTATGATAGCCTCCTGAATGGGCTGAGCATCAGATTAAAAGAATTTCTATTAAAAAAATAAGTTTGGGAAATTTGGGGGCCTGGGTGGTAAACAACATTAAAAATTATTTTATTTCAAGATTTTCTGGAACCTTTCGTAGTCTTCGATTTCCCCCAACAATGTAATGAACATTTATATTTCTGTTAGGGTAATATCAAGTAAAAGGAAAGCTTAAAAAATTGTATTTAAAGTTCATTTAAAAAAAGATATTGAGAAAAGACCCAATTTATTCTAACATATGTCAGCCTCAAGATCAATAGCAATTAGACAATGAGACAATTAGAAGTACAGAGCAGATATATGTCACAATATAAGGAATTAATGGAATGGAATTTAAGCTGGGGCATTAAAGACAATAGTATTTATATAAGTTTTGAATTAATTCCCTTTGGAAATAAAGTCCATCAACCATGATCAGCAAGATACATCCCAGTGAGTATGTGGGTGCCAAGGGGCGCTCATCTACTTGGAATCAAGGCTATATTTGAGAGAATATAGGGTCGTTCAGGGGAGAGGCTATAAATAAAATGCCCTCCATGAAAGCAGTCTGAGCTGAACAGGAAGGGAGGTAGAATTATTAAGAGAGAGGGTGGAGATGAGCCTCGCCATATGGTCAGTGCCACAGCCGGGCAAGCCTGTCAGGGCTGGAGCACAGACGAGAGGGAATGGTCCTGAAAGAGCCGTGCACATTCCGCCACGAGGAAATGAGGCCAGAGGGCTGTGGGCAAGAAACCGCTCAGTGACTGACACTTGCGCTGATCGGAGCCAACACCGGATGTTGAATCATGTCCACACGAAGTTGATTAGGATGGATGGGAGCCTTCTAATGCCCTAAAAACACTCAATCGAGGGCAAACCACACTCATCCATAGTGCCATGGACGAGACTGGCTTCTGTTCTGCAGTGTATGTGACCAAATTTGCTCAACTGATTAGAGGCATACGAGTAGATCTACCAAGAAAGTCCTCTTTCTCTAACCGCTCCTCATCCCAAAGGTCTCACTATAGCTCTCATTTCTCCATTAAAAAGTCATGTTGTTTATGTCACAGCTTCAGGTTTTCTGGATTAGATGGAAAATAATATTCACTTCAAATGACTTTGCCTATGCATATCCTGTGCCTTATTGCTGTGAATACATTACAATTTGCTAACAGTATTGGTGAAAAAGTTTGTTTGCCTTCTGCTTCCATCCCGTCGGGAGACCTGGGTTTGATTCTTGGGTTAGGAAGATCCCCTGGAGAAGGGAAAGGCTACCCACTCCAGTATTCTAGCCTAGAGAAATCCATGGACTGTATAGTCCCTGGGGTCACAAAGAGTTGGACACGACTGAGCAACTTGCACTTCACTTATTCCATCCCATCAGCAGGGGTTAAGTGTGGGGTTGTTACGAGAGGCTTGGTAGCTGATCGTCTCCCCCATTCACTTTCATGCTCATGGAAAGGCAGCCAGATACCTGGAAGATAGCTCTGGGTTTTCCAAATGAAGCCTCTTTCTTGGAATAATGGATATATATATATTGATTTCTATGTTATTCATTCAGACTTCTAACATAAGTAGCAGCAAAAAGATTTTAGCTTATCCAAGGTTTGCTTTGCCTCCTATTCTCCATCACCCATCCACTGTGCTTTCAAAGACACGCCTGTTCATGACAAATGACAAACTCCTGAGATTCTCAAGCTAACCTCATGGGCTTAGCCTCCTTAGTGAATTAGCCCCTCTCACTCACGCACACTCACACACACATTATAATCTTTTAATGTTCTGCTGGAAGGATTACTTGAAATATTTGCACAAAAGAATAATTATCACAGTCATGGTTACTTTATAATATGCACAAATGACCTTAATGTCATGTAAAAGTGTATATCCCCAGGAAAACTCTTGTTTCAAATCCTAATAGTAAAATTGATATTATGAAACAAGGTATTTTATGACATAATAATGGGTTAATTTACTCACAACCCTGTAACAGTTGCTAAAATTAAACTATCCTTTTGCTAGGGATAATGGTTTAAAATATCTTGCCTAAATATATTTTGTTGTATTAGAATATGTGATGTCTGGCATAGTTTTCTAGATCCGTGAATTGTTTTCTTTCAAATATAGGCAGCTATGAAAATTCTTTTTGCAACAAAATCTAGTTCTTCTCTTTTAACATATGTGGTCTTTAGGAGTGGAGCATGTTATGACATTCCAATTTTCTCCTGTGATGTCTAAGACGTCTTCTTAGAAGGAGAGCCAAGGAAGGGAATAGTTTGGTATGAAGTATTCAAAATGGCGTTGGCTGATGCTCTAAGTTCTCTGGTTTTAGTACATAACTTGGGACAATAAATTGTGTTCTGGTGTTTGGATTGGATGCCAGATCCCTTCTGGAGGGAAAATGCATCTCCTCTGTCTCACTTGTCCATACATTTTCTTTTTGGCCAAGAAGCTGTCTCTCACTTTCTTTTTTTATAAATTCCTTCTGGATCCTTGTTGCTTTGGCTTTAGCAGGCTTTACCGAATTTGCCTAACACTAATGTTACTATTCCAATCTATACTTGTGTCTGAATAGAAATATTAAAAACTTGGCACCCTAAAACATGTTTGGGCAAGTATGTCACTTAACCAGTACATAGCCACACATAAGAAGGCAGGTGGAAGAGGATTCAGGATTGGGGGGACACACATACCTATGGCCAATTCATATTGATGTATGGCAAAAACCATCGCAATATTGTAAAGTAATTATCCTCCAATTAAAATAAATAAATTACTTAAAAAAATCTGGGATTCCCACTTAGTCTACACAATTCCCTGACTCTAAAAGAAAAAAAAAACACTCCAACTTACTCTGAGATCAGAACCTGATCACATGTTACTAAACCCACAATTTGACTATATAATGGTGGACTTAGGGATTGTAGACTGCAATTATACGACTGATAAATATTTTGAGAAGATGCTCGAGATATTTTTAGGAAACTACATGTCATTTCTAGGTTATCAAGGCTGTACTTTTTTCATATTGCATTTGTAATGTAGACATCCAGACATTAGTGCATTAATATAGACATCTAGAGATTATTACATTATTTGAATGTAGACATGCAGAGATTATTGGTCTCCCGCTGTGCACGAGCTTTTTCTGGCTATTCTTTGTGGGTTTATTGAAGTGCCTGTTAGGCACAGTAAGAATGAAGAGCGAGGTTTTATACTGATTCTTTATTCCCAACCTGAAATCTAGAAGTTTATTGCCATTTTGCTTTGAATTCTTCAATTCAACTTGTGTTTATAAAGCACCAGCTGTATATTCAGTCTTCGGTGATGTGAGGAGTTCCCAAAGGCATTCAAGACTCGGTCTCTGGGAATTCACAGGCAAGTTAGGAGGCAAGACTCACTAACATTAAAGAACCAAGAGATCATCACTGTTGTGTGGAGGCAACACATCTAATGTGGTGACCTTAGTCCTCCGAGTGTGAAATGTGGACTAGCAGCGTAGCATCACCTGGGAGTTTGCTACCAACGCAATCTGCCTTTTAACAAGATCTGTACATTAAAGTTTAAGGGGCTCTCATGTAAACAGTGAGCACCAGAGAAAGCTTGCTCTGGGTGAGGTCGGCATAGACTGTAGTTGTGGGGGAAGGCTTGACAGACAAAAAAACAGAGATTCTTGGAAGGGGGTTAGGGTCTGGGTGCTGTGGACCAGTATTAAATAGTCGCCTGCACAAAAGCCACTCCCTGTGGTTCTTGTTTGACAATTCCTAAAACTCCAGACCCCCTCCAGAATAAGAGTCTGTAGGCGGGCCCTAGGAAAATGTATTTTTAACCAGCTCCACAGGAAACTTTCTAAACTAATTTCCATAAATGTAGAAGCAGGTGGAAGGGAGTGCATCCATGCCGGGAAAGCTTGTACATTGCCCGCTTCATCTCTCCCCTGTCCCCCTTTGAGTTTACCCTGCTTACTGTTGCTGAAGTGAACTATCTAAAAACAAGTAAGAACACGTCTTGCCTGTTGCAAAGCTCTGCTCTTGCCTAAAGCTCGATTCTTGCTCAGTGTGGGAAGGCAGTCCAGCCAGCGCTGGCCCTGACCTCCTTCACTTCAGTTCCCAGCTCTTCACCCTCTTGTCCAGGCAAAGCATGCGTCTCACCTGCCCAGAACGCTGGGCCCTTCCACGCCGGAACAATTTCCTTTTGATGCCCTTATATTCCTTCTCTGTCTGGCAAACTCCCAATCCCTCACCCTCAATAGTCCTTCTAGTAGAGATAACAATAAGTTGTCTTTTTGCTGAGCTGTTTGATGTCCCTGTTCTAGAGCTGGCAACCAGATGAAGAGGTGTTGCTTCTCCTTGGGGTGGGGGACAACGGAATAGGCTTTTGATTATGCAAAGGCCTAGAGAGGGAGTTGGGGCAATGAACTTAGCTCCTGTTTATATAAAATAAAGTGTGAGGGTCTTCTTAGTAACTAGAGACTGTTGTCATGTTACGTTTTAGTTTGTGTTTGCTTGCTTTCTCTATGTGTCAGAAAAAGCTAACAAAACAGGTCTAGGTGAGGAGATGGGAGAGCAGGAATTATTATTGTCAGAGCACAGAATGATCAGAGCAGGAATATTCTGACCTTCCACTACCTCTGTGGCAAAGTCAGAGATGGAAACAGAGAGGCAGCTGAAGATGCCCTTGGAGGCATGGGCCGGTGTCCTGTGACAATCTGAGAGCCACTTTTCACTCAGCTTCTTCCAAGTCATTATCCTCAGGTCCTTGGGTAAGCTGGCCTACTTTCCTTGCTCCCTTTGACCTTAAGTTAGCCCTAGGCGGCACATCAAAAGGACCCACTGTATCCATATTTCAGAGCGACAGCCACATGGAGAGTGAGGAGTCAGCAGACTTAACCAAGGAGAAACTCTGGTCCTTGGTCTGGAGACAGAAAACTCATGGAGTAACAGAGCAGGTACACACTTGTCATGAGTCTTCAAAATCGTTCATTTATTCAGTAAGCATTTGCTGAGCCCTTACTGTGTTCATGGAGAAAAGAACACAACTCTTAAAATTGTTGCCAGACTGAGGATTTGAAGCTCAGAGAATTGTTTACTCATCTCTGAGCAGCTTGAATTTTTAGTCCCCTATAATAGTTAAAAAATATGACTATTCTTATGCAACTGCCTAGTCTCTTGATTCTTGCCTTGTCCTTCAGTGAAAGGTGAAGAAGAATTTCTCCTGATGCCTGTCCTTCTGCTTCAGAGGTTTTCTGTGTCTTTTCCATCTCTATTTCTTCCTTCTTGAGGAAAAGGTGGCTTAGGATTTTGGAGTCACAGCTAAAGTCAGTGAGAGGACAAACAGCTCAACCAAGAGTGGGCAAAAGCACGAGTGAGCATTTCTCATCTGGGGAGGCCCATCTGGGTCCTTCACGCATGAAGCGGCCACAGCTGGGACACCCACTTTGCTGGAATACCAGCTCTAAGGTCTTTGGAGACTTTGCTCCCATCCTCTGTGGTCTCTGGCTTTCAGCCTCTCCCACACCACTGGCTCCTCCTCACCACTGTACCACACCCTCATCAGCAGATTGCTTCCCAAATGCTACGAAGTGTTCTCTGCATTTCTGCTACCACAGTTCTTGAAAGCCCAAACACATTGCCTGTCTCCTCATGACCTCTACAATCCCCATCCTCCTGCGACCCAGCTTCCACCGCAATCAGTCCCAGAAAATCCTCTGTGCAAGGTCACTAATGACCCTCTCACTTCCAAATCCAAAATCCTTTTAAAAATCCTCATATTACTTAATCCTTAAATCTTGATCTCAAAGCATTTGTAACTGTTAGTCACTGGGTCACAACCTTCTGAATTTTTTCCTTAGTGTTCTTCCTGCCTCTCTATTATTTTCCTCAGCTTCTTTCAGCTCTCTCTCTGCCCACCTTTCCCCAGACTGTGCCTCAAGATGCATCCTTGGCCCTCTGCTTTTATCTCTGTAGCTCTCTGTCGAATACTTTCTCTGAACACATTTTTTTTTTTCCTTCCTCTAGGCATGGGCCACCACCCATATGCATTTGGTTGGTTCTCAAAAGTCCAACTTTCCAGCTTTTGAAACAGCTAGGTCACATTTTCAGCTGCAATGAAATTGGCTGTAAATATAAAAATAACTGCAACTTAAAGTTGTTGTTGGGATGGACTGAGATAATGACTGTAGAAAGGTTAGCATGATGGCTGGCACATTGTGAGCCCTCAGTAATTGTGAGCTGTCTTATCCTTCACAAAAGCGAGAGGATGACAAAAGTCATCACTGCCTGTGATAGCTACCAAAGGAGGTCACAAGACGTAGGGCAGTGTCAGATAGATTGAAGCTCCAAGTCGGCTGTGGGCGTCAGAGCAAACCGTCAAGGTCCACTGAAATGGTCTTCCTTGTGATGTGAAAACTAACTCTATTTCCTGAATGTGCCTGATTTCTGCCTCCGGGCACTGATATAATAGCTTTTCTGAGGGGTTGGTGGGGCTCTGTTGACCAGCTGTGGCTGATGAGTTGTGCAGAGGTTATGTGTATCATTTCCGGAGTGAACTTTTAATTGCTGATGCAAGGCTTTCCAGAGCATGCTTCCAGATGATGAACCAGATGAACCAGATGATGAACCAGAAAGTTCCAGATGATGGTTGCTCTCTCAGCCAGGCTTCTTGGTCCTTAGGGACAAATGGCATGCCTTTCCTTTAGGAGGTGGATTCTGACCGATGACTAGATTTGGTCTACATGAAGTAACATGAGTGTCTCCCTAGGGCTTGAGCAGCAATTTATCGCTGCACTGCATGGCCTGGCTCCAAGTTCATGAAGCATCCCTTGTTATCGATGTGACTGAGCTGGTTGTTGCTTTCAGTTTTTATTCTGGCTTTATTCTTGGTGTTAATGATTAATTAATGTTAACTTGGTTTCTTCATATTGTTTTCATTGATTGTGGCTTATTTAACCATACAGTGTGTAAGATACATATTTATTTCAGCAGTATTTTTGGTGTCTAATTTTCTAATAATTTAGTGATGTTACAATTCAAAGGTAAATAACCTGTATATTTTTCTTGAAGAAAATATATGCATTCTCCATCAGAAATTTGTTTGCATCGTAGCACTATTGGGATACGCTCCCTTTATTTCATGATGATTCTGAAATATAAGCATTCCTATTTTTCATAAATGTCTACAGAGACAGAGGTAGGATGGAAATTTTATGTGTAAGATCATATTTTTATCTATGGGTTAAAAACTGAGCAATGATGCTGTTGACAATGTTTATTAACTTTTAAATTTTTGTCCTCTGTAATTGTTCTTTATTACTAAGTTCTGGAACCGTGGGAAGGATCACTGGTCCTGAGAAGGGGGCTGGAATAAAAACACTTGAAAGTCACTGACAGGTAACTGCTTAGTAGCCTGGTGAAGGGCTCAGTCTCTGGTGTAATCTTGTTTAAAACATCTTAAGGTTTTAAGGATGTGAAGGAGAGAAGGATTAGATTTATTTTAAGTGGCCCCAGAGAAAGGTTGCAAGCAAGTGACACCCACAGTCAATAAGCAGATAGTGTACACGACTGGGTTGTGGACTGGGTGACTAGAGGGAGTCCTGGGCATTTCATGAAAGACTCATTGAAAACCATTAAAAAACCAACTGAACAAACAAATTAACCAAGACACAGCATAACAAGCATGCAGGCTGAATTCAGTTCACAAAACCAGAGTTAGCACTCTGATCCAGAAATTCCAGACACAAGTCCATCAAGAGAGAGAATGTTGCAGAAATGTTGGTGCTGGTCCAACATTAGATTCAGTTTCTAGTTGTAACTGCAAAAAGTTAAAAAGGAGATGCACATAATTTATTAGGTGTAGAGACCAAGGCCTACTCATCCTTAATCCTAAGTCTCCAGAAGCTACATATTTTATTTTTCCTTGAAAAGATGAATTTTGATGTATTAAATTAGCTATTTTTTTCTTAATGGTTTCTGCCGTCCCTGCCCCTCCTCCCTTTTGGTAGCTCCACAGGCAGCATTTGATGCTTCTGGAGAGGCAGGACATACTTTGATATGCTTATTTGCCTCAGCTAGTAAAGAATCTGCCTGCAATGCAGGAGACCTGGGTTTGATCCCTGGGTTGGGAAGGTCCCCTGGAGAAGGGCATGGCCAGAAGTATTCAGGCCTGAAGGATCCCATGGACAGAGGAGCCTGGTGGGGGTCGCAAAGTCCTACAGTCCATGGGGGTCGCAAAGAGTTGGACACGTATGCACAGCTAAGCCCAGCGGAGCAGCAGTCCTAGAAAGCAAATACCGTTGTAATTCTCATATCACCGTGGGGAAAGCCAAGGTCTAAAGAGGCTAGAGTTAAAGAAAGCAACATGCTTAAAGTGTCAGAGTCCAGATGCAAACCAACATGTACCTGACTTTGAAATCTGTGCTCTGGATGTTTGGTGACCCTTACCCATAAATCGTCTATGGCAGGCTGGCCATGGCTTTTGGCAAGCCTGTCCATGAGCTCCTTTTGGAAGGTCTATGTTACACCTGGTGATGCTGCTGCTATGCCTCCCTCCATTAGCCTGACCCACTTTTCTCATCGTTTCTTCATCCTCTCCTCTTAGTAGATGCATGAGACTAGATACCTCTGAATTCTGAAACATGAGACTTCCCTCTAAGTTTATAGTTTCCTAGGCGGTTACCATTCTGATGTGTTGAACTCCCCTTTCACACTTTGACGTATCTTAATGACATCTTGGTCCCGTTCCACAGCTTTCTAGTCCTTTCCCGTGATTAATGCAGCTTCAGTTCAGTAATTAAGTTTTAGCCATGCTGGCTTCTAACCTTGTCTTCGACTTGATCCAAAGCTGTCTTCTCTTGGGACAGGGGAGAATCTCCAGCCTGAATGCAGAGCAGAGCGGGGGTTGTCCTCTTATTGCTCTCCCTTTGTTCTTTCTTTGCTGAGGTTTTCAGGGTGGGGCTAGGAAGGAAGAAGAGGCGGGCAGCCCGCCATGTTGCTTGACTGTCTTTGGGGTTCCTCTTTCCTATCTGTGGGTCACCATCACAGCCAAGTGCATAGGAATAGATGGTGATGGCTAATTTTAGGTGTCAGCTTGGCTAGGCTGTGGTTAGCAGTTACTCAATCAAGAAATAGTCTAGATGCTGCTGTAACTGTATTTTAAAGATGTGATTAACATAGACAATCTGTTGACTTTAAGTAAAGCAGATTGCTTTCCATAATGTGGGTGGGGCTCCTTCAATGAGTTGAAGGCCTTAAGAGAAAAGATTGAGGTTCCCCAGAGAAGAAATTCTACTTTCAGCCTGCATGATAGGAATTCCACCTGAGTTTCCAGCCTTGAGGAATGCACCATCAACTCTGGTCTGAATCACCAGTCTCTCTCTCTCTCTCACCTCTCCTCTGTCTTTGCGTGTGTGTGTGTGTGTGTGTGTGTGTGTGTGTGTGTGTGTGTGTGTGTGTGCGTGTCTGGGGACAGAACTCTTATTGTTTCTGTTTTTATGGAGAATCCTGACTAGTACAGTAATGACTCCTCAAATGGGCTATATAAAATAGGAGGTTTTTATATATCAGGGGAGGCTCAAGACTCTTCATTGGGACGTTGCAAGAAAATATTAGAACTTCTCCCCATAGATTTTTTAAAATTCAAAGAAATAAAAAAAAATCTACTCACAAATGTTTAACATGACATTGACACCATCACCTCCCCTGGATCCACATAGCAGATGGTCACATTTTACATACGCGGCCTGAAGTTTCACGGGCAAGAAGGAGCATTCTGCAAAGCAAAGAACTTAGCAGTGTTGCCTTCGTACATTCATTGGCCTTCAGTGTATTCAGGCACTGTGCGATTAACTGAAAATACATTTATGCTTAAACGCATTTATGGAAAATATTCTCTAATTTTATCTTAGCCAGCTCTGATACAATGGGCAAATGGTTTCAGATGATCTCTACAAAGAATCCACACCCAGGCTGAAGTGAATGCTAACAATGCTGGTACACACAGCCAAGAGCTTTCATGCCCCCAGTGTAAGAGCTTCATCATCCTGTTTCAGGATAAAGATAAAAAATCAGAGACATTCCAATCAGACATGACAAAATGGTCACCAAAAAGTTTCTCTAATTCTCAAGAAGACTATTAGAAATATGGATTTATTGTCACACCTTTGTTTGCACTATTATGCAGCTACTGCTTATACACTTGAAGATAAGTAGTTGAAACATAAGTATGTTCTGACCTAATTCTGTTGCTTACTTCCTTTATTCTGTGATATTACATAAATAAATGGAAGGAAGGGTAGGACTCCAAGATAATTTCAAGGTTTTAATCCTGGATGAAAGGATGAGATGTGTTGCGGAGAGTTGAGAACTCAAAGTGGATGATGTGTTTTGGACAAATTAAGTCTGAGGCTAAAGACATACAAGAAAAACCTGAATAATTCATACACACACACACACACGCACACAAAATAGTACACATAGAGAAAGATACATGAAGAGTTCCATTTTGAAGAACCTCGAAAAATTTGTAAATTTAAATTTTTATAAACAGAGGTGTATGAACACAGTATGCCAAAGCCATGTACTATATTATTTTTTTTAATATAGATATTAACTTTGTGTATATTTATAGATAACACATTTTGAGAAATTGTCAGTTTTAAAGTGGTGGTACAACAAAAAAGTACAGATACCATGACATTTTAATTGTTCATTTTGCAAATAAAACACATTCATTTCAGAATGTTATTTGTTGCTCATTTAGATCATATATCACGGATCTGATATATGTTTCAAGTGCTTCCTTACTATGGATATACGACTGATGAGCGCATAAGGTGCTAATGCCGCTGTCAGCTCATCAGGGAGAGAAACCAGAGGACACTCAGGCAAACCAGTGTATTTTGGCTAAGCTCCATGCATTTCATGACTGGAACCTGTGTATTTGTGTGTGTGTGTGTGTGTGTGTGTGAGCTTAGTCACTCAGTCGTGTCTGACTCTGCGGCCCTATGGACTGTAGCCCTCCAGGCTCCTCTGTCCATGGGACTTTTCAGGCAAGAATACGGGAATGGGTTGCCATTTCCTCCTCCAAGGGATCTTCCCGACTCAGGGATTGAACACACGTCTCCTGAAGCTCCACATTGGCAGGCAGATTCTTTACCACTTAGCCACCAGGGAAGCCCATGAACCACCTATAAGGCAACCCCCTGATGCTAAAATCAAGCCTTTTTTCTCCATGTTCCTCACCTCTTCCCTGCCAAGACTCCTTTTCCTGCCATGTATGCAACTACTGATGAAGTGCTGAACAACAAGCAAATAAAAATGAGTTGAATCAGTCTGAGTTGAGGGCTTTTGGCTCCATGAGAGTTAACTTGATCTGACTTCATCTCACTCATCCACTTGGTCAAAATTCTGCAAATGTCCTATAGAGGCGGTGAGAGACCAGTGTCCCATGTAGCTTATGTGTGTACCCTGAATGCATTAATTGGACAGATCTAGTCCTTTAAAAAAAAAAAAGAAAAAGAAAGAAAAAAGAAAACATCCCAAATCACACAGTACCATGAGGCATAATATCTGATTACAAAGTCTAAAACTGCTTTGTGTATGTAATTTTTCAAAAGAAAAAAAAAATTACAAGCCAGCAGCAATGAAGTGCTTAGTGCAAGATTTCAGTTTTCAACCTTGCAGCTATTACATTTCAATCTCAGCAGCAGGAAGATTCTGCTGATCCTAAGCTAACGAATGTCAAGAAGGAAATGGCTTTCTTTCTTCTTTTAGCAGGTGGTTATTGTTTTAAAAATGAAGAGCCTTAAACCTGGCTGGAATCCAAGGCATGTCACATAATCCTGATCTAGAGATATGCAGTGAGAATCCCCAGCCCCCAAATATTTGATTAGAGCATATGTAAATCGTCCTGTGTTCTTGGCATGGGCTGAATCAGGAATGACAACATGGATTATGATGTTCTTATACAATCAAAGGTTATTATTACTATCCTTTTTCCCCAAAGGAAGCAAAACTTGTTTAGTCAGGAGGTTTGATGCTTCTTGGGGTGGAGGAAAATTTCTGCTGATATTCAATAAGGAAATAAACAATGAATATAACAGTTCATGACATTCGATAAATATAACTTAGCTCTCTTGAAAAGTTAATAGCTTAGCTAACACTGGAGTATATAGTCATTCAAAGGACTATGAGCAATTTTCTTTATTGACCCCAGTTTCTGAGGGCTGTGGTGACTAACCCTGACCCCAAATCAGAAAATTAGATTTCAGAACTTCAAATAGGTGTCAAAACATTTAGAGACAGTGTTGTAGCTGGAATATAATTTTTCTTGTTGTATAATGGTGGTCAAGGAATTTCAACATTTTATCTACTATGTGTATAGGACAGCATTAAGAAGCTAAAATTGCTGTTATCTTAAATGTTTAAATTTGAGAATTTGCAGAAAACCGCTCTATCCTCTTATTAATATCCCTGATTTGTCCTGATTTGATCCTACACAGAGTGTGTGCCCTCACCCCAATCCAAACATAGTTACAGTAATACTTGGCAATGCTTTTCTTATCATAGTGATAAAGACACACAGGAGACTGAATTCACCAAGAAAATAACTTTGCTGGGATTTAACACAATGAAAAAATGGAATTATACATATTTAATACAACATGCCATCTACAGAGAGTTACTGTTTGTCTAGAGAGCATTTCACCTGGTCATTTCATGTATATCTCATGCATGATTGGGGGACAACCAGAAATATGTTTATACACCAAAGTTGCCGGTTTTTTAAAAAAATGCAGGTGAAATCTTTTTGGGTGAGTTCCGTGAGTAGTTATATTATTGGGTTAAAAGTGTTTCTTCCTCATAAGGATTAAGAGGGGGAAGGGATGGAAACAGTGCAGACAAGGATCAGTCTTGCCTGGAGGTACAAATGGATGCAATGCCTCCGAACAGACAATAGAAAGCTAATGAGGTAAAAAGTCTGGCATGATTGTGATCTGATTCTCACAGATTAAACTAATGTCAATGAGGAGAAAAGAAGAGTGAATGAGCCTAAATGGCTTCGAGACACCTGCAAATAATTGTATTTCCAGCGTTAGATCGGTCGTGCATTGTTTTACAAAGCATTTTACAACGGAAGGACTGGAGTGGGAGTTTGGATGACGGTAGTCTTTCCTCCTGGAGAAGGCAATGGCACCCCACTCCAGTACTCTTGCCTGGAAAATCCCATGGACAGAGGAGCCTGGTAGGCTTCAGTCCATGAGGTCGCTAACAGTCAGACATGACTGAGCGACTTCACTTTCACTTTTCTCTTTCATGCGCTGGAGAAGGAAATGGCAACCCACTCCAGTGTTCTTGCCTGGAGAATCCCAGGGACGGGGTAGCCTGGTGGGCTGCCATCTATGGGGTCGCACAGAGTCGGACACGACTGAAGTGACTTAGCAGCAGCAGCAGTCTTTCCTCCCCACTCCAATATGCACCGTCCATAAGCCCCCACAGCAACTGTGTCCCAGGAAGAAGCTGCCCACCACCCGTCCCTCTGCCAGTTTCATAGATTATATGATTTGATTGATAAGAAAATCATTGAAGCTGGAAGCTGTACCCCGACCTTTAGGAAAAAATATTTCTAGTGTTAATATTCTATAGTACATCTATACAGTAAAGGGTTGCAACCCTTGGCAGTATTCTAGGGACTAATTTTGATTCATTCATTTTATTCTCTCTTCTTTGGGCCCCTGATCAGATATTTCTGGTACAAACTTTACTTAGAATTCAAGTGAACTCCTTTTGTAAGTAACTGAAAATTTGGACTCACAGCCCCATAGGAGGGGACATATTCCCATTCCAATAGGCAACACTTATGAAACAAAGTTTTAAACAGTTCTCTAAAGGCTAGGTGAGGAGAGAGGAGGAGGTAAAATCACTATGTCTAATTGCAGGAGGAGAAGGGGACGACGGAGGATGAGCTGGTTGGATGGCATCACTGACACATGGACATGGGTTTGGGTAGACTCTGGGAGTTGGTGATGGACAGGGAGGCCTGGCTTGCTGCGATTCGTGGGGTCGCAGAGAGTTGGACACGACTGAGTGACTGAACTGAACTGAAATCTCTTACTCTCATCTGGGAAACAGTAAAAATGAAAAGGTGATCATTGTAAGGCCATCCCATTATTTGGACTCTGGTAATGTGAAGAGTTGACTTATTGGAAAAGACCCTGATGCTGGGAGAGATTGGGGGCAGGAGGAGAAGGGGACAACAGAGGATGAGATGGCTGGATGGCATCACTGACTCGATGGGCATGAGTTTGAGTAAACTCCGGGAGCTGGTGATGGACAGGGAGGCCTGGTGTGCTGCGATTCATAGGGTTGCAAAGAGTTGGACATGACTGAGCAACTGAGCGACTGAACTGAACTGAACTAATCACTGCTGTGGTAGATATGTGGTGAAACCTTTATTTCTAAGCTTAACCGTATTCACTATGTGTCTAATTAGCTGAACATGACTTCATCTGCCTAGAAAACAGTTTGTATTGTAGTGAAAATATAATTTGATTTTAAAGGAAGAATCATTATCCAACTGGGTTAGCAAACTTGTGCTGACTTTCCCATGATTCTTTTATTTTTTAGTGTCAGATTTATTTGACCTATAATTTGGGCTTCCCTGGTCGCTCAGACAGTAAAGAATCTGCCTGCAATGCAGAAGACCTGGGTTCCATCCCTGGGTTAGAAAGATCCTCTGGAGAAGGGAATGGCAACCCACTCCAGTATTCTTGCCTGGAGAATTCCATGGACAGAGGAGCAGAGCAGGCTACCGTCCATGGGAGCACAAAGAGTCGGATGTGACTGTGAGACTAACTTTCACGTAATTTGCCTATATGAAAATACCCCCTTTGAAAAAAAAAAAAAAAAAGAAAATACCCCCTTTGAGTGTGAACTTTGATGAATATACAACCAGGTAACCTCCACCTGCAATGTGGGAGACCTGGGTTGGGAAGATCCCCTGGAGAAGGGAAAGGCTACCCACTCCAGTATTCTGGCCTGGAGAATTCCGTGGACTGTACAGTCTGCGGGGCTGCAAAGAGTCGGACACGACTGAGTGCCTTTCACCTTCACCCACTGCCACAGCACAATGTAGCCTGTTCTCTTACCCACGAAGATTCCCTCTTGTCCCTTTGGCATCAGTTCTGCCTCTTTGACCTCCAACTCTGCTAACTGCTGATCTGTTTTCTGACCTTTAGTTGACATAATTTTGTCTTTTCTAAAAATATCATGTAAATGCAGTCTTACAGTATACAGCTTTTTGAGTCTAGCTTCTTTCTTTCATTTAGTGTAAATGTATTCGAGATTCATCTACGTGTTGTATGGATCAGTGGCTCATTCCTTTTTTCTTGCTTAATAGTATTCCACATGGATGTGCTTTGAAAATAGGAATACATGTAATGGCCAGTCCTTCCACTTGGTTTACAGTGGAGTCAAGGGCAGAGAGAGACTTATCAGCTGGCCGTGTGAACCTCCTGGCAAATTCTCCAGTGATAAAACCACTGGACAATACCGTTTAGCCTCGGAGAACACATACCAATGAAGCATGATGTTATGCACGTGAACTGTGCTCTCATACCATTTGTGGGATGATTTTGATAATAGAATAATGGCTAGACTGAGGTAGATACCAAACCAAAGTTCCCCTGGTACCAGGGATTGATTTTAAAAAACTAATATCTGCAAATAACTCAACATTTGTGGTTTTCCAAAAAAAAAAAAAAAAAAAAAGAACCATGTATAGAAAGCAATTGGGGAATGTTATTAAAAGATGATATTTAAGATACTGCTTTTCAAAAAGTCAATGCACGTATTCGTCTGGCACTTCATAATATTTAAAGCACTTACCACACATGCTATCTCATTTAATTCTCATAGCAGCCCCAGGAGGCTAGCAGGGAAGGTGCTGCTATTCATAATTTACAGGAGCAGAAGCAGAGAGTCCAAAGACACTGTGCCTCGCTCAAGGTCAAACAATGGGTAATTACTGGTGCTGGCTCCAAAGCCTAAATTCCTGGCTCCCAACCTAGTAGAAACTGGCAAGGCCAATTCTGAACAATGAATTTAAGCAGAGGCAAATGTTGTCAGACATAGTATTTAGGGTTTTAGTAGCTAAACTCACAGGAAAATTCAGCCGGCAGTCTCTGGTTAATTCATAAAAGATTGAAATGGAAAAAAATACAATCTCACCATGTTATTAGGTTAAGCACTTCTAGAACAAACAAGCAAACAACTATGTATTGTAAATTAGACCATTCTGGAATTTGTGCAATTTAAATGGTTGAGTTATTTTATGTTAGGGAAGTGACTGCACAATATTCATTAGCTAATTTTCTTGATGTTTTGGTTTTTTTTAAAAACACATTGGGCCAAATTACACTTTCAGCGATGCCCACAGAATTTTAATTAACGTAATAGATCTAATTTCAGTTCTTTATGTGGTGGTTTCCTTTTGATTCAGGGAGGTGTTGAGCATTATATTAATAATTTTCCCTTTTGTAAGGGAAGAAAGTCAGTTTTTGCAGGCTGTGTTTCATACCCACAGTGGGACAATGTCTCGTATAAGAGTTTATCACTGGCATGCATTTTATGAAAGTGAAATTTCTGCCCTCATAATTTGGCCAAAGGTAGTAATACGGATAACATCCGCATGTGTCACACTGAGTGGCTTAATTATGCTAACATCCCCCTTTCCCCTACCCCAATTGCCTTACCTGTTCTCTTTTTTTGTTCTGTGGATGTGTAAGAATCATGGAAAGGACAAAGATCTGAGTATATTAAATGAATGTCTTAAAATATCCACTAGAAAATATTGTAATAAAAACAAAATCCACCAAAGCTTTGCAAAGACTTTAGTATCAACTGTCACCATCCTTCTGGGAGGTAAGTAGTAATATCTATAAGCCAACGAGTTCATTTGAATTTAGTTTTTCATATGCATATGATTTTTTACTCAAAGGAGCTTGATAATGAAAGTATCACTCTATAAAAAAATAACCTATCCTATGTCTTTTTCCTGTCTGAGGGTTTCAGGATTTGAATATAAATGTTTAGCATCTCACAAACTGCATACTAGGGTTAGAAACTTCCGGGAAAATGGAGTCAACTTTAGCATCTTGAGCTAAGATGGATATCTAGTTAAAAAATATATATTTATATGTATTAGCAGGAACTAGGGAGCACTGACTGCTTAACACAAGCGGCTGTTAATTATAAAACTGCAGTCATTTGTATTTTACTAGAAATGTTGATATGGCTCTCAAAGAATTTTTAAGAAGACATTAAACCTCTTTCATCTCTGCATCTGATTTCTACATTTGCTATCTTCTTTCCCCTAAAGCATGCCTATTCTCCCTTCAGCGTCCTATGCAGGCTCATAAAACCAATAAAATATCTTTTTTGGAAGAAGCCAAAATGTATTTGAAGGAATTAGGGCTGATCTGGGAGATGCAATGCTGGTGTTATAGCAAATTACTTCTGTTAAATATGAATAGGACGAGTGTTCTGAATATTGTTCCGCAGTAAAATTTACGGTCACGGGTGTGCGTGCAGACGAACGTAGTACCCGTACGGGGAAAGCTGCTTGCAGGTATATCAGTAGGTGTTTAATCATGGTCATGCCGCGAGGAAATGAGAGACTGCCCAAAGACAATAGATTTTCCTGTAGAAGCTATAGACACCAGTACAGTATGAGATACATTTCTCATATTCAAGCCTGTCTTTTATTTTGTTTACACAACAAAGTTATTATGCTAATTACATGGTAATATGCTGCCCCTGAGGACTTTCTATGTTGATGGCATCTACTTGAGGATGCAGATTGGGAGCCAATATGTGATTATTACTATTGCAAAATAATATGATCGGAATGACAGTTTTGCCTTCTAGGGGAGTCCTCACTAGGCTCTTTGTTGCTGAGTGAGGTGTGTAATAGTGAACAAGAGGAAAAGTCCAGAAGAGTGTGGGGAATTTTTTCATACTGTTTTAAAAGAATGTGGGGCTGGACAACATTTTGGATTAGAGTCAAGTGTGTGAGTGTGTGTGTGTGCCCGCGCGCGCGTGTGTGTATACACAAGAGACCTCACGCAGCAGCAACCTCACGCTAATGTGTGTGCAACCTCACTAGGGGGAGCTCTTGGCTGGCTGTTCAGAGGCTTGACCATTGTCTGCAGGAGACAATTTTTCTTTGTTTGAAAATTTACAAATCATCAATGAAAATGCCACAGATATGGCAGAAACTTTGGGGTTAAGTCACTGTCTCCCAGTTGTGGCTTCAGTGGGATGGTGCTTGGGATGGTGGGGATGGTGGTCATGATGTCTTTGCCCCCTCTGCCCAGCAATTATTTTGGGGTTCTTATCATTGAACAGATTTCAGAACTATTGTAAATATTTCTTCTTACCCAGAGGTAAAGCTTCTCTGAAGCCTATTCTTTTTGAAAGGCTCCCCACTGAAGCTTGATGGTAACAATGAAAAAGTATACATTTACGCAAGCCTTTTCTTTTCAATCTATACTCAGATCAATTAATTAAATGAAGATAGAAACATGATTGCCATGGATGACATGGTCATGCTGGCTTAAAAACTGGGAACTCTGTGATTACAGATACGTCTGGTTACAGGAGACATTGGGGGGGAAATGGTCAGCTGAAGAGACTTAAAAATTATTTGAAAATCTTTATAATGTGATCATTTTGGAGAGGAAAAGAGAAGATGCAGTGCTAAGATAATGGTGACACTGCCTCAGGCAATCTGTGGACAGTTTTATTGTTCTTATTCTCCAAATGTTCCCTTCTTACCCCTCACCAGTTTTTCTTTTTGTCCTTTTAAATTGGAGGAAAAAAAAATAAAGCAAAGTGCTTCTTTCCCTACCCATGTTCCTTCCCTTTTTTCTCCACTCTAATGACATTTGGCAGGCTCGGCTGTGTAATGCTTGACTGGTTTTATTGTTGTCTGTTCCCAGTGGGGAATAGTTGACACTGCTCTCTGTTTCCAATTGATATCCATTTTCAACAATATTGCTTTCTATTAGATTCCTGCACAGTTTGTGCCAAGCGAACTGAATATTTACTGGGCTGACCGCAAAGCCTTCAAATCAACAAACACCAGAATAAGCAAAATATGCGTTTTTAAGATCAAATGTTTTCAAATGCTTCTTTCAAAATTATTATTTTTAAATGCACTGTGAACTGCAGATTAAAGGATATTATATTGCCACTTCTGTCAGCCTATTTTTATTTATTTATTTTTCACACATTAAATAATAGGATTAAACATTGAAAGAACAGTTGTTTACACTACCTAGGCAAAGTTAAAAGCAATTCAGTTTTCTCATATTTAGCAATTCCTCCTTCTGAGCAATAAAGCATATTTGCTCATTGCTTTTTAATGCAGGCATAGTTAATAGTATCATAGTGAGTAGAGCAACTGAGTCTGACAAACCAGAGGACACAACCATTTCAATCATCCTTGGTGGCCAGGGGCTGTATGTTAGAACTGAGGGGTAAAAGACTGCATTTTAGCCATAAAGAATATCAAATGGCCAGTGAATGACATAAAAATTTCCCATAATTTTCCTTCAATTTGCTAGCAGAGTTTTCAGAATCTTAACTGTATACCTTACCTACCTCATAGTGCGTCTGGCATATAAGAGAGAAAGCTGTTTGGTTTTTGGAGATTATCAAGAAAGGGATTAAAAAATAGAAAGAAGATGTTTTATGATGAACTCCTCAGAAACTATTGCAATATAGTCAAACCTATTTAGTTACTTTTAAAAAAGCTGTAATTCTTTCCTAATAAAGTTGAAAGAGATCATAATAGACAGAATGTGTTTTTGCATGAAATTTACTGGTTAAGTTGATGTAATTATTGGTAATTCAAGCAAAGAAACCTGCACAGTGAGGTAGAGTTGGCTTATGTTAAGGGCAGTCTTAAGAAATGTTCCCACCAAAATATACATTTTCAAATGGTGTTTTAGATCACCAAACTTCCACGATACAGAAGATAAAACTGTTTTACAGATTAACAAGTCACAGGAAAAGTATTGTGAACCAGATTTTCCATCTAAAGGGTTTTCTCCTTCTCCAATTCCTTTCTTTCTTTCACACTGAGGATCTATACCAGCAGCCTCATTTCTTTCCAGGCAGAGACTAATTTCCCTGTTACCATTTCTTGTGGCCACAGTACCTGCCAAGTGCTTCCCAAATATATCCTTTACTCCTCACAGCAACATCATGCCCTGAAACCTTTATTTTATTACATCTCAAACTATGTGCACACTGCAGTTGAAGCACATTGGAACCTGTAATGACTGTCTGCCATCTGAAGCATCTTAGAAAATGTGGTCAAGTCGAGATTGTGCAGGCCTGGCAAATAGCGGCCTGGGTCTGATATGCTGGTTGGTTCAGGGAAAATCCCTTACTCAGCTTCATTTTTCACCATCTGTGTCTCAGTTTTTCTATTTGTAAACCAGGCATAATTAAAACTGCCCACTGGGCCTTTCACAGGCGTGTAGGGAGGATTAGCAAGCGGCTGCAAACCTTCCTTAGCTCTTTGAAAGAGAGGCTCTACAAGAAATTCAAGGCAGGTATCTTTCGTGCAAGACCTTGGCTGCATTTACACTTAAACCTCCCCTTTTTGAAATGAGATGTGGCATTCTTTGGCTAGGACACAGAGTACAATTCATCAACAGGGTCTCAATCAAAAAGACAATTTTCACAGATCCTGGGAATGCCCAGAAGCTCCTGGCCGAGACTGAACCAGCATGATAGGCAGATGATGTTGGGTGTTCTGGATGGGTGTTCATCAGGCTCAGGGTTCAATCCAATACTGTCATTAACTAGCTGTGTGAACCTTGGCAAGAGGCTTTCCCTCCTTTAGCTTCCTCACTCACAAAATAATGCACTTTCTCATAGTCTCTCAGGGCTGCAGATGGAATAAAAGTAAGAAACATGAAAATATTCAGAATGATACAAAGCATTATTTGCATCAAATGTGTGCTATTGGTGACTTTGGAAAATGGGATGAGATTGTCCCAAACTTTCCCCTTTGACTAATTGGAATTGCATTAAAATATTGCAATACAGATTATTTAAAGAATAAATAAACCCCATTCTTCCTATCGTTCCTTATTCAGCTTTTCTGTCATTAAAGTTTGATTGTCTTTCTGATTGAGTATAGAGGCAGCTAGTAGGACAGCTATTTCTTTCAGTGGTTTGTTCCTAAAAAGTGCCATCAGATGGAAGATGCGTTTCACTCTTGTGGAAAATGTACATGACTTTTGATTCCAGAGTGTTTTCTGTCATAAACCTTGTCCAGGAATCTGCATATAAAATCTAGTGTGCTAGTTGCACAAATGATTTTTTCAGTGTCCCTGGCACCATTTTCATATCCTTGCACCTAAGACCATATGTCCCAATGGTATCAGAATTCAATTATGCTTTACTTTATTCTACTCCTTTCCAAATGCAAGTGATTATTTATCAAAGCAGTGAGTGTACAAATGGTAAGAGAGATCAATTCCATTGAGATCTGTTACTTTGGTGAATATTTCATTTAAATTGGATTGGTGAGGTCAAACTTCCATTTTCTCTCCATGAGTTGCAAGTCACCCTTGGGAAGTGGACTTGAAGCCAAGACACCAGGGAAGGTTGATGACCCAAAGTGCTGGTGGTGGATACTGTAACTGCATGGGTGTAAGTTGATTACACAGAGAAAAGTATTAGGCAAAGAAAAAAAGACTGGAAGAAATCATAGTCTGTTCCCTTAATTCCACTTAGGTGAAGTTAGGTTAAAACAAATTCTTCTATCCTAGAAGAGGAGCAAAGGCAAAAAAATTTTTGTTTTAGTTTTTAAAGGCCAAGGGCCAGTTGCATGCCAATTCACCTCCTTTCCTTCCTGTATGCCATGAGCCTCTGTTGCTCCAGATTGTTAAAGTGCAGGTATTAATCCAAGGCACTGGGCTTACTTTCACGTCATGCTTGTGTGGGGTTTAGAATCCTCACACATCCCTTGGAAGTATTCAGAATCTGGGACTGAACCGTGGCTGGGGTGTGCTACCGTGTATCCGGAGTTCTGTAGCCCAGGAAGGAGGGAGCCCAGAGGAAGATGCTGCAGGAGATGAGACACTAGGTGTGGCGACGGCGTTCTGGGGGCTCTGACCGGAGAACTGCACTGTGGGGGTGGCAGAGGTTAGACAGAAGTCAGGTCGAGGAAACCGACGCAGGATGCAGGAGCCCGCAGCGGGCCTGGACCAGTCGCCGGGCTGTCACGACAACCGACTTAGTGAGGAACCCTTGGTCAGGAGCTCAGGCTCTCTGTCTCTAAAGAGGGTTTAGAAAAGAGGGCGATCTTCAGAAAAGCTGAAAGTAAGAAGTAGAATAGTGTGTGTAAAAACATTTTGTCCAAACATCAAACAATGGGCAAACCTAAAGGCTTCTTGGGACTAACTGTGAAATTGGCACAACTATGGAAGCAGGAGGGCAGCCTGAAAGGTGTTGAGCTGTGGTGTTGGAGAAGACTCCTGAGAGTCCCTTGGGCTGCAAGGAGATCCAACCAGTCCATCCTAAAGGAGATCAGTCCTGGGTGTTCATTGGAAGGACTGATGCTGAAGCTGAAACTCCAATACTTTGGCCACCTGATGCAAAGAGCTGACTCATTGGAAAAGACCCTGATGCTGGGAGGGATTGGGGGCAGGAGGAGAAGGGGACGACAGAGGATGAGATGGTTGGATGGCATCACCGACTCAATGGGCATGGGTTTTAGTGGACTCCGGGAGTTGGTGATGGACCGGGAGGTCTGGCATGCTGTAGTCTATGGGGTCGCAAAGAGTCGGACACCACTGAGTGACTGAACTGCCTGACGGAAGCAGAAAGGCAGTCTGAAAGGTCTCCCTCGGCGTGCAGCCCCGGTGCCCCTTCCTGCTCCTCGCTGAGTGTGTCCACGCTGCCTGGCCCAATGTCTCCTCAGCACTGCTGACCCTGTGTGGAGCCTCAGTTTAGTAAGGACAGAGGGACTGTGAGCACCTAACTCACACACACAAAACAATGCTCAGGGGTAGAGCTTTCGAGATCTAACCTCTGAAACAGCTCAGGAAGCCAGCCAGCAGGGCCCTCCACCCGTGAAGTGACTTGGGCAGAAAGAGGCCAACTTTAAAATGTCTTCACGAAGGAATAAAATGTAATCAGCCCAGAGACAGATGCTGTAAAGTCCTGGTTTATTGTTTGCGGTTGGCTGAATTTCATAAAATGAAGAAAATCAAACCAGAGGTCTGTTTGCAGAATCGAGGCGTGATTGTATTTTTAGTTTTCTTAACTAAATAAATCCATCAGTTGACAAAGAGGAGTGTGTAGTGGATTAGACAGAGAAGGTATGATTGAAGACTTGAAGGCAGGGTCAGCTCCAGATACATTGATCACAGTCTCATTAGGGCCGGAACAGAAGCAAAAATGAATTTGAAATGTGGAGAGGGGGAGCGGGGGCCAAGAGGAGGGAGACCAAAGGGAAATATCGCTACATTTTTCAGCAGTATGATGCGCAATACACAGATGAACTCAGACATTGAGATGCGATTCATCGGTTACATTCCTGACAGATACTGATCCAGGGTAAGCTGTTTCTATCATCTCAGTTTCTCTCTCTCTTCTTGTCTTCCTTGGTAAAGCACCATGAAATAATTTTTATAACATTAAAAAAAAGGTTTCCGCTCCTGATAAGTATCTTTAATAGTGTAAGACTGCAAAATATATTCCAAGTGAAGTCAAATAAAGTAAGGATGCTGTCAGAGACAGATGAAATGGGCATGGGACCATTATTACCATTGGGAGTTCATTCTTCTGATTCAGATATTAAGAAGCATATATTAACAATAAAAAAGATCTCTGAAAGAGTCGGTGGAGTATTTCATTAAACTGGAAGTGAAGCTGATCACCAAATTGAATATTAGGAGAAAGTAGAATAGGTGAAAATCTAAAGCAACTCTTATTAAAAACTTAAATTTTGTCTTCAAGGCCCTTCATCAACTGCTCCACAGTCCTGTTCCTTGTCAAACTTCATCCCTCATTATTTTTCACTTGAAAAACTTTGTTCTTCAAACTCATCTTCCATTCCACTGCATCCTTTCTTTGCCCTTACAGTTTCCTTTGCCTGTCTTCTCACTCTCTTTTGTTCTGTTGCTATCACATCCTTTGTGAGCTGGGGGAGAGCTAGGTCTCCACGAGTAATCCACTTTGGTGTTCAAGAGAGCCTAATAGTAAGCACTCCCCTTCCCCTATTGAGGTCTGAACTAGTTGAGAAATATACAGAAATAGGACAGATAAGCCTAAAATATGATCTTTATTCTGATAAGGCTGGAGAATGTGGCCAGTGGATCTCCCAATCGAGGATCAGAAGGCCATGCCCACCCCACCTCGGGCAGAGCCAGCCCCCTGCAGAGACCCACCCCTTCAAGCTTAGAGCAAGCTTACCCTGGGCTTTCGGCGGGTGGGCTCACTCCCAAGAGTAGGAAGCAGGGACAGGGTGTGCAGAGCCACTTCCTTACCCCAAGCTCATCAACCCGTGATATATGAGTAGGTGGGGGAGAGGCCAGGCGGTTTCACTGGTGGGGTTCTCCTACACGGGAAGACATCAGGAGTAGGGAAAGAGCTATTCATCAACAGCAACCCTGTTCAGAAAAATTTCTTCAGGGGTTGTTCTGTCTGTGATGTCCTATTTTCGTATATTTTGGTTCTGTTGAGGTCATGAGCGTTAGGAGATAAAGAATTTATTACAGACATTAGGGCATTGCACAGCAATGGGAGGAACTGAAGTCTCAAAGGGAGATCGGGTGGTCAGAGGATCACGAACCGTTCATCGTGAAGCGCTGGGCTGGGTGGACAGTCTGGGAAGGAGAGCTGAATATCTGACCACTTCCGGCTGCCACCGCGAGACCGTGAGGAGTAGAGTGTGAAGATTTCCTGGGAGGCTGTTGCCCTGAGTAGCTCCCGCCTTTGCAGACTTATCGCCAAGAATCTGGCGGTGGGCCGGGGGCTGTTGTGGGCCGCAGCGCACGGTCGGGGGGCCCCGGACCCGGGGGGGGCCTCCCAGCGCTTGCCATCAGCCTGTCGTCTCGTCTGTGAATGACCTGGGGAGAAACGGATACCGCTTCTCTCTCAGTTCCTCCTTTGGCCAACTCCAGCCAGACGGAGAGGGGAGGCGATTCCAGGGAAAGAAGTTCTCAGCTTAAACAAGCTGGCGATACAGCAATCCAGCGGTCAGCACCTCGACACCATGACATCCATCTACTCCTAACCACGCTTATGTCAAAGTGAAGACGAGATAAATCCTGCTTCCACTTAATACAATACAACTAAAAATACCGCACCTGTCCCCCTAGAAATCTCCCATGGCCCCAGATGTCAATTTCCTCATCATTGGGGGATGTTCGTTCCTTTCCCAGCCCAATCATATTCACCCACTGGTATCTGGTAACGTAAATATTGATATATAATGTTAACCATTATGCCTATATCTTATGTTTGCTACTATGGGAATCAGAAAGGAAAAGAAAGTGTATATATATATATACACTCATATCAAAATAAGGAAGAAATGCTAAGTACCACAGTCCTCTTTTCAGCAACTGGTAACCATGTCATGTTCCCCTTGCCTTAGGCAAGTACCCTAACTCACACCACGGTTTTGCCTGATGATGGGAGGCAACCTTTAAACCTTTACTGCTGCAGCGTCTGTGCTATTAACAGTTCATCTATACTGGGTTATTGTAGTTTCCTATTTACTTTTATCCCAGAGCATAAAATATTAAAAGGCCTCTGCTTCACTGTGGAGTAGTGTGGTATAGTAAGAAAAATACTTGGTCTTTGTCCTGATTCCTGGCATAGATCTCCTAAAACCCTTGAGATTTCCTGAGTGATAGGAGCATTTTTGTTCAAACAAGGGGACTCTTGATGAGAAGAAGCTTCAGGATGGAGGTTGGTGATCGGAGGAACCATATTTTAGAGGGTTGGACATTTCAGCCCAACCCCCAGTCTCCAGGGAAAGGAGAGTGGCCAGAGAATTGAGTTAATCACCAGTGGCTAGCAATTCAATCAATCATGTCTATGTAATAAAACCTTCATTAAAACTCCTGAGATTCTGAGTTGGCTAACTCACATTTGTGTTGGGAGGGTGGTACACCTGAACTCCATGAGCAGGCGTGCCTCATCCATTTAGGACTCTTCTGGGCATCGCCTTCTGTGCCTTAACATGTAGCTGTCCATTTTTACCCTTTGTGATGATCTAATAGTAAGTATAGCATTTATCTGAGTTCTGTACGTTGGTCTAGCAAATTATCAAACCTGAGGAGGGGAGTTGTGGGAATGCCTCACTTTGGAGTCAAATTGGACATAAAGGTAGGTAACCTGGGGACTCGAAATGTGGAACTGGCATTTGAAGTGAGGGGAGTCCTGTGGGACTGAGCCCTTAAAATTGTGGGCCTGAGGCGCATTCAGATCCTGTCATTATTGAATTGAATTGTAGGGCACTTATTGGTGTCAGAATTGGTGGGAAGGAAATTCCCTCACAAGTAGTAAACCAACTTCCTCTTTATAGAATCAATCACTGAAGCAATGAAGTAACTGCCTTCTGTGACTCTCGGTTTACTGACATGCCCAATACTGTGAGGACAGGATGCACATTTTTCATAGTAGGTGGTTAGGAGTAACATGAGAGGAGTTCTTCTGTTTCCATCCCTTGGTTCTCAAGCCCCTGAATCCTGTGTGGGGAGAAACAGCACAGTGTAACCGTCACTACTCTGGAGCATTCGCTACATCCTGGAGAACATCTCACCATGCCCGTAGAGGATTGGCACTCACCTGGCACCGAGTCTTCAAAGGCGTTTCCACTTCTCTCGAGCCAGTTGCTTCAGAAGGATGAGGACCAGGGTCAGCCCAGTAAATTCCATGAGCATGAGCCCATGATCCACTTTTTGCTGAAGAACTAGTTCCCTAATGAAGAGTAATACTGTGCAGAGTACTCTAATAGTGATGTCTAAAAGGGAATACAGTTCGAAGTGAAAAGATGATTTTGGGACCTCAAATTTCTTCCCTATGAGCAAAGTATGTACATGTCTAGATTCTTGAAGTCCCATGGATCAATGAATCCTATGTGCTTCCCATTTCTCCTTTTCTTGAATGGAAAATTTTATTATAATTATCTCACTATCATATGTTGGGTATGTGGAAGAAGGGAGCAAATAGACTTGTCTATTAATCCACAGATTTCTAGATTGAGGAGTCACATGCAAGCTGAACCCAAGGGATGTCATCTACTGCTGTGCCAGATGCAGTTTCTGGGATACTGGACTCAGGGTTCAATTTTTGGCAGACTTGTAAAACGGTGAATTCTTTTGACATGTGCCTGTGTGTGTGCTAAGCTGCTTCAGTCATGTCTGACACTTTGTGACCCTATGAACTGTAGCCTGCCAGGCTCTTCTGTGCATGGGATTCTCCAGGCAAGAATACTGGAGTGGGCTGCCGTGCTCTCCTCCTGGAGATCTTCCCGACCCAGGGATCGAACCTGCATCTCCTGCATTGCCAGAGGATTCTTTATCAACTAAGCTATCCCGATCTCATCTTCTTCCCAAGGGCTGTTCAAACTCAGAGGGAAGGGATGTCCCCTCCAAGTTCATCTTGTTTTTTCTGTGAGGACAACCTCAAGAGATGCTGCAGAAATGAGCAGAGAGGTGGTTGGAAACCTAGGGAGTGACTCCATGTCCACGGCTATAACTCCAGGCTATTGGGTCCTGGAAGTCACTGGCTCAAGTCAAGGCTGGCTAATCAGACAAAGGGAAAGAGAATACGCTGCTTACAGCTGCAAACGAAATTCCCTCCTGAAATTATCATGAAACATACCCAGTGTGTTTTCTCTTGCTAGAGTTGGATCGATGACTACCCAGGCAGCGCACGCCTTAGCACAGCGGGTGTCTGTAGAGCCAAGCTAAGGGTGTTTGTCCCTTTGGTCACCAGGCAGCGCGGTTTCATTCTGCTGTAAATATGGATGATGCTAAGGGGGACCCTGTCAAAAGATTCCACTGGATTCAACAGAAGGCTGAAATACAAGCTCACATCCTTCCTGATTTTTTAACCTAACAATTTTAAAGGCCATGTTATGACTTTGAATTCCGTAATAAAGTCACAAGGTGACTTGTTCTTTTAATGGTTACTTGCAGAGTCACATGTGAATCTCTGTAAAGTGACAGAAAAAATGTGAATGGGCATAGACAGCAAATGACAATACCGCCTTTCTGGGTGTGAGGCCTTGCCAATACTTCAACCTTCACCCAGAGAGAGAAGGGCGTGTGTCGCTCAGTCCCCTCACCGCCTGGTATGTGCTTGCTGGATGACTGCAGGTGTGCAAGAACTTTCCTGTGTGAAGCCACGTGTCTCTGCATAGAAGCTTGGGTTTGGGAGTGCATTTATCAACGCAAGCCAGCTCCTGCAAAACTCCCTGAGAACACAGTAGAACACCTGCATACTAATGGTTTTTATTGTTGGAATTATTTTATTGCACAATCAAAAACCTACAGTCGTATCATAGAAGTATGCTACATGGCTCCAGCTACAGAAATTGGCTGTGAACTTCACTGCTGACACTTTATTTCTTGTAATTAAACTTTTACTTTTATTTCACCTATTTTATCCCATAAACAGGGAAAGAAAATAAAACATATGGAGGGAACGGCAGGATGTTGTGGTTTACTCCATGTTTTGGTATTTTTAGCTGTTCCCAATGAACCTAAAGGCCTGAAATTTGTACTTGAAGTGTATTAAAAAATAAGTTCATTACTCAAGGAATATGGAAGAGGTGGCTGAATATTTAGGTTGGAATCTTCCCTATTTCCTTGTCTTGCAGAAAGTAACAAACCACCATTGCCTGTATTTTCTTTCTTTTCAAAACCACTTCTGCTCCAAAGACCATGAACCTGAACTGAAGAAACAACTCTTTCCTGCTGGCGTGAGATAATTCAGTCTCCATGATGTCTTAATCCTGGGCCTCCCTTAATTGACTTCTAACTGTGCTGAACTGTGGCTGCTAGGAGTTGCAATGTGGATCGCAATTTACGAGGCACTGGAATCGTTTCTTGTCCTCAAATTAGTCCTGAGCTATACTTGAGAGAGATTTAAAAAAAAAAAAAAAGGCTTTACCTTGTTGGCTGTCTTGACACCTCAAGTGAGACTTTCTTACCATCTGAGAATGGTTAGCTGTCTTAACAATTTAGTTGGGCACAGAAAGGAAAAAATATTAGGGTTGTCAATACCTCATCAATTTTGTCTTAGTAAAGTTGCCTTATATAGCCTATCTTGTCCAGGGGAATTGGAGAACTCCTAATGCTTTTAGACCTCCATGAAGGGTGGTAATTATCCTGAAACCATGTTCTGTGAGTGAATCCAAGGTAGAGTAAAGATCATTTCATTTTTTCCCCCTATGAATGTCTATAAGATAGATTTATTAAGTAAGAGGTTTTCTAAATTTAGGCAGCGAGAAAAATAAAATGAAAGGAAGTTTTTTCTTTTATGGATTCTTATGACTGCAGTCCATGGGGTCGCTAAGAGTCAGACACGACTGAGCGACTTCACTTTCACTTTTCACTTTGATGCATTGGAGAAGGAAATGGCAACCCATTCCAGTGTTCTTGCCTGGAGAATCCCAGGGACAGGGGAGCCTGCTGGGCTGCTGTCTATGGGGTCGCACAGAGTCAGATATGACTGAAGTGACTGAGCAGCAGCAGCAGCATGGCTATTTAACATTTATTTCTACTTATTCTATCTAATTTCTTCCTTTTCATCTTGGGATCCCAACTTAGAAAGCCATGATATATATACACATATACAGTGGGTGTAGGCACTTTGTTATATCTTGAGATAAGTAAGACATGGTTAGAGTCCTCAAAGAACTCATGGTCTGAAAGGGAGATACATACATAAATGATCACAATGATGCCATTTAGGAAAGTATGTGTGAAGAGTGTTTATGGGAGCATGGAGGGGTGGGTTTCTGCAGGAGATGGCAACAGAATCAGCTCTTAAAGAACGAGTCAGAGCCAGACAAGGGAAAAATGTAAAGAAAGGATTTTAGGCAGATGGAATTGATGAGAAATACATGGGGAAGGGAAACGTGTAGTGCAGGAACCGCAGCAGTTATATGTCGGGGAAATATATTCGAGGAGTGGGAGGTAATTAGACCCAGAGGTACATAAGGGCCAGTTATGGGGGTCCCTACATGGCCTGCCAATGCACCTGGACTTCGTCCAGTAGATGAATGGAAATGGTCAGATTTGTGCTTTATGTAAGCTGTTCTGGCAGCTGGGCGCAGAGTGAATTCAAACACCGGAAAAGGAAGGCTGTGGTCACATAGGAGCCTAATGTGAGTGTCCAAGATAAAGCCCTGAACTAGGGTGGTGAAAGCATGATACCCAATGGTTACAGTCAAGAAATAGCTTAAACTGGCAGGCTTTAAACTAAGTGCATAGATTGTGACTTACTGTCCATTCAGTTCAGTTCAGTTCTGTCCCTCAGTCGTGTCCGACTCTTTGCGACCCCATTGACTGCAGCACGCCAGGCCTCCCTGTTCATCACCAACTCCCAGAGTTTACTCAGACTCACATCCATCGAGTCAGTGATGCCACCCATCCTCTGTCGTCCCCCTCTCCTCCACCTTCAATCTTCCCTAGCATCGGGGTCTTTTCCAATAAGTCAGTTCTTCACATCAGGTGGCCAAAGTTTTGGAGTTTTCAGCTTCAGCATCAGTCCTTCCAATGAATATTCAGGACTGATCTCCTTCAGGATGGACTGGTTGGATCTCCTTGCAGTCCAAGGGACTCTCATGAGTCTTCTCCAACACCACAGTTCAAAAGCATCAATTAGGTCTATACAATTGCCATAGAAGGTACTCTGACTTCAGAGAGACTGGATCCTCAAGACCAGAAGCATCTCCATCATGCAAGAGTGACTGTAAACCTTTAATGGAGTGGCGAGGCTGGTGGGGCTGACCTTAATAAACCAAGGGTTATGGGTGGATGTTCAGCTATAAAATCAGTTCTTACAAGAATTCCATGAAGTCTGGTCTTTCTCATTCTCAGGAATTTTGGGACATTTGTGGGGTAGCTTTCATGGAGAACTGAGGATAAATGGGGCTGGGAAAGCTGAGAACAGTTTTTGGCTATGCAGCCTAGGATTTCTGTTTCTAAATGTTTCCTGATTGAGAGCCATGTCTTTTGTCGTGGGAATGTCTTTTGGCTCCCAGAAGGGTCCCTCAAAGCTTTCAGGAGAAAGCTCGTGTTCTGGGCTTTGTACCCAAGCTCCTTTGATGGACTGCCTCAGTTTGTTCATCCTCGTCTTCTGCCATCCTGCACATGATCCTTCCTTCAAGCTTGCCATTTGATAATTCATGGATCTTAGAAAATATTGTTCCTATTTCTGAAATTTTCTTCCAGGGACTTTTTTTTTTTTAATCTAAGTATCTTTTCCTCACCTTCAAAAAGCATCTTATTGTTTGGAAACCTTTTCCGAGTCCCCATTCTGATTTATATCCATTAAATGCTAAGCTTGTCCACACCCTGATCTTGCACTTGCCACACTGCTGCATTTTTCTCTAGTTTTTCTGTCAGTCCTAGTAGATCATGAGGCCTTTAAGAAGGGGAAAAAACCTTGCATTTGTGCTTACATTTATGTATACTTATTTCCAGTGATCAGCAGAATGCTTAGCAAATAGAATGGATCATTATAAAGCCATAAAAAAGAATGGAATCTTGCCATTTCCAACAACATGGATGGATATAGAGCATATTACTCTAAGTGAAATAAGTCACACAGAGAAAGATAGATTCCTTACGATTTCACTTATAAATGGAATCTAAAAAAGTGAACAAAAGCAGAATCATAGCCACAGAGAACATAGTCACAAGACAGTAGCCAGAGGGGAGAGGATGGGGAGAATGAATGAAATAATCAAGCGGATTAAGAGATACAAACTTTCAGTTATGAAATATATGAGGATGTAATATACAGCATAGGGAACACAATCAATGATATTATAATAACTTTGTGTGGTGGCAGATGGTTACTAGTTTTATCACGTGATCAATTTGTAATGTACAGAAATGTTGAATCCCTGTACTGTCTACCTGCACCTAATATAATATTGTTTCAACTTCAATAAAAATAATAAAAAATGTAAAATGATGTGTCAGTGCTTACAAAAAATGAAAAATGATTTACTGAAATATATTATTACAGTAATAAATGCCATGCTTATCCACTTATTCATTTATTTCATACTTACCCGGCAAAATTGTGGACAACATACAAACAGAATAAGCAGGGTGAGTTTGGGAGATTTACCTGATTGAAGTCCAGATCTTCTTTGGAAGATCAGAAGTTCAGCTATAACATTGAAAGTTTTTACTGACCTACAATATGTATGTGTACGAGATGTATATTGTGCATATTCTCTCCATTATGTATATTGTAAGGAAGCTAACTCTGCATGGGGTGCTGGAAAGTGCTTGTCCTATACGATGGAGATCTGAACTCTAATTAGTTGACTGACTTGAGCAGAACCTCTCTCAGTGGCCTGGCTGTAAAGTGGGGTAACCCCTCCTGGGGTGTTGTGCAGTTCAGTGAGACCATGGGAGCTGATGTGGGTGTGGATATAACTTGCACCAGGGTCAACTTTGAGTGTGTGAATGTGCACTTACACGGGGTGTTATCCTTGGTTTTACATTTTTCTGTCGCCATATTGAAATTCTTTACAATCATTGAACAAAGGGCCTTGCATTTTCATTTTTCTCTGGGCCCCTTAAGTTATGTAGGCAATTCTGCCTGACACGTAATAGGCACATAATAGTGCTCTCAGAATAGTCCTACATTCTCAACCTGAGATTAAAAGAGAAGCTGAGGGCCACCTCTAATGAGTGTTGGGCTTTGATGATGTCTTCATTTTGTTCTTACCCTGAAGGTGAGCTCTTGCTCCTTCTTCTATTCCCACACGGCTTCCTGTGGAGTATATAGATTTTCAATTGTGCCATCCACTTTCTCTCATTTATTTAAAAATTTCATACTGAGATCATTCTTTTATCATTAACTACTATTTTTATCCCCCACCTGCCCCCTCTCCCTACCAAGATAAACACATTGGCCACCAGCTATACATAAAATTAAAAAAAAAAAAAACCAACTTAAATTCCTTTCTGATTCCATCAAGGTTCAAGTAGCAGCTTTGTGTGTGTGTGTGTGTGGTGTTAAAACACTTTCAAAAATGTAAATTAAAAGAAAAATAACCAAGTCATTGAGGTAGCTTGATTTTGGCACCTGCCATATAACTTTAAGGTTTTAATATATTTCTTGATCATAAATTGACTCTGAGTTTTGCTCTCATGAAAATTATTTGAGCCAGAAAGCTACACTGGGTTGAAATGTTCTGCCACAATAATCCCGATGGATTACAGCATATTGAAGTACAATCATGGGAAATAGAATGCTTCTTTTAAACCACTGAGCCAACAAATGAGGTCATTTGATACTGAGAGACTATGAAAATCCACGAAGGGGCTTGTTCACAGGTAACATTAAGCTGCTTTGGGCTGGTCCATCCTTTAGTTGGTGGTGGGAATATTAAGGGTTTATTTTTCATCAACTTCTTTGCTTTTTATTTTTCCAAGTTGTGAGTTGTAAGATAACAAACTAAAAGACTGTTGAATCTATACATGGCTAAAACTAAGTCAACTTTTGTACAGATTTTACTTCCTTAAAATTTTTCTGCCTAAATGATTTTAAAATGGCAACATGTTAAAGCATTCTAAATGGGGGAAGATTTCAAGTGTCATTTCTAAATGACAATTCAGAAATATTTACTTTGCATCCCCCTCAAAGGCTTTAAGATGGAAAATTGAATGAAAAGAAAAATGGGAAAACAAAACAAATTGGAATCATGCCTGGCTTGTTTACTTTAGGAAATCTCTTAACACTCATTTTAATCAATTGAAAAGAGATGGTTCATCAGATCATAGAATTTTAGAGCCGAAAGGAGCCTCAGAGCTTGTCTCATCCGGCTCTCTCATTTTATGGATGAGGAAACTGGGACCCAGCTAGGCGAGGATGCCTTCCTAGCATTCCATGGCTAATTAGCAGCTGGGCAGAGAAGCCAAGTCTCCAAATACCCAGCCTGGTGTCTTTCCCAGTCTGGATGACTGCCTCACTTTCATACCAGTTTAAAGTCTTTACATATTTCCAAATTCAAAGGCTTATAAAAGTAACTGAATGAATATCTCAGATAGAAATAATATCTTTGTCAATTGAATGAGGGCTTTCAAGTACACTTCTGAATATTGACTGGTATAGGATATAGATCTACTTTGCACACGTGATGCGTGCATACTAAGTCGCTTCAGTCTTGTCCGACTCTTTGAGACACTATGGACTATAGCCCGCCAGGCTCCTCTGTCCATGGGATTCTCCAGGCATGAATACTGGAGTGGGTTGCCGTGCCCTCCTCCAGGGGAATCTTTCTGACCCAGGGATTAACCTGCATCTCCTGCATTGGCAGGCAGGTTCTTTACCACTAGCACCACCTGGGAAGACCGTTTTGCACACAGTAGACAATAAATATTTGTACATTGACAGAATTGCTCAGATGTTATTTTAAAAACCCTAAACACATATTATCTAATATCATATAAGGAAAAAAGCTTATAACTAATGTCAAAGAAAATAAATCCCCCAAGGAAAAAAAATCCTAACTTCATTTTCAGATGCCTTTTCCAAAAATAAAAAGAAACCTAAATGGTGGGATATTCACAGATTTACCGAGAGTGGACCATACAATTTATTGTCCAAACTAGTTTATTTTTGAGAGTGCAAGTGGACATTATAAATATTTTTGTTGAGGCCACAAGAGTAAACTGGGGCTTCTCAGGGGGGTTAGGACACGTGGCTCACCTTATATAGGAAATGATAAAAAAGCTTATATTAATTAAGTAGTTACAATGTGCTAGGACCTTCATACTTTAGTGTCTCTTTTTTGGTCAAGCAGGGGAAGTCTTCAGGGTTTTATTATGAGGTTCAAAAACTATATTAAAAGGTAGAGGTGTGAGATCTCATTGTTTTTGTCACCTACAATGAAAGGTCCAGACCCTCGAAGCCTCTTTTGTTTATCCAGGTAAAAAGCAACAAAGATCTATGTGTTCTTCCAACTCTCCATTCCCCTCCCCTCCCCCCACAGCAATTTATTCCACCAAGTCCCCCTTTACAAGACTTCTATGAGAGGCAAAATTCAAATAAAATTATTTGAATCAGCTTCCTGGTGAGGAAGTTTTCTTTGTCCTGACAAGAGAGGTTGCTGCTGAATCTGCCTTTCTCGCTTTTAGTTGGTTTTATAATGCAGTTGTTGAAAGCAATGAACAGTTTAGAAAAATACCCTTGGTGCTGTGAAACAGGAACCATCACCAAAGCTTGTTCAAAATTTGACTACATCAGCAATTTCTCAAATCCATTGTGTTAGCTTTGTAATTTTGCTTCCATGGCCCACAGAATCTACCGATGTGGGCAGAGACTTTTTTTTTTTAAGGAAGAGAGAAAGACCTGTCTCTCTTTGGAAAATGCAATCTTGGAAAAACTTGGAAACAAAAGATTTCTAGTTTGGCCTAAACAGTCAGATCCAAATCGACCCAATTTGTTTGTCATTATCTGCAGTGTGGAGAGCTGGATGTTTGCCCTGATAGCTCTTTTGGGTTTTAGACAGTCCTTTAAAGAAACAGGCACAGGCTGGGCTCCTAGAAGCTCTTTCTTTCTAAATGTAGTGGAGAAACCTTGACATTTGAAACTAGCTTTTATGTTTATTGAATCCAAAATGTGCCTAGTCCTTAATATCCAATGTGTCCCTTATATGTTCTCATCTTGCCTTCAAACAATCCTATGAAAATGTAAACCATGATTTGCCCCAGTTTGCAGGTGAGAAAGCTAAGGCTGAGAGAGGAGGCCTCACCCACAAGAGGCAGAACTGTGATTTGCAGGCGATTTTGTCTTGTTCCAAGGCTGTTCACTAGGCTTATAACTAACCCCTCTGCTGGGCAGTCTTTCAGGACTCTTGGATTTATCTCAATATTGAAAGAATTTTCTCCATAATTGAGTGGAAGGTCAACCTCTCCATTATCAGAGCTGGACCATTTGTCAGCTGTATGGACTGAACTGTGCCCCCTCAAAAGGATCTGTTGGAGTACTGAACCTCCACACCTCAGAACGTGACTGATTTGGACAGAGTCTTTTCAGGGGTAATCAAGTTAAAGCAACGCCATTAGTGTGGGTCCTAATTTATTGTGACTTTTGCCCCTATTAAATGAGTGGGGGGGGGGGATCTGGACCTAGAAGGAAGGAAGGCAATGCAAAGAGATGGAGGAAAAAGATGGCCATTTCCAAGCCAAAGCTACATGCCACCTACAAGGAGAGAGACCTGGAATAGACACTTCCCCAGCTCCTTCTGAGACAGCATAGCCTTGCCAACCTCTTGATGTCAGATATCTGGCCTCTGGAGCCGTGAGAGAGTGCATATCTGGTGTTCCAAGCCACCCAGGTTGTGGTATGTTGTTCCAGCAGTCCAGCAAGCTAATACATGTGTTCTCCCACATTGTGGGTGACGACTTGCTCCTGGGGACCAGCTGTCTCTTCTAGTCTCTCCACCGACTCTGGCTGGTTCAAGGAGCAGGTATGGACCAGGTCTAGGTGGAAAGTGTCTGAGTTAGAGCTCCAGCCAGCTGAAACTATTCCAGGCTTCAGGACTAAGGTAGACCCCTGGTTGCCCCACCACGGACAGCGTCGGGAGCTGAGAGGGGCCTGTTGGTGCCTCTGATCTTACAGCCCTCAGAGCAGACAGCAGTGGTTCTGAGCAGACTCCTTCCTCTCCCTCTCCTACCCGGGGTGGTTTCTAATTCTAACTCTAGTGACGTTAATTGATGGGAGAATGATCTGTCAGAACTGTTGAATAATGCACACATTGATGATTTCTTAATAACTTAAAAGCCCTTTATGATGGGGTGAGGAGACAGAAGAAAACATGTTTCACCTTCTGCAAAGGAAGAACAAAGACTTTCATTCAAGTCATTCACAGGAAGAACCCTAGACAGGCCAGGTGAGCCTTGACCATCAGCTTCTGGAGGAAGTGACCTGGTTTTATCAAACTCACCACTGCCTCTAAGCGCCACCAGAAACACAAGTCTACTATTAGCTAGAAATAATAAAATGCTCAATAAACCCCAAATTATGAAGGCCCAGCCAGGAAACTCGCACACACTCATGCTTACAGCACACCTGGTGAGAACTTTTACAGTCCAGTATAAAACCTGCCCTTTCAAAAATAGCACAGAATTGGTGGCATGGTGCATTTATGCCCTTTAAGCTATAAGCCAGAGTCTGCAGAGTTTATAAATTCCTTATAACCCTTTGCTATAACATAAAAGTTTAGAATAATAATAATAGTAACGACGAGCTGTAGAGGTCAAAATAAGCAGCTCGAGTTTCTCGGCTGAAGAATAGAAAACCAAAAGGGGACTAAGTATTGTTGTGGAATTGGTTTGGCCCAGGGGGAACAAAGCTGATAAAGAGAACTCGAATCCGATAAATTCCATCTTCTCTTTGATTTTCCCTGGAGAGTTGAGGGCAAACTTCTAAAGAAAAGTGTTGTTGAATAAGCTGTTAGCATAGTGGTAACCCACCTTAGGGTGACGTTCCATTTCGCCCATCCAGCGGGACCAAGTGGAGGTGACCGTGTAGCCTTCTTCTCTCTCTGAGCTTGAGTTTCCCCTAGAGATGTGTACTATTTTGTGGGCCTTCCGAGTCTGGAATCTTCCACGCTCACACCAAGTCACCTCGCGTTTCATCCTCTGAGCTCTCCTCTTGGCCCCCCTCTAGCTCTTTCACAACGCTGACGTTAGAATCAGGGACCCCTGGGACACGCAGCTACCCACCACTCCCCAGATCCCTCTCTTTTTCCTCTCTGCAGTCCCGGGGGTCGCCCTACAAAGGCAACATTCTCCTGAAACCCTCTGTCCCGGCTTGGGTCATGGGAAACAAACTCTGAGATGGAGCCAGGGAGAAACTCTCAGGACCACCCACCCTCTGGGGGGCGTACAGAAGCCAGGCTGGGGCGGAGAGAGAAGTGGACTACAGTTCAGTCACAACAGAGGCTCAGCCCATGTGGACCCTTCTGAGTTGCCCCAAATGGAGGCAGGGGGGCCGGGTCTTTGTAAACTGACGACAAACTGAACCAAAGATGGCCGCTCTGGGCAGGGCGTGGTCTTAGGAGAGGCAGCTCCCGTGACTGAGGGCCGCTCGCTCCGGGGGGAAGGGTCTTAGCTGGGAGTCTTCAGTTGCCCACAGGCCTGGCAGCTGGAGGGCTGAGCATTGGGTCACACCAGGGTGCATCTGGGTGGGCACACTGCACCCACCATGCCCTCGTAGAATTCCCATTGGAGAAAAACAAGACTTTACGGAGAAATGAAGGTTTCAAGTAAAGGTAAGAGGAATCTCATATTTATTCTTTACCTTTACTAAAATATAACAATAATTTAGATGTTATCAAGGCTATTTTCCACATCCTAAATCAGTAGTAATTAATGCTGTGCAATAAATTTACTATTTACCTCCTTCAGGGTCTCCCTCCTGCTAAGCTTTAATAAGCTACTGATAAATATGTTTTTCTTTGTTACAAATAGTACAGAAATAACTGCTATTATCTGAGCACATGTTGCATTGCAGACATTTATTATTTTCTTCAATTATCATAAAACCCTGTAAGAAAAATACCATTATCTCTGTTATGGATGGAAAATGCAGGACTAAAGAGAACAAATTCCTTGTCTGGCTCACACACACATGTCAGAACCCGGGTCTGAACCCAGCTGTCCCCGGAAGCTCTATTCTTTTAACTCTATCATGTTGCATTTTATCCTGATATGGAAATTATTTTCCTTTTTGCTCCTCTTTCCCGATGTCCGATGCCTCTCTGTTTTTTGTTTACCCTCCTAGTTATGGAAATACATTTCTGAAATCTGACTGTTGTTGTTCAGTCGCTCAGTCGTGTCTGACTCTTTGAGACCCCATGGACGGCAGCACGCCAGGCCTCCCTGTCCATCACCATCTCCCAGGGCTTGCTCAAACTCATGTTCATCAAGTCAGTGATGCCATCCAACCATCTCACTGTCTGTCACCCCTTCTTCTCCTGCCCTCAATCTTTCCCAGCATCAGGGTCTTTTCGGATGAGTCAGCTCTTCCATCAGGTGGCCAAAGCATTGGAGCCCCAGGAGAAAGACAAGGGACAGATGGTAGTAACACGTACTTGACCTCCCTGTAGTAGCTATGTGAGGGTCCTCAGAGAGCTCCCCCCCATTCCGAGGCTGCAGCACCCGCTGAGTGCCCGACTCCTGTCTCCATGTGGACAGTCTCTGCTGGTTTTTCCTTGGTCCCCCAATCTCTCGAGGCTTCCCAACTACAACTTTGATCCTTACCTCACCATCCTCTTCTGCCAGTCTATTCAGTTTCTTCTAGTTATTAGTAGGAATTATTACTGCTGTTTACAAATTCAGATCTAAGTTTCTCATGGCAACAGAAAAAGGAATAAATAGATATATCCCTGTATCCTAGAATTTCAAATGTGGACAAGAGGGATTGAGAAGAAGCTACTGTATATATAGTGACTTAAAGAACCATCTTATCATGTCCTTTCACCATCGTGTTTCACACCTGAAACCTGGTTTGGTCATATGTTCTTTTTATACATATAATTTGTAAGATTATGATAAAAGGAATCTTATCCAGCTGGTGCTCTTGTAACTTAAAATGTGTGCCAGGTGGACTTTAGAGAAGAAATCAGGATGATACGCTTGGCTGAGGCCTTTTTTTATACTAGAATGGGGGAATTAAAATCTCATTTTTTGAAATAAAGGGAGGATAGACTTTCATCTGTCTGAGATAATTTAATATAGCCTACCTGGAGGCAGGGCAGACTTGAGCAAATGATTCTTCTAGTCCTCTCTAGCTTAGTAATTATATTTTCAGAGGACGAGAATAAAGATTCCTGCTGCTTCACACATTATTATACATCTTGAAGAGGATTCAGAGTCTAATATTTGTCATTTTTAGCCACTTTTCTAATTTTATGTCTAATTAGCCAAGAAATTGGCAATTCAAAGACATTCTTGCTTTGCAGAGTTCCCATATGTCTTTCAATTCACAAATATATTTTTGATATTCCTTCTAGGTGTGCAGCACTTAGGGAACAAGAGAAAAGGCCTGAAGGAGGTGGGCAGAAGCCAGTCTCTGGGTGCTCAGAGTCCAGGGAGAAGGGAACGCATATTCACAGCCAATTAGAACGAGATGCAGAGTTCAAAGTGTTGTGTTAGAACTAGGTTCGCAGTGAGCAGAACCTCACCCAGGGCACCTGAAGGAAGTAGGGAGGGGAGAAGGGAGGTAGGAAGGGAGGGAAGGAGGGAGAGAAAGAGGTAGGGGGGAGGAAAGGCTCTCTGTGCCACCTCTTCACCCTTGGCCCATGTCAATGAGCCTTCATCCTCTGTGTCTGCTCTGCAGGATCTGAGGACTCGGGATGAAAAGCCCGAGGCTCTGTCAAGATTCTTCATTTCAAGACCATTCCATCAGTGCTCTCCACCCACCCCTCAGAATGGGACGTGACGCACAACTCTACTCCCAGCCTGTCCAAGTGTTTGTGTATGGGCTGTACTGCATAACACAGGTTCATCACGCCCTAATCAGAATGCTACTTCCCAGGAACCCCAGCACTGCAGTGGATTCCTGCTGAGAATGTGTCTCCTTCTTCCAGGACTAATTTGTCTCCCTGATCTCTGAAAACAATAGGAATGCTTCTCTCGAGACTACTATTCCCATAGAGATAAATCTCTCCTCCCACATTAGCCCCCCCTGCCCCGCCTCTTTCTTTTTACAGGATGTTGTTAAAATATCTTTACATAAATAATTAGTAGTATTTTTCCCTTTCAGAGGCTTGACTTCCATGGGTACTGGAAGGCTGCAAAGGACGTGTGTGATTTGTGGGGCTTGTTACAAACAGCCACATGCCTGCGACCCCATACCCAAGGCCAGCATAAGTCTCTGTATGAAGGAAGTGAACTTGAACTTCAAGACAGTTCACTTTCTCCTGGTTTCCAAACCACAGTCACATCCTTTTGATGCTCAGGCCACCCTTCTTGTCGTCAACTAATCCCTCTACACTGTGGGTTCCTAACCTGAAGTGAGTGAGGTGAAGTCACTCAGTCATGTCCAACTCTTTGTGACCCCATGGATTATAGCCCACCAGGCTCCTCCATCCATGGAATTTCCCAGGCAAGAATACTGGAGTGGGTTGTCATTTCCTTCTCCAGGAGATCTTCCTGACCCAGGTTTTGAACCTGGGTCTTCTGCACTGCAGGCAGACGTTTTACTATCTGAGCCACCAGAGAAGCCCAACCTGAAGATATCGCCTAACCACAGAGACACACTCTAATGGGGGAATCACAGGCGCCATAACCATCCTATGAAGAAATGTTGTAGTGAAGGAATCACTGGTTGCATATCAAAGAGAACAAAGGCTATTTGGACTAGTCTAAGAGGACCTTTAGCCAAAATTTTTCAAAGGTGGTGGAAGCTGCCTTTGCCACACACATAGAGCCTTGCGAAGAATGTCTGGACTTCCTCACTTACAGCTGCTGATGGATGCTGGCTTCTTTGATCCTGTGCACTACCCTGTTCCTCACCTTTCTTGACTCTTCAGATATACAGGTACCTAAGGCACTGCTGCCGTGAAATTAAAAGACATTTGCTCCTTGGAAGAAAAGTTACAACCAACCTAGACAGCATATTAAAAAGCAGAGACTTTACTTTGCCAACAAAGGTCTGTCTAGTCAAGGCTATGGTTTTTCCAGTGGTCATGTATGGATGTGAGAGTTGGACTATAAAGAAAGCTGAGCGCCAAAGAATTGATGCTTTTGAACTGTGGTGTTGGAGAAGACTCTTGAGAGTCCCTTGGACTGCAAGGCGATCCAACCAGTCCATCCTAAAGGAAATCAGTCCTGAATATTCATTGGAAGGACTGATGCTGAAGCTGAAACTCTAATACTTCGGCCACCTGATGTGAAGAACTGACTCATTGGAAAAGACCCTGATGCTGGGAAAGATTGAAGATGGGAGGAGAAGGGGATGGCAGAGGATGAGATGGTTGCATGGCATAACTGACTCAATGGACATGAGTTTGAGTAAACTCCGGGAGCTGGTGATGGACAGGGAGACCTGGCGTGCTGCAGTCGATGGGGTTGCAAGGAGTCGGACGCGACTGAGCGACTGAACTGAACTGACTAAAGGCACTGCTTCTTGTTCCCAGACCAAAGAAAGCTTCATCAGCTCTGAATTTCCTCACCATTCTGCTTGTCCTTATCTGAGATCAGTCTCTGTGACATGGAGCATTTCTCCTGCTTTTCTGCATTCTCACGCCTAAAGCAAGTCCATTTCCCTGAGTTCTGACTTCTACCTTGGACCTGTAAGGAATCTGGTTTCAGTGAGCTATGTCTCTCTTTCTTGCCTGTATCTTCAAAGAGCCCTCTCTTTTGCTTATGTGGGTTCTTCCCATCACCTGATGCACAAATCCTTCAATCTGAACTGCTTTTATCTTTCTCTTTAATTCTTTGCAAGTTGGCCTCCTTCCTCTCCAGTCTGACATAACTCTTCTAACATCACTAATGATCCTCTGGGGGTCAACTTTTGTGGACACATCTCAGTCATCTTACTTGGTTTCCTTGCAGTTATTTACCCTGCTGACCACTCTGTCCTTCTTAAGTTTTCCCCTTACTAAGTTTCTTCACTGAGCTCCTCGTTCTTCTTTTCAGGTGTCTCTTTTTCCATAACATCCTCAAACATTGATATTTACTTAAATATTGATATTATGGGTCTTTGATCAACCTTTCTTTAGCCCTCCTTCCTGGGTTGTCTCATTTACTCTCATAATTTAAAATCCATCTGTTGACTCTGAGCCCACATGTCCCACTCAGCTATCTCTCCCATGTCCCAAACATAAATGTTACAGTGTCTAATGGGCAACTACATCAGACCACTCTAGACACATCAGACTTGCTCCATTCCAAGTGGGTCTCCCTTTCAACCGCCTTTATTCTCTCTGATCTTCCTTAAGAGGTGCCTGGTGCTGCTCTGCACCCATCGTCCTCCCGAATTTATTCCCCTCCTTTAGCTCACATACCTAATTGACGAATATCATCAGCTGTACTTGCCCAAGAGCTCTCTTGCCCATGCCCTCTTTCACTTGCTTCTGCCACTGCCTCCATATGGGTATCCATCATTTCTTACCAGGTGGTCTGGTCATCCATCATGGTCTTCCCAGGTGGTGCAGTGGTGAAGCATCTACCTGCCAATAAAGGAGATACAAGAAATGTGGCTTTGATTCCTAGGTAAAGAAGATCCCCTGGAGTAGGAAATGGCAACCTATCTCAGTATTCTTGCCTGGAAAATTCCATGGACAGAGGAGCCTGGTGGGCTACAGTACATGTGGTCACAAAGAGTTGGATGTGATTGAGTGAGCACACATGTCTCACATGGACTGTTTTTGCTGCTTCCTTTGTCTATCTTCCTTTTTCTAACTTAGGGCTTCCCTGGTGGCTCAGATGGTAAAGCGTCTGCCTGCAGTGCGGGAGACCCGAGTTTGATCCCTGGGTTGGGAAGATCCCCTGGAGAAGGAAATGGCAACCCACTCCAGTACTCTTGCCTGGAGAATCCCATGGATGGAGGAGCCTGGTAGGCTACAGTCCATGGGGTTGCAAAGAGTCAGACATGACTGAGCGACTGCACTTTCTTTTCTTTCTCTATCTTAGCTCTCACCATCCATCTACCACAAACATCCTCCACCCACCACAAGTCTGATAATATCAGTGCTCAGTCAAAATTCTCCAAGGTCCTTCATTGTTTACAGCAGAAAAAACTATGACCCGTGAATGAAGTTTGGCCCATCACCTGTTTTTATACAAATAAAACTCATGCACAGGCTCAACTCTTCCATACATGAAAAAAAAACATGAATAGTGAAGAAGCACTAGATATTTGTAGTTAGTACAGGGTCTATAAAAGCTGAAATATTTATTATCTAATTCTATAGAAAAACTTTGCAGGCCTCTAGTTTAGAGGATTAATCCAGCTTTCTTAGGATGGCACAAAAAACCCTCCAGCATACATTCTCTGTCTTTCCAAACTCATGTTCCTTAACTCCTTCCTCAATAGAAAGCAATATTAGAATTTTTTTTTTTGTAGATAAGTTTGTATAGCATTGTAGTTTAAAGTGGAAAGTATAGCCAGGATATCTGGGTTGAATCCTGACCCTGCCACTGGTTAGCTCTGTGACCTTTGACAATTTATGTAACCTCTTTATAATTTAGTTTTTTCATATATAAAATGGAAGGTCCTAATTGAGAAGGTTTTGGAAACACATTGTCTTAGAGTCTCGTTTTGTTTATCTGTAACATAGAGGTCATAAAATTGCTCTTTGGATAATGTTCTTGGTGGTAGAGAGTACAAAAATGTGTTTCTGAGAACAATGTTAAGCATATAAGAATATTCTCTCTTGAATAAATCAATTTTCTTAACTGACTTATCTGACATTTGGTAGGGAAAAAAATTCACATGTCAATGGAAACAGCAAAGAAATGAGAAAAGGGAAATAGAAGTATCTGTGAGGAGTTCTAAAATTTAATGAAAGAGAGAAAGCATCCTTCTTTAAAAAATAATTATCCCACACAATAAAGGAGTGCTAAATAAACTGAGAAGGACCATATATATGTAAGGTCTCACGTATAGACTTTAGTGCTCACCCTTATCCGATTCTCTTCATTTACTCTGTGGAAGAACAATGCTTTCTCGCCCTCTTACAGGTGGATGGGGTCATGTGACTAACGGCCAGTTACCGTGTCATCCATTTCTTCCTGGATGAAGCACTGAAGTACTGGTGTGAGACTAACACTTTCTTCCCCTCCTGGCTAGAACAAGGAAGGCAATGTTCCAGACGGTGTATTGACAAGATGGCAGGCCCACTCTCAGGAGGAATTACACAGTCACTTTGTGGGGGCAAGTTTCTCCAGCGTGTTGCCTCCACCCACAATGGATTTTGAGGATGTGGGAAATGAACTTCTGTTGGATTGAAGCACAGAGATTTGGGAATTGTTTGTTTTTGTGCATAACCTAGTCTACCTTGGATCTCCCCTCATGTTCCTAAGCCAGTAGAATTAAGTGAAGCCCTGGGCGGGTAGAGCTGGCTTCCAGGACTAAGCCTTCTGTGAGGAGGCGGGAAGGAGCAGGTCCATTGTTCTGTGCTGATGAGGAAGGAATGTCCTTTGTGATCACTCCTGAATGTTTTCCCTCTTTAATTAGCAGTTTTTGTTATTGTACTTGGGAGGCAAAGCTCCAGGAGCAAAGGCCACGGCTTTAATGATAAATGCCTCCTCAAACATTTCTAACCGGAAAATAAAATAACATAAAACCTTGCAAATGAATGCGGTCATGAGCTGCAAATGTCAATTCTGCCATTGTATGGATTTAAAATCAAATGTAAACAATGTTTGAGGAAACACTGACCTGAATCGAGTCTTTTTTTTTTTCACACTGGTAATTAGTTCTGCAGCAGCAGGCTCTGGCTGAAAGCTGGGTCAGGGCTCCCTCCCCTAGGAAGCCGAGAACATTCTCACAGCCTCCAATCACGAAACAAAGCCCTTGGGAGGTTGTCTGCTGAGGCTGCCCCTTTGCCCACTTCTGGTGAAGGGCTGGTTTCTTGGCAAATGCCCCCTCACCTTGACTCATGGGGAGTGGGTATAAATTCTTTCTTCAGTGTGGGTGGTAACTGGGGTGGAGAGACTGGAGTAGGGACAACGGAGGCTAAAATTCTAGAAATCAGATGACAGGCAGACTTAACCAAGGTTGAGAATATAAGAATTAAAGAGATATTTTAGCCAGAAAAAAAGGTTAATGGCCATAGCGTTATTAATACATACCTTTTTTTTTTTCTCATATTCTGGAGCACAGTACTGATTACTGAAGTCAAATTATCAGAGGGTTCCTTATTTTGATGTTTATTCTGCAGTTTCTTCAATAATCAGAACTTTTGGTAACACAGCTTCCTGATTCATAAAAATAATGGTTAAGGATGGATGTTTTTTAAAAACTTGGGACTGAATGGCCCATTCAAATTTCCCACGATGAGTACCCTCACTTTAGGCCCAAGGAAGAAATATCAAACTGTGCATAAGAAGCACAAACCAGTTAATAAATGAGAATTTGAATCTGTGCAGCTTTTGCTCAGAACTCACTACAAATGCTGACCTGTTCTTGTTACTGGCCATGTCATTTCAAAGTTCATTTGAGAGGCTTTGGTTAGGAAAATGTTCTTAGACCATCAAGTTTACCTTCAACTCACAGAACCAAAAGAAAATAAGACTACCTAATGATGTGGAAAAATCATTTAAAAATCAGATAAATCCCAAAGACTTCAGTATTAAACAGTTTATTATAGTATTCACTAACCTTACACAGGCTGGATAGAAGTGTTCTCTAAACTGCTAAGTAGAAAGAACTTAATGATTTCAGTTTAATTCACTGTTTTACTGAAGTCCATTCTGGAATGAAAAAATAAAAACCATCAACATACATTATGTTAAAGGTCTGAGTCTCAAAAGCAACTCTAATCTTTAGCTGGAAAACAAAGCATCTGAAAATGCATCCCGAGTTTGGTGGAACTTCATCATTCTTGAACCAGTCTGCCTTTATCAATAGCCAGTTCCTCTGTTATGACAGTAAATTAAAATACCATTCTTTGCCTTAACAAGAAAAATGAATAAGAAGAATGAGAAATTTAAATGACTTTGTTGAATCAATTCTTTGGCTTGCTTTTTCATATCTTCTTTCTTTGCTGAGGTCTTAAATCTGATACCCTTCAAATAGGCAGGACAGAAGAAAATGGCTCTTACCTGCCTACTCCCTTTTTCTCTCTTCTGATCCTTCTGGTCTTTGCTCATCATTTTTTTCAGGTCATTACATCCCTTCTGGATTAATTTCTTTAATATCCCATTGGCTGGGCTGCCAAAACTCATTTCTTCATTACTGTTCTTTGCTTAAGGGTGGCAGTTGCTGAATCCTGTGCCACATCCCCTTTGATCTGCCTTGGATTTTATTTTTTTATAACATCTATTTCTTTTTTTCCCTTCTTTGTTTATCCCAGTGGCAGAAAAGGGGGGATTAATTATTTCTATGAAGCCAGCATTTCTCTTTGTGTCAAAGTACTAGGAAACAGAGCACATTTATCTGAAGAAAGAGCATGTCTCTATCCGCTGCAACTGAGGGATCTAAACCTGGACTTTGGATTCACTGAGGGTAGTGTCTCTGTTTGTAGATTGTCTTGGCAGAGCCTGTCTAATAGTTACAAGGGTCTGCAAGCTTAAGTCCACCTTCTAAATAAACCTCCTTGTTTCTAACCCTGTGTACCTCCAACCTCATCCCAGTGTAATCTTTCTAAAACACAAAAAGGATCTGTTACTTCTTAGCCCCAAACACTCTTTGGGCTCTCCACTGCATTCGGGAGAACTCCACGCTCTCAGTTCAACTCAGTCGCTCAATCGTGTCCAACTCTTTGCGACCCCATGAACCGTAGCACACTAGGCATCCCTATCCATCACCAACTCCTGCAGCTTGCTCAAACTCATGTCCATCGAGTTGGTGATGCCATCCAACCATTTCATCCTCTGTTGTCCACTTCTCCTCCTGCCCTCAATCTTTCCCAGCATCAGGGTCTTTTCAAATGAGTCAGCTGTTGGCATCAGGTGGTCAAAGTATTGGAGTTTCAGCTTCAACATCAGTCATTCCAATGAATACACCAGACTGATCTCCTTTAGGATGGACTGGTTGGATCTCCTCGCAGTCCAAGGGACTCTCAAGAGTCTTCTCCAACAACCACAGTTCAAAATCATCAATTCTTCAGTACTCAGCTTTCTTTATATAGTCCAACCCTGACAGCCATACATGACCACTGAAAAAACCATAGCCTTGACTAGATGGACCTTTGTTGACAAAGTAATGTCTCTGCTTTTTAATATGCTTTCTAGGTTTGTCATAACTTTTCTTCCAAAGAGTGAGCATCTTTTAATTTCATGGCTGCAATCACCATCTGCAGTGATTCTGGAGCCCCGAAAAATAAAGTCAGCCACTGTTTCCCCATCTATTTGCCATGAAGTGATGGGACCGGATGCCATGATCTTAGTTTTCTGAATGTTGAGCTCTAAGAAGAGCATAAAAAGCACTGTTCTTATGTTTTACATTTTTAAATCTTTTTTCATCTCTTCCTACTCTCTCCACATCCTATCTTACGTTCTAGTCATTCTGAAATATATGAGTTCTCAGACTGGGCTCATTCTCTTTTATCTCTGAGCTTTTGAACCTATATTCTCTCTCTTGGGAATGTCTTTCTCTCCTCTGTCTACCTGGTAAAGTCCATGCCCTTTTTACGACTCAGCCCAAATAGGGAATCTTTTCCCATTTACCCAAGACCTACAGCATCCCTGTCTCCTTGATGTTTGACTCAGGTATCTTGTGTCTCACATTCAACATCAGTATCTACTTGCCTGGATCATTCACTCTGTTTTGAGCTGCTTGGGGACAAGATCTTTGTCTTTATCTTTGGGGTCTCCATGCCTTATTAAGGAGCCAGGAATATCACAGTGGTTAGAAAATATTATGTGCTCAGATAAATGAATGAATGAATGAAAAGTAGTAAAGTAATTCAATACTTCTCATTAGTTGCATTGCATAAATTATGAATCAATCTAGTTATGCTTTTCTTTTGAGTAGGCAATAAGAGAATTCCCGAATGCAGGTACTTAATAGTTGTTACTGCTGTTATTGTAATTAATTAAGACTCATACTTTTAATAATAGAAATTGATTGTGTACACGGTCTGAATTTATCAGAAAATCATGGCTTCCTTTTTATAATTTTATAGAACTTCTCATCTTTTTCCTTGATAAGCCACACTTCTGCTGGTTTTCTATAGAGTAAGTAGGATTTGGACACTGTTCACTTCTTGGTGGCTCAGATGGTAAAGAATCTACCTGCAGTGCAGGAGACCTAGGTTCACTCACTGGGTCGGGAAGATCCCCTGGAGAAGGGAATGGCTACCCACTCCTGCATTCTCGCCTGGAGAATTACCTGGACAGAGGATTCTCACGGACTGTAGCCCATGGGGTCACAAAGAGTTGAACACCACTGAGTGACTAACATTTTCACTTTAAGAAAGTCCTTTTCCCTTCTGAGTCCTAAAGAAAAATTGAATTAATAATCTGAAATTATCAAGGGAGGAATGGTTTAAAAATCAAGGTCATACAATTTGTACACAATTGCTTGCCTATCTTTTCCTTTATTTCACTTTATTGTTTTATTGTCAGGATTGTACCTTCTTACAAAATATTCTATGTAAATATAATTATTAACTGCATAATATATCACTTCTTGCTTATAGTCTTCCTTTATTTTTTTATTCCTACAGCCATATCACCTATTAATGTATTGTTTAAGTTTTTGCCTCTCTGTGTGTGTATTCTTTTGTTTATATATTTATATATTTGTATTGTGTACTATACTGTGTTATGATATCAAATGTATTTTTTATTATGGAATTTGAGTCAAAAAAGCTTGAAAGCCACTGAAAACTACTTATAAAAGTAGTTTTGAAACTACCTATCACCCTTTAACATTTTTTTTTTACAAAGGCAAATCAGGGTGAGATGAACATCAAGGACAGCAACTTTGAAAGATTTCACAAGTCTAGGGTATGTGAGTAGAAGTTAGAATAGTCCTACTATAGTGTGAGTGTATTGATGTCCTTGCGTGACTTATGGAAACTGTACTAATTTTTAAACTCACTGTCCCTACCTATGTTAGGCCTGCTGATTGTCCTGCTTCCCTGAGTCCCTGTCTCTTTGCCACTCACCACAGTAGACTGGGGATCTCTCGAATGAGGGACCCAAGACAATAAACTCAGTTCAACTTGCGCAAGTGTTATTTCTACCTTTGGCCACCTAGCCTGGACACTCTGCTGTCATCTCCATTGTTTTCTATCCATTGTCAATCCTGTGCCGTGTGCCAGAATGAGTGGCTTCAAGTCAGGAAAGTGGCGCCTACGTTAAAACATGTCATCCAGGCTCCTGCACAGCAGTATGAGCACTGATTCAGAAGACAGATATCTTCAGAACCCTTGAATCTTACATTCCTGCATTAATATCTAGCACCTCCCACAGACACGTGGCCTAGTAACTCCTCTTGTATAAGTTTTCCACAATTCATCTCCGTGATTCACCATGCTAGCAATTTACAGTAATGAGCTGTGAGCTGACACCCAGGGTGGGTGAGACAGAGACAACATTCAATCTACAGCGAGCAGCAAAGAGTACTTGAGGGATACATTCTCTGCATTCTGAAAGCATCTTAATGATCCTAAGTGCTTTGGATGTTTAGAGGAAATTCAAAGGCACTGAATCAATCGTACATCATTTAAAAAATACAATACATAAAACTTGGGAGCTGTAGGAATGGTATCTGTTTTTCTGCAAAGGCTGAGGAGGTAGCTGGATAGAAGAGTGTTAAAGTAATGCTTTTGTTTCCTGGAAGAAGAGGGTAAATGCCTCTTTCCTTAACATGTTGATGGCTAATTTTCGGGTGTACCTGGGCCAGGATGAGTGCATCCAGGCCTGCTTGGGAATCATAGAACATCCCAGTCTGTTATTTTTTCAAATGTCTTGCATTCAAGAAAAGCATCAACCATCTTTAGCTGAACACTATATTCAGCTATAAAATTGATTCATATATGAGAGGACACAAAATATACATGATTCTAAAGCCTTTTACATTTTCTTTTGACAATAAGGGTAGGTGGATAGCTTTTGAACTATGTTTTTTACAACAAATTATTTCTTTTATGATACTGAGAATGAAAATCTATAATTATTAGAACATATGCATCATTACCCAGTAGATTAAAACACTTAGTTCAGAGGGTCAATTTCTTATTATAGGAACACAAGCCAATAGTTTGATGAATTGCATTTTCCTTTCTCTCAGGGTAGCCCTTTAATATGGCTTCACTGTTGCATGGAGTAGAGAATTCTAGTGCTGCCAGCTATGTTCAGATCCATACCCGTGTGTCTCTCAGGTACCTATGGGAGGCAGCAGCAGAGTGGAGGGGACATGACCATCGGCTCAGCCAGCACTGGGTTGAGTCCTGGCCTTGCTGCTGACTGGTTGAATGGCCCTGGGCAAATCCCTTCCCCTTTTTAAGACCTACTTTCCCTCACATGTGCAAAGAACTCGGTACCATTCTTGGTGGTGTTCTTGTGAGATCTAAATGCTTAGTACATGAAAAATGTCTAACGCGGGGTGGCTGGGAGCACACATTTGGTGCATAGTGGCGATGGCTCAGAGGGGCTGCCCTGGAGGCTCTCCTCGGTGATTTTTCAGAGATCAAGGCGGAAGGAGCGCTGCTTTCCTCATGTTGGGCCCTGGGGTCTGTTCTCTGACCTGCCCCTAAGCCGTTTAGGTGGCAGACAGACCTAAAGCCTGTTCAAAGTCGACTGTGTCCCCTTCGATGACCACACAACAGAGCTGCGTTCCCAGCTCTGCTTCCTGGGCCTTGCTGTGGCTTCCTCACTGTGCTTCCCACTCTCGTCTTTTTGGCAAAGGACCAACTGAGAGGGAAGGCAGTTCTTGTATAAAATGCATTCCCCTCTCATGTTATACGGGTCCAGTGCCTACAAGTATCATGAGAATATAAAAGGTATGGAGGGCAGGGGTTAAACTATGTCTGCGTGGCAGGCAGGCTGGAGACTGACGGCAGAAGTGGAAACGTGTCGGACCTCGCTGTGGCCAACCGGGGGCACCTCCCCAATCTGGACTTCTTCCCCTCGTCAGGAGACCAGCCCCGAAGGAAAGGTCATTCCGATGATGTAATACGACACGATATGACCCGTTGAGCCTCATCATCCACAGATTTCATATTTGTGGATGTGCCTCCTCACTGGAATTTGCTTGTAATTTCCAATCAACACCCTGGTGCTTTCACTGACATTTACAGAAATGTTCGGAGTGAGAACACTTTGAGTCCCCCTGAGGACAAGTTTCCAGCTGGGGCCCAACATGGCGCCCCTCTGTTCTCGTCTCCCTCACGTACAGAAGGGACCGGGGGTGGAGACAGGAGGCGGCCATGCGGGGCGGCGTGAGAGGCCCTGACGCTGACGTCACTGGACGAGGTTGGAATCCCACCTCCGGCACGTGTATGTCAGTGGAGCGACTGTGGGCAACCACGCAGCACTTTCGGGCCTCATGCCCTCTTTCGTAAATAAATAAAATGGAATCTACTGATCTGTGTTAAGAATGTAAGATTATGATCCATGTGACATGCAGATATGTATACATTTCCTAGGAACAATGGCTCAGTATTCACTCACTCACTAATTCAGTGTTTGCAGAGACTTTACAGAACACAAAGTGGCTCAGATGGTAAAGCGTCTGCCTGCAATGCAGGAGACCCGGGTTCGATCCCCGGTCTCGAAGATCCCCTGGAGAAGCAAATGGCAACCCACTCCAGTATTCTTGCCTGGAGAATTCCATGGACAGAGGAGCCTGGTAGGAAGCAGTCCATGGGGTCGCAAAGAGTCAGACACGACTTCACTTTCACTTAATAGAACATAACTACCACAAATAATGAAAAGTAATCATTATATGTACTGTGTGTGTTTGTGTGAGTGTGTCTCCCAGTGGAAGAGTACACAGGGAGTGATGGCTAGACCTTGGCTTCAGTTCCATTTCTATCAACAGGCTCCACTGATGCACGAATAGAGACAAGTTTACCTCTGTGCCTCCTAGTTCCCTGAATGGTAAGTTAGGGTCAAGGTGTCTGCTCTGCATAACAAGACCTTGCTGTAGAGATAAAATGTGTTTAGGATGCATGAACTTCCTTAGTACCTTTTAAAGCTCTCTGATAATGGAAGGCAGTGTTATCATCTGGCTCCTGTCTGGGCAGCAGGAGCAATTAGGAGGCTGGATGGTCATTCTATGGGAGCTCTGTCGACAGTGGACTGTTCTGGTTTAGCGGTCATACATTCTTTGATTTATTTATTCAATCTTTCAACAAACTTGTACTGAAAACTGATTGTGTGCCCAGACACAAAGGAGATGTGCAGGATGCGAATGAATAAGCAAGGTCTATCTCTCGAGATTCTTACTGGGGAAGGAGACAAATGTGCCATATGGATTCCAGGAGGAGTGCTCCAGGCTTCCATTCTTCCCCAACCCAAATCCTTCACACGGCCATAGCTGTGGGCCTCTCCTGTATTTGTACCAGCTGTGTATTTGTGCTTGGGTGTATGTGAATGGATGTATGAGGATGCTCAGAGACAGTAATGGGCGTGCAAATATCCTGGTACTTTCACCAAGTGCAATCTGACATCTATCACAATTCCTCTTTCATTAAGACTCATTCCATGTTGATGCTCATGTACTGTGTAGTCTTTTCTCTGGAGTCTTAGTCACATTCTTTCATGCTAGAGTTATCAGCATATGGAAATTCATATGTGTCCACATGGTGATTCCTGAGAATTAAATGCATCAGCTGAACAAACCACATGCATTTCAGATGTGCTCTATGTGAGGCACATTGGGTTCTTTCTGCATCCAAAGCCCAGAGGTCCCAGGATATGCAAACCCACTCACATGATTCATTCTCTCATTTTATTATTTATCTAGCAACTTTAGTTCTCCGATCTTATGTGAAAGCGAGTCTTAGACCACATGTGTATATGAGCCAAAAACTTGTTTTAAATGTTTATAGTATTACAACTGCTCTTTCAGATTGTCTTGATGATATATGTAAAATAGAAAATTACCAACTTCCTTGGAAGTTGCTTTGACACAAGATTTGAGTGGGCATAGTACCTGTCTTAAAAGAGCTGCAAGAAAACTTAGGAATCATGAGTCAAATCCCTTTCTTCACAAAGAAGGTCTGGAGTGATGAAATGGAGGTCCTAATCTGTGGATTATTTGTGTGAAAATATAATGCAATTGGTTAGTATAAAATGTACTTCACATGTCTTCCTCCCTCTTTCTTCTTTGTTTTCTCCCTCATTGCTTTGACATGGCAAATCCTTCCTTTCTTCATTTACCCATGTGCCCTCACTTCTGGAATTGGTGATATTAGGAGACTAAGGGGAAGACATTCATTGAAGGGCTGTTGTAATTCATGTGGATGGATATCCATTGGATATGGAATCCTTGGAACTTCATTATAGAGCTTAGAAAAGGTCTCACCTTTCAGCTTTTAAGAATAGTTCCTGATTTTATTTGGAGAAGCTCTAGCAAATATGTGGTTCATGGTTATAACATCTGGTTTGACAGAAAACACTGGGTATGAAAAACCAGAAATAAAAATTTAAAGTAATAGACAAACCATCATTGCCTCAAGTAAACAGCTTGTTTGAACGTCTGAGACTACATTTTGTACCTGAGAATGTGGCCCTTTTTGTGTTGACTGCTAGAAAGCTTAGAGACAAATTTATGGTTCACTTTCCACAAACACAGTTTAGGACAGTTCTGCCAGGCATTTTATGTATTCATCTAATTCTTGGACTCTTACCTCATTTTTTTCCACCCTTATTTACCCTTTGCCATTATTTCTTCAGGTATCTATTTTTTATCCTCTTGAACTATATACAGCATGAGGCATACAAAACCATTTTTGGAACAAATTGGGATTTAAACGTATAGACAAACATATGGTTGACAATTGGCAATAAGGTATTATTCCATCCCTAATTTACACAATTTAGTAGCCAGAGAGTCATAGAAATACATAAAACAAATTATAATGCCGTTTTCTAAGTGCTATAAAGTTGGTGTGGACACAGTGCTATAAGGCAGATGATGGAAAAACCATCACTAATTCTTTCAGTAGCCCTTGCTCTGGGCTTGTTACATGCCAGCAATTCTTTTGGACCCTGAATATACAAACTCCCTTAGTCCCAAGGAGTTCAAACTCCTGGGGAAGACAAATATATAAGCAAATAACTATACTATAACATGAGTCATTCTAAAACTGAGTATGTGTAAAATGCTGTGAAACCACAGATGAGGGGCAATTAATTATATCTGGGAAAGGAAATCTCAAGAAAAGAGAGTTACGGAGAGGTGATGACATTTCAGCTTGATCTCGTGCATAACAAATGACTTCCTATAAGGTATTTTCCACCTGTTTTGAATTAACTAAAATGATTAGATCTTAGAATTTACAAAGGTCATCTCTATGAAAATGGAAAAAGTAGATCATTCATGTAAAGTAACAATTTAAAAAGTGCCAGACTGATTTTGGATGGCTACCAGAAGTGTGTAAGTGCTAAAGTTCATAAGAAAGAAGGTGTTTGAAACTGAGAAGGAGATAAAATTTTCCTGGATTTGATAAACACAGTGTTAATAAATACATGCAGTTAATTATATACAATATAATTTAATAATCATAGCTTCCTGCTGTACCACAGTGTTTCTTAGTTTGTGCTTGACTGATTTAGGAGATAAACAGAAACCTTGCTAACATTCATGGAGAAATAATGCTACATGTTCTCCAAATCGACTTCATTTTCCTTCCAGGTCCACCGTTAAACTCTGTTTCCTGTTGTCCTGGCTGATACCTGCCACTTCCAGAGCTGGTCTCTATGATTCACTCATGCTTGCTTTTCTAGTCTCCGACTTTCTTTTCCATGGGGGACACGTGGTGAAGACAATGGTGTCAGTAGACGGAAAGAGCTTGGTGCCTCAGGCCCACGGAGAGGCAAGTTCCCTAGGAAGGGGAATTTAGGAATCTAGGAATCGCTGCCCTGGCTTTTGAATGAACAAGGTACTACTGTATATTGTGCAAGACCACTGAAAATTGGCATTGCTTGTTGTCATAGTTACTCTGTTCTAGTACATTCCAGTGAAATGGTAAAAGCACTTTCACTTTTATACTTACCTCCTTTAGCCCCCTCATCCATTCTCATAATCATATAAAACACTGTATTTAATTCAATAGTTGTTTACAAAGTCTACAATATGAATTAAGGTCTTAAGACCTTGAGCAAGGTGGTTGGTATGGCAACTTTAGTCTATCAGGTATATAGGTCGTGATCATTCAGTTCTCTAAGGGGCTACATTATGTGGTTCATGTCACACTTGCATGGGACCCCTCAGAGTAGTTTCCCTGTGTTAGACCCAGGCCACAGATGTGTAACACGAGGGGAACCTGCTCTGTTCTTCTGGTGTGAACATGTTTGGCAAAGGCCATCCAGTCTGAGTCAGGTCAGCTGGCCTTGGTCTTTGGAGGCCTGGATTTGTTTGGCAGAACAGTAGGGTTTTAAAATAGCTGTTTCTAGTTGTGACTTCTGAAATTATTTCTGTGACATTCCAACATACAATTTAGTCAATCAGGAGTATTTCCTAAGCATTTCCTGTATGTCAAATAGGCGCTGGAGCTCTAGTTATTGAGATTAACACAGTGAACAAGACAGATTTGGCCTCTGCCCTAAGGGATCTTATAACCTAGGAGGGAAAACAGCCATTTAAAATACAGCAATGGGGTTTTTATGCAGGCAAGACAGGGTAGGCTGAAACCATAGGATTTTCAGCGTTTCCTCCTCTTTCTGGATAAAGATACGATTATATCTTTCTGTGTTTTAAAGCCAGTGCAACACCAAAAAGAATTTTCTTCTCTATGTATAAACTGAAATTCAATTATTAAGATTCCTAATTTTTTTCTCCTTGGTCAGAATGGATGTGGTGTGGGTAGAGAACCAGGAGTGAGTGGAGGAGATATTTTTGTATTAAACATGCTGACTGATTTTAAGACTCTGATGTATATGCATTTGTTTTTGAATAGGTGGCCATGTATGTCTGTGTAGGCAGAGCTGAGAATTTCCCTTACTATCTCTATCACTAGGCTGTTGGCAGCCAAAGGCTTATTAATTTCTTACTTAATTCCTCAATAAGGTGTCAGATAGTGAATTAAAGTGTCAAATAGTGAAATACTGAACTTGCGTGTTTGCCTGGTTTTCTTGCATTCAGATTCCCGTGCCTTTAATACATCACTCATGTTGCTCTGAGATTACTTTCTCCAGGTTCATTTTCCTGCCCATATTTACCTTCTGAAAACACCTTCTTCTTCTTCTTTTTTTTTTTTTTTAGTCACTCAGTCATGTCCAACTGTTTGCGACCCCGTGGGCTGTAGCCTACCAGGCTCCTCGGTCCATAGGATTTTCCAGGCAAGCTTACTGGAGTGGGTTGCCATTTCCTTCTCCAGGGGATCTTCCTGACCCAGGGATCGAACCCAGGTCTCCCACCTTGTAGGCAGACGCTTTACCATCTGAGCCACAAGGGAAAGCCTTCAGGAGCTCCCATTTTTACTGAATTCTATCTGTCTCCCTAGCAGCATTTCACTGCCCTCCCTACTTGTCCCATATAGATTTCTGATCCCATCAATGACACCTCTCCTCCTTTGCCACAGACCCACGTGAGCACTCACCAGTCCCACAGTGCCCTTCCTTACTTCTGCTTCTTCACAGGATCCCAAGGCTGTCCTGGCACTCCTCACTCAATGTGCTTCCAGCTCCAGTAGTTCTGCATAAATGCCTGTTGTCAGGGGTAGGAGCTGAAGGATTGGGTGGCTGAGCTCAGCACCCACAGACTGGTCAGTGGAGATCACTGCAGTGGTGACAGAAGGCATCTGCGGATCTTAATGGAACAGATGGTCAAGGGGACCTACTCACTTCTACCTTGTCTAAACTTTCCCTAGAGGGTGTCTGACAATGCTTCCAAGTCAGTATCTTCCAGTCTGCTGTCTTCAGAAAAATGGTATGAAAGAATGGACACTGGGCAAGAAGACTCAGAATTCAGGGTCTGGAAGTCTAGCCTCTTCCTTATGGCTGCCATCACTTACCTGCCTTGGCTCCAGGTGGAAATTATAAAATGCAGATTACCAGACCCACAGGAGGCTAGCCAAGGCAGAATGTCCAGATGGATGGGGCAGAGCTCAGATATCTGCATTCTGTGTAGGTGACTGAAGTCTGGAGCCTTTCTATACAGATTCGCAGACAGTGTGTGAGAAAATCCTTGGGTCAGTACTGTTACTGACACAAAGTTAGCGTGTATTGGCTTTCATTTGTTTTTATTCCCATAGGTGTTTGGCCTGCTAGTGGCCATGTGGATAGCAGAAAAGTGGAGTCCAGGAAGTGGTGGGGTGAGGGCAAATCAAGACTATCTACTTCTCTGAAGATACAAATCCTTGACAATCACAAGAAAAGGAAGAAAGTATTATTTGGAGGGGTGAGAAATTACACTGATATCTACAATATCTTTTTGCTGTTCTCTTGAACATTAAGTACTGACAGTGCTTAGTCACACGGTCATGTCTGTCTCTTTATGATCCCATGAACTGGGCCCACCAGGCTCCTCTGTTCCATGGAATTTTCCAGGCAAGTATACTGGAGTGGGTTGCCATTTCTGGCAGGTGAACCCAGAACATCAGCAGTCCGATGCCACCTACTTCTTGTCTCCCACCCCATCCCTGGTCCTATTTCTACCACTTTCCCCATCTCTAAATCTTGACAACGTTGCTTTTACAATGGTGAGATAACTATTGTTGTTATTTGTTGTTAAGCCGTGTCTGACTCTTTGTGACCCCATGGACTGTGGCCCGCTAGGCTCCTCTGTCCATGGGATTTCCAGGCTAGAATACTGGAGTGGGTTGCCATTTCCTTCTCCAGGGGATCTTCCCTACCCAGGGATCGAACCCATGTCTCCTGCATTGGCAGGTGATTCTTTATCACTGAGCTACCAGGGAAGTCCAGTGAGATAGATAGAAGACTATAAAGGAACATATAATTATATTTCTTTTTTGTTGTTTTTTAAGTTTTTGTTTTTTCATGTATTTTATAATGCATTTGATGTGTTGTTGTTGTTCAGTCACTAAGTCGTGTCCAACTCTTTGTGATCCCATGGACTGCAGCACTCCAGGCTTCCCCATCCTTCCCTGTCTCCTGGAGTTTGCTCAAACTCATGTTCGTTGAATCGGTGATGCCACCCAACCATCCCTTCCTCTGTCGCCCTCTTCTCCTTCTGCCCTCAATCTTTCCAAGTATCAGAGTCTTTTCCTATGAGTCGGCTCTTTGCATCAGATGGCCGAAGTATGGGAGCTTCTGCTTCAGCATCAGTCCTTCCAATGAATATTCATGTAGTGGAACATATATAGATAGATAGATAGACAGACATAGATAGATACAAGTGACAATATATATCTTCACATAATAGCTATGGTCACATTTCTTTAACTGATTGTGTATGCCTTCAAAAAACTTGACTACAACTCTTTTGACAATGCAGCAACCTGGCTCCTTTCTCAGTGACTCTCTGAGGCCTGGGAATTTCATGCTTTGGACTCTCCCAGGGTTTAATGAGGATTTTCTTTTGATGCTCATCCAGTGGAGCCAGTCTTGCTATTTGACATTTTGAATTTTTCATTTCAGTATGTGACCTTGTAGGGTGTTGTTTTAAAGTAACCAAATCCTGATCTCGTCAAGTGAGTTTAACCCTTGCCTGTTTCCTTACCAAGGTCATGGCCAATTAAATGCTCCTGTATTCATGAAAAGCACCAGACGATTAAAGCAAATTCTTAATTAAAAGTCCATCCTCTTCCACCTATGGCCTAGCTCAAATTATTTTGTGTGGCCTTAGGAATTTGAGATACAAAATGTTTCTATCTTTAGCTTCTTAAAACTCAACCAATTAAATATGTCAGAATATCCAGTTATTATTAAATAACAAATACCTGTCTGTACATATAAAGTGCAGAATGTATTTGTGCTATTCAGAGGCATTTAATTTCTTTCTATATTGGGCTTTTTTTGGTCCAAGGATCATTTTTTTTTTAATAATAGGTCTAAATTTATACCAGTTGGTTACGATTTTCAGGACAGCCTTGTCACCAACATAAATCATCTCATTTCAGCAGCTACAATAAATAATTGGGCCCCTGAGACATTGTTTTCCATCTTCTCTGCAGAGAGCTCCCTGTAACCTCTGGGTTCTCCCCTGAGTGTTCAGGGTGATGGTGCTGTTGCCTCTGGCCTTTTCATCTATTATTTATTTCATTTATTGCAGGAATCAGGACAAATTGGAATTGGCAAAAAGTGGAAAGAGAGTCTGTGGAATGATAATATCCAAAGTTTTCATGACTCCCAGAAACCATGGGGTGAGCAAACAGGGAAAAGAGCACAAGAGAAAAACACAATAAAATATTTCAAACCGGAATGCTTCACGAAAAGATACTTGTAACCTAGTGAATTTTCAGGTCTTAGTCACAAGAGGCTGGTTTAATGAAGTTTTGTTGTTTTGTTTTTGTAAGTCACACGTAAGCTCAACTGCTCGAAGGCCAGGGTAGTGCTGGGTCCGTGCCAGGAGCTCTATCAGGAAGTCTACGGACTGGCAGTATTGCCCCCGGGGGCTAAGCTTCTCTCCTCTAAGCTTCCCTTTTTCCGGTTGTAAACACCCAGGGATTGATTACTTTTCCCTGTCCCCACAGTATCACAGGGTCAGCTCACTGCTAGGTTATAATAAAGCTTTCCTCTTGGTTTCTGGTTGATGGAATACTTTTCCGGTTTTGCACAAGGATTAATTTGCCACATTTGAACTTGAATTCAATAGCTTGTAGTCATTCAACTTTCCTCTGGGAAAGATTCTTCTAAAAATGAGCTTTTAAATGATATGATCCCAACTGATATCAAGTAAAAGTTTACTGAAAGGCAGCCTCAAATATGTAAGCTACCTATCTGGTCCAGTAGCCAAAATAGAATAAATGCTTCATAATAAATAGTGTCTTTCCTGTCTTTTGTTTCATATATATATATGTAAATTTTTTTCAGAATTTTAGTTTCAGTACATCCTAGAACCCTAAAGGAAGCTCAGATGGTAAAGAATCTGCCTGAAATGTGGGAGACCCGGGTTTGATCCCTGGTTGGAAAGATCTCCTGGAGAAGGGAATAGCTGCCCACTCCAGTGTTCTTTCCTGGAGAATTCCATGGGCAGAAGCTACAGTCCATGGGGTCACAAAGAGTCAGAGACAACTGAGAGACTAATAATATATGATGTTAGTTACAATGTAGTCATGCAGTCCAGGGATATGTGACCTTGGGCACAGTAATAGGTAGGTACTATTATTATCCATCTTCTGCAGATGAGGAAACTGAAGTCTAGAAAGGTAAAATAATTTACAGAATCATCCAGCCTTTTAGGTCACACTTAAACTCATGTATCCATTTGAAATTATTAGTCATCAATTGCTGTGTAACACCCCTAAAATTAGACACGTAAAAGAATGATAGTGACTTTGTGGGTCAGGAATTCAGAAGTATCAACTGGGCAGTTCTCACTCAGGGTATCTTATGAAGCTGGAATCAGATATTGGCTGAGGTGCCATCTGAAGACTTGACTGGGACGGTGCAGTGGCTCATTTATGTGTTTGACAGATGGGTACTGCTGTTAGCAAGGTCTTTTGCTGCCTTCCACATGGATTTCTTCACAGGGCTATTGAGCGTCCTTCCAGCATGGTAGCTGGCTTCCCCTGTGATGTCTGATTCAAAAGATCAAGGCTGAAGCAGAAATGCCTTTCATGATCTGGCCTTGGAAGGAACATGCTCCCACCACTTTCTATTGGTCACACAGTCAACTCTAATGCAACGTGTGAAGGACAATGCAGGGGTGTGAATGCCAAGGGTGTAAAGAATGAATACCTGGGGGCCATCTTCAGGTTGTTACCACAGCAGCCCATTACTTTCATTTTTCATAAGCCCCTTCCAACTTTGACTCTGTCACTCTTAGTCTATGTTGGCCCATCATAGATGCTTAATAAATATTAGCCTAGCCAACAAACTTGGAAAGTGAAGAAACCCAGTATTTTGAGATGTTGCTAGATGACTTAATGTAATTTGAGCCTTCACCAATGACTCACTTTTTCCACCTGCTTTTTTATAAGTTGCTGATATACCTTCCGTGCAAAACTATAACTAGTGATTGTGTAGAGAACCTCACAGCTGAGGCTGCTCTATCTGACCCATTGAGAGACATAAGGATAGGTTTGGAAGACTGGTGCTTCCCTACGGATCAGGCTTCTCCCTGATGGTATCTCTGAGAGAGCTCCAACAGTCATTTCTAGTTCTAGAGACAGTCATGAACCAGGTTTCTTAGATAATCCATTTCAGAACCAATCATGAGTCAACTCTATAGTGTATAAAGAGCTATAAATAACCCCATGCATTAATAACGCTGTTTTGTGGATATATATACAGCATATTGAAAAATGTATCTTGGGAAGAAGGCCATTTTATTGTCTCATCTCTAACTAATAATATTCTTCATCCTATATATTACTTAATGAAGAGAAGTCACTGAAACAGTAGTTAAGACAGGAACTTTGTCTTTGCAGAGATAATGTCTGGAGTGATGTTTAAAAATACAATGCTCTTTCAATCCCTGCTCCTTTCTTGTTCCAAGGATGTCATTATCAATACTAATATAAATTTTTCATCTCCTGAGCCATTACAATATACAGGGAATAGATTTTTCAATTTTTCAAGTTCCACTGAGTATATTAGCAAAATCATCTGTCTGTCAGCAGGCGTGTGGTGACGCCGGTAGCATCGCTGATTTTGATTTTTCGAAATCTTTCTACTTTTACAGCTCTCCGGTAGAGGAAAGTCCAAGGAATTATTTGAAAACTCTCCTCATCATCCATTTCTTTTTATCACTCTCTCTAATATCTTTTATTATCTTGAATCTTTAAAAGGATAAGTACCAAAATCTATCTAAGAGAAAGGATATGTATATTTCATTGGTAAGATTGGTAAAATACTAAAAAATCATGCTTTAAGGAGCTTTATTTTACTAGTTATTTTTAACATCCCTATAAATTAGGGCAGAGAATTTATTAAGAAGGAGGTTCCTGACCCATGTAGATTTTACTATACCTTAGAGGCAGACTCTGAGTGAAGCCAGGTTCTAACACTCGGTTTACTGACTATTCTGGGCTCAAGCATGAATGACCTATGACAGCTTGAATTTTCAACTCTTTTGTAATTTTCATGAACTATAAATGATGTGCCTGCCTTTACAATAAATTTTAGATTTCAGTGTGGGGCAATATGTAAGAAGAAGCCAGGTCATGGTAGGAGAAGCAGAGTAGAATACAGCAAGCATTTTTTATTAAAAAGGTGAAGTCCTTCAGACCTAGTAAAAATATGATGGGACTGTAGAGTAGTAGATTAAGGAAGCAGCTTTAGGTTCTGCATCTTGACTCCTCTAATATAACAATGGGAAAAAGAAGGCATTTCTCCCATGTGACAAGGGACACAGCCTGCTGTCACATGGCTAAAAAGTGGTGAGTGGCCCTCAAGTTAACATCTTCTGACTTTTTGCCAGCGACTTTTCCCAATATGTTGCACTATCTCAGAACACAAAGATAAGATTAATTTTCCACGGAATCTGCTTTCTTTAAATATACATTATTCAGAGGTACAGACTAAAGAACAGGTTTTTTGTTCATCTATTTCAAATATCTGTTTTGAGTAACTGCTTGCACAGATCACGTTCAGCAAATGGTCCTTTATTGTTGTGTGCTGTAGTTGTATGTTGTTTACGTCTATCCACTGACCTTGACCTTGCAGCAAAATTGCAGTGGCACATCACCTTTGCATCATCACCCAGATGACCTTATCAGGGGACCTGAGGCTATTAACATCTTGGTGCTGTGAATAAGTTTCCACAAACTTGGTAGCCCAAAACGAAACAACGTAAGTATATTATCATAAAGTTCTGGAAGTCAGAAGGCTGAAGGTAGGTCTCCTATGGCCAAAAACAAGAAAGTTGTCAGTAGGGCTGGCTCTTTCTGGAGACTCTAGTAAGAATCCCTTTGTTTCCTTCTAGCTCCTAGAGGCGGCCTGCATTCCTTGGTTTATGGCCTCCTCACGCTGGCATCACTCCGACCTCTTCTTCGGTTATCACATCTTCTTTGACTCTGATACTCCTGACTTCCTCTTTTTTTTTTTTTTTCTGACTTCCTCTTATAAGGACTTTTGTTATTACACTGGTCCTCTCTGGATAATCCAGATAATCTTCCCATCTCAAGATTCTTAATCACATCTGCAAAATCTCTTTCGCCATTTAAGGTAACAAATTCACAGGTTCTGGAGAATAAATGGTGGGTATCTTTGGGAGTGGGGGATCTTATTCTAACCCAACATCTAAATTTGATATTCAGTAAAAAAAAAAAAAAAAAAAATTGAGTATGACGGTAAGAGCCTTGCAGAGTCTGAAGATTTCAGTTTGAGACAGATTTAGAACGCTCCAGCAGGGTGACCTGGGGCAGCTTATTTAACCTGACTGTGCCTTAGTTCCTTCATCTGCAAATGAACAGATAGAAATAAGAGCCAAAATGTATGATGCACTTAGTATAATACATTGACTCATTCACAATTCTTTTAAAAATATCACTGCACACCTCCTTCATGCCAGGAAGAGTGCTGGGGGCCGAGGACACGGTGATGAGCAAACACTGACGGGAGCCTGTCTCAGGAACTCAGAGTCTGGGGCACAAGACCATTCTTTGTCATATTTGTAGTTACACAAAGCCTTGTAAAACTTCAAATAGGGCAGCATGTTACTGCAGACTGACTTGTATAATGAGAGCTTATGATGAAGAATATGATCTACACGGGAGCTTGGGGATGACTCTCCTAAGGAAATGATTTCTGAATTGAGATCTGGAGACTATGCAAGAGTTAGGGAGGCAGACTGGGGAGGCAAGTGCATTGTGGGCAGAGGGACAGGCGAGGAGAGTGTGTGCAGAGGACCTGAATAAGGCCATCATGATGAAGGGGGCAGAGTAAATACATGCCATGGGCCCATCCAGACTCCCACTTCTTCAGGCCAGTTGCCTCAAGCAAATCACTTTACATTGCCAAGCCTCCATTTCCTCCTTGGCAAAAACAGAAATAACAATTGAAGCTCTTAGGGAGTGTGCAGGTTAGAAGATGGGAAAGTGCACATAACTGTGCACACAGAGCTAGAATCTTAGCAGTCTTCCTAATGATTAACTTGCATTAATGTTATGATATAAATATTATTAGCTCTATTTTATAGATGAAGAAATCGAGGCAGAGAACAGGAAGTTTGTCCAGGGTCACACAACTTGTAAGTGGCAGATCAGAGATTTGAGCCAAGGTCCAGCTGCCTCACCCCAGAGGGTGACTTCAGAGATAACACAGGTGTTTTGTAAAGTAAACCTGAATCCACAAATTAAAAGTTTGTGATTATTCATATTACCTTCTTAACTATTATTTTTCCTTCCATTATTACATTTTAACAAGGGAAATGTAAACTGGCTGAAGATCCATTTTATTTCTTTTCCTAATTTATTTTCTCTCTAATTAAATTCCAGGAAAAGCTAAAGAGAAGAGGAATAAGTAGGAGATGCAAAGTGCATTTGTGTCTCCTTGAGTCTGTGGCCTTGTTGCTTTGGCCTGAGTGCCAGAGCTCATTTCTCAGGTTATAGTCAAGATAAGAACTGCTTTTTGTCTGTAATGCTCTTGTATTCTGGAAATCAAGTGGGCAATTAGATAATCTGGTAAATTAAGATAACCAAATAAACCATTTTAGTTTACCTAATTTGAAAGACTTAGAATTCAAAAATATATTTAACAGCAAAACTATATATTCGTTCTTTCATCAATAATTTCAAAGATACTTCAGAACCATGCTGTTTCTCAAGATTTCTATCATCATGTCAATGATTACTGCCCTGATCAAGTGCAAGAGTGATGGCTTAATAGTCATGTTTAGTCAGTAGAATGCCAGATAATGATCCCTCACATGGAAATTGTCTTAGACTGAAATGTGAATTACATTTTTAGATTAATTCTGCAAATTTAGAATGATGCAGTGATTGTTTTGAAATAGTCTCCATTTTAATTTCATCATTAATGTGAAACAATAAAAAGGATTATGTCTTAAGTGGAAAATGCATAATCCCCAAATGCTTTCCCAGCCAAAACCAGCAGATATGGAATGAAAAGAGGGAGCTTCCGGTAGTCTGGTTATGGATTGCTTTGTCATTTACACAAATGTCTGATGGTGGCAGAACACAAGTGCTTGGCAATTATGATGCCAAAGTACCTGGGACTCCACCCTCTCTGGTCCCTCAAGACTGCTTCAGAGTGCTACATCGTGACCTCATTTGTTTTCTGCCCCAGTTTCTTCATCTATAAAATAGAGTTAATAACATTTAGATCATAACATTTAATGTACCAGTAAATGAGTTAATCATTAGGAAAACTGCTAAAATTCTTGTGCTGTTTGCACAGTGATTATGTGCACTTTCCTATCTTCTAACCTGCCTGGCGACAGGACTACCTCCATAAACACCCACAAGAAATATATTTGTTGTCTTGTTGTAGCTGTCTTAAGATTGTTTGGCATTTAAGAAGAGTCCGACATTAATTGATGCTTCATAATGTCTATAATCCTATATCTCTTACCCCTTCTACAAATTCATGACCTGAATTCAGCTAATGAAAAGGTATGAAATGAGTTATGGTGATCACATGCATTGTATTGTAAATGTATGGATTCTGAATCTCTGGTCATTGAATAGCTGAAGAAGGCGCTGACAGCTTGGAGCCCAGCTCCCAAGGCTGGAGCCAACAGCATATCTTATGCATTGACTGAAATAATGCAGTGAAATTCCTTTCTCTCTTAACAAGCTTCCTCCAGTCTTGAAATTCCCTTTGCTCTGCTGCAATGGAGAACATGTTCAGATATTGAAAAACTATAAGCCATTACCTACTTTATCACTCATATCAAAGACACTGAAAAGATAGCACATGTACAGTTGATGGATTATTCTCATCATGAAAGTCTGATGACCCCACTTGGGTTTTCAAACAAGGCATTTAATAACCACTGCCTTGTTAAAAGGTGGAAAATGATCTGGCTGGTGGCCTGAGAGGACGAGGTTTTATTGATTTTACTGAGGCCCTTGACTTGGGAGATCACAGGCTTCTTAAGGGCAAACTTAAAAGGAAGCATTAAGATGGATGAGTAATTACCTGTGTGATGGATGTCATTCTGTAAACATCAGGATTGGGGAGCTTCTCCTTTGGGTATTCATTGATGGAGAAAGGAAAGACCATAGGCAAAGTCTCATTTCAACTACATGTAGTCTTTTTGCATATTTATGGATTAGCTTTGTTCTGTTAGAAGTATTGAGCATAGATGATTTGAAAAAGAGATAAACCTTTGGTTTTTTTCATTTAAATGCTGGTTGACAAGGAGGAACAGATTGTTACAGGTGCTAGGACAGCAGAACGATCTTTCAAATGTTACTAGAAAACAAGAGGGAAAGAATTTCGTAAATGTCTTTAGTGCTTGTGGTTCTGTGACCTCCCGGGTATGAGCTCTCTGAAGCCTGGGGCTCCCCAGGGGCCAGGGTGAGCTTGAGGTGGCATCAGAGGAGACCGCTGGAGCGGTGTGCCGGGAAGGAAGTCCTGGGTGGGCATCAGTGAAGGGATCTCAGGCTGCACAGGGGGCCGGAGTAGGGGGGTCACCGTGGAGCGCTCTGGGCGGTCATGAGGGAACAGACAGGGTGCAGCCCTGGGTGCTCAGCGTCCTGTGACTGGAGAGGGCTGCCCCAGAGACGGTGCAGCGGGCTTCTCAGGCCCTTCTCCTTTGGCCGTCATCCTCTTTCAGATGGTGTCACCAACTGTGACCGAACAAGGCCATCCTCAGGGTCAAGGGGGGAGAGAGGAGGGGGCGGTGGAGAGGGAGTTGACGGAGACGGTTGTGTTCCCTGGAAACTCCCAGGCTATTGAACATGGGTGATGCCCGAAGTCCCTTTGATGTTGAAACGCTGAACTGAGCCATCTTTTTGAAGTATGAGAAAGAAGAAGTTTTATCTTGTCTGCTGGATGTAGTAGAAAGGATGTGAATTTTTGGAGTCAAACAGATGGGGTCTGGTTTCCAACTCTGGCTTTGTATCCTGTCTGGAAGCTCTTCTTAATTTCTCTAGCCTCACTTTTCTCTCATTTATCATTCATTTATTCATTTATTTGTCAAAGATCTATTGAGCAAATACTATATACTAAGTCCTTGTCACAGAGATAAATGATGATTTAAATGTGATTATTGTTCTCAAAGAGATTCTAGGTAAATAGGGACCGTCACATAAGCAGATACATACATGCAGTATTATTCTAGATGCTGCCATATACTGGACAGATTATGTACTGGACAGAGTGAGCACATAAAAAAGAGTGAATTTTCTGAACAGGGAATGGAGCTGGAAACAATTCAGAGAGGAAATAGTGCTTAACTGAGTCCTAAAAGATGATTGCAGGGAATGTGGTAGTGGAGGTGTGCAGATACCAAGTCCTGGAGGGGGCTGCAATCATCGAGAGGAAACTCCTCATCAGGGGTGTCTCTGCGGGGAGCTAGGGGGTTGTTTGTAAACAGCCTAGGTGGGGGAAGTGGGCAGGAGAGCAGGTGTCTGCAAAACAGATTTTCCTTGTGAGAGTGATCATATGAACTTGTTCCTGAGATTCCTTGCAAGATTCTGAATTTTATTGTGAAGAATAAAGTGTGGTCTTATTTTTGACATTGCTTTGTCCATCTTATTGATCTTGGCACCAGATTTTTTCCTTCTTGTGGGGATCCCAATTGGATGTTGTCCTGTAGTGGTTAAATAACACTTGGGTCTCTTCTGCTAGGAGGTCTTACTTAGCTCTTAGGTCGTACATCCTCCAAAACCACAGAGGAGAGGCGATCTTCTGCAGTCATTTCTGTTGTAGGAGATACTGAATCCTCATTCATATAAACAGGAAGTTTGATCTGCATGCTGGTGTGATTCTGCTGGCTTTCATTCTGTGGATTAAGGAACACAGTTTTGTGCATCATGTAGCAGGATAAGCCAGCCACCAAAGAGCTCACTGTGATATGTGAATTATTTGCCAAATAGCATACAGGTTTCACTTGATTTACACGAGATGAAAGCATCACCACAGCACGTGTGAGCCTTAGAAGAGGAGAGGAAATCCCTTGCTTTCTTTCCTACTTGGAAATACATTTTTAAAAGATCGGATCCAAGAGTGAAATTATGGAAGTGAGGGGCTAAAAATATATATCGATTTCATCATGAAATGAACTAATCATTTTTGTACAGAGAAGAAAAATGGATGGAATAGCACTCAGGAAAATAGTCTGCTAAGTGTTGTAATCACTACATTGCAATTATATTCCAGTGGTATGATATTATATCTCAGAGGAGTGTTTGGGAGATTGTATTTCTATGTGGGGAAGTACTCAATAACTAGAATGCATTTTTTGTTATATGGATTTTTATATATTTGTATAAACTGGCTTTATTGCAGAGAAAAAATTAATATATTCTCTATAGATTGTCAGAAGCAATCTATAGGAGTGAAGTGGAGTTGCTCAGTCGTGTCCAACTCTTTATGACCCCATGGACTGTAGCCCACCAGCCTCCTCCATCCATGGGATTTTCCAGGCAAGAATACTGGAGTGGGTTGCCATTTTCTTCTCCAGGGGATCTTCCCGACCCAGGGATCAAACCCCAGTCTCCTGCATCGCAGGCAGATGCTTTACCATCTGAGCCACCAGGGAAAGGAGAGTATTGTTATAAGCAATAAATGGGTATGAAGGGTGTTTGAACTGTATTTCTCTTCTGTCTTGTAAATGTTATCAAGTATAACACTACCACAGTATAACCTATTTTGGAATAATAAGCTGCCAGAAATTTCTTGATGTCACAGAGAAAAGAAGAGGGATATCAAAGACCAATTTAATGTCTCTTTTTGATTTTTATTATTCCTCTGCTCACTCCTGGGCTTAGAGCTCCAATTCCACCATATCTGTGGCCTCTTTCCTAATTGTTCATATCTGTGGGGTAGGATTGACTGGAAAGCCTACTCCTATGGCTGTGATTCAGCCCAGGAAATTATTTTTCTGCAGTGGGTTATTTCATGTTTTGCCAAAGTGGAAATAGTATGCATGATTGAAAGACATATCTTATATCCCAAATGTGTTCATAAGCACTAGTCCAATTGGGAGGACAGCTTTCTAATGAAGATGTTTTGGGGAACAATTTTCACGAACAAAACTTAAATTTGAGCACAAGCAAGGTTTTTATTAATAAAATTATATATGTATATATATATATATTCTCAAAGTATATCCATGAACTGTTGGGAACTTTTGAGTAGTGAAATACAAAGCTTCCTAAGGTGAGTGAGGATTCTAAAATGAAGGCATTCAAATAACTTGACTGGGAACAGTATGAGCCTTGTGAAAGGCCCAGAGACTTTGCAGTAAGTAGGCCTGAGCTCAAATCTTGGTGCTAGCAACTGTGTGATGTGTTATATAACCTTGTTAGCTCTTTCATCTTCATCAGTGAAATGGAATTATTCATATCCAATCAAAGGATATTTATAAAGGTCCCTACCCGTTGCCAGTCACATTTTGGGTTTTAACAAACCATGGTTATTATCAATAAATGTAAATTCATGAGAAGCTTTGAAAGAGTCTCATCTCCTCCATGGAAGTGAACTGCCTTGATTATTTGTTAACAACCTAATTTATTTGATGGATCAGTGGTAACGGATCTGCCTGCAGTGCAAGAGACTGAGACGTGGATCTGATTCCTGGGTTGGGAAGGTCTCCTGGAGAAGGAAATGGCAACCTACTCCAGTATTCTTGCCTGGGGAATTCCATGGACTGAGGAGCCAGGCAGGCTATAGTCCATGTGGTCACAAAAGAGTCAGACATGACTTTGTGACTAAACAGCAACAAAATTTATTTTCAGGATAATCTTTTTTTTTTTTTTTAAATCTTTCGAAATTTTAATTTTGCATTAGGGTAGAGCCAATTGACATTGTTGTGATAGAGTCAGGTAGCAGTGAAGGGACTCAGCCATACATGTACACGCATCCTTTCTCCCCCAAGCTTCCCTCCCTTCCAGGCTGACACATAACGTTGAGCAGAGTTCCATGTGCTATACAACAGGTCCTTGTTATCCATTTAAAATACAGCAGTGTGCACATGCCCATCCCAAACTCCCTAACTATCCCTTCCCCCCAGTCTTAATGTGAGGATTTCTACAAGCCTTATTTTCACATAATCTGTTTAAATGGCTGTGGCAGTTCACCCAGTAGCCCAGTAGGACAGTTTTCCACGTGGTAAGTTGACTTGAGCCAAATCACATCGACCTTTAACAATTTGAGCATCAATGATTAAGATATACCAGACCAAAAGAGAGAGAAGAAAATTCATTTAAAAATTTAATATAAAATTCAAAAATATCATTACGTGATTTTAAACTAGTTTCTATTTTTTCTCACAATATGTGCTCAGTGTAGAAAATTTTGAAACTACTAAAATCAAAATAAGAAAGGTCCCTTGTTTTCTGTTGCTCAGATATACTTTACAATGGTTAATATCTCAATATATATCTGCCTAGTTCTTTTTCTAAACATGCACCATTATTTTTTCCAACAAAAATGGAATCATGTTGAACATATTGAAGCCTGCTTTTTTGATTTGGTGGCTTATTCTTATTATATTTTCAAGTCTTTGAAGTACTCCAGCATGTTCTTATCATTATATAACAGCCCAGCACACTTTAATCAATTTTCTATTTTGTATATTTATGTGGTCCCCAGAACTCCTCATTGTTCTTCTTCTGATAGATAAGCCACAAATTGAGAAGTCACAGGGAATAGAAGTAGGCCAACTGGACTAAGTCAAGACAGCAACCTGCTCAATCTTTGCATATCTAGTTTTATGAGTCCATATAGTTCCTCACTTCTAAAGCAGTCTGATTGGGTGTATGTGTAGTTATGTAGCCCAATGAGTATCAACTATATGTTAGTCAGAATTAAGCTTCCTAATAAATAAATAATAAAAAAATAAATAATAAGTGAATAAAAATAATAAAAATAAATAATAAAGCTTAAAATTCTGATTTAAAGACTATTAAAAGCATAAATCCCAACCCCCCTCCTCCCAGCTCTATGAATTCTTTTTCCTACAAGCAAGGGGTGCAGCACTTGACAAATATGCTAAAGTTTATTTTGTGCGGAATGAAAATAAGCTTGTCACCGAAGTATATGGCAGCCTATGGCTCTTTTCTGTTACTGTTCTGGGAGATGCAAGTTATCCTTTTCTCTAAACAAGTTCTGTTCATTGCTGTTCCTCGTCCTCTTGCCTGTCTTTATTTGCATGAAGGGATTGATCTAAAAGAACCAGAGCTGGTTACCAAGGATCCTGTATTCACATTCTCCCATCTGCCATTCATTCTCTCTGGGGTGTTATGTAATCCCTCAACTCTCTCTGACACCCACTTTCTTCCCTAGCCCTCTCTAACTTACTGCATACTTATGTGGACAACAGGAATAAGCAGATTCAAAAGTTATCTGAAAGAAATACACATAATTTCTATCCATTTAGGTTTCATTTTTAGCCCTCATTTCTACAGTTCTGTTTTCTCTTTCTCTGGCTTTGCTTTAATTTAACTTTTAAAAGACTTCAGCTCCAGATCTTTAAATACCAGTTGTTCTGCCTTAGAAGATGACACTTGAGTAAAACCCTGAAGGAAATGAGGGATGTCTGAGTGATAAGCTTTACAGGCAGAAGAAACAGTGAATGGACAGGCCCTGAGTCATAACCAGTAACTGTAAATTGTGCAGGTGGATCTCTGCTGTCTCCCACATGGCATCTACCATTCTTTATCTCCTCTGCTTTGGCCCATTGTAGCCATGTCTTTCATCACTGCTGATACCCAGGTCACAGGTATGATAAGGACACACAGCAGAGGATAATAATGGAAGTGCTGACCTCACCAATGCCCAGGAACTGCGTTCATGATACTCTTTCTTGGAAGGAATTTAATATCTGATTTTGAGAATACAGGAGGTGTGACTATCACTGCCATCACATGCTGATAGCTCAAATAACACAGCACCAATTCTGCTGAGCCATCTCACATGTTTTGGCTCTAAAAATTCTTTCTGTCTCATTTCCCCCGGACCCATTTAGCCCTTTGGAATTCTTGGTTTTTCCTTAAAGTCTCAACTTAAATGCCCTTCTTCCAATTACAAGCCTCTGTTCTGTCCCTGACCTGTCATTCCTGAGATCATGTCCCATCTCTGCTGAGTCAGTTCAGTTGCTCAGTCATGTCCGACTCTTTGCGACTCCAGGACTGCAGGCCTCCCTGTTCATCACCAACTCCTGGAGTTTACTCAAACTCATGTCCATTGAGTCGGTGATGCCATCCAACCATCTCATCCTCTGTCCTCCCCTTCTCCTCCCACCTTCAATCTTTCCCAGCGTCAGGGTCTCTTCCAATGAGTCAGTTCTTCCCATCAGGTGGCCAAAGTATTGGAGTTTCAGCTTCAGCATCAGTCCTTCCAATGAATAATCAAGACTGATTTCCTTTAGGATGGACTGTTTAGATCTCCTTGTAGTCCAAGGGACTCTTAAGAGTCTTCTCCAACACTACAGATCAAAAGCATCAATTCTTCAGTCTCAGCTTTCTTTATGGTCCAACTCTCACATTCATACATGACTACTGGAAAAACCATAGCTTTGACTAGACGGACCTTTGTTGGCAAAGTAACGTCTCTGCTTTTTAATATGCTGTCTAGGTTGGTTGTAACTTTTCTTCCAAGGAGCAAGCGTCTTTTAATTTCATGGCTGCAGTCACCATCTGCAGTGATTTTGAAGCTCAAGAAAATAAAGTCTCTTACTGTTTCCACGGGTTCCCCATCTATTTGCCTTGAGGTGATGGGACTGGATGTCTGCTTAGACACTTCAGCAGCTGTCCCGTGGGTTTGGTCACCTTGGCTGATCTGGCCCTCCCCGCCCCGCCCCGCCCCGCCCCGGCCCCGCCCCCGCCCCGGCCCAGCCCCGCCCCCCGCCTCGGGCCCCGGCCCCGCCCCGCCCCGCCCTTACCCTTTCCTTAGGACCTGCTTTCAGCTCTGCTTCGCCTACTCACTCTACTGCTCCATGAAAAAAAACCACACCCAGTCCTCACTCAAGGCCTTTATATTTGCTGACCCTTTTGCCTGCAAAGCTTTCCCCTCACTATTCCTCACTTCTTTCAGTGTTTTACTCAAGTGTCACTGCGGAGATGAGAGAACTGGCTAACATCTAAAATGTCAACCTACGTCCTCAGTTTCATAGTCCCTTCCCTGATTTGCTTCCTTTAGAGCTAAGTACCTCATAAATACGGGCTTTCCAAGTGGCACTAGTGGTAAAGAACCCATCTGCCAATGCAGGAGACATAAGAAATGCAGGTTTGATCCCCGGGTCGGGAATATCCCCTGGAGGAGGGCATGGCAACCCTTTGCAGTATTCTTGCCTGAAGAATCCCCTGGCCAGAGGATCCTGGCGGGCTACAGTCCACAGGGTTGCAAAGAGTCGGGCATGGCTCGGAAGCAGCTTAGCACACAGCACAGTGCCTTATAAATATATGACCTATTTTATTTAGATGCATTTTCCCCTCACAACTCTCCCCATGCCCACCAGGTTATAAAATTCAGGTGAGCAGGGATATCTGTGTCCTCCATTGATGTAACTGCAGCATTCTCAGTGCCAGGAACTCAGTGAGTGCTGAATGATAAAACATTGTGTCTAGGTATGCATTTGTGAATGCATTTATAATCTACTTATTTGTTAATTTTACTTTGTTTTATTGCAGCTTCCCTTTCTGAGGATACACGCAGGAGCCCAAAAAGCCTGAGGCAGAAGGTAGTCTTGAATTAGGGTTGTCTTATTGAACTCAGAATTGCTCTCTTCCATTTTCCAACTCCCAGTGCCATTAAAGGAAGCTCTGGATTCTATCACCTTGTCTCTCAACTTCTTCAGACATTATCAGGAACATCCATAACCCAAATTCTGGCGCGTAAAGCTACTGAGGACCCTAGTGCATTAAAATGCATAGAAATGAGAAGACCCTTATGTATGATATGAATAGACTTCTGTTTCTATTGTAACAAGATTTAGACAAAGGATAGTAATTGACTCTTACATTCTCACCACTCATAAAAAGAGTACATATTGGGATATAAGTATAAAGGGGAGAAACCTCTTTTTTTTTTTTTACCTCAAACATTAAAATATTTTTGTATAGTGAAAAATCAGTACACCAGGACTTTCCTTTAATTTAAAGAAAAAAAATACTATACAGGAAATGCATTAAAATTTATAAAAATATTTTTTAAAGGCTTGAGTCATAGACTTTTCCATGGATATGGGCAGGTTGTATCTTTCAAACAGAATTAGTTTTTAAAATTCCTGTGATGTTAGTGGGAAATTGCTCACTACTTTGTTCTTCAAATGGCATCCTTGGCTCTTGAGAAAGATTTCTGAAAGCCTTCATTTGATTCCTGACAGCTGTGCATTCTTCCGGGCTGCCAGATGAGACTCTATCTTGTCTAAATGTAAATACCTGGTTACCTGACTCCCTGTCATGGAGGGCAGTTTATTCTTTTTGTAGGAAGCCTTGATTTTACAGAAAGAAGAGACCAAAGGCCTTCATTAGCAGGCAGACTTCAAACTGTTTCCAGACCCTGTGTTTACTCCTATAGAGCAGACTTTGTTTTCATGCCCAATAAGTTTGAGAAAGCAGTAAAATCGGTCCGGTAAATGGGTCACTGATGCAGAGTGGGAATGCACTCTGGCCTTGCAACGTCCCAGGCTGCTGCGATGCCCAGAATCTGGCTTCCAGCACACAGCTTTTTCTGGGGCCCAAACAATCGGGCTGCAGGGTGCCGCTCGGCAGGTGGGGGCGGGCGGGAGGAGGAGGGGCTGTGACTTCTTGTGCAATCTTAAGGTCTGGAAGGAGGGAGCCTGAGAGATGCTGCTGATAAAACACACACGCACAGGTCACACACACACACTCATAAAGCCATTAAATGCTTCTTTTCTTTGCCTTTTTTGGTGGTGGGGGGAGCCCAGAGTGAAATGGCACAGTTTATGCTGTCATTTCTGCAGCTCTTCTAGTGAAGGATCTAGGTGTTTCTTCTAATATCTCCTCTGCAAGTTTCAAATCATAGTCTTCCTGTGTTAGCTGAAAGCATTAAAACCAGAAATTACCATAATAGTGCTATTTACCCCTCATTTATGGAACTACTAGTGTTATTTTTCCACTGACTTTACAGAATGCATTTCAACCCGCAGTATTTTTGGTCTGGTTGATGAAACTCAATTGTACTTAAAAAACACAGTTGGGCGTTGTATCCGAAGACTAAGCCAGCAGGCTTGTCATTTCACAAAAGGGACTCCAGAGGTTGCAATGCCTGTAATCGGAGAGGATTTCATCTGGTGTTTGCGGCTGTGGACTAATGCCTTATTTCACAGCTAATCATCTCCATGTGCTTATGTAACTGGACCAGTGTTTGAAAGAAGACTGCACATTTCAACAGCACTACAAACTAGATGTAAGAAATTCTATTTCAATTCATGTAAAAACAGACCTCAAAGTGGAGGGTGAGTGAGATATAAACCCTGAAAGTGTTGCTTAGGCTGAACCAAGAGGTTGAAAGGAAAAAGTGGTGTGTGTACATACACTCTTGAGCACATATGTGATAACCCAAGGTTGTTAGCACAGTTTTACTTCATTGATGTTTTATTCTCAGGCATAGCACTTGGAGACTCTCTGAACTCATGAACAGCCCTGATTATGGTGTTTGTGACAATGCTACAGGGTTTTTGCATTATTTATCCAAGTCTGCTTTACTCACTCAGCTTTCTGGGAATATTTTCAGATGGAATCACTAATTAGCACATATGTGGGAACTTCTCAAAGCTGTTTGGCCCCTTCCTCATTACTTTTTAATGTTTTGTTTTTTTTTTCCTATTTGCCTAATGTATGTCAAAGATGAAATTTATAATGACGGGTTGGGGGAGTTTTCAGACTGAAATGCATACATTTCATAGGGAAAAATTAATCAAGCAAGGGTTTTTTATATGATCCCCCAAAAAGCAGTACAGCTTCATCTTAAAGGAGAATGGTATTGGTTTGGTCCATAAGGTGTTCTATAGAGTATTTTATTGGTTAACCTTTAGGAGAGGTTGCTAATATTGCCTCATAAGTATTTTAATAGTCCTGTAAACTGTGCCTTTATTTATCAGTGCCTATCCAGACTCTGTTAGACTACACTGGGGCCTCCTTCTATTACTTTTCCATGCTTTGAATCCTGTACACTGTGAGCACAATATTTTCCAAGTTAGATCACAATCTGTATATGTGAGAACTAATTTTTCTCATTTTGAAACTCAAAGAGCAATTAAGGTCTCTTAATCTTTGCAGTCCATAGATCACCAAGAGTCAGACATGACTGAAGCAACTTAGCACACATGCGTGGGTTTCTTTCTCTGAGCCACCTGGGAAGCCCAAGAATCCCATCAGTCAGTTCAGTTCAGTCGCTCAGTCATGTCCGACTCTTTGTGACCCCATGAATTGCAACACGCCAGGCCTCCCTGTCCATCACCAATAGAGGTATTTAAAAATGAAGGATCAAAATAAAACAGATCTCTTAATCAAAAATTCAGACTTGGTGAAACAATGTTGAATCAGGTATATGTTATTTTTTGAATCATATAGGTATACTAAAAATATATTTTGTTAGTAGAGAGACAATAGGTGAGTGTGAATTGTTGGATTGTGTCTTTATAGGAACCTGCTACACAGCCTTTACTTTCTGAAGAACTGAGTGTAACTATGTTGAAAGCCATCAATGTTCTCTGCAGAAGTTCAAAAACAGTCTTTTAGATGGTCCTTAACTTTGGATATAAAATGTATAGTCATGCAGTCAAGTAGCCAAGTTAAAAATGTTATCTAGAGGTTCTAATAAATTATATTAATTGAAGAGTTTTTTAAAACTTACTGCCTTAACTTCTCTTGCATTATATTTCAGGTGTCCTAAAATCTACTCTTTAAAGCTTAGTTAAGAAAGGAGACAAGGTTTGCCTATCTAGGAAATGGACAGCATATGGATTCATCTCACATGCCAGTTCCAGTCTTTGAGAGTGGCAGTCTGCAGACTTAGCAGGAAAAGTGTGCTGGGATCTAGAAGCAGTATCTGTAATTGTTACAGTAAGGAGTTTGTGGCAGCAACGATACACATGCCAAGCATTGCCATCCCTCCTCTAAAAACTTACACGCAGTTGTGCAAGCTTGCTATTTTAACAGCTGATTTACAGATGAGAAAGCTACATAGCATTTTGTTCCAAACTTAAGCTAATTCAAGATGCTCGAAATCTGTTCTGCCCAATATAGCAGCCATCAGCTAAGGGTGGTATAGAGCACTTGAAAGGTGTAGCTAGTACAAGTGCAGGTATACTGTAATCATAAAAATATATATTGAGCTTCAAGAACTTAGTATGAAAAAGGTAAATATCTTACTAATATTTTTATATTGCTACATATTGAAATGATATTTTTAATATACTGAGTTACATTATATCATTAAAATTAATTTCATTGATTTCTTTTTACTTTTTAAAAATGTGGCTGTTAGAAAACTTAAAATTACATGGGTGGCTCACCTTTCTGTCTCATGTTATATTTCTGTTGGATCACGTTGCCCTGTATTAACAAGTCTTCTCATCTTTCACTACTTCTAATGTTTAAATATTTTCAACTTTAAAGATTGATCATGGTTTCTTTTCTACAACTGTAGAAATTCTTCATGTTTTTAAAAATATTTAGCATATTTTCCATAAAGCATTACCTTATGCCTTTGGACCTCTGCTCTCCCTAATTGAGAATGTCAGTCTACCCTTGTCCAGCCGCCTGGTGGCTGACCATGTATTTTTCAAGACCTGTCTCCAGTATCATTGCGATATAAAGCCTAAAATTAAAGTTCAACATTATGAAGTGCTTTGGTTTCTGGTGAAACTGGGAAGGCCTCCAGTGGTCTCCAAGATGCCCTCCATATTCTGCTGCTATAGATAAACTCCCCCAGACAAATAACCTTCCTTATCAAGTGGACAATCTACTGTTTGCTGAGTAGTGGGTTTCAATCCCTTGCCAGGCACAGAGCTACTGAAACAAGCCAATCACAGCCTCCTGTGGGCACCAGGGGCATCTCACCCTCCCAGTACTACAAAGCTTGCCTCTCACGGCCCCTGGTGGTTCACTTCACTCCAGATTCCAAGCAGAATGTGACCCTGCACAGCCTACGGTACCCTCTTCCTCTCCCAGCATGTGAATACTTGTGACTGATAAACTGCTGTCAGTCTCTCCTGTCTAGTGCTCAGTGGTGTGTGTTTGGCCGTCTCCATAACCCTAGGGTGGAATCTCTCTGTCATCAACAGAGTGAAGAGGAGGTGATTAAAGCAATTGTGTTTTCTTATTAGCCATACTCCTCTCTCAAGGTGGAGTTGACCATCCCCTTTCCTTCATCACTCTTAGTGCATATCTTTATCTAGGTGACCAGTCCTCTCATTTGCAATAATTTACTTCTACATCTGTGTCCTTCTATTAGGAACTAAAAGCTGATGGTAGGAACAATTTCTCATGCTTTCCTATTTCTGGCTCTGATGACAGTGCCTGGTATACTCAGTAAATATTTGATGAATAAATGGATTTTGAAAGCCATTACATAGCTTGTGCTGGTATTAGGAATTTCCTAAATTTGAGCACAAAGAACTAAAATGAAATTTTATCAGTCTAATAATTGCCTGTAGAGGGGTAGGAGAGGTATCTGCTTTATGCTACAATTTGCTGAGGAGTGGAGGGAGTCATTTGAGGTAGTGAGACGAGAACTAGTGGCTTATACCTCTTCTCCACTTGGAAACTCTGAGTAGTAGAAAGCAAAGAATGAAATGACCTGAGGAATCAATTCAGAGAATTATCATGTAAATCATAATTGTTCTATTAACCACAACCTGCTTTTCAGGGAACCATAGTTTAAATAAACAGATAATCTTTTTCAATCTAAAAACAAGGAAAATGCTCAGTGTGATTATGGGTAACTCAAACTTGTTTGAAAGGAGAGGAAGTCCATATCAGGGGAGGTAGGAGACCCAGAGTAGATGAGCATTTGGTGGGAGAACAACGAGATAAATCCAATCTCATAGCGCTGGGCTGAATCCAATGGAATTGGCAAGACAGAGCCTGTAATTGATAAAGCTTTTACAAGGCTAAGTCTTGCTCTGAAGTCCCCATGATGCTTGCACTACAGGGACATTAAGACCTGCAGAGCCGTGGGTGGAAAGAGGCTGAATCAGTCTGCAGCCTTGCTATTGGCCCACTCCAAGCCTGGACATCTGGTCTCCCTCTTCTCGTCCATAGACTTTACCCCGAAGACAGCAGGAGCATGCAAGGCCAAGAGCACCACAGAGCTGCTATGTCTCAGTTCTCGCAAACATTCCCAGTTGATGAAACAGTGATGGCATATTGTCTCTTGGTAATTTGATTTTCTTCCATTACTTATCTGAACAAACTAGACCTCTCCAATTAACAGTGAAAAGTAATCAAAATTTTAAGGTAAAATATGAAGATTTGCTTAACTGCATTGGAAATTATTATTAAGATAGCTCATTTTTTTTTAAATGTCAGCATGTACTGATTAAATACCTTAGTTAAGAAAGATTTCCTTTCGTTTCTTATTTTTATCTACATATATATTTTGGTGTTGAATTGTCCTACCCTTCACACAGTTAATAGTAGATTGCAGGTTGTTTTTAATGGCCTCACATAGCAATAATCGCTTTTATCAACTGTCTCTAAATGGTTTCAGAATCTGGCTGGTCTCTGGCCATAAGTCTGAACTCACAATTTTATAATGGAACTGATTCTATAGGAGGGAGGATATGACAAAATATTAAGCATACCCTAGAAGCCAGAAGGGATTTAGTAGCTGGGCTCTTCTCTGGCCAAATTTCAGTTCCAAAACAGCCTGTTTACTGATATTCATGGCCTTGGGCCCTATGGATCTTCAGGGTTCAGAAGACAGAATTCACGGTTTATACCTCTCAGCTTCAGTTTATATCTCAGTCTGCAGACTGTCCTCCATTTAGAATTAAATTAACTGGAGAAGAGAGTGCAAGTACCTTGTTTGAAAATCTTTCTGACTTACCTAGTGATTTAATTTTCAACCCAGATATGACTGGTCCTCCCTGTTGGATTGTGTCTGCTTTTCATTTTCTGGGTGTTGTTCACAAGGTCCTAGGACATTGCAGGGGGCTGCTAGCGGAGCAACAGCAGACCTTGGAAGGCCAGGCCCCATGCATACTTTGTAACTTCAGAGTCACAGGACTGGCCTCCTCATCTGCTGTGATTGCTCTGGCTTCAAGAAGGAAGGCATGTTTTCTGTTCTGCAAAGCATCTTGCATTATTTTTTAAACATTTTGCCTTTGATACATACCCAAGCACACACATTTCCCCCTTAATTTTTAAACCCACGTACACTTCAAGGGAAATTGAATCCATATGTTTCTGATTCATTTACACACAACTCATCAAAATGTTGTTTTAAAAGAACTAAACTCAAATCCCACAGGGGCTAAGCAGGATGCAGACTTGGCTGAAGCCTCTCCTGTCCCTGGTCATGGCTGAATGTGAGCAAACCAAGCTCTGGTGAAATCAGAACCCTCACACACCCCAGAACTTGCACGAACAGCACCTCTCTTTGAGGCACAGCTGGAGCATGGTGACTTCTGAGCCTGCCGTCAGCGTTCATTTGCACAGATGTCACGGCCTGTGTTTGCTTTAGTCCAGACTGGGTGAAGAAAATGAAAAGATAAAGTCAGTCTTTACGTTGTTCTGGTCAAATTGGTAGGGAGACTATTTGTGTATATTTTTGGCCTGATTGTGAACTCATAAAATCATGGGGCTGGCAGGGACCCCTGCAAGTCCATTTTCCTGCCTTCAAACAGGCCTTACAAAATTTCTAAACAAACAGTAAAGCTATTTCAATTACTACCACAAATAATGTTATATAGCAAAGGCTAGTTCTTACTGCCTTCCAGGTAATTCTGACCAAAGCTCAAAAACTCTCAATGTCAGCAAATTCATCAAATTTAGGTATATATAGTCCAGTACTCTTTCCTAGAAAATCCCATGGATGCAGGAGCCTGGTAGGCTGCAGTCCATGAGGTCGCTAAGAGTCAGGCATGACTGAGTAACTTCACTTTCACTTTTCACTTTCATGCATTGGAGAAGGAAATGGCAACCCACCCCAGTATTCTTGCCTGGAGAATCCCAGGGACGGCGGAGCCTAGTGGGCTGCCCTCTATGGGGTCTCACAGAGTTGGACAGAATGAAGTGACTTAGCAGCGGCAGCATACATATATAACCTTTGCATACTTGCCCTCAAAGAAATTCTTGAGGTTCCACTAGTTCTTAGATAATGAGCTGTGAAATTATCCCACTGTGCAATTTGGTTCACAATCACCATTGAAACCAGTGTGGAGACTGGCAGGGCAGCCAGCAGTGAGAGGCTTTGACTGTGGTTAAGGACTGTTCCCTTTTGCCTGAATGGATCAGGAAGCTTGGTTGCAAGAGCTGTCAACATCTAGACATTTCCACCATGAAAATTTCCAAAGCAACCAGAGCATAAAAAACAGTGTTTGGGGTTCCATTCTCCCATACTGGCACCACTGAAAGGTAAGCCGGGTGACAGATGCACAGAGGTGAGCAGAAATTACTCAGCCTCCTCCAGGCTCAGGACTCTGAAAGCAAGGCATTTGCTCTTTGACAGAGGGGCTCCCAAACACAGTGGCCTCTGACTGATATTCTGAAAGAAAGGGTGAGCTTTCCAATAGATGTTTTGATTAATGTCAATTAATGTAACTGCTCTGAAATGGTGAAGCCTCATTAGTATCAAGAAGTTCTGTTAGTTGGCACCAAAATGGCATCAGGCATTCAGCTAAATTCCTGCCTTCCCAGGGGCAGCCAGCCCGCTCAATCTGCCTGGGGCTTTTGGCTCTACACTCTCTCTCCACATTAAACAAGTGAATTCTGGCACTCTGGTGGGTTCACAAACCCTGACAGATGTTTCTTTACAAAAACACGCAGGCCCAACATCCCTGGAAAACCTGAAATGAATGATACTTTCTCTCTCTTTTTGAACTTTCTCCATAGTGTTTATTTACTTATTTTTACTAAATGCTGAAAACCTATTATGTCAGGTTTGGCCCCAGAATAACACTATGGATGTATTGGGGGGTTTAAAACATTTGTTTATTGTTTTTTAACTTTTCTCTCAGTTACTAAAGTGTTACAACAGTTTAGTGGTCATAGACTATTCCTCTGGGTGATTCTTTTCTGGTATCCTATTATGACCTAAATTTATTATGATTGGCTGGTTAATGTAGCTGAAAATAAAAGTACAGTAGGTATATCACAAGGGCACACTCTGTATAGGCTCTAGAAGGCAGATTTTGAAATCAGCTGAATCTCTTGGCAACTGTATTAGATATGAAACAGGTTCATTCCTGAGTATCCAGAACCTGGCAAGTAGATTTTTTCCCACAAGACCTTAGCGTGATCAGGGTATAGTGAGGCATCTGACTTGTCTCCCAGTCTTGCATCTGAAGAGTTCTACTGCTAAAACATATCAGCAGTTATCACCCATGGTACTCTGATATGTGTACTGCCTTATACTTAGCATGTTATTTACATTATCTGATTAGATGAAGACAAACAGGTGAAGTGGGCATCTTATCACACCCATTATACAGATGAGGACACTGAGGCTCAGAAGAGTAGGGGCCATTTATTCAAGACCGTAGGGCTAGTAACTGAAAGATTCAGATCGAAGCTCATCTGATTGAATGCCTTCAGGGAAATGAAAAATAAAAATGAAACGAGAGAAAATGGCCTCAATACTATTTACTATATTTTATTTGAAAACACTGTATAAGAAAAAAGGACTTGTGCAAAGGTTGGGTGTTCTGTTTTGGGTGAATATCACGTGGTGAATAGCCAGGATGTAGCTTGGCAACCACTTCCTCTGTGATGTCCTCCTTGGTGTCCAGAAGTGCACACTCTTTCTCCTCTACAGAGTAATGTCCTCTTTCCTTTTACAGTACCCTTGCTGGGCTGGAGGGCTGCCATGATGACTCAGAGGGTAAAGAATCTGCCTGCAATGCAGGAAACTCAGAAGATGTGGGTTCAGCCCCTGGGTCAGGAAGATCCCCTGGAGGAGGAAATGGCAACCCACTCCAGTGTTCTTGCCTGGATAATCCTGTGGACAGAGGAGCCTGGCGGTCTACAGTCCATGGGGTCGTAAAGGGTCAGACCCTCCTGAGCGACTAACACTTTCACTCTCACTGCTGGGCTGTATCTTTGTTCCTGGGTCGTCCTCCCCTGCCAGACTGTACTGCCCTCCAGGGAAGGGGCTGGGGTCCTGCGGTGTTCTCAGTGCCTGGCCGAGTGCTCAGCACAGCCTGGATGGCGTCCCGTGGGTATGCAGTGAACTGTACTGAAGAGCTGATCAACAACCCACCAAGCATCAGGGCAGCAGACGAGGAAGAACACGGGCTCAAGGTTTTTGGTGTTAAATCAGCAAAACTTGAGAGCTGATTATACTGGGGACTTTCATGAGATGGGAACCAGTGAAAGACTCTTATGCCTCAGTTCAGTTCAGTTCAGTCACTCAGTCGTGTCCGACTCTTTGCAACCCCAACTCTTTGCAACTGCAGCACGCCGGGCCTCCCTGTCCAACACCAACTCCCAGAGCTTACTCAAACTCATGTCCATTGAGTCGGTGATGCCATCCAACCATCTCATCCTCTGTCATCCCCGTCTCCTCCCGCCTTCAATTTTTCCGAGAATCAGGGTCTTCTCCAATGAGTCAGTTCTTCACATCAGGTGGCTGAAGTATTGGAGTTTCAGCTTCAGCGTTAGTCCTTCCAATGAACACCCAGGACTGATCTTCTTTAGGATGGACTGGTTGGATCTCCTTGCAGTCCAAGGGACTCTCAAGAGTCTTCTCCAACACCACACTTTAAAAGCATCAGTTCTTCGGTGCTCAGCTTTCTTTATGACTAGTTTAACATAATTACACTTATAACTAGTTTAGCATAATTATTTTTCCATTAAAAAAAAACTTTGTAAGTGATGTGGAGGGTTAGTACTGGGAAAGGGAGGAATTAGTAAAATCAAATATTCCTGAAACTTTCATTTAAAAGAAAAAAGTTCACAAGAACCCTCACTGTTGACTTAAATTATTTTTTAATATCATATTACAATACAAAAAAGTATTTGTAGTTTTATATTTCTTATACTTAGGCCCCAATAAAGCTATAAAATCAAACTGAATTCTCAAATGAAAGATAAGCCAAACTTAAAAAATCTGAGCACTCTAACTCAACATTAACTTAGGTGATTGATGATAGTTTGCTGAAACAAAAAGAGCGTTCACGGCGTGAATTTGGCCCTGCTGGCCAAGGTGTAATTCACTCTGCTGGTGATACAGGGAGCTTTGTATCCAGGGTCATGGCCACGGATGCTATGAAATATCAAGGAAGACACAGTTGTTTCCTAACTAGGACCTACAGACTGGACCTTGGGCGGTCAAGACATGCCAGGGTTGGAGGCCAGGCAAAGCCTTCTTGGTCCACGGGCTCCCACAATCAGGGCCCACACAGCGGAGAGTGCTCCCTTCTAATCCCTGACCGAGAGCACGTTGTCCTGGAAGTCAGTGCTCTTCAAGTGGGTATCTGTCCCTTAGGTGCCAACTCCCCAGGGACACCCTCACCACCACCTGCCTGAGATCCCAGCCTATCCTCGTTTACTTCCCCAGGAGAAATTCAGAAAACCCTTAGTAGGTCTTCTGGGCTTTCTTCTGCAGGGGTAGCGGACGGCTGGTAATTGAGAGAGGCTGAAGTGTACAGGATTTGGGGCACTGTGCTGAAGAGTATAGTACTTGGGGAAATGGCTTTGGAGACAGGCTCTCTGCACTGTATCTCCTGTCGTATACTGGTAGCTAAAGGGCACTGGGCAAATTCCAGAAGGGCTTTGGGCCTAACTTGCCTATAAAGCACCTCTCAGAGTCATTCTGAATGTTAAATGAGCAAAGTGCCTAGAACAGTGCCAGGCACTGTTCATAGATGTTCAATAAAAAACTATTTTATTGTATTTTCATAACTTGTGGTTTCCTCTTTTCATGGAAAAAAAAAAAAAACAAAACCCCCAAAACAGAGATGTAAATATCCTAATTTCCACAGCTAGGGGACCCTCTGTGCTGAGATTCTACGATGCTGGCTTCTTTTCTGTGGGACCAGTCATGGGATGTGGCATTGAATTTGGGGTAATTTTCAGCAGCTGGCCTAGAGTGACAGGCCAAGGGAGCTTCCATGAGTAGGGATTTGTCACGACCTCGGGGAAACCCTGTGTGATAAGGTGGGTTTTTACCACACAGGCCACCAGCCTTTGAGTCCTGTTGGGCTCTTTGCTGGTGGTGAGGCTTAGGACTTGGCTGCATATAGTAAACTTTAGAGATTTTTGCCATCCCAGAAGTGGGGCTCAGTGACGCATTGGAGCAACTCAGACCGTTTTCTCTTCCACTCACACCAGTCGAAGGGGTGTGTGGCCAGTGGGGCTCGTGTGTTCTGCCGTATCAGTCACGTCTTCCCAGGGTCCTGAACACTGTGAGGACAGGTGTCTTGTGATCTTTTTTTAGACTATAAATACCCAAAGGAAATGGCAACCCACTCCAGTACTCTTGCCTGGAAAATCCCATGGACAGAGGAGCCTGGTAGGCTACAGTCCATGGGATCGCAAAGAGTCGGACACAACTGAGCGACTTCACTTTCACTCTTCACTTTCAAATACCCAAAACAAAAATTTTGCCATTTTAACCATTTTTAAGCATCTAGTTCAATAGCATTATATACATGCACAATAACGTGTAACCATCACCACTATCTAGTTCCAGCACGTTTTTTATCCTCATACACAGAAACCCCATAACTTCACAGTCATCCCCCACTTCCTCTTTCCTTTAGCCTCTGACACCCACAAATCTGCTGTCTGTGCCTCCGTGGATTTCCCTTTTCTGGTTACTTCCTATGAATGGGATCATACAATAGGTGGCCTTTCATCTCTACTATCCTCCCCATAGCACGATGTTTCCAAGGTTCAACCAATTTGTAGTATGTATCAATACTTCTTTCCTTTTTATGGCTGAATAATGTTCCACTGTATGGTTGTACCACATTTAGTTTACCCAGTCATCATGGTTGGGTCTGTGGGGAACTGGCCAATCTCTCTCCTAAGACAAAACCAGCCAAAAGTTTGCCCATTATTTCTACACCTTCCAAATTTTTAAAAATTTCAGGAAATTTACACATTTTGGGATGTTTCCTAATATTTAAATGCTGTCTATGATTTTAAATTTTTAGGAAAACCACAGTATGGACCATGTTGTATACCAAAAAAGGAAACTTTAGGTAAGACCTGGCTCTTGGGTGACCACTTATGAATTCTGGTCTATCTTTTAAATAAATAGCCTTTTCTAGTGATATATTTAGTGCCATTGTTTTTCTTTTTACTATCAGATAGAGTTTTCAATCACCTCCCCATGTAAATAACTTAATTGTTGTTCACTTGCTAAGTCAGGTCCAATTCCTTGTGACGCCCATGGACTATAGCATGCCAGGCTTCCTTGTCCTGAATTATCTCCCTGAGTTTGCTCAAACTCATGTCCATTGATTTAGTGATGCCATCCAACCATATCATTCTCTGTTGCCCCCTTCTCCTCCTGCCTTCAATCTTTCTCAGCATCAGAGTCTTTTCCATTGAGTCGGCTCTTCATATCAGGTGGCCTAAGTATTGGAGCTTCAGCTTCAGCATCAGTCCTTCCAATGAATATTCAGGATTGATTTAGTATGGACTGGTTGGATCTCCTTGCAGTCCAAGGGACTCTCAAGAGTCTTCTCCAGCACCAGTTTGGAAGCATCAATTCTTTGGTGCTTAACCTTCTTTATGGTCCAACTCTCACATCTGTACAAGTCTACTGGAAAAACCATAGCTTTGACTGTACAGAATTTTGTCGGCAAAGTGATATCTCTGCTTTTTAATATGCTGTCTAGTTTTGCTGTAGCTTTTCTTCCAAGGAGCAAGCATCTTTTAATTTTATGACTTAATATAGTACCTGTAATATAAAGCAGCTGCGATTTTTGGAGGGAAAGTTCTGGCTAACCTTTGGGTTCTGTGGACAATTACAAAAATCATCAGTGCTTATTAAGAACTTATTTATTTAGACAAAAGAGATCAAAACCCTGCTCTGGTATGCTTTGTTCAAAATGGATGCTGTTAGCTAGTCCCAGCACAGTCTTTGGTACAATCCAATTGACACCCTTCTACTTTCAGAACATAGTACATGACACAGGCAGACAAGCAAACATAATTAAACACTGGCCCAGATAGAATTTTCCTTAATTAGTTGTGAGTTTCTATAATAAAAATACCTGGAGATTTTTCTGACTTCAAAGTCCCATTAAAGCTGTGCTGCTTTTGTTGCTTTGAAAATTTGGGAGTTTAGGACTCCTCGCCTCATGCTTCTTAATGATGATAATTATATGATATGCTTAAAAGTGCTTTTGATCTTGGCCTCTCAAAGCACTCGAGTGAAGCATCAATTCCCTCAACCCCACTCTGAGGCAAGCCTTCCTTGTTTACAGGCAATGTATGCTGACATGGATGTCACAGCTATTGCTGCTTCAGAGAGAATCTGCCAAGAGCATCGGCGAAAATGCACAGTTATACATCTAAACTCTCCAGATTTAATATTAATCTGTGGGAATAATTGTAACACCTCACATCCTTATGGTGTTTTATATAGCCTTTCATCTCATTTAACAATAATAAAAAAATCCATAGAAGAATGAAATGATACAGTACCCACTGCACCTGTAGACTGGGTAATGGAATTTTTATTCTTTCCTTTCCTTTTCCCTTTTCTAGTGGTTTCTCAGAAATCAGTTCACTAGCCAGGTGACAGGTGTTTTGGTTAAATCTCAGGCTAAAAGGAGCAATTCTCTACCTTTCCTACACTTCCTCAACTGCTGATGAAACAATTCAGAGGACAATGGATTTCTTTATGTATCTGTATTTCTTTACGTATCTGTAACTGATTTTGCTCACTTAGTATCTTGCTAGAATGTTAGCTTCTAGTGTTTCTGCATCTATAGGGCAGGCTATAGATAGAAATGGTGCACACTCAGTTATTTAGTTGTGTCTGACTCTTTGTGACCCTGTGGGCTGTAGCCCATGGCTACCAGGCTCCTCTGTGCATGGAGTTTTCCAGGCAAGAATACTGGATTGAGTAGCCATTTCCCACACCGGAGGATCTTCCTGACCCAAGAATCAACCCTGTGTCTCTTGGGTCTCCTGCACTGACAGGCGGGTTCTTTACCTCTGTGCCACCTGGGAAGCCCAGATAGAAATTAAAAGTTGGAAATTAAACCTTGGTTCTGACACAAACGTTTCCAAAGAGTAAACTCTATCATGAACAAGTTAAAGTTAAGTGGGATTCTCTTCTAGATGCCACTTCAATTTATATATCTCTTTACCTAAAATGATTGAATAAACTTTAGATTTGAACAGATGGCCCATGAGTCTGATTTCGAGAGGCCTCTCGAGATGCATACAGAAGAGAACTTGATATTTCAACTTCAAGAATAAACATAAAGAATATACTCCCTTTTTAACAAGTAGATCCTAGGGTATCATGCCTTCAGCCTGTTACTACCTCACAAACAGTGAGGATTAGGATTCAGTGACTTCACTTGTGAGTATTAAAGCCACACATAACTATGAACTTCTAGTGCATTTGAAGGGATATTTGATGTCATCACAGCACACTTACTTTATGGACCCAGATTCATGGAGAAGCTACAGAATCAAAGAAAATGAAGAGCAAAATAAACAAAAAAACAATGAAACAACCGAAAATCAAGGGTGGGAGGTGGGAGGAAGGTTCAAGAGGGAGGGGACACATGTACAAATATGCCTAATTCATGCTGATGTACGGCAGAAATCAAACCAATATTGTAAAGAAGTTATCCTTCAATTAAAAATAGATAAATTAAGGAAAAGAAAGAAAATTGCTAATATTAGATTGAGTAGCAATGTGGTTGTCTTAATTACACTGAACATCCATATAAAATATACATTTTTATCTTAAAGACCCTGGTGTACTATTTTTTCCATTTGGTGAAAGGGTTTATAAAGTTTAGGAGAGGGAAGAAAAGCTAATATTTATTACACTGCTTCCTATGTGCCAGAATTGTTCTGAGGTCTTCAGATGCAATTTTCACATTAGCCCTACAAATGCAGGTGTTGTTTCTCTAGTTTAGAGAGGCAGAAACTGAGATTCAGAAAGGTTAACTAACTTGCTAGCAGACAATGTTAATAAAAGAGCCAGGACTATTACTCAAAGCTTTCTGAAGCCAAAGCTCACATTCTTATCCAGCAGATTATTCTGCCTAGAGGATGCAATTTTAAATGGAAGACAGGGGACTTGGAACCAATAATGCTAGCACAAGAAAAATCCATCTCATCACCTCATATATTGCTCCTTCTGTGAAGAGGTAAACACACACACACACTCACACACACAAAGAGAACCAGAGAAAGAGACAGGCCACACACATATTTTGTAAGTCCGGGAAGGCTTTATATTTTAGCCAAAGGTTTTAAAGATATCACAGTGGGTGTTAAAGTGAAATCGCTCAGTCGTGTCTGACTCTTTGTGACCCCATGGACTGTAGCCCACCAGGCTCCTCCATCCATGGAATTTTCTAGGTAGGAGTACTGGAGTGGGTTGCCATTTCCTTCTCCAGGGGATCTTCCCAGCCCAGGGATCGAACCTGGGTCTCCCGCATTGTGGGCAGACGCTTTACTGTCTGAGCATCAGGGGTGTTAAACGGGTACTCAAAATATAGCCAGTAGACAAGCATTAGATATAGTAATATGCACATACATTTTTAACATTGCTTGGTCATTGTGGTCTTTAAAAAAGTAAAACCCTGTGTTAGCAAAGATTATTTAAATTTTGGAGATAAGGTATATGCAAGTCCTTGCATTGTTATTCTGGAGCATTGTTTAACAGGCCTCCTTAAAGGTTAAATCTTTGTTTTTACCTCCTGTCTACTGCTGGTTAGGGCCCAGACTCTGAAGATATGTCAACTTGGAGAGTCTCTTCAAGAGACATGTAAATGATTCTGCCCACAGGGTAGGTTAACCCCAAAGGTTATTTTATTGTTCTGATGGACCTTGACCAGGTCCATCTCTTACTTATCAAACTTTGTCTCTTACTTAGCAAACTTACTTAAACATGACTTACTCAAATTTGCCTCTGAACCAACTTTACCAGCCTGCTGGTTCCCTTATTAACAAGTCAAAAGAAATTTTGATATGTGCTAACTTTTTATTTGTATAGCAGTCAATCTTTTTTACTTGTTACAAAATGAAACTTTGACACCCGAGAAGGCTGAATAGGTGAACTGGATAAATCTGAAATAGGAATTTGTTGTTGTTGTCCAGGTGCTCAGTCGTGTCTGACTCTTTGCGACGTCATGGACTGCAGCATACCAGGCTTCCCTGTCCCTCACTATCTCCTGGAGCTTGCTCAAACTCATGTCCATTGAGTCAGTGATGCCATCCAACCATCTCATCCTCTGTCATCCCCTTCTCCTCCCGCCTTCAGTCTTTCCCAGCATCAGGGTCCTTTCTAATGAGTCGGCTGTTCACATCAGGTGGCTAAAATATTGGAGCTTCAGCTTCAGCATCAGTCTTTCCAATGAATATTCAGGGTTGATTTACTTTCAGACTGAAATAGGAATAAGACAGATCTAATAGAGGAGACTCCAGACAAATAAAAGGTAAAGTTAATCAGGTACATTAGAAACCACTTGAACCTTATAGTTGAGACTCCAGTACAAAGCAGACTTCCATGTCTGCTTGGGCAGGAACTAGCTGGAGAAGCTGGCAGGGTCTGGCATGTCCAGTGTGTCCCAACAGAAGAGGCATACTGAACTTCTAGTTTCTTTTCCAGGCACACCAAAGAGGAACAGATTATACTTCTACCATCCCTTACCCTCAAAAGCAGAATCGATCAGAATGAGGCTGATGTTTTGCTTGTATTCCAATGATGAAGAAGAAAATACTGAGTTGTTTCAGGAAGTCAAAGGTCAAGTTATGCCAGCAGTTATCTGCAATGATCTAGGTGCTATGTTTTAGATAAGTGTTTCCTAAGTATGGTGTGTGGTCCATGGGTGAGCAGCAATTACCCTCCTAACAGACTGTAGACTGATACAAAAATATCAGACATTTTCAGAGTGTGGATGATACGTAAATCTTTAGATTTCTCTTTTATATATGGCTAAGACTATGTGACAGAAGCCTATCATGTTTTAATATTAAAAGCAAGATAAGTTTTGCCAGAGTTCACTGAGGTCTCAAAGTTGAATACGTATTGCACATGTTCAGAAATGTGTAAGCTCTGTAAGAGAAAGGACTTGGTTTTCTTCACTGCTCTATCCCCAGCATCAAGAAAAATGCTTGATTCACCTACAAGACACTTGATTAATATTTGGGTACGTACTGAAATATTCAAACAAATGGCAGCTCCTTCTTCACAGGTGCATAGGCATCAAGTCAATTTAATTTCTCACAATTTGGGGGAAGGATACAATGTTATTATTACATCAAGAGTTTGTTGTGATTTTCAATTGATGCTAATCTTGCCTTAGAATTATAAAATGCTGTTAGCTTGGCTCATCATTACTAATTTTAGTAAGATGTGGGTTGTTTGGCTAACCCTACAATATGTAGCTCTGCACATTTGCATCAACATTATTTTGGTCTATAATTTTCCAATAACTACATTTGAAGGCATGCCTGCAGTGAGTTCCAGAGGAATCGTCTATACATCTAGAGAAAAAGCAGACACACACACACACATTATCTGCCCAAAAATGCTGCTTTCACTCATCATATGCTGTCTATACATTTGCTCTATTAAATAAAACGTATTATCACAATAAAGTAATAAAAGTACCAGATTATTTTTAAATTTATGTCACTGTTGTATAATATAAAACTACATGTAAGCTTAAAAATAACTTGTGAATTTTGTTCATCTTCTTTTTTGCTTGACCACTGGGTTCCCTGTTTATTTACGTATTTTTAATTTTTATTGAAGTATAGTTGATTTATAATACTCTGTCAGTTTCAGGTGTACAATAAAGTGATTCAGTTACACATATATACATATAATGTATATGGGCACCCCTGGTGGTTCAGATGGCAAAGAATATGCCCGCAGTGCAGGAGACCTGCGTTTGATCCCTGGGTTGAGAAGATCCCCTGGAGAAGGGAATGGCAACCCACTCCAGTATTCCTGCCTGGAGAACTCCATGGACAGAGGAGCCTGTGGGCTACAGTCTAAGTCCATGGGGTGGCAAAGTGTCAAACATGACTGAATGACTAACAGTTCACTTTTCACTACAGGCTATTACAAGATATTGAATATAGCTCCCTGTGCTATACAGGTCCTTGTTGGTTACCTGTTTTATATATAGTAATCTGTATATTTTAATCTCAGACTCCTAATTTATCCTTCAATGTCCTCCTTTTCCCTTTTGTATTCATGAGTTTGCTTTCTATGTTCGTGAGTCTGATTCTGTTTTGTAAATCAGTTCCTTTGTATCTTTAATTTTAGATTCCACATATAAGCAATATCATATGATGTTTGTCTTTCTCTGTCTGGTTTACTTCACTTAGTATGATAACTTCTAGTCCGTCCACATTGCTGCAAATGGCATTATTTTATTCTTTTATTCATTGAAAGTTAGGAACAGGCAGGAGAGCAGGAATCTTCCCACCTAAGCAATCCGTGTTCACCAAAGGAGTGAGAATCACTCTTTCACAGCCCAGCGCTTACAGGTTAGACACTGGTCACGAGCAGCAGCTAAAGAGCCTCCAGTCTTCAGAGAACACCTCCAAGGTCACCGTCCTTCTATCTAATTCAATCCCTCTTTGACTCACTTCCTAGATCTGCTTTAACAAATCACCACAAACCGGGTGGCTTAAAATATTAGAAATTTATTTTCTGACAGTCCTGGAGGCTCGATGTCTGATCTAAAGGTCTTGAAGCCTTCTTCCTAGAGGTTTAGAGGAAGAATCTCTTCCAGGTTTCTCTGCTGGTGAGGCTGATGCTAATCTTCGACTTTCCTCAGCTCAGACACATCGCGCCTGTCTCCACCCCTGTATCCTATGGTGTCCTCCCCCGATGTCTGAACCCCTCCGGTACTCTGCCCACACATCTAACATGGGCCTATGTTGCACAGAGTAGGCCTGAAAAAATGTCTGCTGGCATGATTTGGTGTCCCCTGAAGTCTCCAAATAATATTTTTTTTATTTGAAAGAATCAATATCATGGTATGACTGCTCCCCAAATGACTATTAATCACAAAAATGCTGAGGATTTACACATATATATGTATATGTACATATATATACACACACATATATATAGATATTTCACTGAAAATAGCCAGATTCTAAGGGCTGCTGGACAAGACAAAGCATGTGTTATTGGTCCATTAACATACTTCTGTGGAGGTTGGTGCTTCACAAGGTCCCCAAAGGCATGCGTGATGTCCCAGTCACAGGACACACCCTACTGGATCTTTTTGTGTAATTGTGTTCCAGACAAATCAGGCTAAATCATATATACTGCTTCTTAAACTGTGGCTTAAGAGCATTTTTATTTCTTATGTTCACTGATACTTTTTTAGAGGATGTCTAAGTTCATCTAAATGAATCTATCAAGAACCCAGAGAGTGGCTACAGGAATGAAGTTGGACCTTAGCTGATTGCCTTCCATATGCCAATCAATGTGCACAGAGCCTAGAATTTTTTTTTTTTTAAGAAAGTTACTAAGATTCTTCACCAGACACTGTAGAGAAAAAGTGAGAAATTAGCCTCAAAATGAGATATTATCAAGTGCATACCATTGTCTTCACATTAGCCCTTAATACTGGAATTGTCTGCTTATAACGGTCTATAGACTAGTTTTGAAGGTGTTTAGGAAAAGAAATCACATCTTATTCAATTTTGTATCATTAGTAGTGTCTATTGTGTGAGTGATTTAATAAGTGATTGTTGAAGTATTATACATGTACCTTCAATGCATTACTCTGCATAAAAGAGAGCAAGGGATTATTCAAAGAGACAAAATAGCTTTCCATATGTTATTTTATCTGAACAAGACAAATTCAAGAATAATGATTAAAAAGGGTTGAGGGTAAAGCCGTGAAAAATATATACTAGATGAAACTGAAAGGGTTAGTCCCTCAGTCTTGTCTGACTCTGCGATCCCGTGCACTGTAGGCCGCCAGGCTCCTCTGTCCATGGGATTCTCCAGGCAAGAATATTAGAGTGGGTTGCCACTCCCTTCTCCAGGAGATCTTCCTGACCCAGGGATCGAACCCAGGTCTTCCTAAATGCAGGCGGATTCCTTACCATCTGAGCCACCAGGGAAGCCTATATATACTAGATAAATGTGAGCTAAAAGAAACTTGGGTACTATATAATATCAAACATACAGACTTAGTAGTAAAACAGTATTCAGTTCACAATGAATTTTTTAAGATAGAATCTTTGAACAATATAGGTATTGAGGCTTATATAATGAACAAGTAAGAAGCCCTCTAACTAACAAATTCAGAAATTCACATCCTTGTTGAGCATATATGGAACATTTCCAAATACTTACCATAGAGTTGTCCAAAAGGCAAATCTTTAAAAATACCAAAGAATCAGAATAATTGAAACCACATTTTTTACTATGATGAAATTATAATAGGAGTTAGAAATGGGAAATAAATACAGAGCCAGAAGAATATCATACATTTGGAAGCCACACTTCTAAATAATGTGTGGATTAAAGAAGAAATCATAATGAAAATTAAAAAGTATTTAGAAGGAAAACAAAAAACCTTCCAAACATCAAGATTTGTGGGATGAAGCTAAATTAGTGCTTGAAGGCTATTTATCATTTTACATGTCTACATAAGAAAAGTAGAAAATAACAAGCTAAGCTTTCAAGTTAAGAAATTAGAAGGGCATCACAGTCAATCAAAAAAATAGAAAGAAATGTAAATCAGCATAAATTGAAGCAATAAACATACCTTTAAAACAATGGAAAAAACTGACAATAGCTAAAGCCTACTTTCTTTGAAAAGACTAATAACATTAAGAAACTTCTAAAAATCAATCAAGTAAAAAGGCAATAAAGTGAGATAATAATGTCAGAAATTAAAAAATGGAACACATAAGAATAATTACAATAGAGATGAAAAACACAAAAGAAAACTATCCGTGATTTATGGCAATAAATTTGAAATTCATTAAATTTGTTGTTGTTCTGTCACTAAGTCATGTCTGACTCTTTGTGACCCCATGGACTGCAGCACGCCAGGCTCTTCTGTATTCCACTATCTCCTGGAGGTTGCTTAAATTCAAGTCCATTGAGTCGGTGATGCTATGTAACCATCTCATTCTCTGCTGCCCTCTTCTCCTTTTGTCTTCAATCTTTTCCAACATCAGGATCTTTTCCAATGAGTCAGCTCTTACCATCAGGTGGCCAAAGTATTGGAGCTTCAGCTTCAGCATTAGGCCTGCCAATGAATATTCAGGGTTGATTTCCTTTAGGATGAACTGGTTGGATCTCCTTGCTGTCCAAAGGACTCTCAAGAGTCTTCTCCAGCACCACAAAATTATCAGTTCTTCAGTGCTTGGCCTTCTTTATGGATCAACTCTCACATCATTACATGACTACTGGAAAAATTATAGCTTTAATTATACAGACTTTTATTGACAAAGTGATGTCTCTGCTTTTTAATATGTTGTCTAGGTTTGCCATAGTGGTCCTTCCAAGGAGCAAATGTCCTTTAATTTCATGGGTTCAGTCACCGTCCTCAATGATTTTAGAGCCCAAGGAAATAAAATTTGCCACTGTTTCCATTTTTTCTCCATCTATTTGTCTTGAAGTGATGGGATCAGATGCCTAGATTTTAGTTTTTTGAATGTTGACTTTTAAGCCAACGCTTTGACTCTCCTTTCTTACCTTCATCAAGAGGCTCTTCAGTTCCTCTTCGCTTTCTGTCATTAGGGTGGTGTCATCTGAATATCTGAGCTTGTTGATTTTTCTCCCAGTAATCTTGATTCCAGCTTGGGATTCATCCAGTCCATCATTTCGCATCATGTACTCTGTCTTTAAATTCAATAAGCACGGTGACAATATACAGCCTTATCATACTCCTTTCCTAATTTTGAACCAGTCCTTTGTTCTGTGTCTGATTCTGACTGTTGCTTCTTGACCTGCACTTAGGTTTCTGAGGAGACAGGTAAGGTGATCTGCTATTCCCACCTCTTAATTTCCCACAGTTTGTTGTGATCCACACAGTCAAAGGTTTTACCATAGTCAATGAGGCAGAAGTAGATGTTTTTCTGGAACTCCCTTGCTTTCTCCTTGACTCAGTGAATGTTGGCAATTTGATCTCTGGTTCCTCTGCTTCTTCAAAATCCAAACTGTGCATCTGTTCTCAGTTCATTCACAGCTGAAGCTTAGCTTGAAGGATTTTGAGCATTACCTTGCTAGCATGTGAAATGAGCTCAATTGTTTGGTAGTTTGAACATCCTTTGGCATTGCCCTTCTTTGGGATTAGAATGAAAAATGATCTTTTTCTATCCTGTGGCCACTGCTGAGTTTTCCAAATTTGCTGACATACTGGGTGCAGCACCTTAATAGCATCATCTTTAAGGATTTTAAATAACTCAGCTGGAATTCAGTCACATCTACTAGCTTTGTTTGTTATAATGGTTCTTAAGGCCCACTTGACTTCACACTCCACAAAACCTGGCTCTAGGTGAGCGACCACATCATCGTGGTTATCTGGGCCATTAAGATCTTTCTTGTATAAATATACAAGAAATGTATACTTATGTATTCTTGTCACATCTTCTTAATCTCTTCTGCTTCTGTTAGATCCTTATTGTTTCTTTCCTTTATCATGCCCATCCTTGCATGAAATGTTCCCTTGATATCTCTGATTTTCTTGAAGAAATCTGATAACTTTGTGAAAAATAATAATTGCCAGAGAGGACCCAAGAAATACTGAAAAATTTGAATATACTAAGGAATTTATTTCAGTAATCAAAAATCTACCAAGAAAAGTTCAGATGACTTTTGCAGATGAGTTTTCTTAGAAGGAATAAATAACCTGTACCTTATACAATTTATACATAATAAAAGTTGGAAACTCTTTTTATGATGTTTATATAAGCTTGATACTAAATCTAGACGATACAAGGAAGGACATTTATAAACTAACACCGTCTACAATGATGAAGGTCTTCTTGTGTGCTGAGTCATGTCAGAGTCTTTGAGGCCCCATGAACTGTAGCCTGCCAGGTTCCTCTGTCCATGGAATTTTCCAGGCAAGAATACTGAAGTGAGTTGCCATTCCCTACTAATATATACATTAAAACTGAGCATTGACTATGTTATAAGCACTTTTTGTGCATTATCTCACTAATACTAGGGACAATCTTGTGAAGAATGTGGTAGTTATACTCTTGACTCTAATTTCCAGCTGAGAAAACTGGAACATATGTTGGTTACATAACTCATCCAAGATAACAGCTGGTAGGTGTCAGAACTTGAATGTAAATGCAAAATCAGGACTTCCCTGGTGGTGCTAATGGGTAAGAATCTGCCTGCCAATGCAGAGGACAGGGGTTGATCCCTGGCCTGGGGAGATTCTACATGCCTTGGAGGACTAAGCCTGTGCTCCTAAGCAAGAGAAGCCACTGTTAGGAGAGGCCTGCACACCACAACGAGGGGCAGTCCAGCTTGCCACAACTAGAGAAAGCCCAGGCAAAGCAACGAAAACCCAGTACAGTCAAAAATAAAATAAATAATTTTAAAAATAAATGAAAAATCACAATTTAAGTGAATCACACTGGGATCTTTATGCATGTGTGTATAATCTGCAGCATTAACTGACTAAAGATGGAGAAAGAACTATGTTCAAGTAAAAAAATAAAATATGATGCCTATTATTTTCATTATGAATCAAGAATCATACTAGAATTTTTTCCCAATACAACAAAATAAGAAAAAGTAATAAAGTGTATATAAACTTGAAGTTAAAAAATAAAAATTTGTTATTCACACAGAAAAACTAAGAGGATCTACAAACATGGGTTGAGAGGGATGTTGGAAAAGCAGTTAGGAACAGGAAGGTACAGAAGGTACTTGCAAACCAAGTAATGATGAGGCTTGAAACCAAGCAGACTGAATCAGCTTGAGGACATCCCCAGAAAAAGGAAGCAAAGCCAAAGGGTTGGGAGCCAGACAGCTTCTGGAAACAATCAGGGACCAAAGCAGGTATGGAAGCAAAGTTAGAGGTTCTAAGTGCAACTAAGGATTCCTGGCTGGCTGGTTCACTGATTGACTGATTGATCGCTGGCTTTGATTTTACTGTTAATCTGCCTCTTCTGAAGATTCTGAGTAGGGCAGACAATATATATTTCTAATAGCTCTCATGGGCTTCCATGGTGGCTCAGATGGTAAACAATCTGCCTACAATGCAGGAGACTCAGGTTTGATCCCTGGAGAAAGGAATGGCAACCCACTCCAGTATTCTTCCCTGGAGAATTCCATGGATAGAGGAGCCTGGTGGGCTATAGTCCATGGCGATGCAAAGAGTCAGACACAGCTGAGCGACTAACACTTTCAATAGCTCTCAAATATGAACGTTTTTGAAAGAAAGAGAAAATAGTCAATAGCTATCATAATCCAGAAAAGAACTGCTGTGGTCCAAATGACAATAAAGATGAAATGGCTAAAAGGCAGAGTTTTATACTTCTGGTCTTTGAAGGAGAGAAGTGAAATCAGTGGAATTAGGCAGCAGGCTTTAACAGAGTTTTTTGGTCCATTTCAGATTCTTTTCTCTTATAGGTTATTACAAAATACTGAATGTACTTTTCTGTGGTATATGTCCTTGTTGGTCATTATTCATAATATATATATATATACACACACACACACACACTAGTGTGCATATGTTAATCCTAAACTCCTAGTTTATCTCAACCCCACATTTCCCCTTTGTTAACAATACTTTTGTTTTCTATGTCCATGGGTTCATTTCTGTTTTGTAAATAAGTTCAATTTGTATCTTTTTTTATATTCCACATGTAATCAATATTATATGACATTTGTCTGTCTTTGTCTGGCTTACTTCAAGTTTCTTAAAAAAAAAAACAAAACCCTAAAAATAGAGTTACCATTTGATCCAGAAATCCCACTTGTGGGCATATATCCAGAGGAAACCACAATTCAAAAAGACACATGCACTCCAATGTTCATTGGAGCACTATTTATAATAGCCAAGACATGGAATATATTACGCAGCCATAAAAAGGAATGAAATAATGCCACTTGTGGCAATAGGGATGCGTCATTGGTATTTTGATAGGGATTGCATTGATTATGTAGATTGGCTTCTTGGGTTGTATGCTCATTTTAACAATATTGATTCTTCCAATCTAAGAACATGGTATATCTTTTCATCTGTTTGTGTCATCTTCAGTATCTCCCATCAGTGTCTTACAGTTTTCTGAGTACAGGTTTTTTACTTCCTAAGGTAGGTTTATTCCTGGATGTTTTATTATTTTTGATGCAGTGGTAAGTGGGATTGTTTCCTTAATTTCTCCTTATAATAGTTAGCTCACTATTAGTGTAGAAAAGGGCTTCCCTGGTGGCTCAGATGGTAAAGAATCCACCTGCAATGCAGGAAACCTGGGTTTGATTCCTGGGTTGGGAAGATCCCTTGGAGGAGGGCATAGCAACCCACTCCAGTATTCTTTCCTGGAGAATCCCTGGAGAAGCCCTGGTGGGCTAGAGTCCTTGGGGTTGCAAAGAGTTTGTCATGACTGAGTGACTAAGCACAGTGTATAAAAATACAACAAATTTCTTATATTAATTTTTGTATCCTGCAACTTTAATGAATTCATTGATAATCTCCAGTAGTTTTCTTTATGATTTCTGATGTATAGTATCATGTCATCTGCAAACAGTGACAGTTTTACTTCTTCCCTTCTAATGTGGATTTCTTTTATTTCTTTTTCTTCTCTTATTACTATGGTTAGGACTTTTAATACTATGTTGAATAGAAGTGGCAAGAGTGGGCATTCTTATCTTATCCCCTATTTTAGAGAATTTTTTCAGATTTATACTACTGAGCATAATAGTTGCTATGAGTTTGTCATATATGGCATTTATTATGTTGAGGTATGTTCCCTCTATGCCTATTTTTGGGAGAAAATTTTTATCATAAGTCAACATTAAACTTGATCCAAGACTTTTTCTATCTTTATCGGCACAGTTATATGATTTTTATTCTTCAATTTGCTAATGTGGTGTATCACATGGATTGACTTGCAGATATTAAAAAATCTAGCCCAAGCAGCTATTTGTTTCTGCTATTACATCTCACTTTTTTGACCTGCATTTCATTAAATCCAACAGTCACTTCGCTATCTGGTGTTACTGGTGACTCAGCAGCTCGCTCTTGATTTTAATCTGACAGACGTTATTATTTAAAACATATTCTTTTGATCTGAGGCATCACACTCTTCTGCTTCTTCCTCATCCTTCTCTAGTGTATGAAGTGGTGGATTCCTCTAGGGCTCAAGTCATGGGTTCTATCCACTTCTCCATCTATGTTCTCTCTGTACAGAATGTATCTCCCTGAAGGCCATGGTTTTAAACATCACACAACACTAAGGAACCCCAAATTTATGTTTCTACCCAGACCTGTCCTCAGGGCACCAGACTCATGTACCTGAACGCCTACTTAATATCTTTAACTTTGTTTCCTGAAAGTCTCAAAGTAAGCAAGTCTATTTTGAGATTTAATCTTGATTCTTCCCCAGTTTTTTAAAAGTAAATTAGTAACACCATTATAAACCATTCTCTCAGGTCAAAAATTCAGGAGTTGTTAACTTCCTCCTTATTTCTCACTCTCCCTATCACGCAGAATGAGAGAGCATATCATTTTCCCCTTTCCTTTTTACTTCATGAGTTAAAGCTAACAGGTGAATGGCTAGTAGACAGCCAACTTTAAATGTAAAGAAAGCACCAGTGGCTCTTTTGCAAATCTCAGGCAGGTTCACTTTTCTTTCCTTGTCCAGTAACATTCACCATTGCCTCCTTACCATTCTCCCATCTTGCTCTTCTGCACCCCACAGTAGTTTGTTTGAAAATTGTAAGCCCACAGACTCCCGTGGCATGTGGCAATAGCTGATGAACAGCACGTGTGTTGTTCTCAGGTCAAAAATCCACGAGTTATTGTTACTTCCTCTTTATTTAATGTACCAGCAGAACATGTCAGCTGATGAGTAGATGGGTGGATCACAAGGACTATCTGGGTATATACTGGGAAGGTAGTGTCAGAATCTACCAAACCACAAGCCAATATTCATTTAATAAATGAAACTGGAAATCCTGGTGCTTCTCTCCAGTCAAAATCCAAACAAAAGTAAACCCACAGGCTTTAACAAAACCAAATATTCATGGACCTGATTAAGATCAGGGAGCTTCCTGTCTAAATTGCTTTACATTACACAAGGGACCCAAGGAAGAAAAGTTGTGAAACTTGTGCAGAGTCACACACCAGGCAAGACTCCCCCCCTCAACCCCGCCACCGTGTGTCTGATCAGGTATCAATGCCGACACCATGGTGTCTGATGACAGGCTTCCACCAGACAACTTCCCATGGGAACAACATGCTCTGAAATGCTATTCCTGAATCTACCACAGCCCTCATGTTTATTTCATGTTAACTATATCAGATTAATTTGATTCCAGATTTCATTAACATAGATTCACAAGACATGAATGAAGTTGTTTGCCCTGGCCCTCATTTTGACAGAAATAGTAAAGCACCATCTTATTTCATGAGGTATCCAAAATTCTTAGTCATAGTGAGTTGGTGTGGCATTTCTTTCACACTTATAAGAAAAAGAAAAAATAGCTGTACTGAATTAATCTTTATAAATGATGTCAGCTACACCTCCATTTCTATATAACTAGCTGACAGGCAGTATGGCATGATGGCAATGTGCTCATTATTTCAACATTGTTGGGAATATCTTTGAACAATTTGGAACCAGAATCCTGTTTACTATTTTGGCAACAATTTAAAAAGTAGTAATAGTGCACAATTGCCAACTCATCAGAAGATTTTAGTATAGGAGTGATTTGACATTTGGCAAAAGTTATGCCTATGCTTACTCCAAGCAAGAGTTTAATAAAATAATAAATTATTAAAAAAGCTCTTTTGTTTGTGAATACAAACTGCAAGGAAGTTCCATTTTACAGAAAGAATGTAAGAACAGAAACTGAGGCACAGAAAATTCAGAAACTTTTCTAAATTCTTATCATTAGGGAAGGAATCAGATCTGGGACTTAAAAAGCCAGGCTTGTTTCTGAAGCGTGATGAACTGGAAAAAGCATGGACTCTGAAGCCAGAATCCCTGCCTTCAAATCCCAACTGTATGACCTGAAATAGATTACTTAATCTCTCTGCCTCAATTTACAGGAAAGCCTCAATTTCCTTTCCTGTAGGGTGAAGATAATAATAAAAATCCTATATCTAGGGTTGGTATGAGGATTAATACATGCAAGTCACTTAGAACAATATTTGATAGTGAGTGTTCTGTAAATCTTAACTCTCACTAATTTATTGATTTATATGCCATACATTTATTTTTCAAAAGAATTAGGGTGGGAAACTACAAGATAAAGGAAGGGAAGAAGAAAAAGAAGAGGAGAAAAAGGAGGAGAGGAAGGAAAGAAGGTGTCATCTGTGATTGGGTTCCCCAGCAGCAGACCCCTATGCAAATAATTTATTAAGAATGTGGCCCCAAATAAAAAAAAAAAGAAAAAAAAAAAAAGAATGTGGCCCCAGGACACATTGAAAGAAAAGGGGAGAAGCTGAGTAAGCGTGTGATTCCAGGCAAAGTTCCAGTCTCAGTCTGATCCTGCAGGGGAGATAGACAGTATAAAGTATACTTCTGATTCTGTCCCAACTCAGGCAAGAGCTTTCACCCTCTCCCGTCAGTAATTGGTTGACATGCTTCAGGGATATGTTAACACTAGGCACTTTTAGAAACCCTCTGTGTAAGCAACGCACTCCAGTAACTAGCAGTTCTCTAAATTCTCCAGAGTCTGAGGTGGGCAGTTAGAAGGAAATGCTCAAAGAGAAAGCCCAGAAATATTTTAAAGGGCCTGAAGGACGGGGTTGGAACATGACAGGGTCTACTATGCAGGTTTGACCCAGTTCTTCCAACAGGAGGCCAGGGATGGGCTTGCAGCTTGAACGTCAGTGAAGGTCAAACACAAAGAGAGAGGGAGGGCCGGCTGAAAAGGTGGGTGCCAAGCGAACTTTTCCACTTTTCTGCAGCAGAGACACCTACACCCAAGCGTGTCTCCAGACACAACCCACAAAGAGCCATTTGAGTGATTTAAATGATTTCTGTGCTGTGTCAGAACAAAGAGAATCTTTCAGAAGGAGACCAACCTATATGTTGCTTGATTTTCGATGGGAAGTTTTAGTTCATTTCATTCTCCTATTTTTTTTAATAAGCTCAGTGAGGGAGTGATGCTAATTTTTGTCTTGTGAATAACATGGATAACATTTCACCAGGCGGTCTGTCACAATCCTCACACTCTTCGTAGTAACAGACTCATGCAGACTGCATGTTTTGGTATTTAGGAAGTGGCATCTATATTTACATATTACTATATATATATAAATACATATGTGTATAGATATAAATATACATGCATCTACATACTTCGTATTTGCGTACACATACACGGATATGTGGAGAGACACATCGCAGCCTAGAGTGCAATTCAAGATGAACTTTTTGGATTCAGCTTCTGGTTATCAAGCTGCTTATCAGATTACAGATACATAATGTTCTGCACTCTAACATTCCCTCCCTAACCTAGACATTCACCAGGCAAGTTCAGGGAGAAGTTAGTATTTTCCTTTATGCCTGAGTGTTTTTTGATAAACTCTAAAATGTCAAGTCATAAAATAGCTAATACAGTCTACTTTGAGTTAAAATTATCTGTCATCACGGAGAAGGCAATGGCACCCCACTCTAGTACTCTTGCCTGGAAAATCCCATGGACGGAGGAGCCTGGTAGGCTGCAGTCCACGGGGTCGCTAAGAGTCAGACATGACTGAGCGACTTCACTTTCACTTTTCACTTTTATGCATTGGAGAAGGAAACGGCTACCCACTCCAGTGTTCTTGCTGGAGAATCCCAGGGACGGGGTCGCACAGAGTCAGACACGACTGAACTGACTTAGCAGTAGCAGCAGCGGTCATCACCTTTAACATGTGATTAAGCTTAACTTTACTGAAATGATGTAAAAATGCTTATGTAGTGGTTTTATCATCAGAGAGTAAATATGTTGAGAACTATCACAAACATGGTTATAAGCATAATAAGTTAGTGGAAGCGGAGAACTTAGGTTGGAATCCTTGCTCTGCTACCTATCATAGATGTGACTTGGGGCAAGTCCATTAATTTTTGGAGATTCTCAAAGGAACAAAAGCAATTTAGGGGATTTATTAGAATATAATGAGATGATATGAAAAAGAACTTTGTGACTGTCAAGTGCTACATGATTGTAAAGTTCTAAGATCACAGTGGCTATGTTTATAATCAAAGGTCAAAATGATAATGGAGGTAGAAGTCACACAGTTCCTGATATTAACTTGCTTCTATCCTTTAGCAGGCAGCTCTGATATGGTTAGGTACATTCATTCTATCTGAACAGAATGGTACTGCAGATCAATAAATTCAAAATGAAATATCCTTAAAATTTTAGGTATTTGTAACATTTGCTAGTGTTTTGTGCTGTTTATGCAGTTTATACAGTAATTCCAAAGTACTGTAATATATCTCTTGGTAATGACAATATCTAAGTCTGTTTTTTTTCTTAAACACTAAAAGACATTCCAGAGGAGTTATAGTTGCAGTATTGTCTAACTAATTTATCTTGATGTACATAAAAACTCTTCTATTCCATGTAGCAGGAATTTTGGGTAATACTTTCCCTTATTTTGGTGCTATAAGGGTTTTATATGTTAACTTAAAAAACAGTTGCACAAGTTTCAAACATCAAGAATGCAAGGCCTCATAGTATTTTTCTCAACTTCTGTAAACCGTTACCCAAATCTAAGCCTTTTCTGCTGATTTTCTCAGCCTGAGTGCAGTGTGGCAGAGCTGGGTGCTCAGTAACTGTGTAAACCACGCAGGTTAGCCTCTAAGCTTCAGTTTCCTCATCTGAAATCATGAGACAATAACTATGCTCCTCACCAGATTAGACGCTGTTATATAAAAGGGTTCTCTTGGCTCTACACAAAGCATGCATTTAATAAGTGTCCTTCTCTTTCTCCTCACTCCTACGTCTTGTCCTTTTCCACCTCATTCTTTTTTATTTCCCTTTACTCTGGTTGGTTTTCAGCAACCCTAGCTCCTCACCTATTTGCTCATTTATTTCAAGCCAGACATTTAAATCTGACATGTCCAAAAATCAGAAGCTCTCAAGGATACTGTGGCTTATACCCTGGTTGCTGTCTAGTTGAAAGGTTAAGGAGAGCTTGCAGTTATTCAGAGAAGATAACAATACTGAATGGGTCAACAGTCCTCCTTCAAAGGGCAGCTAAAGTGGTATGGCAACAAGCACTTCTCTTCATAGGCTCAGAGTCCCTGCGAAGAGTGATGATGTCCATGCCACATTATGAGAAAACTGCCTAGCAACATCAGGGATTACTCCATCCACGTATCAGATGTCAGCTGTCACAAGTCACTGGTCAAGGGTTGGTTGCCAGGTTTAGCCCTGAAACGAATCTTACTCAGATGGAAACAGCAGAAAGCCCTGAGGTGAATAAATGAAGATATTTATCATAAGGTGGAAAGCAGAAAAATTTAGAAGACTGTTCACTGCTTGCTGAAATGTCAGTCAAGAAGAAATTCTTTGGGTTGTGTGTGGAATGTCTTTTATAATGAGTTTTATATAATTTAGACAACTAATTCCTAGTTCCTCAGGGCAAGGAAGAAAATAGATTCTTACTGTGATTCGTTCCCTGATTTTTTGTGGCTCTGCCTTGGTTTCTTTGTCTTTGGTCCTGTATTTAATACAGTGATGATATCCATAGAATCATAACATCTGAATATTGAAGGGGCTTGTCAGGTTACTTAGTCCACAGCAGTTCTAGAAAACGGTCATGCAGCTTACCTATGTTTCTGTAATTATAGTCTCCCTTATATTGGTCCATAATTCACCTCTCATTCAAGAATGGGTCTGAATATTTGGATTTAGAAGAGAAAAAAAAAAAAAAAGCAGAGATGATGTGTATCTGCACATTTCAATCTTTTTATGGTCAGTTTCCTCTTTCTCTCCCTCCTCTGCCCAATTCCCCTCCTGATCATATTAATAACTTGCTTGAACCATATTGTGTGATTCAGGTGGTGGCATCAGCCATTAACCAAGTCAGAAATTTGCCAGTCTCCTGCAAGTCTTTTTGACTGATTTTCACATCCAACCAGGGTATGGACAAAAGTTTAGAAAATATTGACACAAATTTTTAAAATAAAATTTGGGGAGTTAAAGTATGAAGAGGAACCCAAAAAAGAAGAGTAAGAGAGAAAGGTTAGAGAGAAAGCAGATCAATGAAGAACAGGCTATACATGGCAAAGATAGCAAGGGTGGTTAGCAGTGTGAAGTGTTGCAAGTATCCATTCTTTATGAGAACTGCCTGGTATCAATCCATTGGAAATCATGAGTGATCATTACTAAAACACTTGTGGAGGAATTCAGTCAGATGTCAGATCCAAGAAGCTGAAGAGTAGGGAAATAGAGATGGAAAAAGTTTGACTCTTCTTACAAAAACTTAGCTGAAAAAGGAGACAAATTAGGTGATTCTACAGGGTCTTCCCCGGGCTTTCCCAGTGGCTCAGTGGGAAAGAATCTGCCTGCAATTCAGGAGCTGCAGAAAATGTGAGTTCAATCCCTGGGTTGGGAAGATCCCCTGGAGGAAGGCATCACAACCACTTCAGTGTTCTTGCCTGGAGAATCCTATGGACAGAGGAGCCTGGCAGCAGCCTGCCACCTGGGTGGCCCACTCACCCCTAATTACCGTCTTAGCTCCTAGAGCAACCTCACCCACCAGGCAGCAAACATCAGAAGCAAGAACTAAGGTTCTGCAGCCTGCAGAAAGAACACCACAAACACAAAAAATTAGACAAAATGAGATAACAAAGAAATATGTTGCAGATGAAGGAGCAAGATATAAAAAGTACAAGAGCAATTAAATGAAGAGGAGACCGGCAATCTCCCTGAAAAAGAATTCATAGCAATGATACTAAAGGTGATCCAAGATCTTGAAAAGAATGGAGACATAGATCTAGAAGATAAGAAATGTTTAACAAAGACCTAGAAGAACTAAAGAACAGAGATGAACAATACAATAACTGAAATGAGAAAATTCACTAGAAAGAATCAATAGCAGAATAATAGCAGAAGAATGGATAAGTAAGCTAGAAGACAGAATGGTGAAAAACACTGCTGTGGAATAGAATAAAAAAAAAGAGTATGAAAAGAAATGAACATCTCAGAGACCCATGGAACAACATTAAATGCACAAACATTCCAATTATAGGGGTCTCAGAAGAGAAAGGGCCTGAGAAAACATTTGCAAAGATTATAGTAAAAAAATTTCCTAACATGGATAAGGAAATAGTCACCCAAGTCCAGGAAGTGCAGAGAGTCCCATATAGGATAAATCCAAGGAAAACATGCCAAGACATGTATTAATCAAACTAACAAAAAATTAAATATAAAAAATAACAAAAGCAACAAATAATATATAAGGGAATGTTCATAAGGTAATCTACTGATTTTTCAGCCAGAAGGGCATGGGAGGATATATTTAAAGTGATGAAAGGCAAAAGAAACAATACAACCAAGATTATCCAGCAAGGACCTCATTCAGATTCAGTGAAGAAATCAAAAGCTTTACAAACAAGCAAAAGCTAAGAGAATTTAGCAACACCAAACTGGTTTACAACAAATGCTAATGAAACTTCTCTAGGAAGAAAACACAAGAGAAGAGAACAAAAGAGAAAGGGAAGAAAAAAAACCTACAAAGCAAACCCAAAACAATTAAAAAAATGTCAATAGGAATATACATAATAATTACCTTAATGTAGATGGATTAAATGATACAGTTGAAAGACATAGATCTGTATACATACTGTCAACAAGTGATCCACTTCAGACCTAGGGACATATACAGACTCAAAGACAGGGGATTGAAAAGGATAATCCATGCAAATGGAAATCAAAAGAAAGCTGGAGTAGCAATACTCAGACAAATGTACTTTAAAATAAAGACTTGTTTACAAGACACAAGAAGGACACTACATAATAACCAAAGGATCAATCTAAGAAGAAGATAAAAGAATTGTAAAATATATATGCACCCAAGATAGGGGCATTTCAATATACAAGCAAATATTAACAGCCATAAAAGGGGAATTGACAGTAACACAATAATAGTGGGGGGCCTTAACACCCCATTGCACTAATGGACAGATCATCTAGACATAAAATTAATAAGGAAACACAAGCCTTAATGACACATTAGACCAGATAGACTTAACTGATATTTATAGGACATTCCATCTGAAAGCAGCAGAATATACTTTCTTCTGAAATGCACATGCAACATTCTTCAGGATTCATCGTATCTTGGGTCACAAATTAAGCCTCAGTAAATTTAAGAAAGTTGAAATCATATCAAACATCTTTTCTGACCACAACATTATGAGGTTAGAAATCAATTACAGAAAAAATACACTGTAAATAGCACAAACACATGGGTTAAATAATTTGCTACTAAATAACCAGTGGATCACTGAAGAAATCAAAGAGGAAATTAAAAAACACCTAGAGAAAAATAACAACCAAAAACATGGCAATCCAAAACCTGTCAATTCAGTTCAGTCACTCAGTTGTGCCCGACTGACTCTTTGTGACCAAAACCTATGGAAATCAGCAAAAGCAGTTCTAAGAGGGAAGTTTATAGTGATATAATCCTACCTCAAGGAACAAGAAAAATCTCAAATAAATAACTTAACCTTATAGCTAAGGCAACTGGAGAAAGAAGAGCAAAAAATCTCAAATTTAGTAGAAGGAAAGAAATCATAAAGATCAGAGCAGAAATAAAAGAAATAAAAATGAAAAGACAATAGCAAGGGTCAGTGAAATTCAAAGCTGGTTCTTTGAGAAGATAAAAAAAAATGATAAGATAAGATAAAAGAAATGATAAATCTTTAGCCAGACTCATCAAGAAAAAAAGAGAAGACTCAAATCAATAAAATTAAAAATGAACAAGAGGAAGTTAAAACAGATACCACAGAAATACAAAGGATCATAACAGACTACTACAAGCAACTGTACACCAATAAAATGGACAACCTCTAAGAAATGGGCAAATTCTCAGAAAGGTACAACCTTCCAAGACTGAACCAGGAAGAAATGGAAAATATGAACAGACCAATTACAAGTACCAAAACTGAAACTATGATAGAAAACCTTCCAACAAACAAAAAAATGTCCAGGACCAGAAGACTTCACAGGCAGTTTCTATCAAACATTTAGGGAGGAGTCAACACCTAACCTTCTTAAAATTCTCAGAGGAAGGAACACTCCCAAGCTCATACTACTGTCCCTCTAATACCAAAGCCAGACAGACACATCACAGAAAAGAAAACTATAGTCCAGTATCACTGATGAACATAGATGCAAAAACCCTTAACAAAATTCTAGCAAACTGAATCCAACAACACATTAAAGGGTCACACATCACGATCAAATGTGTTTATCTCAGGGATGCAAGGATTTCCCAATATCTGCAAATCAATCTGTGTGATACATCACATTAAGAAACTGAAGAAAAAAAATGATCATCTCAATAGATGCAGAAAAACATTTTCACAGAATTTCACACCCTTTTCTGATAAAAACTCTCTAGAAAGTGGGCATAGAGGGAACCTACATAAACATAATAAAGGCCGTATATGACACATCCACAGCAAACATCATTCTCAGTGGTGAAAAAGCTAAAAGCATTTCCCCTAAGATCAGGAACAAGACAAGCATGTTCACTCTGGCCACAATTGTTAAACATAGTTTTGGAAGTCCTACCCATGGCAATCTGAGGAAAAAATAAATAAAAGAAATCCAAACTGGAAAAGAAGAAGTAAAACTGTTACTGTTTTTGGATGGCATGGTACTATACATAAAAAACCCTAAAGATGCTACCAGAAAATGACTAGAGCTAATCAGTGAATTTGATAAATTTTGGGATATAACATTAATACATAGACATCTTTTCCATTCTTATACACTAACAACAAAATATCAGAAAAAGAAATTAAAGAAACAACCCCATTTCTCATTGCAACAGAAAGAATAAAATACCTAGGAATAAACCTACCTAAAGAGATACTCTGAAAACTATAAAACACTGATGAAAGAAATAAAAAATCATAAACAGGGAGATATACCATCTTCTTGGATTAGAAGAGTCAATATTGTGAAAATGACTATACTATCCAAAGCAATCTACAGATTCAATATAATTCTTATCAAACTACCAATGGCACTTTTCACAGAATTTTAGAACAAAAATTTCACAGCTTGTATGGAAACAGAGAAGACCATCAATAGCCAAATCAATCTTAAGAAAGAAAAATGGAGCTGGAGGAATCAGGCTCCCTGACTTCAGATTAAACTACGAAGCCACAGTTACCAACACAGTGTGTATGGTCCTGGCATAAAACAGAAATATAGATCAATGGAACACAATCGAATAAATCTATACACCTATCTTTTGTTGTTGCTTAGTTGTTCAGTTAGTCGTATTTGACTCTTTGCAACCCCATGGACTGCAGTATGCCAGGCTTCTTGTCCTTCACTACTTCCCAGAGTTTGCTCAAACTCATGTCCATTGAGTCAGTGATGCCATCTAACCATCTCATCCTATGCTGTCCACTTCTCCTCCTGCCTTCAACCTTTGCCAGCATCAGGGTCTTTTCTAATGGGTCAGCTCTTCATATTAAGTAGCCAAAGTATTGGAGCTTCAGCCTCAGCATCAGTCCTTCCAGTGAATATTCCAGGTTGGTTTGATCTCCTTGCAGTCTAAGGGACTCTCAAGTGTCTCCTCCAGCACCATGATTCTATGACTAAGTAGGCAAGAATATACAGTGGAGAAAAGATGGTCCCTTCAGTAAGTGATGATGGGAAAAGACAGCTACGAGGAAATGAATGAAATCATTGTGTACTAACACCGTACACAAACATTAACTCAAAATGGATAAAAATATAAATGTAAGGCTGGACACTACAAAACTCTTAGAGGAAAATATAGTCTGAACACTCTTTGACATAAATAGCAGCAAGATCTTTTTGATCCACATCTTAGAGTAATGAAGATAAAAACAAAAACAAACAAATGGGACCTAATTAAACTTAAACGCTTTTGTACAGCAAAAGAAACTACAAACATGATGAAAAGACAACCTTCAGAATGGGAGAAAATATTTGCAACTGAAAAACTGACAAAAGATTAATCTCCAAAAGACACAAACAGCACATGAAGCTGAATATAAAAAAAGCAAACAGCCAATCAAAAATGGGCAGAAGATCTAAATAGACATTCCTCTAAAGCAGACATACAGATGGACAACAAACACGTGAAAAGATGCTCAACATCACTAGTTAATAGAGAAATGAAAATCAAAACTCCAATGGTGTATCACCTGACACTGGTCAGAATGGCCCTCATCAAAACATCTACAAACAGTAGATACTGGAGACGATGTGGAAAAGGGGATGTAAATTGATATAGCCACTCTACCAATTGGTTTAGCTTCCCAAGTGGTGCTAGTGGTAAAGAATCTGCCCACCAATGCAGGAGACTCGAGAGACGTGGGTTTGATCCCTGGGTCTGGAAGATCCCCGAGAGAAGGAAATGGCAACCTGCTCTAGTATTCTTGCCTGGAAAATCCCATGGACAGAGGAGTCTGGTGGGCTACAGCCTCTGAAAAGGTTGCAAAGAGTTGGACATGACTAAGCACACACACATAACCACTACAGAGAACAGTACAGAGTCTTCTTTTTTTAAAAAAAAAAGTAGTGCTAACATATTATCCAGCAATCCTGCTCCTGGGCATATATCCAGAGAAAACCATAATGTGAAAAGCTATATGCATCCTAATGTTCACTGCAGTACTATTTACAGTAGTCAGAACATGGAAGCCTCCTAAATGTTCGCCAACAGAGAAATGTATAAAGATGTGATATATATACAATGGAATATTACTCAACTATAAAAAAGAATAAAATAATGCCATTTGCAGCACTATGGATTGACCTAGAGATTATCATATTGAGTGAAGTAAGTCAGAGAAAGACAGATATCATATGATATCCCTTATACATGTAATCTAAAAAAAGGGTACAAACGAACTTATCTACAAAACAGGAATAGAGTCATAGATGGAGAAAACAAACTTATGGTTTCCAGAGGGATAAATTAAGTGATTGGGACTGATGTATATGCCCTACTATACTTAAAATCGGAGAAGACACTGGCGACCCACTCCAATACACTTGACTGGAAAATCCCATGGACGGAGGAGCCTGGTAGGCTGCAATACATGGGGTCACTAAAAGTCGGACACAACTGAGCAACTTCACTTTCACTTTTCACTTTCATGCATTGGAGAAGGAAATGGCAACCCACTCCAGTGTTCTTGCCTGGAGAATCCCAGGGATGGGGGAGCCTGGTGGGCTGCCGTCTATGGGGTCGCACAGAGTCAGACACGACTGATGTGACTTAGCAGCAGCGGCAATACTTAAAATAGGTAACTAATGACGACTTACATGGACCATAGCACAGGGAATGTTACTCAGTACTCTATAATGGTCTATATGGGAAAAGAATCCAGAAAAGTGTGGATATATGTTTATGTATAACTGATTCATTTTATTGCATACCTAAAATTATCACAACATTGTAAATCGACAATAAAAATTGAAAAAATTAGATGAACTCATATCAATTTATAAGCTGAAGAAAATAAGGATAGATAAGAAACTAAGGTATAAAAAAGGAGCAAGTATTTAAGGATGATTGTGAAAATAAATAAACTAGCTGACAAAGTTCTGTACAGTCAAAGCTATGGTTTTTCCAGTAGTCATGTATGCGTGTGAGAGTTGGACCATAAAGAAGACTGAGTGCTGAAGAATTGATGCTTTTGAACTGTGGTGTTGGAAAGGACTCTTGAGAGTCCCTTGGACTGCAAGGAGATACAACCAGTCCATCCTAAAGGAAATCAGTCCTGAATATTCATTGGAAGGACTGATGCTGAAGCTGAAACTCCAATACTTTGGCCACCTGATGCGAGGAATTGACTGATTTGAAAAGACCCTGATGTTGAGAAAGATTGAAGGCAGGAGGAGAAGGGGACAACAGAGGATGAGATGGTTGGGTGGCATCACCGACTCAATGGACATGGGTTTGAGTAAACTCCAGGATTTGGTGATGGACAGGGAGGCCTAGCGTGCTGCAGTCCATGGGGTCGCAAAGAGTCGGACACAACTGAGCAACTGAACTGACTGACTGACTGATGAAAATAAGAATTGACTGGAATGAGGATCCTTATTAGTGAGTGCAGAGGGAAGGAATGAAGTATATATAGAGCTATATGCCAGAAAATTTGGAAAGCTCAGCAGTGGTCACAGGACTGGAAAAGGTCAGTTTTCATCCCAGTTTCAAAGAAGGGCAATGCCCAAGAGAGTTCAAACTACCACACAATTGCACTCAGTTCACACGTGAGCAAGATTAAGCTCCAAATCCTTCAAGCTAGGCTTCTGCAGTATGTGAACCAAGAACTTCCGGATGTACAAGCTGGATTTAGGAAAGGTAGAGGAACCAGACATCAAGTTGCCTACTGGATCATAGAAAAAGCAAGGGAATTCCAAAAAGTTCCTACTTCTACTTCATTGACTACACTAAAGCCTTTGACTGTGTGCATCACAACAAACTGAAAAATTCTTAAAGAGATGGGAATACCAGATCACCTGACCTGTCTCCTGAGAAGCCTGTATGTAGGACAAGAGGCAACAGTTAGAACTGAGCATGGAACAATAGGATGGCTCAAAATTGAGAAAGGAATATGTCAAAGCCTTATATTGTCACCCTACTTATTTAAATTATATGCAGAGTACATCATGTGAAATGCTGGGCTGGATGACTCACAAGCTGGAATGAAGACTGCCAGGAGAAATATCAACAACCTCAGATATGCAGATGATACCACTTAAATGGCAGAAACTGAAGAGAAACTAAAGAGCCTGTTGATGAAGGTGAAAGAGGAGAATGAAAAAGCTGACTTAAAACTCAACATTCAAAAAATGAAGATCATGGCATTTGGTCCCATCACTTCATGGCAAATAGATGGGGAAAAAGTGAAAATTGACTGATTTTCTTTTTGTGGGCCCCAAATCACTGTGGACAGTGACTGCAGCTGCAAAATTAAGAGATACTTACTTCTTGGAAGAAAATCTGTGACAAACCTAGACAGCATATTAAAAAGCAGAGATATCACTTTGCTGACAAAGGTCTGTATAGTCAAAACAATGGTTTTTCCAGTAGAAATGTATGGATCTGAGTGTTGGACCATAAAGAAAGCTAAGCACCAAAGAATTGATGCTTTCAAACTATGGTGCTGGAGAGGACTCTTGAGAGTCCCTTGGACTGCAAGGAGATCAAACCAATCAATCCTAAAGGAAATCAACCCTGGCTATTCATTGGAAGGACTGATGCTGAAGTTGAAGCTCCAATACCTTGGCCATATGATGCGAAGAGCCAACTCATTGGAAAAGACTCTGATGCTGGGAAAGATTGAAGGCAGGAGTAGAAGGGGGTGACAGAGGATGAGATGTTTGGATTGCATCATTGATTCAATGCACATGAGTTTGAGCAAACTCTGGGAGACGGTAAAGGACAGAGAAACATGGTGTGCTGCAGTTCATGGGATAGCAAAGAGTAGGACACAATTTAGTGAGTGAACAAAAACAAGGGCTATAGATTATTTGGCTTTTAGCAGAAAAAAGTCATATGCTTATATTTTTATAAATTCTGGAAAAGTTTATTAATTCATATCAGAAGAATTAAGTTCAAAAGGAAAATACTTTGACATTCAAATGGAAAATTTTCAAAAGGAAGAGGCCTCTTGGAAGTAAAAGATGGAAATCTGACAGCATGTTCTGAATGGTTTTCAAACTGTGGTTCCCAGGACCCTTGATACTCTTGAAAAAGCATCAAGAGTTTCTGTTTAAGTTGTTTGTAGTTATAGATGTTTACCATATTAAAAATTGAGATGGAAATTTAATATAAAATTTTATTTAAAAAAATAACAAGCCAATCAATCCTAATTATATCTTTTAATGAAAAATAATTGTGTTTTCAAAAATACAATTTAATTTATAAAAAGCTGTTGTTCTTCATTTTTGCAAATCTGTCTCTGGTCTCTGTTAGTACAAGAGAGCTGGATTGCTGTATCTAACTCCACATTTTATGTGTCTCAATATCCCATGTCATGTAACTTCTGGAAAACTCATTATACACTAAGGAAAAAATGACAGTGATAAAGGCAAATAATTTCTTAATTTATAGTATAAAAATAATTTTTCCTTTGCAAAACCCTTAGAAAGATCCTAGTGACACTGCAAGTGTCTCCAGACCACACTTTGAGAATTGCTATTCTATGATTAGTCCAGGATAGACTAGAATTACTCTGCATTATAAAGAAGGAAGAATTTGAAGTTTTTGGAAGCAACATTTTTTCAGAGAAGTGAGGAAAGATAGAGAAATGTATCAAAGACTTGTGATGGTCAGGCTTTGAGGGTATATTAGGGAAAAAGACCTGAAAAATTGGCATCAAGCTAGGTCTTTCAGAGGCTTATGGTCAGTGTGAAGTTCTAGGTTATAAGGAACAGCCAGTGAGTTTTAGGACAGTAGCATCTCACCTTCAATTTGAAGAATATCCCCTCTTGTTCTAGGTTCTAAATCCACCTAGTCACCCAAACCATGAGTGCACATTTGTTATACATCAAAGAACAGTAGGCTTCAGAGTGAGAATGCTTTTTTGCGATAGAAAGAAGGTTTCCGTGTGGGCAGATTCAAGGGATGCATAAGCCATCGGCACCTTGGTAAAACACTTTGGTACTCATCATAGGTGTGCAATTAGGATTCAAATACATTTCTTTAAACATTGAAGAAAGATGTTACCTAAGCAGCGGACATCTGGGTATGTGGTAATCAAAAGTAAGGTGTTGGAAAATTGAGTCAGGCCAGGCTGGATTACTTAAATTTTCTGGGTGCACCAAGCAAGTCCTGAAAATGAGGGAAGTGGGAAGTGGGAAAGAAGTTGAAAAGAATTACAGATACTTTTAACAGTTGCTGAATTAGTCAGTGAGCTCCAAAAACATAAAACCAATAGTGTTCTATTATAGAGAGAGACAGAGGTTTAAGGAATTGGCTCAGGCAATTGAGGGGGCTGGCAAGTCTGAAATCTGCTGGGCAAACTGGCAGGCTGAAAATGGACGGAAGTGTTGATGCTGCATTCTTAAATCTGAAGTCCGTGGAGGAGAAATTCCTTCTTTCTTGGGAGACCTCCGTCTTTTAATGTTTTCAACTGACTGGATGTTGCTCATCCATATCATGGAGGATAATCCACTTTAACTCAGAGCCTACTGATTAAAGTGTTAATTACATTTGAAAAATACCTTCACAGCAACACCTAGACTGGTGCTTGACCATAGACTAGACAAGCTGACACATGAAATTAATCATTTCAAGGGGGGTATGGATAGGTTGGACAAAGGACAAATAAAGAAATGTCATGTAATAACAAGGGCCAGATGAGGCTGGACACCACCTTTTATTGCATTACTGCTCCACATGGTTGTTGCGATTTTCTCAAGCAGTGCTTATAGTCTGGATATAGGAGTAGAGGAGATGAATTATGGGAATGTCCCAGAGGTGGGGTTAAGATCTGACATTCCATAAGGACTGTGAGGAAAATGAGTGACTATGGACAGAATATTTATGTAATCACTGTAGGTTAGGGCTAGTCAGGGAAGGGAGCCTGTGTGACTGACAGACAATAAAATGATCTGGAGACTTTGGGCTCTGAGGCATAAGTGCAGGGGTGGTGGGAATAGGTGTATGAGAGAGGGGACAGGTTGAAAAATATAGGAAATGGTTGACAGAGAATTATGGGCTGGAGTTTGATAGCACATGTTAGAAGGGTTCAAAATGATGACCAATTCAAGAAGAAGAGCGGTTTTGATGGCCAATGGAGTTGTGGATGATAATGAACTGTGAGATTTGAACATGGAGGGGGTCTTCCACATATTTACTGGAGACACCTAGGACAGTGGCTAAATTTGGGCTAAAGCTGTGAGTCACATGCTAATATTTATAATTAATGAGGGACAGAAGAAAGTTGGGAGAGATGCTGATTAGAGGTAGTCAGGGGTATGTGACCAGATGCCAAGTATTTCAAAGATGGAGTGTGCAAAGTATTATAATTTGGAAATAGCCAGGCAAAGCAGGACTAATATCGGATCTCCTCACGAGGCCTGTGGGTTATGAGTGTCAGGAGAATAAAATATTTCCATCGGGGAAGGTGTAAGGAAAACAGGATAATGATTTTGGTAAAGGCCAAGATAGGGGAAAAGTATCTTTTAAGAAGTTTGAGGATATAATTTAGTTTTCATGAAATGGGAGTTTGAGAAGATGCTCTTAACATTTGTTAGAGCAGTGGAAGTTCTAGAATTTCCACACAAGAGAGGGTTACAGGTAAAAAACTGTTTGCAAGTGGGGCCTTGAAGACTTATCTAGAAGCTGCCTTTGCAGAATAAGTACCTTGCTTCCTTAGATGGCTGAATACAGAATCCTCTGTAATCCATCCCTTGGCTTCTCTGCTCATTTGAATGGAGGTAGGAGATGGGGAGGCCAGAGGAGTTTGGGATGAGGGAGAGGATGATCTCTAGGGCTAATATTTCAGCTAGTGGTGATAGAGAATTGATTGAAATGAGCTGGTATTCAGGTTTCAAGAGTCTCCCATGACTGTTCACAGAGAATCACAGCAGATAAATTCATGCTGTGGAGGGGACATCACTGAGGTCATGATGAGGTAGACTCGGGTTTAGGGCTGGCAATTCAAAGGCATGGACAATTGGTTCACTCCTATTCATCTTCTAAAACTCAATTCAAAAGCCGATTTATAGAAACTTGTTTTCCTAACCCTCCTTTTCATATAGGAATGCTTATTTTCTCCTTCACCCAGAGCACGTGTTTATCAGAGCTCTTGTGGCTGTTGGTGTTCATTTACTCAGTGATGTCCGGCTCTTTGAGACCTTATGGACTACAGCGTACCAGGCTTCCCTGTCCTTCACCATCTCCCAGAGTTTGCTCAAACTCATGTCCATTGAGTCAGTGATGCCATCCACCCATCTTGTTCTCTGTCACTCCCTTCTCCTCCTGCCTTCAATCTTTCCTAGCATCAGGAGCTTTTCCAATGAGTTGGTTCATTGCATCATATGGCCAAAGTATTGGAGCTTCAGCTTCAACATCAGTCCTTCCAATGAATGGTCAGGGTTGATTTCTTTTAGGATTGACTGGTTTGATTGCCTTGCAGTCCAAGGGACTCTCAAGAATCTTCTCCAATGCCATAGTTTGAAAGCATCAATTCTTTGGTGCTTAGCCTTCTTTATGGTCCAACTCTCACATCTGTACATGACTACTGGAAAAACCATAGCTTTTACTATATGAACCTTTGTTGGCAAAATAATGTCTCTGTTTTTTAATATGCTGTAGAGATTTGTCATAGCTTTTCTTCCAAGGAGCAAGTGTCTTTCAACTTCATTAAGTGAATGAAATTAAAAGTGACTGACGGCTGCAGTCACCATCCACAGTGATTTTGGAGCCCAAGAAAATCAAGTCTGTCACCATTTCCATCGTTTCCCCATCTATTTGCCATGATGTGATGGGACCAGATGCCATGATCTTAGTTTTTACAACATCTTTTAGTTTATATCTCTATCTTCTGTCCTCAACTCTAGGTTATTTTGAAAGCAAAGGGACTATTTTATGTGATGTTTTGCCTATGATTCTGAGTGTCTGATATTTATTATAAGCATGAAAGTTATTGCTGGCACACAGTACCTAGTAAAGCTGAGTTAAACTCAGTAATACCTTCATTTGATAAAAATGTTTTGAAAACCATCTATGCACTAGTACCTAGAGAGGTGATCATGATGCAAATTGGTTTGTACCCTCATGGTGCTTACACTGAGAAAGATTCTTACTTTCTTGATCTCATTCAAGTATGAAAATCATGAAAATATACCGATGATAATGCCATACAGAGTTCAACTTTCATTCCAGTCACCCTAGGATCCCAAGGGCAGGAAATTTTCTGATGTCAGTTCAATAGATCTCTTCCAAGCAGTGTTATTTATTGCTTCACCTCTCAACCTCAAACTGTGCATCTGCCCTGATTTTGTTGTTGTTTAGTCCCTAAGTAGTGTCTGAATCTTTTGTGACCCCATGAACTGTAGCCTGCCAGGCTCCTCTATCCATGGGATTTCCCAGGCAAGAATACTGGAGTGGGTTGCCATTTCCTTCTCCAGGGGGATCTTCCTGACTCAAGTCTAGAAGCTGTGTCTCCTGTCCTGGCAGGTGGATTCTTTAGCACTGAACCACAAGAGAAGCCTGTCTGCCATGACACGCCTCAGTAAAACCATGACAATGAGCACATAGCTCTTTCTCTATCAGAACAGGGCTAACTGTCATGGACAGCAGGTTTTGCTGGGTTTGAAGTGTGGTATTAAAACTAGAAGGGGCTCTCTGGAGAAAGAACAGACTGGGTTAGCCAATAGGCTTCTGGTGAGTTGGTCAAAGAGAAAGAAACTGCCAGCACTCACGATGAGTATGGGAGAAGAGAACCTGGTGCGTGTCAGATGATAAGTCAACAAAGCTATTAAACGGCACTGCTGAGGTAGTTCATTTGGTGGAAGAAAATGATGTGCATGTCTCATGGGAACTGAGAGAGCAGTTATCTGCCTTGCTCCATTGACGCTTTCTCTCTTCCCACTTTCCTTTCCCTTCTCTCCTTCCACTCAACTTGTGAAGGTCTTCCCTGTTTCTTCTCCATTTTCACAGAGAGAAATACCTCTAAGTCTGACAAACTCAACCGTCTACCAGTGCCGGACCAGCATGGACTGTCCAAGTTCCCTTCACCGGGCAGAAAAGGGGGACAGAGGCAAGAGCGCCTTCTCAGTCCCTTCAGAAACAGCTCATTCCACGGGGCTCTAAGGGGCGAGCTTTCCGTGCTATTGTTTGTGCCTTTCATCACGATTCTATTGTCACCCATGTGAGCTCAGCTGGTAACGGCTCACTTAAAAAAGTGATCCCCCCCTCCCCACCCTCATTTCGCCCCATAACAGCCTGACAAACAAATAGCACCTGCCATCACTCACAGAGAAAAATACAAGAAAATGGAAAACTAAAGGGGCAAAGCTTGAGAATCCCACTAATGCCCGATGACTGATCTTGTTAGCACACATAGTGCATTCTCGGATTTTTCCAGAACCTTAGATCTCTCTGCTGAACAACCACAAGTGCGTGCACGCGCGCGCACACACACACACACACACACACAAAGGCACTTTGCAGCAGGCTGTGTAGCTGCCCCCACACTCTGCCTGGAGCTTGATTGTCAGTCTCATACACAAACCCAGACAATGCTCTCAATAGGCGTCTTTTGGGGAGACAATTGCCAAAAGCATGATAACGGGATTTGTCACCCTGATGCGGCTGCTGTTTCAGCAAGCATTTCAATAATGAAAGAAAGTTTTACTAATTGTAAATGGGAATGAATTTCAGCTGTCTCCTCTTAAAAAATAATTCTTTTGGAAGAAAGCCAATTAAGATCATCTGTCTAAGGCATCTCTTCACCCCCACTGCAACAATATGTCAGTTATAATAGACGTCTAATAAACTCAGACTTCTCAGGACAGGGTGCTGAGCATGCCGAAAGAAGGGAGCAAAAAGGTTTGGAGGGAACGGATGAAACTTCTCTCTGTGAAAGCTTAGTCCATCGGGTGGTAGAGCTGGGGGCCAATTACAATACACCAGTGCACCAAGACAGATTGGATTTCAGAACAATGATCTGCCCTACCGGCGGCCTGGTGCACCAATTGTCCTCTTTCCAGGAAACTGGAGTCGCTTATTGTCAAAATCTGTGGCCTGGCTCCTGGATGCCTGAGGTCTTACATCAGAAGGGAAGCGTTTGGAGACTTCAGGAGAATGCACAAGTGCTTTCAGAAGCTGGAACCCAGGCAGTCATGTTGGCAAATTCTCCTTCATGAAGCAGTCTTTATATAAATCCTGTTCCCCTGCAACTGTGAGACTTTATCTCTCACTATCTCAGCTGCTGCTCTAAGTTGCTCAGCTAGCTGACGTTACTTGTTGAAAGACAAGCCGATAGCTCATTTAGTCCATTTAGGGCATTGCGTTCTGTCCTTTGGAGTTAGAGTCAAAGGTGCTGTCCGCCCTATGATGTCCAACCCACCATCGAGACTAAATCACTTTCATTAAAGTCCCCAGTCCTGCCATGATGCTCACATTAACCTATCCATTGCCTTTGCTGGCATCAACATCACCTCCACTATCACAGCTCATATTAATATCATGAAATTTGCTAACATTTCCTTTGTTGTCTATAGTAACATCATTGCCATCTTCATTATCTTTGCCATCAGAACCATTAACATTTCTGTAATAAGCTACATAATAGCTCACCAGAGATACCCAGGTTCTGACCCCTGGAATCTGTAAATATTACTTATATGGCAAAAGGTATGTTGAAGATGTGATTACATTAAGAATTGAGAGGTGGGGAGATTATCCTGGATTATCCAGGGCTTCCATTGTACTCCTGGGATATAGAGTTCATATTTCCCAAAATGGCATTTTGACACTGTTTTCTTCCAGGGAAGGAGGAAGTCAAGATGAGCAGTTTAGATATCTGTGCAGAAGTGGCAGATAGCGTCTCTTCTCTTTTAAATCCCAGATTGTTCCGTGAGGAGAGTATGGGATTGATCGCAAGTTGCTCTGTAAATAGCCAAACTGAAAATAGATGATGGGCTATTCATTTCTTTACCTCAACAGTTCAAATAGGAGGAAACATATCTTCTCCAATTTCCCTTGGCCCAAGTTTCCAGTCACCTGTGGCACATGCAGAGGATTCTGAGAACATTTAGTTGTGGGTAAGTTACAAGCAGTAACTTACGTGTAATATGTAGAAAGGAGTAGGACAGGGCTGTCTGTCGTCACCCTGTTTATTTAACCTATATGCTAAGCACATCATGAGAAATGCCGGGCTCGATGAGACAAGCTGGAATCAATATAGATGGGAGGAACATCATCAACCTCCAATGTGAGGATGGTGCCACTCTAATGGCAGAAAGCAAAGAGAACTAAAGAACCTCTGGGTGAGGGTGAAGGGGGAGAGTGAAAGAGCCGGCTTAAAACTAAATATCTTTTAAAAAAACTAAGATCATGGCATCCGGCCCCATTACTTCTTGGCAAATAGAGGGGGAAAAGGTGGAAGTAATGACAGATCACCTCTCTTGGCTCTAAAATCACTGCGGATGGTGACTGCAGCCATAAAATCAGAAGATGTTTGCTTCTTGGCAGGAAAATTGTGACAAACCTAGACAGTGTGTTGAAAAGCAAAGACATTACTCTGGTGACAAAGATCCATATAGTCAAGGCTATGGTCTTCCCAGTGGTCATGTATGGTTGTGAGAGCTGGACTGTAAAGAAGGCAGAACTCTGAAGAATTGATGTCTTCAAACTGTGGTGCTGGAGAAGGCTTCTGAAAGTCCCTTGGACAGTAAGGAGATCAAGCCAGTCAATCTTAAGGGAAATCAACCCTGAATACTCATTGGAAGGACTGATGCTAAAGCTGAAACTCCGGTATTTTGGTCATCGATGCGAACAGCTGACTCATTGGAAAAGTCCCTGATGCTGGGAAAGATTGAAGGCAGAATGAGAAAAGGGCATCAGAGGATGAGATGGCTGGATGGCATCACTGATGCAGTGGGCATGAACTTGGGCAAACTTTGGGAGATGGTGAGGAACAGGGAGGCCTGGCGTGCTGCAGTCCATGGGCTCACAGAGAATTGGACACGACTGGACAACTGAACAATAAGTTACATGTATTAAAAATCAGTAGATATAGGAATGATATAGTATTCCTAGGAATGATATAGTATTCCTATATCAGTAGATATAGGAATTCAGTCTTTTTTTAAATTTAAATGAAGCCATTGATGAAATTATCTGATGTTTCCTACTCCTACAAGTAGAAAAAATGGTTGGAATAGGAAGGAAATTATCAATTTTGTTTTTTAACCATTGGCAGGATTTACTAATGGTCTGTTTGCACATGGCTGGGTCCTGGGCAGGGTGTCCTTGCTTTCTTGGAGCTACAATGAGCCTGAATAATTTAGATTAGGTGGCTAACTAATTGAATTTACCACATAATTAGCTCACGGTTTTCACTTCACTTTGCCATGCAAGACTGTTTTAAAAAAGGAAAATTCATTTGAATTTAACTGTTTTCTAAATACTTCAAAGCTTGGTCAACCAATTTGTATAGTCAGGAAAAGAATATATCTCCCTTGAGTTATATTTTTGAAGATATTTTTTCCTTTACAAAAGGAATGTAATTATATTACTAACACTTTGACAAAATACACAGAATTTTATCCCTTAGACATCACCATTTGTAGCAATTTGCCATTTTTTCATTCATTTTTTTCCTATGCCTATAACTGTCACATAACTAAAACTGGAATGTAGGCACCATTTAAAATACTTTAAATATTTTAAAATGTTTGCAATATTTTTCACTAAAAGTTATAGATAATCATCATAGTATATGAAATATTTATCTAATATATAAATCAGAAAAATCAAAATTATTATTTTAAAATGTAACAAAATATTTTTTTTTTCAGATAATATTCTGAAAATCAATCTTAGAAACTTGAAGGCACACCAAATTTGACTTACTTGTCTCTTCCTGTTTGGTATAATAAATTTATTACCTTTAAGACATGAATAACCATCAGCAATGGTTATATGTAATAGAGTCTTGTCTGGGAGAACTGGAGCCCTCAAACTGTCAGTATATCTCATAGCCTGTCAGTGGTGGTCATGTTTAGTACACATCAGTACAATCCGAGAATTATAATCCTTAAAGCTAAACTTATGAGCATTTCTACCAGCTCTTAGACGGTGATTAAGATATATGCTACTCAAACAAACTACACATGAAGCCTAGACTTCTGTAAAGTGGCTTTGATACTTTGTGCATTGTAGTGAATTAACATTACTAAGGAGTAAAATATTATTTGTGTGCACGTAAGTTGAATACTTACTCTTCCTCTAAGATAACTCACTTAATATCAGTGATCAAAATTATTTCCATTTCTAGGCTTGCATATATAGCTTTAAAATGTCTTCAGTATGAAGCAGATACAGAAGTCACTGTTTAGGTTTTCTTCTTTCTGCTTCAATTTCTTCAACAGTAAAATGGTAATATCTACTGCTCCTTGGAAGAAAAGCTATGACCAACATAGACAGCATGTTAAAAAGCAGGGACATTACTTTGCCAACAAAGGTCTGGACAGTCAAGGCTATGGTTTTTCCAGTAGTCATGTATGGATGTGAGAGTTGGACTATAAAGAAAGCTGAGCACTGAAGAACTGATGCTTTTGAACTGTGGTGTTGGAGAAGACTCAAGAGTCCCTTGGACTGAAAGAAGATCCAACCAGTCCATCCTAAAGGAAATCAGTCCTGAGTATTCATTGGAAGGACTGATGCTGAAGCTGAAATTCCAATACTTTGGCCACCTGATGCGAAGAACTGACTCATTTGAAAAGACCCTGATGCTGTGGAAGATTGAAGGCAGGAGGAGAAGGGGACAACAGAGGATGAGATGGTTGGATGGCATCACTGACTCAATGGACATGAGTTTGAGTAAACTCTGGGAGTTGGTGATGGACAGGGAGGTCTGGCTTGCTGCAGTCCATGGGGTCGCAAAGAGTCAGATACGACTGAGCAGCTGAACTGAATTGAAATATTTATATAAAAGTTTATTTGAAAAGAATTATCTACAAAGCACTTGGCACTATAAGATTTCCTTAGGAAGCAGAATAAATGGAAAAAGTAAAATTTTATGAATGTAAATTAGTAAACATAATACAGAGATTAAATTACAAAATTTTAAAAATAGAGCAGGAACTCCCGGGTGGTCCAGTGGTTAGGGCTCTGCTTCCACTGCACAGGACAGAAGGGGCATGGGTTTGATCCCTGATTGGGGAACTAAGATCCTCCCTGCTGTTCAGCAAAACAAACAAAAAAAACAACCCCCCTCCCACTACCAACACTGACAAAAATCCATCAAATGCTCATCTCTGTAGCATCTCAGAGGCAGAGCAGAATGATGAACACAGAGAAGTTTGGAATCAGTTATTTGGGTTTGCAAGCATGCCTGTTAGGTCACTTCCTCGTATCCGACTCTGTGACCATATGGATCTTAGCCTGCCAGGCTTCTCTGTCCATGGGATTCTCCAGGCAAGAATACTAGAGCGGTTGCCACGCCTTCCTCCAAGGAATCTTCCCAACCCAGGGATCAAACCCATGTCTCTTACGTCTCCTGCATTGTCAGGTGGGTTCTTTACCACTAGTGCCATCTGGGAAGCCCTATTTGGGTTTACCTGGATTTAAATCCTTGTTCTTTTCTCTTCTTCGTGTTTATTTGGAGTAAGTCACTTAACCACTTTGAACTTGATTTTCATGTAAACATGTTATTGTTACATAGCAGCTTCCTCAAAAGTATATTCTTTGCAATAGGCATTGTTCTACAGCTGTGCTGTCCAATATGGCAGATACTAGCCCTGTGACTATTTAAATTTCTTAAAATTAAATACTAGAAAAAACTCCTTCTCTCAGTTGCACTAGCCACATTTCAAGGACTCACGATGTAATCAGTAGCTACCTGGGATAGTAAAGAGAGGAAACATTTCCAACATCACAAAACATTCTATTGGAAAACAGTGGTCAGAACGTAACTATTGTGTGGGGAAACAAGCTGTTTGTTTAAAGATTTTGGAGATAGTGATTAAACAAATTAAAACATATTTCTATACAGGTGTAACATGGACATCAAAATGGTGATGTTCTGACAGAAACTGATAAAAAATCCTTCCCCCTCCTTTTTTCTTGCAGATATGACCCAAGTTTTCTGTACTTTGGCATTATTTGTCTAATTTACAAATTATTTGTAATGTGACTACATTATATATTTAAGAAAGAAGATGTCTTTGAAAAAGATCCTTTGATCTCAAGGTAAGTGCGGCTTCTGATCTAAGAAATATGTGACACCCAATTCTGAAATGCTAAGAGAAATCTCGTACATTTTGGGAAGAATTTTAATTCCTGATGAAAGAGATGAGCCTGATGGCAATACTTAATCTAAACGGTAGCAATTATTTTAAATTGCTCATTAATAGTACATAGAAATAGTACTGAATGCCCTAGGTGTCCAATGTGATGGTTCCACTCTGGCTATCCAGAGCACAAGCATCTTTCATTTTTGTGGGCTAGCAGGGAGTTACCCAGCTGACTTCCCTGCTGACTCAGATGGTAACGCGTCTGCCTACAATGCGGGAGACCCGGGTTCAATCCATGGGTTGGGAAGATCTGGAGAACAAAATGGCACCCCACTGCAATATTCTTGCCTGGAAAATCCCATGGATGGAGGAGCCTGGTAGGCTGCAGCCCACGGGGTCTCAAAGAGTCGGACACGACTGAGCAACTTCACTTTCACTTTTCACTTTCATGCATTGGAGAAAGAAATGGCAACCCACTCCAGTGTTTTTGCCTGGAGAATCCCAGGGACGGGGGAGCCTGGTGGGCTGCCGTCTATGGGGTCGCACAGAGTCGGACACAACTGAAGCGACTTAGCAGCAGCAGCTGTTTCTCCAACAGTCGTTTACTGCCTATGCTTGGCTTTCTGGAGTCTTAGCATGTCTAGGTGGAGGGTGAATATTTAGCCAAAGATTCGGATGGAAACTTGTGCAGATCTCTGGAAGTCTTTCTTTGTGAAATTCCTTCCTCTTCATTTCTCTGTCCCTAAGTTTTAGCTGTCTTAGCTTCCAGAGACTCAGATGTCTGAGCCCTCATCTCAGTGAAACTTCTGCCCTTGGTGAGATGTTTGGGCTTCTCCTTTTTACGCACAATGGCTCAGAGAGTGCCTCCACACAGGGATGTGTGTGTGTGTGTGTGTGTGTGTGTGTGTGTGTGTACACGTGCTCAGTCGTGTCTGACTCTTTGCGACCCCATGGACTGTAGCCCGCCAGGCTCCACTGACCGTGGGATTCTCCAGGCAAGGATACTGGAGTGGGTGGCCATGCCCTCCTCCAGGGGATCTTCCCAATACCGGGACTGCAGTTTCTTTACCACTAGCCCACCTAGGAAGACTGGAAAGCCCATGGTCTCATCTTATTTGTTTCTTTTCTTTCAGGGATTACAGTCCTGCATTGCCTGTTATATAATGTTTCTGAAAATTGTTGTTTCATGTATTTTATTCGGTCTTCTTATTTGTGCTGAAAAAACTGGCTTGGTACTGACGGGAAGCAGAGTCATCTGTTGACTTTTGCAATGTACATCATGTCAGCCAAGGGGGTGTAATCTGTGTTTCCCACATTCTTGGTGCTTCTAAAAAGGGTTATTTATTGCTTGTAAAGGAATTGTTTATCAACAACCATATTAATTGCTTAATGATGAAGTGGTTTTTTCAATATCTTGCATTCTAATTTGGTAATTTTTATATCTTTATAAAAATATAAAGATATATAAATATATAGATAATTTATATCTTTATAAAGATATAAAAATATAATCTTTATATATTTATAGGTGTTTTATTATTTTTTAGTGAATATGGAAAACTGGTTTGGGGATTTGGGCCACAGTAAAATGCATTGTAATTTTTCCTATTTGAAATAATGAGAAATAGGCTCTTTCTTATCCATATCATGGACAAGCTCTAAATTTCATAAATTTCTGAATTATTAATATTAACTGAGAGATGACTATATAAATATAAGGCACCAACTGTTCTTGATACACTTTATCTGTCCTTTTCACAACTATATCCTAAGGATCTAGAATTGTTCCTAGCATATAGTGGAGGACTATGAAATATTTGCTGATTAAATGAAATTTTGGTGTTCAAGATGGAACTTTCTATGATGATAAGAAGAATTATTCTTATAAACATTATAATAAGCTTAAATAAGTATCATAATCATACCTTGGATTATTAGTTTCTATTTTAATTGAATGAATCACATTGAACCATTCTGTGTGCTAGGTAGGCTGAATTGACTAACTTAAGGGAGCCAAGCTCCTTCTCATGAAGTATTAGGTACTGGGAACTGAAAATATCCAGTCAATATGCACATTTAGCAAGATTTAACAAAGTATCAATCAAGTGAGGTGGGGCTATTGGTTTTATTATTTGACTAAACATTTTTAGGGTATGTCTGGACTACAGTCAACTATATCAACATCTACCTTCTCAAAGTGTGAAGGTATGCTAAACTAATGCCAGTTTAGAGATAAGAACTCATTCTCTCAAAACCCATGAACTTTTGGCCCTGTCCGTCACATCCCAACATGTGTGTGGCTAAAGATAAGAGTATAAATGGAGACCCACATATCATACGTCTAAATATAAGTTCCAGATCAGTTTATTTAATGTTTTGATAAAATATGTCTTATCCTGTAACTTTGATAAATATATTTTCACAATGCCTGGAAAACCAGGCTTGAATTTAGAATTCTTAGCTTCCTCAATGTTCATGTTTCAAAGTAGTGGGTCAATTTAGTCTCGTCCTACATCGTGCCCCCCACCCATTTCCCCCCACCTTGGCCCTTCTGCCCTGAGAGGGTGGTTGCATACATCCTTGTGAACACCCAGCTACATATTCAAGCTTAGATCACACTCTTTGTTGTCTCTTGGCCACTCTTAGTAGTAGGCGCATTTACACCAATGGTGAATTCAGACTTCAGAAGCACTGACCCAAGGACAAGGCCCACCCAGGCCATGAAAGAGTGGCCAGAAGTCATTTGGGCAGGTAATTCCTTGGCTAAGCATCAAGGCATGATCTGGCAGGGGTGGGAACACAGCTTCCATGAGATACCTCCCCTGGATCCAGTAAACTCCCCTTCCCTGGCACTGGGGAACCAGAGCAGCTTCTTCAAATTCCTAGGTCCAGAGCAGGGTCCTTCTTAACTGGATCGACCCAATGCACTGGGATTATAAATATACAGGAATGTCAAAGTTGGGACGTTAAGCTACTCTTGCCAGGGATTTTGATGGTGGACACTTCCAAACTATTTAACCAATATCCATATTCGTATTCTTTCTTATGAATAAAGCCCTGATTTTTTTAGGGCAGCAGTACTTCTAGCTTAGAAGCTGTATCTCCAAGATAAACTTGCAATGAGGGACGACCATGCAATATGGTTCTAACCAATGAAACAGAGCAAAGGTTTTCTGGGGATTTCTGTGAGAGCTTTGCTTTCTTAATAAAGCCCTCCCTGCTCTTCTTGGGGCTTTCTTCTTATAATCTTCTTATAATCTGGAACACGTGTGTGAACTTGAAGGTGGAATGGCATCTTTATAAGATGGACTCAGAGATGAAAGTCACATGGTAAAGATGACATAGCAGAAATGTAAAAGAATGCTGGAACACTGATGATATCAAGGAATATCATCACCAGCCTTCTCATGTTAAAATAAATCCCCATTTGACTAAGACATTATAGGCATGCATCCAAAAGTAATTCCTAATAAATGCAATCAGCTGATTTACATAATCATTATTCCTCAAAAAAAGATGCATGTTTATATGTTGCTTAACATATACCAATAATAGAAGAATTGATCAAATTTATATATTAAATTTATGAATTATCTTTTTGTCTGTCCACTAAGCTCCTTGAATATAGGGACTGGATTTTATCATTTTCCCCAGCTTTTTCCATATAATCTGAAACATAATCACATTAATAGCATAAAGATACAGGGCTTCCCTATGTTCAGTTGATAAAGAATCTGCCTGCAATACAGGAGACCCTGGGAAGAGCTGCTAGAGAAGGGATAGGCTACCCATTCCAGTATTCTTGGGCTTCTGTTGTGGCTCAGCTGGTAAAGAATCTGCCTACAATGCAGGAGATATAGGTGTAATCCCTGGGTTGGGAAGATCCCTTGGAGAAGGGAAAGGCTACCCACTCCAGTATTCTGGCCAGGAGAATTCCATGGACTGTATAGTTTATGGGGTCACAAAGAGTCAGACACAACTGAGTGACTTTCATAGAGATGTGCTAAACATTTAGATAAAAGTTTAATTTGTATATACTGAGCTCTTTCTATTTTTCCATAAATGGTTTATAATCAAGGTAGACAGTAAAGCAACAGCATCTTGAAATAAAATATAAATGGAGGGATGCTTTTTAATTTCTGAATTGTTTGTTCATATTGGTTCTCCGATACTTTTCAAGAAGAAAAGGAAAAGACAAGAGAGAAAAAACACCCAAAGAAGAAATTTGTATTGTACTGGTGGAAAAACACAATGGGCGAAGGACTTCCCTGGTGGTCCAGTGGTTAGGAATCCGCCCGCCAATGCAGGGACACGGGTTTGATCCCTGGTCTGGGACGATTCCATATGCCATGGGGCAGTTAAACGTGTGTGCCACAGCTACTGGGCCTGAGTCCCAGTGTCCCTGAGCCCGGACTACCGAGCCTGCGCGATGCCGGTCCTGAAACCCACGTGCGGAGAGCACCAGCTCCACAGCCGGAGAAGCCACAGCGATGAGGAGCTTGTGCACCCTAGCCAGAGGAGGGCTCCGGATCCTCACCACTCAGCGGCGGAGACCCAGCGCAGCCGGTACCTACGGACATAAATAGACGGTAAGTAAACACGCCTGTCAGAGTCAGTGATACTATTTTTAAAAAGACAATGGATGATATTTTCCTTTCTTGGTGATTCGCTAACAATTTTAAAGAAAACCTCAGACTAAATTTGTAAATATTTAAACCATTTATTCTCAGAAATGAAAAAAAAAAATTTCATTTATGATTTTGTTCAATATCTTAGCTACTGTCTTTTAGGTGATAACAAAGGCACTCAATATTTAGGATTATGGATCTGATGCATTGGCGTAAAATGACCTTCCTGAAAACAATTTCCTATGGAAAAATATATAGATTTTAGTGAAAGATCAGCATACACAATCACAGAATTAAGAATCTGATGTATATAGGAGATTTATCAAAAACTACTTCTTTTTTTTTACCTCGTTTATCCTGTCCTTCATCTTTTGAGAAGGGAAAGGCTCTATTCTCTGATTTTGCTTCAGTGTCTTAGTATGTGTACACATGCAGAAAATAAAAAGACAGATTCATATTTTTATTTAAGGTTTCCTCTGCCTACTCTAAGGTCCAAATAACTGTTTGAGAAAAATAAAGATCATTTCCCCCTACTTTTGGAAGTAAAAATATTAGATTAGCAAAGAAAGTGGCTTTGAAGTTGGGCAGACTTAACATTTAGACTTTTTTTAAGGAAAAGTACTTGAATATGAAATCATTGGTTCTTTGTAGATAGATTTTTTCATCTTACTTTTCTTTGAATGGAACACAATTGGTTCACTAATTTTAGTTTCTTTCTGAAATCACTCTATGAACACATGCCATAAATTCCAACATATTCAGCACTGCACGATGAAGATGATACTTGCTTGTAATAGTGTTCTGCTTCTATTGACAACCACAAGCTTCTTCTCACCCTTTCCTCTTCCAAATTAAAGGTATAAGAAATACTGTCGAATATGATTTATTACTTACTTCCTCAGAGGATCTAAACAGAAACTATTATCTCCTTCAAATCTTTTGTGCTATCACTATTCACAATTTTCAGGGAGACCTGAACTAGTGTTCTTACTGTTGATCTCAAAGCTGTGGTACCACAATTTTTGTGCTGGGAAAAAACCAAGAACAAATAAAAGAGCTAGAAAGGAAGGGTACACATTTAAAGTTCCTAAAGAAAAAAAAGCTTGCACTACGTTCTGATTGACAAGTATTCGACACATCGCATCATCTGAGGCACAGCTAGCTTAAAGCATAGAATAAATGATGCAGTTTTCATATTTGTCATTACATTCCACAGATATGACATTAGCATGTTTGCAAAGAAGGAAAGCTAGAATGAAAATAAGCTATTTTTCTATATGCCTAAACATATTAACACTTATAATAAATAGTATTAAAACTAAAAATGGGTTTAATCTGGAGGTGAACATTATCAATATTCATTGGTATGCTTATGTTAATTAACTGGGCATTAATTCTGCAAACTTAAGCCAGGAAAGAGAAAACTTAGCTCTGCTTCTTCCTATCAGGATTGATTGTTATATTTATTCATTTATTTGGCTGTGTCAGGTCTTAATTGTGGGATGTGGGTTCTAGAGCACGTGGGCTCAGTGGTTATGGCACTTGGGAATCTTAGTTCCCCAACCAGGGATCAAACCTATGTCCTCTGCATTGGAATGCAGATTCTTAACCACTGGACCACCAGGGAAGTCCCACTGAGAAATCATTTTTAATGCCTCTTTATGCAGTGGTTCCTACAAATACATGCAAAATCCTGATAATGTGAAATAATATTGGTATGTGCAATCTTATATATGTATAATGTATACATGGGGTATATGTATATGTATACATATACATATGTATACATGGGGTCTCAATTCTCCTTGGGGAAGCAAGACAACCGAGTCCTGGCTTAGTATGTTTCAGAGTTGAATGGGAGAGGACGCCAAACCAGAGGGGAGGCAGTGAAGATAAGAGGTGTGAAGACACCAGATGAGGAGTCAGCAACTAACTTGCTGTTAATGGGGAGGTGGAGAGAAATTCGCGACACAAGCAACTTGTTGAATAGTCTTTCTGTTTATGAAGAGGCCATGAACTGAGACTTCCCTGGTGGCTCAGATGGTAAAGCGTCTGGCTACAATGTGGGAGACCTGGGTTCAATCCCTGGGTCGGGAAGATTTCCTGGAGAAGGAAATGGCAACCCACTCCAGTATTCTCATCTGGAAAAATTCCATGGACGGAGGAACCTGGTGGGCTACAGTCCATGGGGTCGCAAGGAGTCAGACATGACTGAGTGACTTCACTTTCACTTTCATGAGCTGAGAGAATAGATGATGAGATAACTTTGAGCTTTGTTGCATTTTAATTGCCCACGGCACATTTGAGAGGAGATTCCACTAGCAGTTGGATCCACAGACAGGGCTGGAGCTCCTGAAGAAATGCGGTACTGGTGCTAGAAGTCTTTAGCATGGGGTTGCTCCCTGAAACCTTCTAGTAGAAAAGCTCCCTTGGAGTGAGTGCGTAGAGAGAGAAGCCTTGAAGAGCAAAACGGCCAATGGCATTGTTAGACTGAAGCATAGCCTGGGCAAAAGAGAGGAAGGATTGGAATCACAAGGTCCCTGAACATCAGGCTAAAGAAATTGGATTTTATTTCCTGGATTCTGTAGAACGATAGTACAGTGTCTTTGTTAAAATTTGGTTTCAGAGAAGTCATTTGGAGTAAAAAAATAGGTGAAAGTCAGATGACCCAATCTGGAAGCAACTGACAGTGAAATATACCAAAGATCCATGTGGAGATGATTCGTATCATAAGACTTTGGAGAAGGTGTGGGGTCAGACACTTTCCAGTGGCAGATTCTACAGAACTGGGCATCTGATAGGGCTTGGGGAAAAGATTTATGTGACCAAGAAGACATTAAGCATGGTTTAGGAAACAGAAAGCTGAGTTTGAAAAGAAGACTGTAGGCCATATATCAAGTAAAGTTCCAAATTTAAACAGGTTGCATTGGAGGGGAGGGGAGGTCAGCCCACAGGCCTGGACACTTGACTCCAGCTCTGCCCAGAGCCAGGGAGGCTGTTCAGGATGGACGTGAAAAATCAGGAGTCATCTGAAGGGAGGTGATAGCTGACTTCATGAGAATATTTCCTGCTAGAGAAATTACCGTCCATGCTGAGACCCAGGAATAATAGAAGATGCATCTAAGATAGATTCCTAGAAGCTCTTTGTGTTTCTATTGTCATTGGATACCCCTGGTCTATCCACAAAGTACCAAGAGGTCAAGTACCTTTTTTGGATTTGTTGGTAATAATGTTAAACCAAACACCAATCCTGAACTTTTGTATACCGTCCTTCACTCATGAGTTTAAAATGACTATTGAAAGTAGTATTTTCTTTAATTTTTTAGGTTAAAAAAATTAAACTCAGGTTTGGCAGTTCAAACAAATTTCCTGATCACACAGGCTGAGGACAGACTTATTCGAAAAGCTAGAGCAGTCTCCCAGTAAGGCCAGTAAAAGGCTACCAGTTTCTCACCATGACTTCAGAAACACATGCACAATGTCTAATGTGTTATTAACTATTCAAAATGTACTCCGGTTCCTGCTGTTTCCCAGAACAAGTACGGCAGCCTGCATTGTTTTGCAAAACACCTTTCAAAACTGACTCCCAGTTTTGCCTTACCTGCTGACATTTAAAAATAACTGAGCTGTTTACTTTGTTTTCATTTCTTGGAGCAAACAAAAGTAAAAAAGATAGTGTTAGCATTTGGGTCCTGGAGCCACAGTTGGAGATGCATTTTTTCCCCTTCTCTTTCCTTCTTGCTGTATTTTTTTTTTTTTTTAATGAAAGGTTGTTATTTTTGTTGATTGGCCAATTAGACGAGCTGGTAGCTGCTACCTACTTCTAAGATTTGATTCTATTATAAAGCCTCAGAGGCTAATGCTGCTTCAGTCTTGCCCTAAAAAGATATAAAAGGATACACTTGCCGTTAAGTCTCCCGGCAGATGAAGGAGCATAAACCATTGATCACAATGCGAAATGCTGAAAACTGAAAAGGAATCCAATTTATTTTAAATAAAACTACTCTGTTCTCCAGTGACAGATTCCAGAATCAGACAACAGAAAGGAACTGACAGCAGATGTTTTAGAGCCAAGACACAGAGAGGCTGAGTAATAGAATAGAAAAGAAATTGCTTTGAACTTCACCCCTGCTTTAAATACTTCAAATCAATAGGGTCACAGAGCTCTTTAATAGAGTGATGAGGTCTCGCCCTAGCAGATCTGCACAGTGACAAGCTGATGTGCGTCCTAGCAGCAGGGTCATAAAAATGGCAGGCTTCTCCCTGAAAGGGGGCTTTGTGTGAGCAGGGTCCATTGGACTGACTCCCCCGTATGGCCACTCCTGAGAGCCAGGCCCTAATAGTCTCCATCTAAATGGGACTGACCTCATGAATTACCTCAGGAAACTTAATCTATAAACTGGCTTCTTCTTATGCAGACTGATGAATTCTTGTTTATTCCTAAATGGCTGTCACAAGACCTATTCATCAAACTCTTAAGGGCTGGGGGTGGGGTGGGGGGAAGGAGACTTGGAGAATCCAGCCTCAAGTGCGGCACCGTTAAATAATCATTAGGCTTCATGGCTGGTCTTGAGACCCACTCCAAATCCACAAAGCAGGTTTCTTTTTTATTTTTTAAACTATTCATCAGAAGTGCATTGAGATGAGATTCTGACCTGATTTTTTAAAAAAAGAGTGCTTTTTGTCACTATCAGTTTCATCGCTGCGTTCTTTCTCTTTCGAGAGTTTTTTTTTTTCCAACAAAAGTAAAAGAAAATAAAGGCAGATGGCCAACTCTTTTCAATATCCGTTTGCTTTATTTGAGCAGTTTAATGTAGTGAAACAGAGTGAAATGTTGCTGCTTGCTAAATGGTAAACAACACCATTACCCAGAATTCTGCTGTAGATTGGTACAAAACAGGGTGCTGGTGATTAATTAAACTGTTGTTGTAATTGTAATGCATGATACATAATAGATAGTGTGCCGTGTATTTTAAAAGCAGCAAATTAGCAAATAATAACTTTCCTACATAGCACATCTCCATTGCTTGCTGCTAATGCATAAATAATCAAAAATAAAAGGCTATTATGCAACTACCTAATAAAATGAATGTTTCTGATGTTCACCAATCTGTAAACATGTGCTAGTAAAGCTACATATCATGGCTGATGTAGGTCAGGTGCCCCTGGAGGCAAGAGGGAGAAATTTCTCCCCAGTAGGCTTTCCATTGTCTACTGAGTTATGTATAATCTTCCCTATTCTCTTAATAGTCACACATGCAGTGGTCTACTTTACATGTATTATACTTTTGTAGAATACCAGCCTGGGTGATAGAAATGGCTATTTAAATACTTTTTATAGAGGAAATATAAAATGATAAAGAGTCATTTTCTGATGCCATGTTCATGTCTTGCCTGCTTTTTCACTGTGACAATTTAAAAAAAAAGATGGAATGTAAAGGTGATCATGTATCCTCCCCAATTCTTTTTACCTGATGTTCTCTAACATTTGGTAGGCAAACAAAACCACTCAGAAGAAGCTAATGCAGGCAGAGTGCACGCTGGTCACGCCTTTGGGATGACTGCGGTGAAAATGCAGAGATGGAAAGAAAGGGCTCAGGTGATTTCCATGAACAGGAGACACTTTCATCACGATATCTTTTTTCCTTTCCCTTATCTTCTTTGCACTGAGTAATAAACCTTGGATATTTTTACTTAAATAGCTTTATTGAGGTATAATTTATATACTATAAAATTCATCTATTTTAACAGCACAACTCAGTGATCTTTAATAAATTTACAGAGTTGTGCAACAATCATCACAGTTCAATTTTAGAGCATTTCTGTCACTTTCAAAAGATTCCTTGTCCTCTGTTCCACCCCAGAATTTAGGCAACCAGTAAGCTTTTTTTTATATCTTTATAGATATAAAGATTTGCCTTTTCTGGAACTTTCACATAATTAAAATCATACAAGAGTCTATCTTTATGTCTGGTGTCTTTTACTTTGCACAATATTTTTGATGTTTACCCGTGTTGTAGCTTATATCAGTATGTTCATATCTCTTATGGTTGTATAATATTCCATCAAATAGACACACTGCATTATGCTTGTCTGTTTCCCAACTGGTGAACCTCTGGATGCGTTCTCATTTCTCTTGGGGAGATTATTCAAAGTGGAATTGTGGAGCCATAAGGAAGATTGATTCAACCTGAACTTTTGAAATGATCTCTCTCCGTTTGCAAAATGAAACTGAATTCCGGGACAAGAGCAGTTAGCACTTTGCAGGCGGGTGGGACTGGGAGACTGGGTCTGCTCGCACGTCCGCGGTTTCCATCCACGTGACCCTAGGCAAAGTCATACTGCTCACGTTCCCTGAAAGATCGCTTCCCTCCCTTGAGTTCCCGAAGACAGTAGAGCACAGTCAATGCAGACTCGGTCAGCACGGCTGTCCGGCTGACGTGATTAGCAGCTCAGAGGGACAGATAAGATTTTGGCATGCCGTTATCAGCATGCAGACCAGAGGCAGCACCCGATGCCTGGAGTTGGGCGGTGGGGGTTGAAGTAGAGCTGATGAGTCTCGCCTTCTTGGTTGAGTGCTATTCCACGAGAAGAGAGTGAGTGAACCACTTTATGTGCTGTTATTTGAGTGGGCTTTTCCCTTTCAACCATATAAACACACTCTAGGAGATAAGGTGTCTGGGGCTCACATATCCCACTTTGGCTCAACTATTGACTACCGGTGATGGCAAAGGCCCCTGCCGATTCTGCTGCTAGGGACTCTTAGTGAATACAGGCCACCTCTGCGCTCTCTACTTCCAGCCTTTGGCTTGGAGTCCTGATAAAGCACACTCTGTCTCACTTGCCCTCTCTGAAAATAAAAACAAATGATGACGTCTCTAAGTGTAGTCTAGTAGAACTCTGATCAGTGCTATAAGGCAAAATGTAGTTGATTGCTGCCTGGCACTTAAGCAATGCATTTCGGCGCTCACCATTCTCCTCTAACAGTCCAGGTAGCGTTTAGTCAATAGGACTCTGAGCGTGTGTGTGTGTGTGTTTGTGTGTGTATTTTTCCTTTTTTGCCAGACACAAGATTCTGCCTTCTGCCCCACAGAGGGATTCAGCGGAGCTCAAAGAATTTGCCAAGTGAAACAAGGACATCCTGGGAGCCGAAATTGGTGTAAATCCCACAGCGTGAGCTGCCCCAAACTTCTGCGGGATTCAGAAGTTTCATGGAGCATAGACAACTTCCTGGTGGGAGATGAGAACATTATGTACAAATAACTGTCTGCGCAGGGTGTGTGCCACGCACAGGTTCTGCTTGTTTCTTACTTCTCTGAGACAGCAGGATTTTTTAAATTGCATAAGGGCGGGCTTCTGTTTCAACTTACCTAAGATTGTGCATGCTGGGGAGCTGGGATGTGGCAGAGAGTGTCCCGTGGGGAACACATGCATACACAACGGTGCAATCTGACAAGGGCAGGGGTACTGAGTCACAGCCACGCCAGCTTTGCAGCACATTCCTTTCACGTGTCTTCCTACTGTAGCCTTGGCAATATAGCCAAGGACTGGAATGTACTTGGGATGAAAGTTGTGCCCAAAAGCTTAATTAGTTTTATTCTTCTGGTTGCCAGGATCTGAGACTCACATATGTTACTCTAAGTAAAAGGAGACTTATTTTAAGGATAAGCGTGATGAAGAATTAGAAGGGAAGGACCACCCAGAGCCTAGCAGAAAAATACATGAAAAGTGAAAGTGAAGTCGCTTCAGTTGTGTCTGACTCTTTGCTACCCCATGGACTGTAGCCAGCCAGGCTCCTCCGTCCATGGGATTTTCCAGGCAAGAATACTGCAGTGGGTTGCCATTTCCTTCCCCACGGGATCTTCCTGACTCAGGGAAAATAAGGACTCGTTATTTGCAGTCAGTCTCGTCAGTGTCCCTGCATGCCCCGCCCAATCTCCACCCCTTGCCGATTGGCCAGTTTCTCTATTTTCTGCAGGACTGCATAGGAAAGAGTGTGTCTGATTGGCCACATGGAAACCATCACCTCTATGGAGGAGAATACTTCACTCCAGGTTACTGTGTAGACTACTTGCCAAACTATGGCTGATGCTTGCATCACTTTTCACCCTGTATGTTCACTGGAATTTCTGCACAAAGGCTGGACAAGCACTACTTCCTTGAATTTGGAAATAAAGCTGTTCTTTAGAGAGAGGGGTGTTAAACAGGGTGAAAAGTGGATTAATCAGCTCAGTATAGAAGTTAAATAAAAGAGGAATGGATCCTGTTCTTGCATCGAACAAGCAAACAAAGATTTACGTATAGAAAAGAATTTTGATTTGAACTTGTGGCAATTATTTATAAACTAATTCAACACTCATTAACTGAGTTCTTTGTTGTGCAAAACGTGTAGGTCCTGACTATTAAGAAAGGAATAGGGGAGCGTGAGTAGAGTATCTAGTAGTACAAGGAAGTGTTTGTTCATCTACAAATGAAAAGCCTATGGGTCAGAGAATTTGAGACCTGCCCAAAACCAAACAGTTGCAACAACAGACTGGACATAAATACGTTTCCATGGCTTCAAAGTGTATGCTATCAAACTGTTTCCAGAGATGTATGTGGCTGGTTTTCCCCACGTAGGAGCTTAAATATGATTGGAAAAATAAAGATAACTTTCAGAAAAGAAGATAGGTTTTCCTCCTGAGAATGTATGTGTCAGAAATGTTTTTAACAGTAATTTGAATTATTACTACATAATTTTGTGTATGTGTCTATACACATTTCACTTAATGAGAATTTGCAGTTGTTGTTCAGTTGCTCAGTCATGGCCGACTGTCTGCAACCCCATAGACTGCAGCATGCCAGGCTTCCTTGTACTTTACTATCTCCTGGAGTTTGCTCAAACTTACCTCCACCGAGGTGATGGTGCCATCTGAACATCACCTCCTATGTCATCCCCTTCTCCTCCTGCCCCCAGTCTTTCCCAGCATGAGTCTTTTCCAATGAGCTGGCTCTTCACATCAGGTGACCAAAGTATTGGAGGTTCAGCTTCAGCATCAGTCCTTCCAGTGAATATTCAGGGTTGATTTCCTCTAGGATTGACTGGTTTGATCTCCTTGGTGTCCAAGGGACTCTCAAGAGTCTTCTCTAGCACCACAGTTGGAAAGCATCAATTTTTTGGCGCTCAGCCTTCTTTATGGTCCAACTCTCACAGCCATACATGACTACTGAAAAAACCATATCTTTGACTATATGGACCTTTGTCAGCAAAGTGATGCCTCTGATTTTTTAATACATTATCTAGGTTTGTCATAGCTTATCATCCAAGGAGCAAGCATCTTAATTTCATGGCTGCAGTCACCGTCTGCAGTAATTTTGGAGCCCAAGAAAATAAAGTCTGTTACTCTTTCCATTTTTTCCCCTTCTATGCACCTCACAATTGCACTCATCTCACACACTAGTGAAGTAGCTCAAAATTCTCCAAGTCAGGCTTCAACAGTACATGAAATGAAACTTCCAGAAGTTCAGGCTGGGTTTAGAAAAGGCAGAGGAAATTGCATGGCAAATAGATGGGGGAAACAATGACAAACTTGATTTTCTTGTCTGTCTGAACGACTGAACTGAACTGATATGCCATGAGGTGATGGGACCAGTTGCCATGATCTTAGTATTTTGAATGTTGAGTTTAATCCAGCTTTTTCACTTTCCTCCATTAACTTCATCAAGAGACTCTTTAGTTTCTCTTCGCTTTCTGACATTAGACTGGTGTCGTCTGCATATCTGAGGTTATTGATGTTTCTCCTGACAATCTTGATTCCAGCTCGTGAGATATCCAGCCTGGCGTTTTGCATGGTGTACTCTGCATATAAGTTAAATAAGCAAGGTGACAATATACAGCCTTGATGTACACCTTTCCCAATTTTGAACCAGTCTGTTCCACGTCCAGTTCTAACTGTTGCTTTTTGACCTGCATACAGATTTCTCAGGAGGCAGAGAAATTCCCGTATTCCCGTCTCTTGAAGAATTTTCCAGTTTGCTGTGATCCACACAGTCAAAGGTTTTACGGTAGTCGATGAAGCAGAAGTTCATGTTCTTCTGGAATTCTCTTGCTTTTTCTATGATCCAATGGATGTTGGCAATTTGATCTCTAGTTCTTCTGCCTTTTCTAAATCCAGCTTGTACATCTGGAAGTTCTCAATTCACATACTGTTGAAGCCTAGCTTGACGGATTTGAAGCATTACCTTGCTAGCATGTGAAATGAGCTCAATTGTGTGGTAGTTTGAACATTCTTTGGGCTTCCTTGATAGCTCAGTTGGTAAAGAATCTGCCTGCAATGCAGGATAGCCCGGTTTGTTTCCTGGGACGGGAAGATCCCCTGGAGAAGGGAAAGGCTACCGACTCTAGTTTTCTGGCCTGGAGAATTCCATGGACTCTATAGTCCACAGGGTCGCAAAGAGTCAGACACAACTCAGCGACTTTCACTTTGAACATTCTTTTGCATTGCCCATTTTTGGGATTGCAATGAAAACTGAACTTTTCCAGTCCTGTGACCAGTACTGAGTTTTCCGAATTTGCTGACATGTTGAGTGCAGCACTTTAACAGCATTACTTTTTAGGATTTTAAATAGCTCAGCTGGAATTCTATCATCTCCACTTTGCTTGTCGCAATGCTTCCTAAGGCCCACTTAACTTTACACTCCAAGATGTCTGGCTCTAGATGAGGGAGCACACCATTGTGGTTATCCTATCTGGGTCAAGACCTTTTTTGAACAATTCTTCTGTATATTGTTGCCACTTCTTAAAGTGCTTCTGTTAGGTCCTTACTCTTTCTTTCCTTTATTGTATCCATCTTTGCATGAAATGTTCCCTTGGTACCTCTAATTTTCTTGAAGAGGTCGCTAATCTTTCCCATTCTATTGTTTTCCTCTATTTCTTTGCGTTGCTCACTGAAGAATGCTTTCTTATCTCTCCTTGCCATTCTTTGGAGCTCTGCATTCAGATGGATCTGTCATTCATTTTCTCCTTTGTCTTTTGCTTCTCTTCCTTTCTCAGCTATTTATAAGGTCTCCTCAGACAACCATTTTGCCTTGTTGCCTTTCTTTCTCTTTGGGGTGGTATTAGTCATTGTCTCCTGTACAGATTGTTATAAACCTCCATCCATAGTTCTTCAGGTACTCTGTCTATTAGATCTAATCCCTTGATTCTGTTTGTGACTTCCACTCTATAATCGTAAGGGATTTGATTTAGGTCATACATGAATTGTCCAGTGGTTGTCCTTACTTTCTTCAATTTAAGCTTGAATTTTGCAATAAGAAGTTCATGATCCAAGCCACAGTCAGCTCCCAGTCTTGTTTTTGCTGACTGTATAGAGTTTCAAAGAATATAATCAATCTGATTTCTGTATTGACAATCTGATGATGCCCATGTGTAGAGTCATCCTCTGTGTTGTTGGAAGAGGGTGTTTTCTATGACCAGTGTTTTCTCTTGGCAAAACTCTGTTATCCTTTACCCTACTTCATTTTGTATTCCAAGGCCAAACCTGCCTGTTACTCCAGTATGTCTTGACTTCCTACTTTTTCATCCTAGCTCCCCATGATGAAAAGGACATCTTTTGTTGGTGTTACTTGTAGAGGTCTTGTAAGTTTTCATAGAACTGTTCAACTTCAGCTGCTTTGGCGTTAATGGTTGGGGCATAGACTTGGATTACTATAATGTTGAATGCTTTAGGAGCATATGATGCCTAAATCTTCAGTATACAATGTATGGGTCATTTGTTTATGATGTAGTTACTAGATGTATTTTTTATTGATGAATTCACTTGATTGGTAGAACTGTAGATGGGCTAGATGCTCTGACCCAGGTGTCCTCAGCTCTTGGGTGGCTTCCATCTAAGCTGCATTGCTTTTAAGTCCACAAAGCTTGGAGGACTTACACATTTATTTGAGTCACTTCATTTAACAGTGATTGCTGATGTTTTTTATACCATTTGGACAAGAATGAAATTCTAATGGCATTCCTTGTTAACTAATGAAACAATTTCTAAATGGCAAAATAACTCCACACTAAAATGACTTTTTAGCTTTTTGTTTCATCTTAAGTTCAAAAGTGAAAGCTAAATCTAATTTTTCTGAGATAGTTCAAAGCACTGGTATTTAGATTTAGGTAACTTGTAAAAAATAAACCAAAATAACTCTCAATATTAAAAAAATATTTTAAAAATTCTATAAACAGTGGATATGAACTCTCAGCAGTGTGAATAGCTTCTCTGTATCCCCTGATGAGTTTCACAACCTGAGTGCCAGAAGGAACTTCTGACTCCTCACATCTCTGAGCTCTGAAGTCTGTTTGCTCTCCGCATCCTGGCAGCAGGGCTCATCTTGGTTTTGTTCTGTTTGAGAGTTCTCTGCTCACGGGAGATGTGATGACCTGGCTTTCCTCTTTACCAAGTAAATATCTCAGGAAAGATTTAGAGCTGTTCTTTCCAGCTGTTGGTCGATCTGTTTTAGGATGATCTTCTTCCCCAGGGGAAAGGCGTAATCTGATCACCTTTTCTCCTCCATTTGGTGCTGATCAAGGCGCCTCTGTCTGGGAGAACAGCGGAAAGAATTTGGTGTTTTCTCCACATGTGTGCATAATCAATGAACTAATAATTATAAATTTTCACAGCAAGAAATAAAATTTGTTTTCTTACCTAGAAGACACTGTCTTATATGTGAGGGGCATGTTTCAAACATATTTGTGCAAAACTCTCAGCATAATAGTCTTCTTCTCTAGTTATAATCAGAGTGTGAGATTCTCCCAAATTTATGCTTAACATGTTACTGAAAACTGGTAACATACATGCTTCTTTATTTATTTATTTATTTGTTAATTTTTGGAATAGGCTGATCTCAAGTCCCATTCTCTCTCCCAGAACTCTGTGTGCTAAACAAGGCTAATTATATTATTTTATAGCATTTTATTGGGTTGATATTAGTGTTACTTTGATTTAAAAATCTGTAAAACACATTCAATTTGAATTACTTGATCTCCAAAACTCTGAAAGGTAGAATGAAAGTCAAAATGAGCAAGGAATAAAAATAGCCCACTTTCTTAGATACCAGATTTTTCCTCTTAACTATTAGCTGATGACAATTTCTTGTATTCATCTTGTTAATGTAACATCTCCATCCCTAACAATTGAATTAATAAAAATTCTTCACTAATGAAAAATTTTATAAGCATGGTTTCTATATGTCTTTTACTGAACATTGCTATTCAACACCATCATTTTGATTGCATTTATAACACATTATCATTTGAAAGAATTAGGATGAAAGTTTCTGAGTTAAAATCCATTGGACAGTGAGTGTTGAAGCTGAGATGAAAATTCAGGTCTCTCTTCTGAGTTTAATTCTCTTCTTTCCTGAAAGTCAATATTATTGAAAAATAGCATAGAGGCAGGAAGTATTTTAACAGTTTCTGGCTCAGTCTCAGCCAAGAACCCAGTGTATGAGGGAAGTTATATATTTCAAATGGTCTAAGGACTTATCAAGGGAGTAACAGCTTGTGTTCTCATTTCGTGTCTGCACACTCATCATTTTTGGTCAAAGTTGTAATCCCGGCATGATTTCCCCTGGACACTCAGGTTCATCTCTCTTTGCTCCCAAATAGTCAGTGTTCAATCATCAAGTAATAAGAATAAGCTAAATACAGTTAGGAAAGATTTCCTGTGAAGAAATGTAAAAACCTTGTACCATAGAAATCCTTGTCCAAAGGTTTGGCTTATATGACAAGGTTGATGATTCTTTTATTGATTTCTGCTCCCTTGGAAAAAATCTATCTCATGGGGCATTAATTTTCCCCACTCACAATAATTCAGGCATAAGTAAAGTTTTTTAGGAGGAAGCTGGCTAAGAGGACCACTCCCTTAAAGTGCTGCCCAGCTTTCATGATGGAGTCTATCGGGTTCCAGGGCATACAAGTGTAGACTGACAGAGCCTAGTAGGGACACACTCACCTCTTACTAACACAGCCCCATAAATCTGTTATCCCCTGTATTTGAGCAGAAGTAAGATTAATCAAAATGAACAAAAATAGGGGCTTCCAGATGATGAATTTTGACCTGTTGTACAATGAAAAAATCATAGTACAGCAGGGTAAAACTTTGAAATATTAGCTAGTGCATATTTTCATTGCTACAGGACACCTTGGCTTTTGAGATTCAGAATCTTAGTCTAATGCAAATAAAAAGGATTTGTGTATTTAAGTATTATTTTGGGTGAATAGCTGATGGGGAAAAGCAAGGCACACTTTCCCTGGCCTCACAATCTCAAGACTTGAAACCAGTTATCCCAGATTGGGGAAGGAGGAGAATATAAAGGTGAAACAGAAAGTAGAGATAACATGCTTGCTTGAGAAAGACCTCTCACCCTGGTTTCTCCATGTTTTGAAAACAGCATTTAGGAGAACTAGATATTGCAGTTGCAAGAGGGAAGATTGAATGGTGAGTGAAATTGAAAACTTACTTTTATATAGCACAGAAAGCCTTGAGATTTTTATAATCTAATATGAAATTGTCATATTTATATATGACATATATGAGCACAAGTCATATATGTGTCATACATAAATATGTATATACATGTCTGATTCATATATAAATATGACTCATTTCTGACTCTTTGCAGCCCTATCGACTGTAGCCCGCCAGCTTCCTCTGCCCATGGAATTTTCCAGGCAATAATGCTGGGATGGAGTGCTCACATCTCTTGCATCTCCTGCATTGGCAGGAGAATTCTTTACCACTAGTGTTACTTGAGTAGCCCCATATATATATATTTATATATGACAAATATATAAATATATATATATATATAAACAGAAAATACTACAAAAATAAAGAACTGTTGGTTGAAAACAGTTCTGGAATTTGTTGAGCTGACTATCTGGACCAATGCTCAGTAGATTAGGATGGAGAATGCAGTATTTGAAAAGAATGCCTTTAATTGTATTAATCTCATATGACTCTCTTTTCCTTCCTGGACCAGTGATTAATTATGCTACCACAGACTAGTTACTAAATATTTGTTGTTTTTTTTTCCTATTTATCCTTTAGGGTTTCCCTGGTGGCTCAGATGGTAAAGAATCTGCTTGCCATGCAGGAGATTCAGGTTTGATGCCTGGATCAGGAAGATCCCCTGGAGGAGGGAATGGTTACACACTATTCTTGCCTAGAGAATTCCATGGACAAAGGAGCCTGGTGAGCTACAGTCCTTGGGGTAACCTCAAACTAACCAAAAAGTAGGAAATCCTGTCAGTTAGAGTTTTGGGGCGTCAGCAGTATTTGGCTAACCTGAAAAGAAAAAAGGGCTTCCTTGCCTGATAGCTCAGTTGGTAAAGAATCTGACTGCAATGCAGGAGACTGGTACAATTCCTGCGTCAGGAAGATCCCCTGGGGAAGGGATAGGCTACCCACTCCAGTATTCTGGCCTGGAGAATTCCATGGACTGTATAGTCCATGGGGTGGCAAAGAGTCAGACACGACTGAGCAACGTTCACTTCCACTTTCAAAAAGAAAAAAACAATTTATTGCAAGATTATGGGAAAGTTTAAGTATCAAAAAAGGCTGAAAACCAGGCAGAGAAAGGACAGGAGCCAGGCAGCTTCAAGGGACTCAGAATCACCACAGTAGGTATCATGACAGTCTTCTCCAGGTACTGTGGTAGGAATGAATCCCATCTAAACATATTCATTCCCTGCCATGATTTATATTTTAGGGAGAGAACTCTGGTCATGTGCTTGCCACTTGGATAAAGGGAGGATGGGGATTCCTTGACTGATACGGATTCTTTACCAGCTGAGCCACTAGGGAAGCCTGATAGTACCACCCAGCTATACCCAATGATACAGAGGGAAAGCCCTCAGCAGGACATCAGAGTCCCGAGTGCCCAAAGAAAGAGGAATTGGTTTTATAGTGCCAACTAGAAACACAGGTTCCTTGCCCGTTGTATGCCATTTTGACATTTGTGAATGTCACAGCAGAGGTATCCCTAATATCTATGCAAAAGTCCCACTTATTTCCTTCTGTGTTTTCTGACTTACAGTTTCCATTTGCACAAAGATGTCAGAATTGCTCTCAAGTGCCAAATGCCTTTTAGAAGAAAGAACAACTTAACAGGTCCTGAGATGCTAAGACTGGGTCTGAGCCAGAGATGCTAAGTGCCGAACATTAACATTTGGCCAGTGACCATGAGGTCTAGTATATGCACTCATATATCTCTTCTTAAAAGAGAGTGTCCTTCCCAATCAACTTGAAAAACAACCCCAATGCACTCATTATTTAATGTGCTTTTGTAAATATCTTCTCCTGAGCGAACATTTTTCTGTTGTAAAAGAAACTGCTACCTCTTCATTCAATCACTGAGATCAACACTAGGAACCTAAGTATTTGGAACTTCTTAGTCCTTACAATGCATAACTAAATTAACCTTAAATCTAAAGTAAATGATGCATTTTATTTATTAAAGTAGGTGACCACCTTCATTCACAGTCAAAGGATGAGTGACGGACATTTTTCATTGCAATCTAAAATTTTCAGTTTGTAGCATGACATTCTGACTTTAATGCTGAGCATTCTACTGGCCTTTCTGCACCAATATACTGTTTTTTTTTTCAGGTGAACTAAAGAACTGTCAACTGCTTTCTCTATAAATTCATTAATCACTCATTTATTTATACTTATTAGAAATCAACTATTATAGAATACTCAAAACTCAGAGACCAATTTATTTTAGAAATCAATTATACAGTTTGTATAATGTATCAATTAGCCTAACTGATTCTGGTCTTTTGGAAACTATTTGTAATTTATAAATACGTCACATTAAGTTAACAGAAATGATGTCAATAATTCAGCAATCTGCATTTTTATACATATAATTTCTTTGATAGCACTGGATATAAATATTGAATATGGGGCTAGGGAGAATGCTGCAACTCATCACTTTCTACTTACTGCACTGAAAAGAATAGCTAGGTTGGGTGGTAGCACCTGCTATGAACTTATTCCTTCATGTAACTTAATCTGGAGGCACACCATTGGAACAAGTATGACCTACAGACATAAAGGAAAAGGCAATGGCACCCCACTCCAGTACTCTTGCCTGGAAAATCCCATGGACGGAGGAGCCTGGTGGACTGCAGTTAATGGAGTCGCTAAGAGTCTGACACAACTGAGTGACTTCACTTTCACTTTTCACCTTTCACTTTCATGCACTGGAGAAGGAAATGGCAACCCACTCCAGTGTTCTTGCCTGGAGAATCCCAGGGACGGGGGAGCCTGGTGGGCTGCCGTCTATGGGGTCGCACAGTCAGACATGACTGAAGCGACTTAGCAGCAGCAGCACAGACGTACAGACACCCACTCAAATGCATGTATAACATAGAGATATTCACAGACACATAGAGAGCATAAAAGAGGCCAAAGGAGTCCACTCCTGATTATCTGTAAGTCTAAGTTAGTAAAATTCAGAAGCAGTTTTCTGTTTGAGTTTCATCCAAGTCCTTGCTTCCACATGATATTCTTCATTGCACCTAGCCTAGTTCATTCATAGTAGTTGTTCAGTTGTGTTTTACTTTAATAAAAATGTCAATTAAAAATTCTATATAGTTCAATAACGTCATTTTATAGCAGCTTCTACTGTGTCTAATATTTGTACTTTAAAAGAAACAGGAAAAGATATTTTGTGTTGGTGTTTTTCCTTATTCTATCCAATGGAGATATTAATGAGAAATTTATAACTTCAAAGCAGGTGCTGGAGTAGAACAGCAAGAGCTCAAACTCATCTACAAGTTGGGTCATCAGGTCCTGGACACTGGGGAATAAGTACTCATTCTTTATTTAATGCTCAAGAGTCCTGCAATGTTCTATGCTGTTTTTTTTCTCCCTCTAAAAGAAATGTGACGTGAAATGTAAGCTACAGCCAATTTGTAGGAGAAAATAATATCAAAATTATTCAGTTTATGATAAAAAACACATGTATGTAAAAACAAATTTCATGCTCAGAATCCATGACATTCCTGATATTCTGCTAAATTATTCTTGTGAAATTCCTGGAATGCTGAATATTTTAACTATTTTAGGTCAAAAGCTACTGTGAGACACATGGGCTTTGGCACTAATTATTCCACCTCTTTTGATTTGTCTTTAAATTTTCAGGGCTACAAAGTATTTCAAGAAAACACTTTAACAAGTTGTTGGTATTTAGAAAATTGGAATATTAACAAAGTAAAATAATGCTCAGAATTCTCCAAGCCAGGCTTCAGCAATACATGAACCGTGAACTTCCAGATGTTCAAGCTGGTTTTAGAAAAGGCAGAGGAACCAGAGATCAAATTGCCAACATCCGATGGATCACTGAAAAAGCAAGAGTTCCAGAAAAAACATTTATTTCTGCTCTATTGACTATGCCAAAGCCTTTGACTGTGTAGATCACAATAAACTGTGTAAAATTCTGAAAGAGATGGGAATACCAGATCACCTGACCTGCCTCTTGAGAAACCTGTATGCAGGTCAGGAAGCAACAGTTAGAACTGAACATGGAACAACAGACTGGTTCCAAATAGGAAAAAGATTCGTCAAGGATGTATATTATCACCCTGCTTATTTAACTTATATGCAGAGTACATCATGAGAAATGCTGGGCTGGATGAAACACAAGCTGGAATCAAGATTGCCGGGAGAAATGTCAATAACCTCAGATATGCAGCTGACACCACCCTTATGGCAGAAAGTGAAGAAGAACTAAAGAGCCTCATGATGAAAGTGAAAGAGGGGAGTGAAAAAGTTGGCTTAAAACTCAACATTCAGAAAACTAAGATCATGCCATCACTTCATGGCAAATAGATGGGGAAACAGTGAAAACAGTGTTAGACTTTATTTTTCTGGGCTCCAAAATCACTGCAGATGGTGACTGCAGTCATGAAATGAAAAGACACTTACTCCTTGGAAGGAAAGTTATGACCAACCTAAACAGCATATTGAAAAGCAGAGACATCACTTTGTCAACAAAGGTCCATCTAGTCATGGTTATGGTTTTTCCAGTGGTCATGTATGGATGTGAGAGTTGGACTATAAAGAAAGCTGAGCACTGAAGAATATTGATGCTTTTGAACTGCACTGTTGGAGAAGATTCTTGAGAGTCCCTTGGACTGCAAGGAGATCCTACCAGTCCATCCTAAAAGAGATCAGTCCTGGGTGTTCATTGGAAAGATTGATGTTGAAGCTGAAGCTCCAATACTTTGGCCACCTGATGGGAAGAGCTGACTCATTTGAAAAGACCCTGATGCTGAGAAAGATTTAAGGCAGGAAGAGAAGGGGACAACAGAGAATGAGATGGTTGGATGGCATCACTGACTCAATGGATTGGGTTTGGATGGACTCTGGGAGTTGGTGATGGACAGGGAGGCCTGGCGTGCTGCAGTTCATGGGGTCGTAAAGAGTCAGACATGACTGAGCAACTGAACTGAACTGGACCCCAGCACACTATTATTTTTCCAAAGTAAAAACTTCGATGGTTTCAAAATATGTCATTTCATCAACCCTATAACCTAGACAGCAGCATAACTTCTCTTTAAAACAGTAAAATTGTGAGAGGACAAAAAAAAATCTTAGAAGCAAGTGTTTATAGTCACATACATGTATTTTTAGAATCATTGTCATGCATCACAAACAATTGAAATCCTTTACAGAAATTCAGTTGAACATTATTTTTCTACTTAAGTGGGTATTTATAATCTGAGTTTTAAGCATTTTTTTCTTCCAGTTTGATAGTTACTTATTTTTTTCTTCTAAAATGGATAACCAATGGAAATGATAGTGATTTAACATTTCCCTTTGATACCAGAGAGATGGCTGAGTTATCAAATCCTAAAGAGATTTGCCTCATGTTTTAAACGTTCCTTCTAGAACCTAGTTGGAAAAGACCCTGATGCTGAGAGAGCTAAAAGGCAGGAGGAGAAGGGGACGACAGAGGATGAGATGGTTGGATGGCATCACCAACTCGACAGACATGAGTTTGAGTAAACTCTGGGAGTTGGTGATGGCTAGGGAGGCCTGGCGTGCAACAGTCCATGGGGTAGCAACGAGTCAGACATGGCTGAGCAACTGAACTGAACTGAGAACCTAGTTTCATGAGATGAAAATTACTTCATTTTCAATGGGGTTCATTTAGAGAGATAACATATAAGGAAGTTCAGAGGACTGACATTTTGATTGGGAACATAACCTTTCATAAGCTCTTTAGATTGACATAATGGAGAACTTTGGGATGAAACCACGCTTTTTGCAATGCTGTCCTAAGTCGCTCCGGTTGTGTCTGACTCTTTGTGACTTTGTTGGCAGCAGCCCACCAGGCTCCTCCATCCATGGGATTCTCTAGGCAAGAATACTGAGGTGGGTTGCCATGCCCTCTAGTATCAAGTAATACTTTTTTAATTCCTAAAGGTGAAGAAAGCAATTTACTTTTTAAAAAGTGAATTTACTCTTAAGAAAGTAGTTTACTCTTAAAGTGGAAAGATATTTTCTGATGAATTAAGAAATATGGATTGCCTTCTATGATTCTTTGTCCCTCTGAAATATTTCTATAATATGAATATTTAGACTAACCAGAATCTCTCTCTCATTCTAGGAGGAACTTGGCACTATGACTCCCAGAGGCGGATCACAACGTCGCACTCAATGTGTCGAAAGCTGAGAGAGTTGAGGGGGATTGCTGAGAAGAGTAGGAGGCGGAGGGCGATGAGAGGGAGGAAAGGACATCGAGTCCAAGTTCTTGACCTGCAGGAACCGCAGCCCCTAGAAACTGTGAGATGTATCCAAGCTCCCCACATCCTACCAGTGTGTCTAGGTGCCTGGGTACTGACTGCGATCTGCTGAGACTGGGTCAGGGACCAGATTTGTTTCCTAAGTTCATGTTTTAGTAAGCCGCAACTTTCGAAATATGATTATCTGAATTATCACAAGCAGAGTTTCAACGGAACCACAAATCTGTAGACACATCTGTCCATGACAAAGAACAGCCATTTTGAAAAGAATGGAATTTAGCGTGGTGACTTCTGAAGTCCTTTTGCTGTTCAAAGGCCCTGTGGTTTTCTGTCAAAGACCAGATAGATGGGACTGCTGAGAGAAAATAGATGGTTCCCAGTATCTTGTGTGGACACATTTCACACATTGTAACCATGGCCCAGTGTTTGGTGTTTGTCCTGCAGAACCCATAAAACTAATAAAACTAGTTATTGCATGTGGAAGGGATTGAAATTGTACAAGTTGTTTTTTTTGTATGTGTAATCCCATGGGCAAAGGAACCTGGCAGGCTAGAGTCCATGGGATCGCAAGAATCGGACACGACTTAGTGACTAAATCACGATCAATAAAGGTAGAAAAAATAAAAAGAACCAAATAATATGATTTAGTTAAATTTTTTCCCTGTATTTTGAATGAATATGATTCAGACTTAAAAACACTAACTCTTTTAAGTGAAAAGAAAGTGAAAGTTTAGTCGCTCAGTCGTGTCCAACTCTTTGCAGCCCCATGGACTGTAGCCCATCAGGCTCCTCCATCCATGGGATTCTCCAGGCAAGAATACTGGAATGGGTTGCCATTTCCTTCTCCAGGAGATCTTCTGGACCTGGGGTTTGAACTCAGGTCTCCTGCATTATAGGCAGACGCTTTACTGTCTGAGCTACTAGGGAAGCTGGTCAAATTTACTTGATAGCAGTTCTGGTTTTCAAAAGAATGACAGAAGTGTTCCTTTTCTTCCTCCCTTCCTGGATTATGCTTCAGATCTATATTTTCTCAGTACCTCAAAAGATGGGGCAAATGTGCACAGGCCTTAAGGTTGTCAGAGTTAGCAAATAAAACCATAGACTGTCCAGTCAAATTTGTATTTTATATTTTAAGGTGATCCATGCTATATCTGAAATATACTAAAATCTTTTGTTGTTTATCTGAAATTCACATTTAACTCAGCGTTCTGTGTTTCGTCTGTCAACCCTGCCTGCCCTCTGGCTGCGCTGTTTCCATGAGTGGCTGATTTGACGGACAACGTGCTCTGAGCTGCTTATCTACCTTGCTGAGATCTAGGGCTTTTTTCTCCAGACTTCCTCCCCCCGGCCCCCACCACCTTACCAGAGACACCATGACCTCAAGCTTCTCTCAGACATAAACCATTTTGCTACTGGTTACAAATCATAAAGCCAAGAAAATTTAAGATTCCAGTGGCAAACACAAAACAACTTGCTGCTCTGAATATCTTGATAAAATTCTCATTGCTTAGAATTTTAGATATCAGCAAAAGAAAAAGACTGTCCCAAGTCCTCCTCGCTAAAGCTTGGCCACTGAAACTCATCTTGGATTTGATGCCCACTCTGTCACCTACAAGCTCTATGAGCAGAAGCAAGCTATTTGAGTCTCAGCAGACTTACTTTCAAGTTGAGGATAATGATAGATAATAAGAATAGCTACCCTGGCAGGGCTTCCCTGCTGGCTCAGATGGTAAAGCATATGCCTACAATGTGGGAGACCTGGGTTCAAACCCTGGGTCCGGAAGATCTCTTGGAGAAGGAAATGGCAACCCACTCCAGTATTCTTGCCTGGAAAATCCCATGGACAGAGGAACCTGGTAGGCTATATAGTCCATGGGGTGGCAAAGAGTCAGAACTGACTGAACGACTTCCCTGGCAGGAAGATTAAATGAGATAAAACATATAAAATGCTTAGCACAGTCATAGTAACAGCTATTTCTAGTATTACTTTTATCATTACTACCTCAACAACTACTGATACTGCTTTCCCTGTGGTTATGTACAAGGCATTGTGGCAGACAATATAAAGCAGTTGTTAAAGGACTTGCAGCCTGTTTTGGAAGCAGCCCAACTCTTTGAGAAATAAAGAACACTACAAGCCAGCAGGTTCTAAGTGCCAAATGAAGGTTGCAGATGGATAGACTACAGGAGCCCAGGGGAGCGAGGGACATTGACCACATCCCTGGAAGCATATGAGGATGGAATAGTTTATGTCCTACCATTTCCCCCTGGGACGTTTCCTCTTATTGGACACCTCCAAAGGCAGATAACTGATTACTTGTTATGGCTCTACCAGCTGCCTTAGGTCTTCTCACTATAACGAACAGAAGTGCTCTCCATAGAATCACCAGTAATTTTCTCCAGGTTAAATTCAAAGACCATTATTTCTTTCCATATCCTTCCAAAAAATTTTTTGTGACCATCTGTTGATCATGCATCATTCTTAACATTCTGTTTTAAAAATATACAATATATATGTATGTACCTGCTTCACTTTCTTCTTTCTACCCTTTGTTTGGGTGTCAGTTCTATGCCTTCTCTTTTTACTCTTTTCTATTATTCTTTCCTTTTTAGCTCCTTTATGCACATGGTTACTGTTGCTCATTCTATAGGAATATTCTGTCCCTTCTAAAACAATCCCTCCCAAAAAGTCACTTAACATAGTTGTTATCTTTACTCATCATAATTACACACTATTGAAAGAGGTATACCCAGGTAATGTGACACCTTTATGAAAATGCTAGTGAGTCCGTAGACTCATACCAACAATGGATTCATAAAATGAGTCGATAAAATTAACATTGGACTCAACAGAGTAAAGCTGATTGATGTCCACTCAACTAAATTAATATTTTCAATTTAATTGAATCATTTGGCAAGTCTCCTGGGCTGAGTCGGGTGGTTCTCCCTCCAGCTCGACCCCCCAAAATATTACTCGGTTGTCACTTCAGTAAATATTGAGAAATGGTAAGCATTCTGTTTTCTTCTTTTTCACAGCAGCACTCATTGACCTATTCCTGACACTTCATGAAGCAGAGATGCACCCGGGACCATAACAAATAGAACACCAGCAGGAGGTGGGAGGTCAAAGGTGGGGGAGCCAGAGAAGGAAAATGGCGGGGAGTTTTCTAATTCATCAACGTAGGAGTCTTGCAATTTTTTAAATGTAATAAGTTGTACAGCCTTGAGGATATTATAGAAAGTAAGATGTTCAGCAAATGAAGGCAAACATCTTTCTAGAACACCAATTATGTGTCTGGTTCTCATGGTTCAAACATAACTAAAATGCCAGGTCTTCAACCAAGGTGTCACACATAGCCTGAAAGGATTCGAATGATGTGGGACTAATAGGGTGGCATACTTGAGCAAGGCGCTTGTTGTTTTACAAAACCACATCGACAGAGCTGGTTGGTTTAGGTAACTCACTCTTCAGAAAATAAAAATAATTTTAAAACCCAGCATGCAAAAAATGAAGTATGTGTCTCTGTCTGGGGACTAACAAGGACTTGGACATTAATGAACAATAAAGCAAAACCAACCATCAATCAACTGATTACTTGTCTTTTAGCATTGAGGGTCTACTTAAAGCCAAAGCTTTGTAAGCCATTTTCCACAGTCATTTTCATATATATAGAAGAATATTCTTTTTTAATAGGAAAAAAAAAATGTCCATAATTCATACAAAGCTTTGTCACTTGCAGAGAATTTCTTTACATATATGATGAAGGGGACAGGATCAGCAGTTAGAGTATGTGGGTTTTGGTTCAAACTCTACCACTTTCAAGGTCATCAGTTTTCCTATCTGTAAAAAGGGAATGAAAATACCACTCTGGGTTATTAAGAGAATTCACTGAATTTGCCTGATACACTTATCCCTTGGGGGTCTAAATTAACACCTCAATTATCCAAATTATATAAAAACAATAGTTATTACAATAAAGTATACTGATTTGAAAGCAAAAACCAAAACAAACAAAAAAAGTTTTCCTTACATTTGTCTGCCACTCAGAAGTGCCTGTCAAAGTACATAAAGAATATAGTTATCAATTAATTACATACATGTATGTGAGCATCTTGAACATGGGAATCAACAAATATTTGCTAACATATTTTAAATGACTCTGATGAATATCAGAATAAAAAATTTCATCAAATAACTGAAGATTTTATGCGCAGAATGTAAAAGCAGAAGGTCCCTCTTACCACTATATCTGAATTACACACCCTTTATGGTAGGGCAGATTTTGGGCTGATGCACCTCAGAACAGGCCTACCTGTTATTTAATACCAACATCCTTTATTATTTGCTGATGTCCATAACATAGGTGTTAAGTAATTTTAATTTCACCCTTAATTACAAAGACATTTTCAGAATTGTCAAAAAAAAATTGGTTGATATCCAATTCATTCTCATCATACTATAGTACTAGAGAAAGTGAAAGTGTTAGTTGCTCAGTCATGTCTGACTCTTTGCAACCCCGTGAACTATATATAGCCCATCAGGCTCCTCTGTTCTTGGAATTCTCCAGGCAAGGATGCTGGAGTGGGTTGCCATTCCCTTCTCCAGGGGATCTTCCTGAACCAGGGATCGAACCCAGGTCCCTGCATTGCAGGCAGGTTCTTTACTGTCTGAGCCGCCCGGGAAGTCCTGTGTTACTAGTGTGTATTAGTCACTATTATTTGTTGTTTACTCACCTTATGGGCAAGATCTGTGCAACTGTCTTCTCCCCTTTCTTCAGGAATGCATGTGTATGTACTCAGTTGCTGAGCCATGTTTGGCTTTTTGTGACCCATGGGCTGTAGCTCCCAGGCTCCAGTGTTCATGGACTTTTACAGGCAAGAGTACTGGAGTGGGTTGTTATTTCCTGCTCTGGGGATCCTCCAGATCCAGGGATTGAACCCACATCTCCTGAACTGGAAGATGAATTCTTTACCACTGAGGCACCTGGGAAATCCTTCTTAAGGAATATACATCATAAATTTCACAGAACATCTGTAGTAGTGATGAATGTTCCCTTCTAGGAAACGTTTTGTATTGCGTAGTTCTTGTTAGCTACATCTTACAGTGCTAAACATTTAGATGAAAACTTTGACAGATATTAAATTAAAAATTATTCAGATGTTTGGAAATATGTTTTACAGTTACTGTATTGGTATTCGTCTTTGTTATGTCTTTTGGGAATTTCTTGAATAAGAAATGAATTATTTTCCAGCTTACATACAAATATGCGGTGTGTTGACTGGTTAGCAAATGTTCACATGGACAATTGTTCATACTGATGCCTGGGAATCACCAGAAGGATCACTATTATTGATTTTTCTCTTGCCTCAGGCTCTAGTATGGCTCAGCACATCACTGTTCCTGATTCTGTGAAATCTACAATTTTGATATTTTGTTTATCATGGATTTTGTTTGTATTTATTTTGATTGTGTGGTATTGATGGAGGAATAGACGTATAGATCAACAGACCAGAATTAAGAACCCATGAACAGACAAACTAAATATGCTTAATTGATTTTTGACAAGGGTGCAATAGAATTTAAGGGAGGAAATGTTGTCTTTTCTATACATAGTGCTAGAGCAATTAAACATCATAAGGAAAAAAAAGAACCTTGACTTAAATTTTATTTCTCACAAAACAACTCAAAATGGAATTAAATATAAAACACAGAACTATAAAACTTTAATAAGAAAACATTGGAGAAATCTTTGGATTCTGAGGCTAGACAGAGTGTTCTTAGACTTGACACTAAAAGGACAATTTAAAACTGAAAATTATTAATAAATTGGAATCAATTCATTCATTAGAATGTGTAACTGTTACTCTTTTAAGACCCTGTGAGGAGGAGAAAAAAGACATGCTACAGAATTCAGCGTGGGTGGGGGGAACGGGGGACAGAATATTTGCAAAACACATACCCAACAAACGGCAAGCTTCTAGAATATATAAAGAACTCTCACATCAACAGTAAAAAAAAAAAATCCTATTAGGAAATGGACAAAAGTCATGAAGAAAAGTTTTTCTGAAGAGGATATACAGATAGCAAGTAAGCAATGAAAAGATGATAAAATTGATGGGGTTTAGAGAATGCAAACTAAAACCATTTCACCTGTCAGAATGGCTAAAATGAAAAATAGTGACAAAGACAAATGCTAGGAGAGAGGGAGAAAATGGATCACTCATACATTGCTAATGGGATGCAAAATGGTACAGCCATTCTGGAAAACAGTTTGTTATTAGTAGTTTCTTAAAGACCTAAGCATGCAACCACCATATGACCCAGCCATTGCACCCTTGCCCATTTGTCCCTTAAAAGAAAATCTGTGTTCACACAAAAATCTGTCCATGATGTTTCATAGGTGCTTCACTGGTTTCCAACGTGGGAACAAGCCAGAGACCCCTCAAGTGAGTGAATGCATAAACAACTGTAGTCCCCCACACCACGGCATATTACTCAGCAATAAAAAGGAACAAGCTATCAATGCATGCGACAACCTGGACGATCGCTGAAGAACTACACTCAGTGAAAAAGAAATCCCCAAAAGTTATATACTGTTTGACTCTGTTGATACAACATTCTCTAAATGACAAAATTATGAAATTGGAGAAGACATTACTAATGCCTAGGACTAAAGGGGGGCAGGCATGGGAGAAAAGTGGACATGAATATGAAAGGGCCACATGAGACCCTCATCATGATGGAAATGCCCTATATTTTGACTGTACCGATGTCAATATCCTGGTTCTAATATATGCTATAGTTTTGCAAGATGTTATCATTGAGGCAAACTGAGTAAAGGGCAGCGGTAGGGAAATTTCTTTATATTATTTCTTACATCTGCTTATGAAACTGTATCTCAAAATTTTAAGAAAAGTTTAATTAGAAACATGCTTGAAAATAATATTGTACTGAAACATTATTTATATAGGTTGCTGAGTTTTTTGGTGTTCCCTTAATGTTTCTACCTGTGAAATGTGACTTTCTCACCTCACTGTAATCTCAGTTATAGAAGTCAGATTAAATGAGGAAGAAAATAGAATAAATGCGGGTAGAAAGGAATAGTCAGACGTTCCTAAGGAGTGCTCCACTTACCTCCAATGATGGAAGACTAAGATATTTGGGGAAATAAGACAAGAAAGATAGACTGGAAATCACAAAAACTTCAGGAAAAGTTTAGAGAAACAGAGCTCCTGAACAGATTCTTCCTTGCATTACTTGGAGGCATGCACAAAGAGAGGGATATTATGTAAATACAGATATTTAGAGGAATAAAACAAAACAAGGTTTTTGTTGCTGCTGTTCACTGCCTCCCTCCTGCTGTGAATCTTGCCAGAAGGAATCTTAGAATGCTAATGTCTCAGGATTTGACACAGCGAGTGATAATTGCACAGCGGCCAATTGATTTCTGACTCACCCTTTGCAGATCAGCCCTGCAACTTGGCATTCATTCCAAGCCTTTAGGAGTTGAGCACAGCGATGACAGAGCCCACCTTCACTGTCGGATAATAAAGTTTAGTCATGCAGCTTAAAATAAAATAAGCAAGAAGCAGATGGCAAAAGGACAGAATGTAGTATATTTAATCTGCCCATGTTTGCAAGGAAGCAATTGTCTTCTTAGCTCCAGAAAAATCGAGCGGGACAAACAATAATGCTTCTCTTTCCTAGACACCTATGACAACTGTTTACATAGGTGATCTGGAGTTTGAGCGTAATTTGCCCCTCAGCTTGCTGAATTTTTCTTGGAACCAGGAAACTGAGCCTATTCCCTTCTCCCTGCAGCCAGTAAATGCAGGGGGAGGTTTAGCAGAGCTTGCTCAGTAAACAATGCTGATCAAAATGAGAATACCCAAATGAAACCAATATTGGACTAAGTGACCCTCTCACCATCTGGGGTGCTCCACCATAATAACAGCACTGTCAGACCAAATGGGCAAGTGCTACATGGTTCAATATAAACTGTTAGGCAGTCACCACTATGAAATGCAAGTGGTGAAGAGGCATCATGGAGTTTTTATTCCAGTCTGGCTTGTTTAGAATCCCTGCAATGCTGGAGAAAGGCGATGGGAAAAAAATGATTCCACTCCTCTGAGAGGGCACTCTGACACAGAAATCTGGAAGGCTGACTTGAGCCCTTTGCTTGGAATTTGTTCTTATTCCAGTTCGAATGATGCCTGAGTGTATTTAATAATGTGTCGATTAAGGCCCATAGCTGACTGCCAGAGTGAAAGCATCCAATAGAAATCTATGTGCAAGAAGAAGGGAGGATAAACAAAATCTTACTGTACAGCACAGAGAATATTCAGTATCCTATGATAAACCGTAATGGAAAATAATATAAAAGAATGTATATATGTGTGTGTGTGTGTGTGTGTGTGTGTGTGTGTGTGTGTGTGTGTTGTGTGTTTGTGTAGCTGGATCAATTGACACAACATTGTATTATAAGTCAACTACACTTCAATTTAAAAAAAGAATGAGGTGGAGCTGGGCCGCTGGAAAAGAAGAGACTGTGAGGGAATGGGAAGAAAGGTTAAAAAGCAAATGAAAATGAGATTCAGGCTAGTTATTTTTTTCCACTGTGTTTATTCATATAACAGAAAAAACATTCATAAAATGTGCATGCTTTTAAAAACAATCCATTGAAACAGAAGGAACCTGGGGTTGATCAAGAAGAGAACTGTCAGTAGCTCCAACATCTGATATTGCTCTGTACCCACATCCTTGCAGAGTATATGTAATTTTCAAAGAGGGGGAAATGCTGTGTGACCTGCCAATATATGAAAGTCATTCCCCTGATCCACTGAAGCCGGGCTGTGAACTTAGCTTTCTGGTGGTACATGAACTGTGCTGGTTGTTTACTACTGTGAGTCAGGAACCAAGTGAGGAAGTCAATAAAGAAATTGGCTTCCCTATCTCATTGCAGATCTATTTTCATCCATTCCAAATCTTTTCCAAGACCAATACACTTCAATGCTTCCTATGCTTCTCTGAGTTTCTACCCTATAGACCATGTAACACACATCTCAACCCTTAACTTTCAGGTTTTCATTTTAATTTACCTCGAATGTTCATCCTCTTGGCCAACTGCATTAGCATCAATATGGCAAGCATAATAGCCAGGTTGCTGTTTTCATAGAACTTGCCGTTAGGCAGGGGTGCAGATTTTAATGAAAGTTCCTTAAAAACAGGGACCCTTCCTACATTTCATGATTTCTCAAAGCGGGTGTCTAAACAGTTTCATCTGAAAGTATATAATCTCAGGAGTGCACCGAACTCATCCAGTATAGTACCTCCTTAAGTAAGTTTTTCCTTATAAAGATAGGGATGTTGGGTATATCGTTTTGATTACTTTCTGAGGGCAAAATATGAGACTTTTAAAAATGGAGTAAACTATAGTACATCATGGGCAATAAGAAATGAAATCACCCAGGCTATAGCAAAAGCAGAGATTGAATGGAGAGAGTAGCATGAAGCATATACACTACCACATGTACAGTCGGTAGCCAATGGGAATTTGCTTTATGACTCAGGGAACCCAAACCGGGGCTCTGTAACAACCTAGAGGGGTGGGAGGTGGGAGGGAGGTTCAAGGTGGGGGGACACATGTCTACCTATGGCTAATTCATGTTGATGTATGGCAGAGATCAAACCAATATTGTAAAGCAATTATCCTTCAATTAAAAAAAAAGAGAGTAGAGATTGGAACCTGCTACTAACTTTGTTCTAACCATGGGGCCAGAGAAATGGAGGAAGCTGGTCCGCAGTGGGAGAAAATGAAGCAGGCACCCAAAGGGACACATCCCATGTGCCCCACGGGACGCGAACAGCCTGCACTGAGCAGTTTCCCAGGTCAGCGGACTGTCAGCGCTAAACTCCAGAAAGTTCCAGGCAAACTGGGATGAGTTGGCCACTTTATGAAGAATTCCTGGAACCCAGCTTTGTTTTTGTACTTGATTCTAGGAGAGATTCTTCTCTTGACTTGCATTTTTCTGATTAGGGTTTCTGTTGTGCTAAAGTCTCTTCAGTCGTGTCTGACTCTGCAACCCTATGGACTGTAGCCCACCGGGCCTCCTCTGTCCATGGGATTCTTTAGGCAAGAATACTGGAGTGGGCTGCCATGCCCTCCTCCAGGGTTCTTCCTGACTCGGAGATCCAACCCATCTCCTGCAGCTCCTGCATTGAGTCCAACAACTCTGAAACAAAGTAGACAGCATCCTCATTTTAGAGAAGAGAGAGTGGACTTGGAATCTCAGAGACATCAAGAGCTTCTGACCCAAACTTCTGAGTATACAGATTGCACTATTTTGCACTAAAAATATACAGTTTTTCTTTTTTTCCACATAGGGAGAACAAAGGGGCGTCTGTGCAAACTTTGAGGTTGTAGAAAGGCCAGGAAGAATGTCAGGTGACTCTGGATGTCCAGCCTTAAGGCAGTCCTACACAATACAATTCAAGAGCTGGTAGAACAGGAGCAGCCCCATGATATATGGTATTTTCTATTCACAATTCATTTATACTCACTTTGGAATTTTCCCCTTCATGTATTTGAAAGGCTCCTTGTTTCAAAAAGGAGAGAAAGACATGATCTTTTGTTTAATGTCTATTATTTTTTATGTCATAAATCATAGATGCTTATTATAAAATCATAATAATTGAAATATGAAATTATTGAAAATACAGATGAATAAAACAAATTATAAAGAGCTTTCCTTCATATGCCCCCTCCAACAAATCACACTTGTAAAAATTTTGTCATTAAAAAAAAAATTTTCCTGGTTAAAATCACACATAACCCTACACAGGCACAAGCACACACACACACACACACACACTTTTTAACAAAAATAAAATCATATAAAAATGGCTTTCTAACCGGTTTATTTCCCTCTTAAAAATAAATTGTGAATATCTGTACATGTCAATGAATAATAATTCTTATTGTTTTTTTCTAATATCATAGAGCATTAATCTCTACCCAGATAAATGCCAGTAGTCATGCTTTTTAATTGTTATTTCCTTTTCCCCCTCCCCCATCACCAAAATTCAGGCCCATCCATGAGTAATGCAGTGTCTGATGAGCTGAAGTATTTAGTAAGCTAATGTTCACTGTCCACAGCAGGAGGCCCGCACAGCTTGGCTGATGAGAAATGAACTGCCTGAAGCGATCTTTTAATGGCAACTAATTTCCCATATTTGATTCTCAGCTTAGCCAACTAATATCTAGTTCAAGCGTGACAAAGCATTCACAGTTCCTTTTGAAAGTTCTCTATCTGAGAAGCCAAACAGTGTGTTTGGGGCCATCGTGATCTTCTGAGATCTTGTCCTGGCTTTTCCAGACCAAACTTTGATCAGTCGGGGTCAGTGATCTTACAGAAAAAGTTTAAGGGTGAGTGTCTTCATATTGAGAGCTTTCTGTTTTCAATTCTACTTTTAAGTTCGTGATGAAAATTACTGGGCAACAAAGTTTGCGAATACCCACTAAGACTTTTCAGAGCAACCATACATCTAACCTTTAAGAATGTTTTCATTTTGCTCTGTTTCTTCCGAGTGATTTTGCATCAATCGGTCTTTTTTACTCTTAATGCATTCGAGATATCTAATGTGTGTTAAGCTCCTCTATCCTTGCCTTAAACAAATCCTATTACTCTGTGAGTCTATCCCATTACACAGTGATTACTGAATAGAGCTCAACTTAATTGGGTATGATCATGTCCCAGTATATAGAATTATCATCCAGGAAGTTAGTATTTTTAGTTGTCACCGATATCCTTATTTCTGCTATATTTTACATTCAAATTTTTTCCAAATCTATGGAAGGTTTCATTAACATTAAAAAAAAATAGTTCTAAACATTTTCAATAACTATAGTATGACTAGGTTCTAGGAAGAATATATGCAAGGATCACTTGCTGCAAGTTTAATAGGCAGAGAGCGAGGTACAGGCTAGCACAGTGTAGCACACTGAAGGGCTTGAAATGTAGGTGCATAATGTATGTGCATGTGCACACATGTACACACACAACGTTGTATGTGCACGTGCGCACATGTACATGCACACAATGCCGTATGTGCATGTGCACACATGTACACACACAATGCTATATGTACACACGCACACATGTGCACACAACATTGTATGTGCATGTGCACACAAGTACACACAATGCCATATGTACACGTGCACACATGTACACACACAACGTATGTGCATGTGCACACACGTGCACACACAACATTGTATGTACATGTGCACACACAATGTTATATGTGCATGTGCACACATGTACACACACACAATGCCATATGTGCATGTGTACACATGTGCACACACACACAATGCTAAAGTTGTTTGCAATGTCAAAGGTAGGTGCCATCTCCTGCTCCCCCACCTCTTACCCATGACCTCTATTTCACATACCTGTTCTGGAAACCAGAGTTATGAATATTTTTACTTTGGATCAGATTACCATTTTTCAGTTCTAAGTCAGCCTCACCAGTTTATGTGAGTGAGTAAGTAAGAATGGCAATCTTTCTTTGGGAAGAATGGCAATCTCAACTGGTGCTATAAATCATTCACAAAAGCCCAGGCTGACACAGGCAGCACAGTGAGACTCACAGAAGGAAGGGATCAGGAGGCTGTCAGGGAACGTGATGGGCCATGGGGCCTCAGCCTACAGTGACTACAGCATAAACGTGCTCCTGTCAATCCCAACTATATTCATTCTGGGAAATTAGCCTTTCCAATAATGTAGACTCATGTGGTTTATTCCATTCCAGCCCTTTAAGAAGTGAGATCATTGTTTGACTGTTTGCCTTGTAGAAAGGTTGGTTCAGACATTCCTTTGTCCCAGTATCCCCTTATATTGCCCAGGAAGCAGTTTTCCAAGTTGCAGACTCATTGATATTAATCCATTGGTGGAGGGGTTGTGTAGCATGGAAACTTCTGTTCTCCTATGAAGTCCAAGAAATTCTATCATCTTTCTAGAACGTTCTTACCTTGAAGTGGTACAAAACCACATCACACAGTGGTTAGGGCAGTTGGCCCTGGAGTCTGGCCCATCTGGTTTGAATCTCAGTTCTGCCACATGTTCTTTTTATAACCTTGGACAAGTTATGCAGACTTTCTAAGTGTCAATTCTTCAATAAGTCAGATGGGGACAATAACAACAACCATGGCATAAGGTTTCACAAGGAATAAATTACATAAAGCATACAAAATTCTTAGATGAGTGCCTAAGGCAGTAAATGATTAGCTGTTGTTGTTACTATATTACAATTATTACTACTAATAATATATTTGTCTATGTTTTCAAAGCCCAGTCAATTTAGGAACGATTTGTTAAGGACTTTAGGTACTTGGTTAAGACACAGACTCTGATTCCTTAATGTGTGCTCCGTTGCATTGGACTCTTTGCAACCCCATGGACTGTAGCCCACCAAGCTCCTCTGTCCTGGATTTTCCAGGCAAGAATACTAGAGTAGGTTGCCATTCCCTTCTCCAAGGGATCTTCCTGATCCAGGGATCGAATACGGATCTCCTGCATTGCAGGTGGATTCTTTACCATCTGAGCTGCCAAGGATGCCCCATTCCTTAATAGTTGATGTCAATTAGATGAGCAAACAACTATACTCCGAGTTACATGTAGTAAGTGACTACCATATTGGACAGTTAAGACTATAGGACATTTCTTTCAGCCCAGAAAGTTCTCCTGGAATGTTTGACTCTCTAGGGTGCAGGGAAGAAAAGGTCAGCTTCGGGATGGTTGAAATTAATGTGCAGATCCTTCCCACTGTCCTGTGGGAATCATACTTCCTAGGCTTAAGTACCCTGGAAACGAACTCACTCTTCAATTATAGATGACTAATCTGGTTTTGACCCAGCTGTTGGACCTTGGATTAGCCTGAGGGACTTTAATAGATCTGGAGGAAGTCAGGGAAACTGGCTCCAAAGGTGGTTCTGTCCAGGATGACTTCCATTGAGTTGAGTCACCTGTTACCTGGTCGTGAGAGAGGCAGGGTCCCAGTGGTCAGCACCCCCATTGGAGGAGGGTCACATGTTGAACCGACCAACACTAACAGATGAAAAATCCCACTGAACCGACCAACACTAACAGACGAAAAACCCCACTAGGGTTCACCTTGACCTTCAATGGGCTTTAACACAATGTACTTAATGCCAGCACTAGCAATATAAGATGCAATAAATTATCAGATTCAGTTTACACATGAACAAAGCTGTTCTCAATTTTGATTCTGTGTTTGTAAGTGATCTGTCTAAATCTGGGTATCTGGAATTGACATAGCTACAGTTCTAATCCAGATTTTCTAATTACAAATCCCAGACTTTCCTCCTTGAACTAGGATATGTTTTAGCTTTAATAATAAATATAGAATAACTAGTATCTTTGCCAGTGTGGTCAGAAAGTTTTCTTCTTGGGTTAATGACTTAACTTTCACTAGCATGAATGTCCCCGTCACATGTGATTCCAATAAGAGTGTCACAAATATGATTATAATTATTATTTTACTTTTACAGACTAAGGTGCCATGGGTGCCAAGCAAAAGTGCATTTGCCCTATTATTTCTCAAAAGCTCACCTGGCATATGCCAATCAGGTAATTGCTTGTGCAAATGCATCATTAGGTGCACAATTACCTCATTTGAAACACAAATTCAGGGCTGAGTGGAAGCAACCCCTGCATGTGCAGTTTCCTGAGTGTACTCATCATTACACCCAATATGGAAAAATTAGCCCTTAAATCCTTTTCCCACCCATGGCTTTCTGTTTCCTTCACTGATGTTATCCATTAAAATCAAACAAACATGATGTGTTTCCTGGACATAACAATTAGTCACTTTCCACCTACGTTTTTTTTGAGTAAACATATACATAAAACTGAGTTGAGTATGCAGACTTCACCTCATTCTATCCAGGCAGGATAGTTCTCCGTTTACCCCAGGCTCTGGCTGACATTCTATTTCATAACTGTTTGCATGGAAATGATGAAGGCTTTATTTTATTTTATTTTTTTTTCTTTCCAAATACATTTGGCAAAATCTTCCAAGCTGTCTCTTTATGGCAGAATATTGTCCCTGGCCCATTTATATGCTAATTGCTGAAGTGTTACCTTTTACTGACAAGTATTTACATGTTAATTAACTTTGGGAGGAGGGTTAGAAATACTAGTTTGCCCTGTTTAAAGTGATAAAGGGGATGCTCTTTCCTTTCAAGAAGAGAACAAAGACAGTATCATAAAAGGAAATTATTTAATTACCTCCTCCTAAGAATTAGAAATATGTTTTCCCACCTTTCTCTCTGTGCAGGAATTCTCCAGATTGTGACCTGAGGCACAAATGGGGGCAGGGTGTGAACATTCTTCCCTTTAGTCTGAGATCCAGGTGAACACATCTGGTGTGGGGAATCTAGGTCAGCAATCCTGACGGAGGAAGAAAAAGAAAAAGGAAGGAAGCTTGGAAATATACCTGAGAATAAATGGATCCCATGAAAAATCCGCACGAGCGAATTACAGATAGTCTCTTGACCTCTTACTTTCTTATGCTGGTATGTGCTCTGTCCATCACCGAAGTGAGTGAGTGAGTGAGTGAAGTCGCTCAGTCGTGTCTGACTCTTTGGGATTCCATGGACCGTAACCTACCAGGCTCCTCCATCCATGGGATTTTCCAGGCAAGAGTACTGGAGTGGGTTGCCATTTCCTTCTCCAGGGGATCTTCCCAACCCAGGGATCGAACCCGGGTCTCCTGCATTGCAGGCAGACACTTTACCATCTGAGCCACCAGGGAAGCCACTGAAGGAGGAAGCGAAGGAGGGTTGTGATTGAAAGAGGATGAGACAGTGAAAATTCTGGGAACGTGCTAGGAAGAAATGACCAAGCTAGGAGTCAATAATATTATAAGAACCAAATGAAAAATACTTTGAATTCAATCCAGAAGAAATCTTTTTACTGCAAAGTGTGGCAGATCAAATGGGAGCGTGCAGTTGAGGCATATTCAAAATTTTAAGAGTACATTTGAACAAAAACCAATTCACGTCATGCAGCACTAGCCAGAATTGTTTAGGGGGGTGCCACCCCAAAGTGAGGTGTCAACTACAGATTGGCACTTGCCGTCTATCTCTGTAAGGATTAAGTCATAAGCTGTTGCATCTGCCAACCTTCAACACCCGATATTCAGGGTGAGGTCAGGATGTCAGGTGAGTGTATGCTCCTCAGTTCTGTCTCGTCACAACACAGATTGGGAGTCACGGACATTAAGGTCCCCTCGACAGGTCACAGCTCTCGGGTCTTGGACAGACCGTGTTACAGCTCTCAGGTCTCGAACAGACCGTGTTATAGCTCTTAGAGAAATCAGTGTTGCAGCTCTATTTTATTTAGAAGATAGCAGGAAAATCCATCTTCAAAGCGTGAGGACACGTCAACCCAAAGACGCGAAGAGAAGAGGGCCCCAGCGTGCGGGAGAGAGAGAGAGAGAGAGCCCTTTGGCTCCTCTTTTTATATGTTGTTTTCTTCCCCCTGGGTCTGCCCCATGCAAATTGGGCTTAGTCAGGAGTGTTGTTCTACCTGAAGTCCTCACTCCGGTCCTCGGACCTTCCTTTGTTCTATTTTCTCAGGCTTTTCCCTTCCTCGTCTTTTAGCCACCACCATTTTGGACTCCTTTTCCCTATTCTAACTACCTAACAAGGATAAGGCACTCTGTGTTCTTGGAAAAACCAAAACTGTTAGGTTGTGTTTTGGTGGGCTCCGAAGACCTCTGGCCATTTGTGTCTCAGTGTAGAGAAGAATTCCGTGAGAGAAAAGTGATAAGAAGTGACTTATTAGGATAGGATTCATGAGGCTTACAAGTGGGCAGGCTAGAGGATACTGTACCCTGAGAACTTACTAGGCTATAGTTTCATAATCAAAGGAAAAGTGGGGAGGGGGAGAAGAATGTCTTCGTCTTTCTTGAGTAGACATCATGCTTCCATCATCAGCGCCTCCTCCAGGTTGGGCAAGGGAGTTTTATTATCCTTACATGGTCAAGATAGGTCCACAAATTAATGCTTTTTAAGTGTGCAGAGAGTACATCCCAACTTACTGAGTTCTTTGGGCAGGATATGGGGCTCATGCCACCACTGTCTTATTATTTAGGGGCATGCCTTGTGCTTTGGTTGCCTGGCTTTGTTGCCAAGCAAGCTTGCTTGGTTTTGTGGTTAAGCAAACCTGCTTTCTTCAGTAATCATTAACTTACAAGAGTCTCCCCCCCTCCTTTTTTTCCTACTCACAATCTCCTAGTGGAATTAACTATTTAATCACCTCATTCGTTCCTTTACTCAGTTCAGTTCAGTTCAGTCCCTCAGTCGTGTCTGACTCTGCGACCAGATGGACTGCAGCATGCCAGGCTTCCCTGTCCATCACTGACTCCCAACTTTACTCTGTCTACATCAAACTAGCAGAACAGGACTTTGGATGGATACTTTCAGGAGAAGATTCTATGAGCTCAATTCTTGCATCTCCTCACACCTAGAAAAGCACTAAAAACATTAGTGATAACATCTGGGGAACTCATTATGACCCTGTGGGACTCCCGGGTATGGAAGACTTTCTGTGTCCCCATTTTCTGATTGTGGGGAATACGCTTCAGCCTCCATGATCTTCCTGAGTCCCCCCAAGGGTAGGTTCAAACAGTTGCTAATCAGGGAAAGGAGGGAATCCAGAGACAAGAGAGGAGCAGTCAAGGAAAAATAGTGCAACCTTAGGACAGGATCCCAGTTCCACCTCAAGGGATATACATAACAATATCTTTGAGCTCTTCTGCAAAATTAAATCCTTCAACAAATGGAAGATGTTAACTATTTGATGAAATATTCTTCATTTCAGAGAGAAGGTCACAGTTTAATAACAGCAAGAATGGCAGAATCTCATCAGGAGATGACTTGAGTTCAGATTAAAGGAATGCAGGCCCTGTGTACACTCTGACCCTTATCAACAACCTTGCCCTTGAACCACTGTTATAAAACTCTTCATCAAATACTCCCAGAAAGGAGTGCATAGTTTTGGGGGCATGAGCTGGGTCTCCCCCATTGCCTGGCAAAGCAATAAAGCTGTTCTTTTCAATTTCATCCAAAATTCTGTCTTCAAGATTCAGTTCAACATCAGTGCACAGAGGCTGAGTTTTTGGCATCAGCTGCTCCTCGTGACTATCAGCCAGTCTTTGCAAAAATGTGTGCTTGACTGCACATACCCCTCTTCACTAAAGTCATATATAGCACTGACCATCCTCCTCTTCCGCTTTGGGACAGTTTTTCAGAGCTATCTGAAATTCTGTCTCCTGGGCTGTAGTCCTCATTTTGTCCCAAATAAAACTCAACTCACGAGTCTCAAGTTATGCATTTTTAAAAATTTTCCTATTGACTTAAGAGAAAGACTTACAGAGAAGAGGAGAAAGAAAAGCAAGAAAATCATCTGACTTATGAGAGCTGAAGTGGATGCTTTCTTTGGGAAAGCCTAGTTGGCTGCTTGTGATTGGGTTCCATTTCTTAACCTTGAGGTATTTCAGGCTTAGGTATCGGTTTGCTTACACCTAGGGTTTCCAGGTGGCTCAGTGGTAAAGAACATGCCTGCCAAGGCAGGAGACATGGCTCCAATCCCTGGGTCAAGAAGATCCCCTGGAGAAGGAAATGGCAACCCACTCCCATATTCTTGCCTGGGAAATCCCATGGACAGATGATCCTGGAGGACTGTGGGGTTGCAAGAGTCAGACACGACTTCACAACTAAACAAAAACAACAACAACACTGGCCTACTTGCTTAATTAATTTAACATGATCAGGAAGTAGAAGAAGCACACAAGTTTATACCTGTCACCATGTGAGGGACCCTTCAGGACTGGGAGATAATTTAGTAATGGTCAGTACTTGTCTCTCTCAGTTCAGTTCAGTTCAGTCACTCAGTCATGACTGACTCTTTGGGACCCCATGGAATGCAGCACACCAGGCCTCCCTGTCCATCACCAACTCCTGGAGTTTATCCAAACTCATGTCTATCAAGTCGGTGATGCCATCCAACCATCTCATCCTCTGTCATCCCCTTCTCCTCCTGCCCTCAATCTTTCCCAGCATCAGGGTCTTTTCCAATGAGTTAGCTCTTCCCATCAGGTGGCCAAAGTATTGGAGTTTCAGCTTCAACATCAGTCCTTTCAATGAACACCCAGGACTGATCTGTTTTAGGATGGACTGGTTGGATCTCCTTGCAGTCCAAGGGACTCTCAAGAGTCTTCTCCAACACTGCAGTTCAAAAGCATCAATTCTTCAGTGCTCAGCTTTCTTTAGAGTTCAACTCTCACATCCATACATGACTACTGGAAAAAGCATAGCTTTGACTAGATGGACCATTGTTGGCAAAGTAATGTCTCTGCTTTTTAATATGCTGTCTAGGTTGGTCATAACTTTCCTTCCAAGGAGTAAGCGTCTTTTCATTTCATGGCTGCAATCACCATCTGCAGTAAATAAAGTCAGCCACTGTTTCCCCATCTATTTGCCATGAAGTGATGGGACTGGATGCCATGATCTTAGTTTTCTGAATGTTGAGCTTTAAGCCAATTTTTTCACTCTCCTCTTTCACTTTCATCAAGAGGCTCTTTAGTTCTTCTTCACTTTCTGTTATAAGGGTGGTGTCATCTGCATATCTGAGGTTATTGATATTTCTCCCGGCAATCTTGATTCCAGCTTGTGTTTCATCCAGCCCAGCATTTCTCATGATGTACTCTGCATATAAGTTAAATAAGCAGGGTGATAATATACAGACTTGACGTACTCCTTTTCCTATTTGGAACCAGTCTGTTGGTCCATGTCCAGTTCTAACTGTTGCTTCCTGACCCGCATACAGGTTTCTCAAGAGGCAAGTCAGGTGGTCTGGTATTCCCATCTCTTTCAGAATTTTCCACAGTTTATTGTGATCCACCTGTCTCTCTTGGTCTTGAAAACTCATAAATGTCCATGCATGCCCTGAAATATTCATGAACTTTTCTGAAATGTTCGTTTAAGGTAAATACCAGCTAGTACTCAGGATTGCTTGCCTTTGTCATCCTCTCAGGCAACAAATCCTAGAGATTTCATTTCCTCTCTATCTTTAAAATATATCTGGCTGCTGTTCTCCATTTCTGCTACCTCATCATGTACACACTTAGCATCACTAAAAATCCCCTACCTAATCACACTAATTCCAACATGTCCAGCCTCTAGTTCATCTTCGACACTTCAGCCAGAATGATACACTGCATCCTCAGTTCCCTGACTCATCTATTTACCAAACATTTATTAGGAATTCTTTATGTCATAAGTTCAATGCTAGGTGTGTAAGTTTTACTTGAGTCCTTACTCTAAGATATTTGAATGGACTTGCTACTCAAGTTACATACCTCTCTATGTACTAATTGGTATTCACATTCATAAAATATAATAAATATGAAAACCATGCTGTTAGCTATGAAGTTTGGACTTCAGATATTTTATGTATTGAGTTCAATAGAGATGGTGGAAATTTTGTGATTTTCTAGAAACTTAAATATGTAAAATTTACATTAATCTTCTTTGCACAGATCTGTCCTACTGATATAAGTGTCTTTAGTGAAGCTGTTGCTCAGGGAAATGGAAAACTAGAAATTTCATACTATCCTCCGTAACTTCTCTATTTTTTCAAAAGGGAAGTGGTGAATGGTGTAAGATGCTGAGAGGTCTGTTTGGGAAGCAAGGTGGAAACTTGTGAACATTGATGAATAGCAGGAGAAGAAAATGTCAAGAGAAGACAAAAAAAAGATCAAGGAATTGTATGTGTGTTGGGGGGATGAGAGATAGTGGAGGAAATAATAAGGCAGGCTAGAAAGAGGGAAAAGACAAAAATTCTCATTTTAAAGGAGAAAAGTGCCCCAGATAGGAACATGATATCAAGTAGAGTAAATGCTTTATATCTATTTAAATACATTGAAAATTAAACTCTGGCAATAGAAATCATTTTGTCCCCTTCAAAAGACTTTTTGCTGTAATAAAGAAACATAATATGCCTGAAGGGTTTTCTTTGGAAACCTAAGCATTATATGAAATCTCAAACTTCTAATCAAATGGAAGAGAGTATATATCAGGATTTGTTAGAAAAGGAAGCAATTTTCTGATTGTGCTTTGCATGGAAGAGCATTATTGCCCTGTTGATTTTTTTTTTTTTTTTTTCACTTTCACATTTTGTTTGGTCTTAAGCCAAAAGAGGAAATAGAACCTGAGTGCCAGAACGTGGGAGGATAATTAGGGCCTTTCCTCCAACTGGCTGACTGCAAGCAGGCAGGGAGAGCTTTCTCTAGGAAATAGCCATCTGTAAGAAGCAAAAGACCAAACGCTTTTTGCTTTTCTGTGTCGGTGCCACTGGAGCACCAGTTCTAGCAGTATTTATGCCTCAGAGGGGCTCTTGTCTAGACACAGATATTCATGGCGAGATGATGACATAACCATCCCACCCAAGCCTGGTTGAGAGTCATGGGTGCAATGCGATTAAATGATAACTAGCCCTAGTGGAAGTCTGGCGAATGATATGTTGGAAAAATGTCTTTATACATTATCAGCAGATGCTTGATGATGTGCTGTTTTAATAACGTATACTGGCATCTGTCCTTATTGCTGAAAATACATCAATAAACCAAATCATCTCTCCTCATGGAGATGACAGTCTGGTGGAACTATATCTACTTGCTTTTTTAAATCTTGCTTTATTAAATAGAAAGCTTGTTTTTAAATAGAAAAATTGCCAATTGCTGGTTATATAGGGAAGGCAGACAGTAATTTTTCCTTTTTAATAAGGGGTAGAAACCCCAAAGCCCTAATTAAACCTCACTTCTTGCTATGCGTTTGGTGGGACTATGCTTTTATTACAGGCAAAATACCAAGGAGAAAATTAAATTCACTTATATTCTATTTAGACACCCTAATTTAAAAGATAAGAACATCATAGGAACAGACTCCTGGGAAAAGTACCATATTATAAAAGGGAAAAAAAAATCTATAATACATGATATTTTGTTAAAGTTCTTTCATGATCCACATACACATAAATAGCACTTTGGAGTCTTCTCATTACTGGTTATTTCACTTGATAAATTAAATGTAAAAAGGAAAAAGAATTGTTAATTTTTCCTGAGACTTCATAGGTTTTTGTACACAAAGGGGTAAAAACAGCTCACTGCATGTCCAGTCAATAACTATGGTTATTCTTTAGTATGATGAAGATGCTGTATGGTGTGAAGTTAATAAACAATTGTCCTAATTTTTGGTAAACACTATTATTTCTATTTGTTTCTCTGTTTCTTGAGTCTTCCATTGTTTAAAATTTTACCTCCCTTTCCTTTTGAATACTCGAGTTAATGACTCAACTGTTCATGTAAGAATTTTCTCCTTTTATGTAGCCCTCTCAAGCCGCACTGTTCACATCCACTTGAAACACACATAATTATAAAAGACAAGAGCCCAATTATTACCTTCTCTCCACCCCATATCCTCACAGGTGCCTGGCTACTTCAGAAGTGTGAGCTAATCACAGCCAAGACTCATCCTCTCTCAGCTGGCTCATACTTCAGAAGAAGTCCAAAGAAAGTGGCCTACTTAATGAAACTGATTTTCATTTTTCTTTATTAGTTTATCTAGGACTGAGACTGTGAAAGGACAGAAGGACAAGGTGAAGAATGATAATTAAAAAAACATTTTCCTGACCTTTTTTTTGACTCTTTTCCTAAAAATATTAAAGGTAAAAATTTATCTATTTGTATATTCTTTTTTCTTTTTCATTCTCTGCTACTTATCTTCCCCTGCCTTTCTGCTTTATGAAGAGAAAATTTAAAAATCCATGGCCAAATGCTGAAATGATCCGATAGACCTCCAATTTTCAGCTCTACTGTGGATAAGGACTATATACAGCTGACCCTTGAACAAAGCAGGGGTCAGGGGCACTGACCTTCCACCCCACTGAAAATCTGAGAATAATTTATAGCCGGCCCTCTGTCTATACATTTCTGCATCTAAGGATTCAACCAACCAAGGATCAGGATTTAACCAACTGGGGATGTATAGGACTATAGTATTTACTTTTGAAAACAAATATGTGTGTAAGTGGACCCATGTAGTTCAAACTCATGTTGTTTAAGAGTCAAATGTTCTCTATCAAGGAGCCCGGTGTTGGCTCCATTACCCCAGAAATCCAGGGGAGCCTTCTCACAAGGAAAAAGGAATGGTAGCAAAGTCAGGAAATTCTGAGCATGTGTATAAAATGGTGTAATTGTGTATTTTTGCTTATATATAATAAGTGTACTTTTTGGCTAATTTTTCCTCTTAAACACTATTATTATGTTATTCAAAATTTATTACTTAGTAAAGCTGCAATTTACCGTTTCTAATTCACCTTTTCTAATTCATTTTTGTTCTTCATAACACAGAAGAAAAGAAATTGAGTAAGCTTTCTATTCTCTTTTTAGTGCCAGGATCAAAATAAAGTGATTTTGGAGAGAAAACAAAAACCTTGTGTCAGAAATCTTATAGTCGCAAGTAACGACAACTGGAGTCCAAAGGACTTTTAAAAGCACCGGTGGGAGGGGATGGGGTGGGGGTGGGGGGTGAGAAAGTTTCTTACACAACTAAAAAGCCCTGATTTTAAAACTCGATTAAAATGAATTTTATATGTGTAAGGTGAATTTTGGCATAAGGTGAGTTTTACATGTGCATGGTGACTGCATTGTATATGTTTTTTAAATTTTCTATATATTATGATTTTTTTTAACCTCTTAAACTTCTCTAATTAGGGAGAGACTGCCCCTCACTCGGCTAGCCAATTCTTAGAAACAGTCTGTGATGGGCTGACCATTGTACAGCCGCAACTCAACTATTGCCCCATATACTCCAGGGGGCAAGATCCCTCTGTTTTAATCATCCCAGGGCCAGGTAACCAGGTAACCAGTAAGGACTACACCCCATAGCTTAGAGTTCATGGAAATTATCCAAGCTAGACCACCTAAAACTGTGTCCTTCCTGTCTGACCTTTCCGGAAGAAACCCCAATCAAGACTCCAGTCACAGCTGTCCCCACGTTTCTGGCACCTCCCCTGTGACCCTGTGTGGCATTTAGTGACCCTGTCTAAGACTATGAGTACAATAAACTGTTTTCCTAAGACTTCTGTGGCAAAACCTGACTATTACACAGGAGAACACAGAAAGTGAATTAGTAGACTGGTTGTTTTTATCTCAGAGAACAGACATTCAGGCACAGGAATCGGGGGAAGGTGACACCGCAGGGAGTTATCCACAAGTTCTGTAATAATGACTGGTCATGACACGTACCCTGATGAAGACTAGTCTGTGGTTTGATGTGCCCAGGAAGAACCGAGGGCAACAGCTTTGGAATGACCTGGTCCATAATTCTCAGCTCCAGAGACCTCCAAAGGCCTCTTACCATGGTCCTATGATGGGGCTGCCTTCAGCACAATAGAGGGTCCACTGTGTGCATTTTAGAGAAAGTTCTAGACATTGGGGATGTCCAAAACCTTTTACTTAAACAATGATTTTCTCACTGTAGTGTACAGTATGTGTGACTCTTACTCTACCCACCTGAAAATTAAGAACCATCGCATTCTTCTATTTTCTTTAAAATGAACTAAATCTAATTAACTTCTCTGGTGAGGACAGAAAATTTAATCTTAGATGTTAGTAAGATTTTTCCAACTCATTTTCTTTCTCCTCCCTCTCCTGACCTTCTTCCCACCTTTACTTCTGCCTTCTTTCCATAGGCCCTTCAAGTTGTTCGGTCTTTAAGAATTCATACCCCAGTAAATTTTTATTATACTTTGAAACAAAGACCTTCAGTGCTGTAAGGTAATGTTAGAACCTGACTACTTCTTTCAATAGGAAAGGGAAAAATGCAATAAGAATAAGAACAAATTAATGATTAAAACTGTTACATTGCCATGTTACCATAACCCATATTCTACAAACTGTTAATATCAAGTTTCCTATAATATATTGCTTCTCCCCTCAAAAAAACACCTGGAGTAGATTGCCAAGGGAAAGTGTGTAAAATCTTTCCCTGGAGATCTTAATGATAAGCCTGAGAATCTCCTAACCTAGAGGTCTAAAAATGCCTTACAGTTCCTCAAATTATGCTTCTGTCAGCTCTAGACCCTTCTGTATGCCTGCCAACCTCTGCAAGGACTGCTTCCTCCTTTCCTCCCCACTCTTTACTTATTCATTCTAATCATCTCAACTCAGAAGTTACCCTTCCCTATCCAAATGACGCCCATACATCCTGAGCTTTTCCTTTGGCATACATAGAGTTGTAGATGTAATTTGTGCCCCATTAATCAGTTAACATCTACCCTCCTTGCCAGAGAATCAGACTAATGTGGCCAGTGACCATGTTCAATTTCCAAATTCCAGCACAGTGCCTATTATATAACGTGTTCCATGTGTGTTGATCAAATAATTGAATGTGCTTTCATTTCACTTGGTAGATAGAAAATGTAAAAGAGTAAAAGAAGTAAAAGAGAAAAATTTGTCTGAAGAGCCTAGCGCTATGCCATACTTATTATTTTATTCCTACAGCAACCTGAAATGAGAGATGGCATTATCTCCATTTTGGTGGAGGAAAAAAGCTGAACCTTCAGAGATTAAGTCACTTAAGACTATAGTCAGTGGAAGTGAAACTGAAAGTGAAAGTTACTCAGTCGTGTCTGACTCTTTGCACCTCCATGGACTATAAGATTACAGTCAGTAGGTACCAAGAATATCTGGATCAACTATTGTGCATTTTTTCATGATCCCATTGTCAAAGTGCTTTGTCTCTTTCAACAATAGCATCTGGAACAATGAAAGTAGGGAATGCAAAATATTTTCTCCCTTAGGAGGAATAGACACAAAGGATCATGTGGAGGAGAAAAAATAAGGGAGAAGACATTCGAAAAGTGAAATGTGAAAGTGTTAGTCTCACAGTTGTGTCTGACTCTTTGCAACCCCATGGACTGTAACCCACCAAGCTCCTCTGTCCGTGGGATTCTCTAGGTGAGAATACTGGAGTGGGCTGCCATTCCCTTCTCCAGAGGATCTTCCTGACCCAGGGATCAAACTGGGGTCTCCTGCATTAAACCAGCTCTAAAAATCTAAAAAGAGGTGTCATTTTTTCTGTATTTACCCTCTGCCTTCATCCTTGATAGGAAGCCAGCACTGAATCTAGATCTTGATAAAGGACAAATTCGTATGTAGCAGGAAGTTCACTGTTCTCTGATGAACGGTGAGCTTATTTCTGCAAAGTCGAAGGGACCATCACTATGTTGATGCTCAATCAGAGATTTCGTTTTATTCCATGAAACTGATTTTACTGAGATGGCTTTTTTCCAGGTGGGAATGTAGAAAGTAGAGGACTGAACGAGGTTCATGGCCATCGCTGGGCCATGAGGGGCATTTCCACCACGCGTGGAAATCAGCTTCCACTGGCCCCAGCAAGTGCGACTCTGGTGCAGTGTGCAAAGTTTTCTCTGCTTTACGTCTTCTCCAGCTTTTCAAGCAAATGAAAGGATCATTTTAGCGGGTGCCCTTGTCAGCTGTTTCTCTGAGAATAGGGCCTTTGATAACATTCAG